>NC_133024.1:78732500-79357500 GCF_048771995.1 Taeniopygia guttata | reverse complement strand
CTGGCACTCTACCTAATCCTAATCTGTCTGTGCAACATTAAGCAATCAATCTCCCTTTAAATAATTTGTCAGTCCTCTGGTGGTGTTTACTGTACTTCTTAAATTGAAAAATCAAGTAGAAAGTCTCTGTTCAAATGAATGTGTGAGCACATGTACTGTAAGACCAGTAAGTCCTACACAATCAAGAAAATGCATGTCCATTTATTTAGCAGCATTTTTATATAATTAACACAATTAAAAAAAGAAAAAACCCAAAGAATAGCAACAAAACAAAGCATAAACCCCACTCCATTTTATTCTACTTTGTTTACCTTTACTTGATTTTATTTTTTCTTCTGTGATACAATAGTAGCTGAATCATATTATTTACACTGCACACAAAGGAAGTATATTTGTCAATGCCCTTGAAAAGTCTTCAGCAAGTAAGTGTAATTTAATATGAACTCCAAAATAGTACAGCTTGAACTCAAAGTTTTCAAATAATACAGAAATTTTACAGGCACATCTTGTTGGACACATGCATGTTAGCAGCAAGTAAATCTAAGAGGTTTACTGTGTTTAAATACCTTAAGTATTTATACCTTAAATGCTTCAAAATGGGTTTAGGTTTCCTTTATTCTGTTTTCATTTTAGAGAGATAAAGTAGTGCTAAACACTGTTCTTTTTTGCTTTTGATTAATTCTCTTATTGGAATGGTTTGTAAAAAGCAATAGTTGTAGCTTTCAGCTGCCTTACAGAGAAATACAGCAGAAAAAATAAAAGTTTCAAGTAAATTTCTACTGAGTTATTCAGTTTTCTCAGAAAGTTAACAAGCAGAACTACCTTTCTTTGAAATTTAATGATAGAAGTCATTGCAACCAATGAAATAAGGTAAAAGAAAAATGAATCTTGAGTCTAGATAAAGGCTGTCTCTGTAATGATCTCCTGAAACAGCCTCATGATGTCCACACACCCCAATGCCAAAATTCTAAGGCCACCCACAACTCACACTTATGACAGCAAAAAACCTCCTACATGTAACACATGTGGTGATGCAAAGTAGGAAGCTGAATCTATTTTAAAAGACTTTTTCCAGGATTACAGTTTGCATCTGCAAATGCCTGTTTGCATCTGCTGTAAATGTCTTTTCATTAGTCAACCACCTGCTAGATGAGAAGTGTTGCACTAGCAACACAGTATCTGTGAATATGCATGCAAAGTCTAAGACCAGATACTGGCATGGAGGAAGATGGAATTTGCTATATAGAAAAGTTGCTATTTTGACATATATACAAATTGAAGTAATTCCATATGCAAGTGCTTCTTGCTGAACATTTATTACTATTTGGGGCTTTTGGGGGGCTTGTTTTTGTGGGTTTTTTTGTTTTGTTTTTTTGTGGGTTTTTTGGTGGGTTTTTTTTTTTTTTTTTGTGTACAGATCGCAGACTTTCAAGCCAATGTTATTGGATTTATAAGGACTCTTCAGCACCATGGGTCACAGTCTTCTGCCAGATCATCAGCTGGCCCTGGCAGAACTAAAAGGCCAATGGCTAAAGCAATTCCCTTCACTGAGAAAAGACTGAACCTAACACTGACAAGTATGCATTTTCATGCCGATACTTTCCAGCAAAGAGGAGTGTCATCTATAACCTTTTGTATATCAAATGCTAAACATGCATTGCTGATGAGCTGTAAGATATCCAATAGGGCATCAGAGTTTGTTAATATGAAATGAAGACCGGGGCAAAAGTTATGTGAACTTTGAAAAACAGCTTATATTTTGGGATTAATTACTTCCCAGCAGCCAGCCAATAAGAGTGATTCAGAGATGCCAGGAACTTATAAATCCAAACTACTGAAAATACTTCAGTTTTATGAGTTTGTGTATACATGAAAGTGAATTTGGTACATCACACTTCACTATTCCACCTATGATGGTTGGAATAAAGTGGTCTGATTCATATGCCACTGAAATCCCTCAATCTTGAAATGCCATGTTCATACTGTGGGTAGTAAAAGTAATGTAGAGAAACATTTGAACTGGAGACAGGTCTGTCTTCAGATTAGAATGCAAATACAGCTTGTGTAGGTCCTTTTTGAAGCACATTGGGAAAATACTTTGGGATAAAATAAAATTGACCCAAATAATGTAAATTTTAAGGTTTGCAGAAAAACTAACTGTTAAAATTGGCACCATGTGTCTATGTAAGTAAAATAGTTAAGCTTGAAGATTAAATTTAATGGCCTGTCTACTACAGAACTGTAACATTAGTACACATGTTAAAACTGTTTTGAACTAAAAACAGGAAGGGAAATTGTTTTGAATGAAAAACAGGAAGGGAGAACACTTCCCAAATTGTGATTGAAAGAAGACAGCTCTCAGGGAGCAGAGCTGTCTTCTTTCAATCACAGAGTTTGAAAAGTCAGACTGACATCTTACTATCCTGCTTCTGAAATTTGGATATTTTTGTTTTCATGCTCTATTCCAGTAAATTTTTGTGTTCTTCTAATACTAGGTTCTGTTACTAATACCAAGTTCTTTCCCAGAGCTTCAGTAATCTTGGAACAATTATTCATTATTTCTGTGCTCTGATTTGTTGGAAATAACTTCTTGGATTTCTCATGCAATTTTCAACTGACTTATAATACTCATACTTTAAAAAAGTATATCTTTCATACAACGATCATTGCTGCTTCTTATCCATATAGTGGTTTCAAAATTCTTACCTTTGTACATACATCTTTCTGAACTATTCAATAAAAAGAAATATTAGACTATAGATTTAAAAATAATTTTATATATTCAGTCACTCTTAGTGGTTTAAAATAGAATTTGATAACTCCTATCTCATAGAGAAATTAAATGAAAATGGGAGGAATTTATTCAATATACTCAGAATAATTTTACAGGCTGGAAAAATCTCAGTCTTACCTTGAGAATCTCTTTGCTTACTAATCTGTCAGACTGAAAAATTAATCAAAAGTTGTTGCGCAGTTATTCTCCTACAAGGCTATAAAGAATAGGGCACATTTTTGCTGTTATCTAAACAAGAAGGTGCGAGAGGGTTTTGCTGTTGCTGGAGTCCAAAACAAAACCTCTCAAAGTAACAGCAGGATCTCCATCCCCAGTACAAAGGCTGATCTCACAGCCCAGCACGTACAATGAGGCCACCAAGAGTGCAGGAGGACCAAGTCTGACAAGGGCTAATGATGCCCCATTGAGCTGCAGCTGAGTGCAGGTGACATCTACAGCAGCAAACCAGACAGAGCCAGGGAAGTTTCCAGCTGCTGGTCTGCCCAGTGTTATGCAGTTAGAACAACCCTAGGTTACCTTTATTCCTCCTTAACTAGCATGCTCCAAAGAAATACGAGGTCTTAGCTCAAGGTTCGTCACAGACCAGACTCCATTTTCCAGTTCTTATCTAGAGGCTCTGCTTTGAAGTGAGGTTGAGTAATCCAGCAGAGAAATTCCTGCTCCTGCTGGCCTTGAGGGCAGAGATCATTCCTAGTATATTTAATGGTACAGACACAGGCATAATCTCTCTTCCTACCTAGTTTTAGGAGCAGGTAACAAACTAGGGATTCCTTAAATCTCCTAAAAAGAGAATAACGATCCACATGGCAGAAAAAATGGCAAATACTTTTTATCTTTCATAATCACAGGAAGACATTAAATTGAGTCATTAAAAATAACTCTGATTCAAGAAACATCCTTTTTCTAGAGAGAAGAAACCAAGCAATATTGATGAAACTGAATGGAACACCCCTAGAAATTCAGAGGTCAGTTCTTCAGTGAAGTATGTGCCTATAGAGGCATTTGCTTGCAAATTATATGATTCTGTAGAAACAGAGATCTAGAAAGAGCCAAAGAAAATCTATTTCATTTATCAGGAGTCTAAAGCTGGGATTTTTTCAGTAAAAATGACAAGAAGGATACCATAAATATTTAAAAGAATAAATAAAGAAAGAAAATCTTCAAACATGGTGAGATGATTTCAAGATCTAAATGGGAATATTAGTAAAAACTAGTAGGAGTGGACCCAAAATCACAGAAGTGACTTTATCTGCAGTGAAATATTTTCAGCAGAAGCTCATAAAATCAGTTTGACCTGGCAGTCGTCTCAGTTATAGAGAAGTTTGTGTTCCTCTGCATTGAATAGGCAGAAGTGATAAAATAAAATAAAATAAAATAAAATAAAATAAAATAAAATAAAATAAAATAAAATAAAATAAAATAAATAATAAAATAACATAAAATAATGTAAATAAAATAAAATAAAATAAAATAAAATATCTAAAAAATTAAACAGAAATCAGACCTGATGAAATCAATTGACCAGGAAATCTAATTAATATATATTTCCACCAGGAGCATTATTTAGTTGAATGAATGATGCTACTGAAGTCAAAACTGTCTCAAGCTTGTCATGGTTTGACACGGGAAGAGAATTTTTTTTTAGAAGGAAGAGGTTCATCCAGTCAGGGGTCAGGTTTAGATACTGACACTTGGGGTGACCAATTGAAGGTGGACACACCTCTGAGAACACAGAGGGGTTAAAAGCGGAATTCCCAGGAGGACTCGTCCTTCTTTGGTTCCGGTCATCGCATGATACGGACCTCCCCCCCCAGCCCGGGCTGGGTGGGGGAGGGGAGCCATGCGGCCTGCACAGGTAGGCCAGGAGGTAAAGGATCGGAACCGGCTGGGTCAGCTCCTGCAGATGGAAGGGTGGAGAAATCTGGGATGTCTCCGTTCCCCCCCAGAGTCTCTCTCTCCCAAGAGAGAAAAAAAGAGACGGCGGTGGTTTTATCGGCAGTTCGCCGCAGGGAAGGAGAAGAGCGGGGGGGCCGCAAGGTGCCCAGCCGGGCTGTGGGAGCTGGAGCCTGGGCAGCGAGCCATCCTTGGGAGTTGGGACTTTTAACCCTTCCTGAGAAATGAAGGCTTTATGAAATATTACTCCTCCTGAATTTGAAGAAAAGAGAGACAGCTTGAAACCTCAGATGTTCAGAGAAGAAGGTTGGGGGCAGATGATAGAGTGGCCTTTGGCTGGACTCTGCTTGTTTACATAGACTGAACCACTCTTTCTTTCAAGAGGAACTGCATTTTAGGGGGATGCATTGGTGAACCAAGAGACCTTCTGCAGCAACTACCAGTTTTGGAGTGGACAGAGAGAGAGCTGAGGAGGGTGTGAGGATGCCCTCCATCTTCAGGAAGAAGAGAAGGCGATCTCTGTCTTTTGGACCCTCGGCCCCAGGGGAAAATGGGGGGGACTCTAGTCCCGAATTGTGATACTGGACTGTTGTTCCTGGTGGTCCTTGGCAAAGCATCCTTAAAGGGGCCCTATAAGCAGTCTCTGTCCATGCCCGGTGGTGAGAGCACTGTGACATGGAGAGGAGAGTGTCACATTGGCCGGTCTGGGCGGTGCCACGTGTGACATTGGAAACACAAAGGTGGCAGCTGTGTTTCCTGGGGGTCTATGGTGCAAGGGGGACTCCTCTCTTCCCCGATGGACTCAGTATTGATTATATTGAAGGGTGAAAACTTGATTAAGGATCCAAATGGGTCTCGCTGGGGTTTGGTGGAGTTGGGTGGAGGGAGGAGAAATGTTTTGGAAGGTTTTCATTTCGAATTTTGTGTGTTTTTTTTCTTTCCTTTCTTTTCCTTTTATAGTAGTAGTAGTAGTAGTGTAATAGAGCTTTTTCCTTTGTTATTAAGTTTGGTCTGCTTTGCTCTGTCCTTGATCACATTTCACAGCATTTGATTGGTAAGTTGTATTTTCATGGGGCGCTGGCATTGTGCCAGCGTCAAACCATGACAAAGCTACATCAAAACATAATAATACTCCATCTCTTTTGATCTTATATATACATAAGAGATTGGTGGCCATAATCCAGTTTAAGCAGTCTGAACAAGGGTCTGCAGATATGTGATGATCCCTAGCTGTTGAAGATTGAATAGACATGTCTTTAATATAAATGGTTGTCTTTACAGGGATCAAATGCAGTAGTGCAAATGAGATAAATGTTATTTTTTGTTCCTTCAATACATTAATATTCTTTAACGAAAATTACAATTTATGCTTCATCTGTACTAATGTAATTATTAAATTTAGTCAACTGCAATAAATACCATTATAGAAAACAAAAGAAAACTTGTCTTACGATGACAGTCCATCAAATGAACCAGATGTTTTCACTGGAGCCATCATGAGTTTGGATCCCTTTGATGGATTGAAAGCTCTAGTAAACGGGTTACTAAGAGCCAGAACAGACTTAGTCTCCTAGTAGTTCAGGAAAATGAATCACATTTTTAAGAAATTGGGGGTTGTGGTAGATACAACATTCAATTACTGACTTGCTGATTTCAGATCAATGGCCTTGAGGGAAAGCGAGGTTAATTAAACCTTAATCCACTCAAGATAAATTGACATTTTTTTTTCACAGCAGCAGTTGTCTAAGCAGAAATCTTACTAGTAGTGGTGAAAGTTGATACAAAAAATTAATCATCTTTATTCTTGTCATTATTTAAAGATTTCCCTATGTTCCACTAATCTAAAATCCTATAAGTGTAGTAACAGTCATAAAATTTGCTTACAGTCATCATCTATGGAATATTTAGAAAAATTTAAGGTTTCATTCTAAAATCATTCTAAATTGTCTTAGCAATTAGTTGGGAAGTCCACAGTTTGAGATCACAATAACAAAGAGTCTAGAATAAGCTTTACCCCTACAACTGTTTGTCAATGAACACAGCTTTTGTCAGATATAATTTGGTCCACAGCTAGAAGCAAAAAGAACTCTGAAATCACCTTTGAGATCGTACACTAGTGAAAGAAGTTTCTGTGCACTTCAGTATTTGTGTTCAGTCAAAATATTATCTCCTTCACTTTTTAAAAACTGGAACCACTCCAAAATTTTATATTTTTAGATATATTGGATAATTTGGTTGGGTATTTCAAGTACACCATTATACTAATCCATTGCTGAAAAAGCAAACAGAAAAAAAAGGGGGTTTACATCACCACCATTTGAATAGTTATGTCAAGAATATTGCTTTGCTTTAGAAAAAAATACTTTCTGCAGTAGTTGTAAAGTTTCATGGATACAATTTAAATCAATACACCAGTTTCTCTTCTTTTCCTACCTTGGCACTGATCTCTGAAATTTATGGGTGAAAATTTCTAGGAGTCTGATTAAGCTGCAATTTCATTTTTTATCATACAAACTGATTTGCAAATCAGGTCCCTTTTGCTTTATAGTCTGAGAAAAGAAAAGATGTCTCAATTTCATTAAAATTTTGTACTTTATACTACTACAGTATTCCAAATATTTTTATTGATCCTCTTCTAACAATGATGTCATAAATATTACACAGAGTATTAAAATTTCACACAGGATACATGAATCTTTAAGGACTGAATTCCATTTAGTGGTCTTAATTGCAGCATCTGTTCCTTCACTGTAATGACATCAAAATTCATTACAGCATAGCATCATTACAATGCAAAAGAACATAATAGCATCATTGTCATATAAAAGCCTTATAGCAGGCTAGATTTCCAACAAAGATGTGAAAGGAAAAATGATTGTTTTTTGAAGAATATCAATTTGATAGTAGTAATCTTTTTTATTCCTTTTTAATAAGCCTTTAACTGTAATATTGTTTTCATGTGTAGAAATAAGTGTTTTGTTTTTTGTTTGCTTGTTTGTTTTGTTTTGATTCTAAAACTCTGCTTGCCAAAATGTTTTTTAACAAATGGAAGTATCTGAGGATCTTTTATTAACTTGATTTGTATTTAGGATCCTCTTGAATAATTTGGTATTCTGAATTTCTCAAACCATGTCCTGTTATTTTTTGTAACAGTCTGCACCATGATTTGCACACACATTGAATGACAATCTTTATTAGCCTGTGCAAAAATTAATTCGTTTCTGAACCAAGACTTTCATATAACTGAGGAACAAGAAAAATCACATCTTGAATGCAGAGTTTTGAATCATCAAGAAAGTTAGATTTCAAATAAGCATCTCCCCTTCTTCCCTTTCTCCACCCCTTTTGGTAAGGAAGGGACACTAAACGAGATGAGTTGAAATAAAGATTTACTGAAAGCAAAATCACAACAGCAGTATAATAGCAAATTAATAGCAAAGGTCTGCTAAAGAGAAGGTGTTTTACCCACAAAAGGGTATTCAGCACTGGGAATGTTGCTGTGCCCATGCCATTGGTGTTCAGGAAACAAAGCCTATTTGCCAAGGAGAGCTCCCACAGGTCAAAGTTACACCTCACTCCAGCCTGAAGACACCGGAACGCAGGGACAACCAAATTATGAAAGTTGATTCATCCAAAAGGGATCACGCAGCTTTTGGTTGAGCTCAGTTCTCTGTAGTTGCCTGTGCTGCTGCCTCCAACTCTGCTGTCCTCTGTGTGTGTGTGAAAAGCATCTCTGCTGGGGTGCTGACCCCACACTGACTGACCCTGCTGATTCTGCCCTGCCTTGGAGCTCTCTGCTTCAGTACCACAAGGCCAGATTCATGCCATGGAGAAAACTGGGATGGAGGGGAGCCAGTGGGCAGCAGAAGGGACCAAGTTCTCTGTAGTTTTAAGGGGACTGTCCACTGCACTCCAGTGAGCAAGACAAGGTGGCCAATTTCCAGTGCCAGTGACCAGCTTTTCCTGCTAAAATCACATCCCCAGCAATTAAGAGAGTGGTATGGAATAAACAGTGCTAAGAACTCCAAACCCTTTCTCTGTAACTGGGACCAGCTGTGGCTTTCAGTTCTCTGTGGCAGTGTGGACAGCAGTGGGACACAAGAAATATACTGCAGGCAACATTGCCTGTCAGCCTGGAGCACAGAAGCACTGTAAGATTCCTGAAAGCTATATCAGAGTATTGGAAACTATGTTGTCAGTGAGCCACATGTTAGAGATCACTGCTCTAAAATCAACAGGTAAAGAAAACCTTATCAGTTTTGGTTGCTTTTTTAGCTTTCCAAGATTGCTCCTTGTTTAGAAAAACTTGACAAAAATATATAAATATGGTTGAAATTTTAGCTATTACACATCTATTGGATACTTCTTCGTCATGGTCTGAAAATGTTTACTGAAATGGTTTTGAGACCAAACCTTCAATTTTTTTTGACAGAGCCACTTCCTCGGTCATTATACTTTCCCTTAATTGGAGTTAATAGAAAATTTAATCATGAAAACTACTACACTAAACAAGCATCCTCAACTTGACAGAACTTCTGCCACAATTCAAAATTATCACCACATGTTTGCATGTGTGCATAAAAGGGGGTTGAAAATAAGGGTTACTACAAGAAAGAGATGAAGGCTAATACAATATAATTTGCATTTAAAATCAAGAACACCGAAGAAACTAGAAAAAAGGGTTCACTTTGTTTAAATATTTCAAAAGAGACTGATGTCTTATCCATTGAGTTGCTTTATTAGTATTATAAATATTTCTCCAGATGCATGCTAAACCTTCTTAGTCTCTACTAAATATTAATGTTCTTAGGCAATACTTGTCTTTATATTTAGCCTGTGCTTTTCCCCTAAATCAATTATGCACCAGAAAGTACCTCCTTCATTAAAATCAGTAGTCATACTAAATTTCCACAGTACAGGGTTTCATCCTCGTTCCTGAAAACAAAGAAGAAGGAAATTTATTACTAGGTTGTTTTCTACTGAATGGCTTTTATTCGTTCTGAGTCTAGCAAGTGTTTCATTTATTTAACTTTTGCTGAAGCAGAGAATACTGGACTGTTAAGATGGAAGAGCTCCAGGGTTGACAGAGTGTTCCTGGCAGGTGGTAATAGTCTGTTGTCATATGGAAGATATTTTACAACTATTCAGCCCCAGTCCAAATTGGTGATCTAAAATTAGGCATGAAAGTCACAGAAAAACTTAATGTGCATGTAGATAAGATGCATACCTGTCATGACAGATAAATGTGATTCTTTAACACTTAAAGGCTATATTCAATTTTTTTGTTGTACCCTTAGTCTCAATTCAGGAGCAGAACTGAGAAGCCTGGTCCTGGGACCTGAATTGCTTTAAGCTTGTAAGCTAGTCTAAATGTAAAAAAAAAAAAAAAAAAAAGCATAGCTGCCCCCCCAAATAAAACATCTCCCTCCAAAAGAACAACCAAACAAAACAAAAAAAAACCCAAAAAACAAAAACAAAACAAAAAACAAAGCTCCAAGAAAACAAAACACCATACAAAACCTACAAAACCCAAAACAAATTAAATTTAAAAAAAATTAACCCAAAACAACCACCTCCTCAAAAATTACACAGAAAAGAATTGGAGGATCCTCATTTTCCCTTCCCTCTGTTTTCCTTGATATGAAGTCAAGATCTGACATGCCATTCCTTATAGGTAGTTTTTAATTGGGTTAAATCCCATCCACTAAGAGGCTTAAAAAGTGCCAGTTTTAGTGAAAAATTAAAACATACGAGGCTGAAATCGGAGTGGAAGCAGTCCTTTGGGGGCCAACATTGTTTCAAACCCAGGAAGTGTACAGGCATGACATCTCTGAGGCCAGTAACAGAATTCTAACCTGGATTTGGGTAATTAATGCAATTCCTCTGGGCCAGACATAGAAGGAGAAAGTTTGTGAATCCAAACTAAATGAAACAATCTGCCCTGTAAACTGAGTCTATAAAAAAGTGATTTGCTTTCTGTCTCTGTGTCTCTGTGAACCAGCTGATTTAGTGCCTGACATGCATCTGGTTGAGGCACAAGCAAATGTGTCAAGTAGAGCTGGAGGTGTAGCCAGGTAGAGCTGGAGGAGAATGTGACTGTAAAAAACATAACTTAGGATGGTTTATACAGGAATTTGTTTTTAATGCCCTTGTATATAAAATGGGATAGTGTCTGCTTATCGAGATTGCTGTAAGAATTCTTTCCACATATATCCTAGTGATTCCCTTTGAGACCTCAAGATGGAAAGCAACGTATCTAAAAAGCATTCTTTCCAACTTTATTTCATTTAAGTTGTTACTTTCTCTTTATAACAAAACCCTGAGATTCTCAAGCCACATCTATAGCAATCTGGTTTAGGAAAAATAACAGAAAACAACTCACTACTAAAGAAAGAATAAATCTCATTCTGAAGGAAACAGCATTGAAATTATCATTGAACTTTATCCTTTGATTGCAGCAGCTCTGTTAGGTCCAGCATGCAGTGCAGTTTGAATTTCCCTGTGGCTCAGTGGTGCCTTTTAGAAGATTTTATTTTCTTCTAGACTCTGTCTTCAATGAAAATCTCATGGGTGAACAGCAGTTAGCATGGGACCTAAATACCAGAAGCCCACAGGGGCAAATGACTCACAATTATAGTAAAAAGGTACTTAGAGAAAGAATAACAGGTGCTTGGTAAACAATGCCAATAATGTGTAGTACAGCCACACTATCTGACCGAATGTTTTCTTTATTTGTTTTATTTTCATTCTGTGATGTAGAAAAAGATTAAGGAAGAGACTGCAAGCTTTGGGCAATTAACATGTTATGTTAAATAAATAAATAATTTTTATGAGCCTAAGGTATTCCTGAGAGTCCAGAATGTCTATTATAGCCTACATTTTTTAGTATATGGTGTTTTTAAGTTTCCATTATTTTATGTGCAGCTTCAGGTATTTTTGAGCAGTAGAAACCTTTCAAATTACTCTAGATGGGTAATGTCAACTCAAGGAATTACTAATTCTAAGTCACATGAAAAATATGAAAGTTGTCAATGCTGTTACGTGTCCCATAATGATTTCTTTCAGGAATGCTGACAATGGAGTACTGCTTATAGCCAAGTCAACCACTCATAGTGTAAAGATTTAAACTGAATAGCTCATAAATCTGGGAAGGTATTGCTGGTATGAAGTCTCTCCATCACTCCACATTCAAAGAAATTCAGGGAAACTTAAATTGTTAAAAAGTCTTACTATTTACAGTTGCAAATGTCCAGTCTCCAAAAATACTTCTCAAGGAATTGGTCTTTCCTTGAACAATGTTAATTTACTTTCAAATATTTAAATCTTCCTTTATATCTGAGTATTTGATCTTTGATACTTGAAGAAGTTTTGTCTTCTTATATTCAAGATGATGAACATGAGACACATGATACTTAACTTTTAAATTTTCTATTTCCAAATAACAAGTCCCAAGGAGGTTTTACCTATAAAGCTTGTGTTTTTCTCAGAATAATTATTTTCCTTATATATAAATTGCATATACACTTGAAGAAAAAAGTTCAGTATTAAAACTTGCACAGTACAAAATTCATATAGCACAGATTAATATTTCAATTTATATGAATAATTTTCAGATCATTCTCATAACATAGTATCTAGATACTCTCCCATGAGCCTCCATGGAGATGGTTTAAAGAAACACAACTTCAGCTAGCTGGAAAGGAAATTATAATAAGATATAACAAATCCTGCAACAATACCTTCTTCTTAGAGTTATACTGAAAATGAAGTTTAGTCATTACTCTCTATTAAAGTAGGTTAAATAAATAACCAAGATTTTATAATGGAGACATTTTAGCAAAAACATTCTGTGTGGAAAGCAGTATCTAAAAAGGAAGACAACAAAAGTTCTTTTCCAGCCTGATACAATTAACTGAAATGAACTGAAATGGAATGTTACAAAAAAAGTTGCTTTGTAATGTTTATATGTACATACTTGACCTTTATTAGTAAAAAATTTCTTGTATGCCTCTTCCTTATAGAGGATTGTATTTGTTATGGAGACACTGGGAATTAATACTACAAGCATGACTGTTACAGTAATACTAATGATACTATGTAATGGTCAAATCAGATAAATGAAGATTATTATGTTAAAATACATTTAAAAATTCATGGGGAAAAAATAGCACAATTGTATACAATAAAATATTTGCTGGTTATTTGACCTGTTTTGAAATATCTATGCATGAACTTAATGGAACAGTTTGATTTCAATTTAAAATATTAGAGTTTAGAATTCATAAATCATATTTGAAAATCAAATGGAATTGGGGGCTATATAGGTAGTAAGGCAAAGGCTATGGTGATTTTTTTGTCTATCACAGGGTAATTAATGCTCACAGGATGAGCAATAACATCAGAAATCCTGTTGGACTGTGTTAGAACATAACACCCAACACACACACAAATTATTTTTTTTAATCTCTGTAAATAAATCTGATCATGAAGGAAGAAGAGAGAGCTAAAATCTAAATATTGTTTCCATATTTTTAGTGGTGGTCATTTTACACTAGACTTGGATGGTGCTTGAAAACAGCATTCCAGTACTCCAAAGTGTGTTGGTAATCAGTGCAATTCACTTATCTAGAAGCTTTATGTTACCTAAAGCCACAGTGAAAGCAGAGAAATATATGAAAGTAACCTAGATATCCTGCAAAAATAATTTCAGATTCAGACTGCTGTTTGTGTAATGGGGATTATTACAGCTCTGCTTGATCTTGACTCAACTTGATATACTCTAACCATGAGAAAGCAGAGATTTAATGGACAAAGAAAGAGAATAAAAACAACCAATTAATTAAAAAAATCTGTTTTTAATACAAGTGCTAAAAATCATAGTACTATTGAAACTTCAGAAGTGAAAAGGCTTTATCTAATTACTTTGAGTGGGTGAGATGAAGAATGAGGAAAAAATTACAAGAATGCATTTTGCATTCATGTAAAATTGCTGATGTTTATGTGCTTAATGATGCTTTAAATTTTCTCTGTCAATTTTTCTTACTAAAAGTGTAACCAATTGTGTCTACGTAAAAATGAAGTAGAACTTGAACTTTTAAGTTTGCTCATGCATGTTTTTATTTTTAAGCATTAGACTATAGAAAATTAGCATGGTAATAGCTGAGATTTGGAAATCAGAAAGTGTATGCTTTGGCACCAAATAGAATAAACTTTGTAGAAAGATGAGTGAAAACATGGAGGAAATCAGGAGGCATGAGAAATGCCCTGTGAGTGCAGAAAACCTGCTACTCTTCTGGCTGTCTTCAGAGACTTATGGTGCTTTAACAGTTCTATAAGAGACAGGTAACCAAAACCAAATCTATTTGGATTCAAATTACCTCTGGAATGTGCTTTATTGTAAGAAATCAGGGATTTACAAGCTAAAGATGTACATTTTACAGAAAATAAAATTATAGGCTTGGTTCTTGTGCTTTTTTATGGGGGATATTGAAGATCTAAAGAAAAAATGCAGTAAATTTATTAAAATGCTGGGGTTTTTTTTGCTAGTTCCTCTTAGACTGGAAAAACATTTAGTACTTCTGGCATAGAGTATAATTGCTTTTGCATTAAACTGTCACAGCCTTGCTTTTCAGGTATGCCAAATCTGTAAAGGCAAGATTCATTTGCTGAAAATATTCATAAATTATGCTAAAATTTTCTCCAAATGTGTTCGTTTCTCCAGGCCTTCACTATTGAAAATCACTTTTTTAAAACAGATGATATCTTTATTTTTTTTGATGGTTGTTTCCAAACAAATATGTTATAAAGCAGACATACTACTCCAAGTGATCAGGTAATATAGATCTACGATTCTTTCAGTAAATACATAACACAATGGAAATGTCATGTTTCTTGTTGACTTAAATCTTTTAGCTTTTGCAGAATCACAGAATGGCCTGGGTTGGAAGGGACCAAAAAGATCATCTAGTTTAAACCCCTCTGCCATGGGCAGGGACACTTTTTCCTAGATCAGGCTGCCCAGAGACACATCCAACCTGTCCTTGAACAATTCCATTGATGGAGCATCCTTAGCTTCTCTAAACAACCTGTTCCAGTGCCTAATTAACCTCAAACTAAAGAATTTCTTCCTGATAACTAACCTAAAATTACCCTTTCTCCATTTGAAGCCATTTCCCTTCGTCCTGTCATTACATGGTCTTATAAATAGCCTCTTTCCATTTTTCTTGTAGGCTGCCTTCAGTTACTGGAAGGTTGCAATAAGGTCTACCCGATGCCTTCTCTTCTTCAGGCTGAACAAACCAAGTCTCTCTGCCTTTCCTCATAGGAGAAGTGCTCCATCCCTGTAATTGCCTTGATGACCTCCTTTGGACCTGCTTCAACAGGTCGATGTCCTTCCTGTCCTGAGGATCCCAGAACTGGATGCAGCTAGGAAATTGCACTATGAAAATATACTGTTCTGACCTTTGACAGTATGTCAAGGGCATTTCTGTGCTCTTATCTCTTAAGCACTTTGTTTGTGAGCATTAAGACTTTATGGGCCCAATCCCTTATGAATATGCTTGCACACAGGTTTCAGTGTATGCAGGATTATTATTCAACTACTGGCTGCAATTCCATCTGTGAGGCAACAAGCAAGAAAGACACAAAGTCAAATTGGTTTTTTGTCCTTGTTTCTTCCTTCAAATATTTCAGGAAATGCATCACAGGACAGATCCATCCCTGGAGTACTTGGAAACTGGCAAATGGACATTGATCACTTGCGAAGTTTTGAGTGGACTCTGTTCCAGCAAGTACTCAAGAATTCCAGAGTTATGAGGTCAGTTATGTCCACAGGCATTCACTCTTCAAATCTGTAAAAACAAGCATTGTGAGACAATTCTGACTCTGGGGAGAAGTACATTGTAGCTGTGGAATGCCACCTCCCATATAATTTTTACTTTAGATTTCAAACTGAGAGAGGTGACAGTGGCCCTCTTTGCTTATGTTGGCCTAAACACATCTGGTGAAACACTTTTGAATTCTCAGGTGATTCTAAGTTCTAAAGTACAATATGATTTATTGCTACATTGCTTTTCTTCCTCTAAGGAATCTGCCCCAAAATGACAATTTGCAGAAGACCTCTGCTTTCTTTTAATCTGACTGGTATTTGAGAAGTTCCAGATGGCTCCAGAAAGCAAGAGTGGCTTCTCCCCCAATGCTGGGAATCAAGACTGCACCTAATCTTAGCTAACCTTGTTGAGAAATCCCTGTCTTTCCTCAAGTACCCTGCCTTCACTATGCAGACTATGCATATTTAAGAAGTATATGACTTTGAAGAAGTCTTTGGCCTTCAATGGAATCTGTTCACTTTCTCTCTCTTCTTCTTCTTCTTCATTCTCACTAGACTTCTCATGTGAATTGGCTACAGAACTTATTCCTTGTCAACAAACTTTCTAGATGATGTGATATAATTTGCCTGCATGTAATAACAAACAAAAGTTTGTTATTACATGCATGTTTTTACTGACAACAGTAAAGCATAAAGCTATGGAGGTTTTTACTGAGTGCTGTTATTGGTGATACCTCTACTGACACCACATTAAACCTCTTTGAAGGTCATCTGAAATGAATAGTCCTCTGCAACTTTTGAACAGATATTTGTTCAGTACATACTTACAGCAAACAGGTTTATGCAGATTATGAATCATGAAACATATAGACTACTTTGATGGCTTTGTCCATTCTGTGCTTGAGATGCCTAGACGGCGCTATTATGCATGCTGCTAGATAACTAACAAGAAGATAAGATGTAAATGACCTCACTGAAATCATCATAGCCATCATGATAATGCCATTTACCTAATGGTTAAAAGATAAATAGCAAACTTGCACTGATGCTGAATCCATGAGTCAATTTGATTCAGAATGCTTTTGATTTTTGATGAAGATCCACTATCAAAATTAGTCAGAAGTTGCTGCTTTGACTTTGACTGGGTGTTCTACCTTCTTCACACAACTTTAGGTCTCAGGACTCCTTTATAATAATTTCCTTAGACAAGATCATATGTTATGAAGAAATAGGGGGTGTCATTGAATGTCAAAGGAAATTGTTCAAGAAAATGTTGGAGCATGAAAGCAAGGCTTGTTATGTTAGCTGAAACCATGTCTGAATTAGAGCTTTTCAGACATGATTAACTTATTAAAAGGGACCTGCAGGTAGATACTGCAATCTTTATATACATAAGAGATTATTGCTGTTACTCATGTAGTAACATTCAAATTAGAGTGTCATCAACCATCAATATTGGCACTAATGTTTCACTAATTGGCTGTACAAAACAAAGCAAAACAAGTTGAAAAAAAGGTGAATTATTTCCGTTATATACTTCTTTTTTAGATATCATTTTCTACATGATGACAGAGGTAATAAAATGGATTAGGTTTTTTAAAAAATAAGCTAATTTAAAACTTTTGTTTACTTTGCTCTTAATCTAACATAATACTCCAAGAATCCATGTAAGACTACAAAAAATATTTAGTGGCTTAAGGGAATAGTGCTTGAGTATGAGTTTTTCTAAAAGTTATTAGTTCAAATTTATCACAGGTTCATAACAAGTTCTAACTCTTTCCCAGGCATTTTAGGTCCTTGTATGGCCTGTAGAAAATAAGACAAGGTCTACAATAATTCCTGCTTCAGTATTTGGATATAATTTAAGTGACTTGGGTCGCACAAAGACAGAAGGACTGGGGTATGATTTATCATGGCTCTCAGCCACATCAGGTAGGTATTTATCAGAAATGAGCTTAATGCCAATTGTGAATACTTGGTATGGCACCCTGAGTATACCCATGAGCCCCAGTGACCCTGCCCAGCCCGACCTGGGCTCTTTGTCCGTGGCTCAGGAGCACTGTCACAACTCAGCCTAGGACACCCAGGCAAGGTCTAGACCACGCCATAGGCAGGTCATCATCCAGCATCATGCCCAGCTTCTCCTGACTTGTTCAATAACCCTGCATGACCTGGGATCCCTTTGCCTTTGACTGCTTGTTGTGGGCCCTTGGTGCAGCCTTTTGGTATCACTCATAATCTTGACACTGCTTCTCTGTTCAGGTTCTGTGAAAAAGTGCACTGTGAGGGTGAGGCTGTTGTCCTGCTTAAATTAGGAACAGCTCATTTCAACCTTCAGCTTCTCACCCTTTGTGGTGAAGCCCTGTTCTGACTCTTCCCTGACATTAGGCACCTACCTGCCACATATCACATGTTAAAAAACAGATTGTTTTTTCCCAACTGTCTGACATCTGCTCACCATGGCTAAAAAAGATCTGTACATGCTAGAACACTACCAGTTAGAGGGATCTGTATCCCATTTGCTCTAGGATGCTTTACCTGGAGTTCTGGTGTGTGAGAGGAATAATCTTGAGCACACCAATGATTGATTACCTTAGAGCATACCACATAACTAACTACTGACACCAGGTAATCTTTACCCAAAGACAACATTAATAATTCACGAACACAGGCAGACTTGTGAGGACCTATCATCAGGCCAGTCCAAAATCATAACTGAGATCACTATTAGAAAGCATAGCAGGTAAGACAATGACAAAGAAGAATACAATGATGTGTGATCTGGTTAATTGACATAAGAGATAAAAAACATAGTAATGTAAAATATGTGGCTTTAAGTATGAGCAGATAGAGAAGTGAGATGTGCTAAAGTCCACCTTCCTGTTACTTAAATGAGACTATACTCTGTGAGCCATGATGGGACACCCCATGATTTTGCTTTCTCTTGCACTATGAAGGATAAAAAAGGCATATTTTCAGTGTCAAAACTTGCTCATTCAAACTACAATTTTATGAATGCAAATGTTGTTAATAAAGTATTTTATGTTCTTAGAAAATTAAGATCACATTGTCCTCCTCACTTGACTCTTTGCAGCTCCATGCAAATTCTAAGAGGCTTCTGTTATGACGGAAAAGCTTAAGTTTTCACAAAGTCTTCCACTCTGATGTGAGCATCCCTACACACATTGAATTCATCATAACAGGCATCATAACAATCACAACACAGTACCAAGCTTAATAAAAAGCCCTTGATTGTTGTATGAATACTTCAGGAAATGTGCACGCAGCCACCTGACTACCTGACGGATAAGCTCACTTCATGTGATTCTGAAAGTACATGTTTTCACCCACCTGCAACAATTTTCTAAGGTGAAGTGCATTTCATATCTTTCTGTTTAACAAAGATCACATGTTAGCCAACATACTATCACAATTATCAGACCAAATCAATGTGTATTTGACCTCCCAAAGTCTATCCTTTAAGTTGTTATAAAGAACCATAAAAGATGTGAAGCTGGAGCAGTGTGAGATTGTTCACACTGTGCCCCTTTTTACAGCACCTTCACCTGCTGTTGCATGATTTTCAGCAGAGAGGTGATAAGGCTAACATGCAGGAAAAAAACGGAACTATTTAGTCACTTAATAAAAGCTTTTAAAATCCTAGGACAAAGCAGTCTAGCAATGCAGAAAAAAATTGAAAAAACCCCAACACCTAGTATAAAAGAAGGGAAAGCACAAAGCAAGTCCCCTGATCTGCCTTGCCAATCATTTAAGAAAGATAAAGAAAAATTATTTAAAATCCAATATTGAAGGAAATTGATGTTTTTACTGTGACATTTACAGGTATTTTCAATTTTATAGGTCAAGTTATGAAAGCAATCTTTGAAGAAAGAGAATTTTGATATGAAAGAAAAGCAATCATTTTTTTTAATTCATCAACCTTTTTAATACTTTTTGTTGTTGTTGTATCTAGACCTTCCTTTCAGGTATGCCTGAATTATATATTCTTTCTCCTCACCCTCCTTACCTTCACAATAAATCATAACTGATACTGTAAGATACCTCATAGATTCACAGGATGGCTAAAATGGATTTCTGGGAGTCATCGGGTTTAACCTCTCTATGCAAGTAGAGCTACCTAGACTCTGTTTCCCAGGATCATTTCCAGATGGATTTTGAATAATATCCCTAAGAACTGAGACTGCACAACATCCTAATCTGTATAGGTGTCCAGTTATGCCCTTATTAAAAAGGTGTTTTCTGATGTTCATCAACAAAAAAAAAAAAAAAAAAAAAAAAAACCAAAAAAAAAAACAACCCAAAAAAACCCAGCAGGGAATTGTTTAGAGACAGCCAACACAACTTCAGGGCAAATCATGCCTGATTAATCTAGTGTCATTCTATGATGGCATGACTGTAATCAGTGGACAAGGGGAGTTATGGATGTCATTTACCTGGACTTCTGTAAGGCCTTTGAAATTATTCTCTAAAAAAATTCTTGCTGCTCAATTGAAGAGATAGAATTTTGATGGATAAAGAATTGGCTGTAAGATTGTATCAAATGTTACTCTCAATGGCTGAATGTCCAAAGGGGAAAGCAGAAACCAGTGGTGTCCCTCAGAGGTCTGTACTGGGACAAATATTATTTAATATCTTAATCAATGATATAACAGTGGGACTGAGTACACCTCCAGCAAGTTTGCATGTGACACCAAGCTGCATGATTCAGTCAATTCAGTTGAGAGACATCAATACAGACTGTGGAATGAGTGGATTGAGAGCAGTCCTGTACAGAAGAACTTGGAGCTACTCATGAATGAAAAATTGGACACGAGTCAGTAATGTGCTCTTGTAGTCCAGAAATTCAATCATAACATAAGCTGCATAACACAAAGTGTTGCTAGCAGTATGAAGAAAGTAATTTTTACCCTCTACACTGCTCTCATGACACCCCACCTTTAGTCTTGCATTCAGCTCTGAAGCAAGATATGGGTCTGTTATAATGGGTCCAAGGGACAAACATGGAAATAGAGTATTGGAATACCTCTCCTATAAAGCAAGTCTGAGAGAATTGGGGATGTTCAGTCAGGAGAAGAAAAGGTCTTATTGGTACTTCATTGGTGCCTAATTGGTGCCTCGAAACACTTAGAGGAGGCTTATAAGAAAGATGAAAAACCACTTTTTTTCCAGGACCTGTGCAAGGGGAAATTGTTTGAAAGTGAAAGAGAATAGATTTCGATTGAATATAAGAAGGAAAATTTTTACAAGGGTGATGAGACAGGGTGCCCAGAGAACATGTTCATGCTCTGTCTTTGGAAGTGCTCAGGGGATGAATGGACCTGACTTTGGGCACCCTGTTATAGTGCAAGCGGTCGTTCTCAATGGTGGGGTAGTTGAAACAGGTGGTCTTGGAAGGTCTTTTCCAGCACAAACCATTCTATGACCCTGTGTTAAAAACAGTTGCACTATTCCTGGAATAAATTGCTGTTTAAGATTTCCAACTCAACTTCCTACCACCAAGCACTATCTTTTGGGCCCTGCTGACAGTCTACCTTACTGTCTAGTAATACTTAAATGCATTGTTAATGAGAACCCTATGAAAACAATCTCAAAGACCCTACTGAAGTCCAGTCAGATAACATCTACTCTTCTCACTTTATCTACTAGGCCAATCATTTAATCAGAGAAGTAAATTAAGTTTGTCAAGCATGTCTTCCCCTAGTTGAATCCATTTTTACTACTTCTAATGATTTTTTTTTCCTTCATGTGCATTTAATTTATTTCCAGGATTTGTTTCTCCCTCATCTTCCCAAGGATCAAGGTCATTCTTCCAGTCTACGTCATGTCTTCCAATCACCATGGATCAAATTATTCATCAAATATTATTAAGAGTGGCTTTGTAATGCTATCTGGCAACTTCCTCCAAGTTAGTGAGTGCATCCTCTTAGGGCCCATGGATCTATGCATGTGCTTAAGAATTTCTTAAGGTTCCCTAACCTCATCCTTTTCCACCAAGGGTACATCCATCTTGCTCGATATTTTCCCCTTGGTCTCTGGGATATGGGATTTCTGTCCTCTGGTATCTTCTGGAATTCCAAATAAAGATGGAGGTCTCCAGAATTTCCTTTCTATGAGAGTAATTGTGAGGCTGAGAAGAAGGTTGAAATCTTCCAGGTCTTGTGTAAAAGCTGAGATATGCATTAAACAGGAGCACATGAACTGGAAGACATTCCTGGGTCCCCTAAAATATAGGTATAAGCTAAACTAGCATATAGTCATAGTGATGCTACCCACTTTCTATTAATTGCTTTCTAATTATTTATCTTCTGCTTTGAATTATTTTGCACAAGTTATTTCACCGGAAAAAAGACAAGTTGATGGGTCACAGGAAAACTAAGATAAATCTTTATTAGCATATTTTTTCCCCAATACTTTTGTCCCTCTAAACTCCCACAAATTCTCTCTAGTGTTCCTCTGTATTTCCTGCTGTGTTCAGGAATCCAAGTAACTGTTTCTCAGTTGTCAGATCCGTCTGTGACCCAGATCCTTACAAAGAAAAAAAAAAAAAAAACAAAGAAAGAAACCCACCTCTGAAGAATGGATGGCTTAATCTATATTCTTAATATACTCTTGAGAAGATAAGGACATTCATTCTCACCCTTACTTTTATGACAATTTTTATGAGATAGTGCAAAAACATGATAGCACTTAATCTCCCATAAACAGCTGGCACGAAGATAGCATGATGAGTTTAGGCTGGTAAGATGCAAAGAATGCATTACTTTCTTTGAGACAGAGCTCATTTCTTTTTGCTACTTTAAATAATACTGTAAAAATAATTGAACAGGAAGAAGGAATGTTTATGTCAAAAGGAGTAAAAGACAAAAAAGTCAAAAAATGTTCCTTTGCTATGCATCAGACATAAGGCTTCACACTTTTTTTGTCAGGTTATTACTGGCTCTTATAGGATAAATTTGTCATGATCCCCAAGGGTCATGCACTGGAAGTCAAATATCAGTTCTGCTTTTGCTGTTTCAGTTTACATGTAGACAGTTTATCTGTTTCATCTGAGGTAAATGTGCTTTCTTTCTTCATGTTCTTATCTTTCTTGGTTTTGTCCTGTTTTCTCTTTTTTGATGGATTTTGAGAAGGAAAGATGTTCATTTGTTTAAAGTTTCATAAGTATTACTATGAATGTTTAACTTATAAACAAGTGCACTTGTGCTGAATGTAATAAGTTACTAACAATAATGTGATTTTAATTATGTTATGATAGGTTTGCCTTGTTTTAACTGCTATTGCTATTCTATTTTCTACATTATTGGATAAATTCAAATTATATCAGAAAATTGCCCCTTTCTTTAAAAATTACATTTAGGTAAAGAAGAAGAATAAATATAAATGTCTCCATCTTAAAAAGAAAGGTTTGACCCTGAATTTAAATATTTAATTATTGAATTATTTGCTATAATTAATATTATCACTTAAAATTGTTTCATTAGAAATACTTCAAATAGATTTACAATTCTTGCATGCATGTGACAAGAAAGTGCACTGAAAAAATTACCTAGAGATGCACTATTAAGAATTGATATTAGACTGAAAAAAGTGTCATGAGGTGAGTGCCACTTGAATAAATACATTTTTAATAGTGTTGATTTTTTATTCTGATTGTGCTGCTTAGGTGGAACAGGTGAAAAGATCTGGTTTTACTTTAAAGTCAGGAGTAGTTGATACTGTTTTAAATTTGACATTTATCACTTTTACTGTGTGTGAGATTTCTTTTATGTTTCACATTTGGAATAAAATGTTGTAGATATTAAAAAAAAAAATCTTGGCACTTACTAGTAAATAATAGGATTTTAGATTCCACATGTATATGGGACTGTCTTATGGATGAATAGTTGTAACTGTAAGGGACCAGAAATTATCATCTAGTGCAACTGACTGACAATTTCAGGCCTGGCCAAAAGCTAAAGCACTTTGTTAAGTGCTTTGTGGGGGTATCAATGAGCCTGTTTAGTCAGCTTCTTGTTAAGGAAATATATCTTCCTATCTAGTTAAATCTTGTTCTTGTTAAATGTCATAACTTCTTGTGCTTTAAGAGTCAAGAGCACCACCAAGTCTAGTGTCATCTGTAAGTATATTGTGGCTGGATCAAAATTAGAATTGGAATATACATGTAACTCCTAAATAATCCAGAAGAAATTCAGATTTGGACATAAACCCATATCAAGAAAGATGACAGGAAATTATATTTATCATGCATTTAAAATACTCATCTCGCTTGACTACCATCCATTCAGGAAACTTCTGTTAAGTTCTGATACATTGTGAAGATATTTCAAAAATCCCTCCACTGTGAATGTCAAATCTTAGATGTTAATTACTCCAGTGAATCTACTGTGTCAATCCCAGACACTGAAATTGTACCATCTTTATTTGTCAGTAAAATCATATATTATTTCTTACTGTCTGCCTATCAACATCCGAGATGTTAGGCTTTCAGCCTATTTTGTCTCTACAGCATCAAAGCCATTCTTAGCAAATGCACTGACTGCTGTCCTGTCCTGAAATCTAACATCTGACTGCAGCTGATGTTTCAGTGAAAGGTACTGATTTTTCACTACAGCTGAAGGATCCATCTTTTCCCCATCTACCTGGATTTATTTGGGAATTAATGGCCTCCTACCTGCTACACACACAAAAACACACATATAGATACATACATGAAAATAAATAAAGTATCTTTAGATAGCATGACATGAATTTTTTTTTAGGTATATATTTTAAATTACTTGCTTCTTGAGAATTACATTAACTTAAATATGATTGGATCCATATATTGATTCATACTTGGTGTCAATGGACATAAACAAATAAATATTTTTCTTACCTCCTTCCTGATTGTGATGGAGCAATCTCTATCCTTACAATCATAAACATATCTGAAGCAGCCTTATGGTAAATGTCCCTCTGATAATCATTACACAATGGTTCCTGCTTCCAGTGTCCCTTCAACTCTAGAAAGTAATAGAATTAGAAAGTTTAGAGGACACAGGTGAGATGCAATTGCTTCTCCTAGGGGAATAGAGTGATGTGTCATGGTTCCAGGAACTGACAAAAATGAGAAACGAGAATGGTGGCAACCACTGTGTGGATTTTATAACAGCAGTTGCCAGACAAGCGACTGTAAGAAGCTAAAATGATGCCATCCACAAGGAAGACAGCAAGCGTCCTGGGGATGATCTTCAACATAAGTCCTGAAAAAACTCTGTGAAAAATGTTGTTCTGTCATCCAGTAAGTGAAGATATTTAAATATTAGATGTAGAAGTCCATTGGCTATGAAACCAAATGATAATAGTTTATATTTTCACCACTTTATCACAGAATTATATTATAGAGTTGTTTGGATTGAAAGGAATCATTCAATATAATCAATTCCAATCTTTCGGCCATGGATGGGGAGATCTTTTCCTAAATCACAGTGCCCAAAGCCATGTCTAATCTGCTCTTGAATAGTTCCAGTCATAAGGCATTTACAATTTCTCTGGTCAAACTGTTCCTGCGTTTTACCATCCTCATCATAAAGTATTTCCTCCTTAATTTAAAACCGTTTCTTCTTGTCTTGTTTTTTCAGGTCTTGGAAAAAAGTCCTTTTTCATCTTTCTTGTAAGTCCTTTTTAAGTATTTCTTTCTTTCTCACTCATATTCTATATTTATCTCATATTATCTCTTCTTTCATATTGTATCTGTACGCTACTCTTGCAAAGTATAACTAGAAACCTTTTCATGGAAATCGAAGGGATTTTTACACATTTTCAGTCTGAACAAAAATGGTTTGAATATTACTAGTTCCAAAGTAGAAGTCTTTTCTTTAGCAAGATTATTTTTCAGAAGAAGACAAAAAACTCTCCACATATGCATGCACATTCTTATGCACATATTCATACATAGCACAGCACATGTGAAAACCATAGATGATAGATATCATGACAGAATAATAAAGCAAAACTTTTCATAGTTTTTTCTTATATGAGGGAAGGAATCATACTTTGATAGTTTATTCTGTCTCCTCTAACTACATAGGAGAAAGCTAAGAATTTTTTGTTTTATATTTACAAAGCATTGTGTATAGCTTGTACCTTTATAATGCATTTTTCTTTTACAATAAAAAGAACTGAAAAAAAAAAATTAATTTAATAATCTCCCTTTGACCGTCTCTGATCAACCAGATGGGACAGAAGACTGACCATATCTAATGTGCAATCTCAGGCATCTTGAGAGTTCGACACAGTTTAGAAATAGGGGTACATAGTGTCATTAAACCAGACTGATCAAAATTTTTAAAAATATTTTCTCAATGGAGACTACATTGAAATTTTATATTTCCTATCACTATTTAAGAAACACGTCTGACTTCCCTTCTAATAAGAAGGCCTTCTAATTCTAGTAAGGTTTGACACAGCACCATGAAAGAAGCAGGGGCCAGCTAAATTGTTGGTAAAACTGGGCCTTTTGTTAATACTGAGAAAATCCCATGGAAGTTAGCTGGGTTTTACAGTTATTGCAGAATAGATTAGTTTGCCTTGTTTAGCCAAAATTATTAGAAAAATAAAGAATGAGAAATCAAAAAGTTCATGTACATGATACACATACACTCCTAAATAATATTTAGGAGGATTTTTTTAGATAATAGATGGCCATTATTTCAATAAAAAGTAACTGAAAACAACCTGTTTAATTTCAGTATTATTTCATAATATTTACAATTGCTAAGCCTTAATTTGTATGTTTGCAATATAATAAATTTTGTAGCACATTTTAAAACCTAGATAAAGAGGAATTCTGAAATCAAATGGTTACACCATATCCACCTCTAAGTCTGAAAAACTCTACCTAGAATGTCAAGCCATGTGGTTAGACATTCATTAATACCTGAGAGGTAGTAACTGAAAAATCACTAAAAATGTTCTGGTTCTTAAAGTCTGGGGGATGTTTACATATTCCACTGAATAATGGTACATTTGTCCAAGCAAGAATTTCTGAATCCTAGCTGTAAAGATTTTAATTTCACAGGAGCATACTCACACCCAAATACATATTTGAAGGCAAGATTCTCCCAACTTCATAGCAAAGGATGAGGAAAAACCATTAGCAGAGACCAAAAGAGTAAATCTAAGACAATACATCTCTCCAAGCAGCTATTAAGACATATCTTAGCTGCATGCACAACAGGAGAGAAAATCATCTTACAGTGTAATCAAATTACAGGGCCACACAGCTGCTTCTATCAGGACCAACAATTACAGCCTACAATATGGATATTTTCTGTTCAATCCATGTACCTTTATTTCAGGGAAATTCCCAATTGTTTTAATAGGATGACTAACCAGAGATTAGCCTTTATCATTTAAAATGTTAATATGCTAGAGAAATAGCCAAAAAATTATGCAGACTTAAGTGTGTGTTTCCAGCATTATCTCACATTAGAGGGTTAATTACTTTCTTGTTCTTATTATAGAACTGCATTCTGTTGCTAAGGAAACCAATGATTTCTCCATTTCTACAAGTACTTGAATCATATTCTGGTTTCTTTGTTTTCAGGGATGTTTTCTGGGAGGTTTTGCTGGTTTTGCTTCTGTTGTTTTTCATGTATGTTAAATCAAAAATGGAGAAATAATATCAAGGATTAAAAATGGAAAATGCAAGCTGACCTAGTAACTGCCAGATTTGTGGTGGAGAGGTATAACTGTGTTGTCTGTGGGGAAAAGAGATGTAGGCTCTGTCTTTAATTGTTTCCTGACAGAAAATAAAATTAGAAACAGTGAGCCTGCATTGACTGAACCCTGAAATGGGTGCTGACTCACCATCAGTCAGCTCAAGCTACTCTGCCCACTGACCACAGCCAACTACATTTCATATTACATTCTTATTCAAATATGATAAAAGTATATATATAATGATGGAAAACATTCAAGTTAGCTCCAGCAGATCCGGAACCAGGGAACCTTAATATAGAAAATTGTTCTGCTATACCCGGTCTTGTAACATGCAAATTATCTGAAACTCAGGAGCAGTTTATAACAATGTGCTCTATTGCATGCAACTAAATCATCTCAAGGGAATGCATCTGAGGATCCAATTGAGGAACTGTTTTAGTATCAAGATTAAAATTAAAAGAAGGGACTGGTATAAAGAAAGGAAACTGTGGAATCCCTCTGAAGAACACTGTATTGGACATTGATCCTGGAAAACAAAATTTAGTTGATTATAATATTTTACATTATTTAGAGACAATTTCAATTCTTTGATATCTTTTATATTGTAGTGCTTAAAGCATTATGTTACCTGCTTTTCCACAAGGTAAAGAACATTATCCAGCATTGCAATACATAATAAAATGTGATCATTCTATATTTGCTATAATTTTGCCTGGCAAATTGTAACTAGTATTTAGCAGTAAAATTGGAAACCAAAGGACTTCAGAATTTCTCCACAAGTGGTTCTAAATAAAGTATGCTTATTTATGTCTCTTACAAGGAATGTTATGAATATGCTTAGCCACAGGAACATATATAGCATCATAAACAAAGAAGCAGAATAAATAAATAAAAAACAAACAAACAAAAAACCCGTTACATTTCTTCTTTGGAAGGATTCATAGAATAAGAATTAGATTGACAGATTTAGTTATTTTACTGTATTTCAAGACTCTAAACCTATCAAAAAAGCACGTCTGTTTGTCAGTACAAACCTTTATGTGAATAAGGGCCTGAAGTGATGACATTTTTACAGGTTTACAAGTATGTGCTAGCTCAAGGGCAAACCCATTCCAAGACCTCTAGTTAACTATTCCTCTGCCTATTTTTCCTATTGACACCTGCTTCTGCAGCAGTCTCAGCTCAAGGCTTCTTACTGGACTCCTACCTGAAGACAGTCAGAGAGCAAAAAGTACTCTCTGAAGAACTCACCCTAAACATCTTAACTGGTACCTCATGAGACAAGTAAATATTCAAATATATCATGAGTGTGTTGAGATCTGTTTGTTGTTCTAAATTAATATGATTGTCATAATATTGATTTTCTAGATTATAAAATATTCTATCTGATATGGGACAATCCAAATGGCTCCTACAGTAAGAAATCTGGAGATAGAGGTCAATGGCAGTTTGAATATGAGCCAACCATGGGCCCTGGTAGCCCAAGGGCCCTGGGAGACATCAAGAAAATTATCACCAGTTGGTCAAGGAAGGTCACTGTCCTGTGCTGATGCAGCCTCATTTCGAGTAGTGTGCGCAGTTTTGGCATCACAATACAAGGATATAAAGTTATTAGAGTGTGTACCATATAGGGTGATAAAGATGATGAAAGGCCTGGAGGGCAAGACTTAGAAGGTATAGCTGAGGTTCCTTGGCTTGTTCAGCTTAGAGAGGAGATGGCTGAGGGGAGAGCTGATAGCAGTCTATGGCTTTCTCACAGGCAGATATGGAAGGGAAGGTGCTGATCTCCTCTCTCTGGCGACCAGTGGCAGACTTTGAGCAGGAATGACGCTGCATTGGGGAAGTTCAGACTGGACATTAGGTGTTGCCTTTATGAAAGACAACGGTGACCTGGTTCCAAGAAGACAGCACGGCAGCCCAGCATCGCCCAGGCCACTCGGGCTAACGACAAACACGCAGACACCAATTTGGTGGACGGTCGAAAGCCTTTATTATCTTATCTCATGGGTTTAAATAGTCTTGGGGGTCTTTGCTACGTCAGAGGGGGGTTGTGGGGTCTCTAGGGTTAGTCGGGAGTGGAAAGCTACTGGGTTAGGTGTGGTTACATGCTCTGGGGTTAATAGATAATGTGAGGCAGGGAGAAGGGGGAAGGGTCTCTCTTTCCATCACATCCCGAGATCTTCCGTTTGCCTGTCCCTACTACTACAATTAGGAAAAGCTTCTTCACTAAGAACAGTTTCTTCAGAGAAGAAGATATGACATTAAGACTGTCAGAGTTCAGGGAGCATCTGAATGATGTTCTTGATCACATAGTCTATTTTTAGATAGTTCTGTGAGAGGCAGGGAATTGGACTTGATGATTCTTATGGGTACTTTCCAACTTGAGATAGTCTAGGATGCTAAATAATTTCACATTGTGGAATAGTTATATTTTTTTCTGGGAAAATAAGACAGATGATAAAAGTAAGACATTAAGTAGATTTATCAATTGCAGCTGAAACTGTTTTTTGAAGCTTGCATTCATGGATGTTGCCAAATGATTTTAGAGGTGGGATTTTTCCAGCAATGTGTGGGTACTACTTAGGGTTTTGCTCAATAAAAAGGCTTTTATGAAATCTGGTTTTAATCATGTAAGAGTTATAGTTTGTAAGATTTTTCAGAACTATATTCAGAGTTGTTACTTGTAATGGAAGGCTTAGCTTTTTGGAAAATTCTTTTCAGAGCTGTTGAAGAGCTTGTCCAGATCTCTTTGGGAACAAATTCCCTCTGGTCTGCTCCATAGCGACTGTTATGATGCTAGTGAGAAAGCTTCCACCTACTCATAATGTTTTCTAATATACATTATAAAGGATATATTTATTTTTTTCCCATGGTCTTCTTCAGTTTTATCAAACTTCCCCTTATATTTCAGTAGTTTATTAGGCCCATTAGTAATGAACTACATATCAAATGATGTCTTGCATCATTAGTCCTTTTAATGCATTAAAATATTCTTGAGATCATACATAACAAACACCTGAAATGTGCTTTCTTAGTATTTTCTAATCTAGCTTTAGAATAATGTATAGTGACAGAATCTTTAGAAGCGAAGTGCAAAGGCAAATGAGAAAAGCGTGGCTATAAAAATTAGCCATAAATACTCTCTATTTAAATATTTGAAAGTGGATGTTACAATTCACACTGCATAGAAATTGCTCAGATATTCAGGACAGGAAATATAAATGTTTATTACAGATTACGTAATCAAAGGTCAGATTTACTGCTGCACTTCAGTTACTTGGTGTGGCTCCAGTGACACAAAGAAGTCACAAACTGAGCTTTGGAAGCTGTTTCAATGGCATTTATAGCTGAATTTCAGAATGCTCCTTATCTTCATTTTAGCTGCAAACATTCTTAAGCAACTAATTTCGACATGGCAGTCCCCATTAAGTAATTAATATGAATCAGCAGCTACAATGCAATATGCAATTGCACATGCCTACAGTCTCATAATTAATGGTTAAATAACTGCAGTTTCTCAGCTACCATGATAAAAACTGTGCTGAATATGATAATTTTTTGTGGTGAGAATAAATGGAACTGCTACAGCATCTCAAATACTTCTTTTGTTTTTGCTTTTTCTTTTTTGTGTCGAAGGCAGTGGGATTTGTGGATGAGTATTAACTTGGCAAACAGAACCTGTCCGGTCATCTCTGAAATGTTTTGTTTTATTATGTATTTTAATACTGAAATAATGAACTGTAGTGACTACAGATCTGTTCTAAACATCTTTCTTTACTGGAACCAAAAACTCTAGTGGGCTGAGTTGATTCCAGTGTCAAGAATGGTAGCAGATAACAAGCTGAGGAAACAGCTAAATAATACACATGTTCCTGCCTTTATGTCTTCCAGGACAGAGAAATATGGGTTTTAATCTTCCACAGGAAAAAAAAAGAAAGCCTGAAATAACACGATGCCTTGTGAAGGCTGACCTAGAACAGAGGCTAGACAGAGTTAAAGAATAAAGTAGGCCTTTATTAAAAGTCCTCAAGGGATACACCTTGGGCAGTACAAGAGCCTGACCAGGGTTACACCCAAGACGAACCTGAAATGGTCACAAAATGTACAACCGGTCATGAGGTCTCTCAGTTTTATAAGTTATGGTCCATTAGCATATTGGAATTAATTGTCCAATTATAGCTTTTGGTTTTGAAGCCTCACCCTTGTTTTTCTCTCTTCAGTCAACATTTTTTATGCTCTTGGGCCTGAAATCTGGGTGGCTGTCCTTGATCCCAAGCTAGGAAAGGAATTGTTTTGTCTAGCTACTCTGTGAAAAGAGCTTATCATCTCTTGATATGCAGCTCAGAACTACACACTAAAGCAGTACAGAATCTGAAAAATAGAAAAGTTAAAACCTAAGGCATCAACACCATTCTGTTTACTGCCAACTGAAAAATATTTATTAAAGCAATATGAAAGTCTTCTAATTCCAAATTTGCAAGGTGTGTGAGACTTAAATCTGACATACTGTTTTAACCCTAACACTAGTTAATTTTCCTCCATTTGTAACATGAGCTAAATGAAGCACTTAACCCAGCCATGAATTTCATTGGTCTTTTCTGTTCAGCAAATGAACAGTCTTAATTTTATTAAGACTTATATTTTAGTGGATTGACCATAACCAGAGAGGAAAATTGCACTTGCTGTTTTACAAAAATATTGAAAGAAGAGCATTCCTTAACTTGCACCGAACCTACTAATCCAGTCAATAATTCAGACTGGCCAATAGACAAAGCAGTTGCCTGCAGCTATTGCAGTCATGACTCAACAGGACAAACAAGATCCTTACTTCAAATAACTGCTCTCACTGCTTCTAGTAGGTCTGTTACATATGGAATGCATTTTGAAAATTTAATAAACCATCATCCTTCATGGGTAGCTTGACACCTTCTGAATTATGGACTCGGTCTTGAGGCTTTAAAAAGGAAAGGCAGGATCTGCAAGCAAGATAAGATCAATGTAGACAATGTGTGTATTCATTCAACTATACATAAAGTGTTTGCAGCAGATTACCTCTGCAGTCTGAAGCAAATAATACTTTTGAACCTGTATGGACTTCTGTTCACTTCAATCATTTGAATAAGCAAACAAAACACCCTCAGTTTCCCAATTGTAGGAAAGCAACAGCAATACACAGAATTAAGATGCTTATAAATAAGGAAGGAAACCCAATCCACATAAGCTGGAATCAAAGACTTTTCCAGACTTGGAAAATACTTGTTTACTTTTTTCTTAGTAGGATAGCTTAGGTGGAAGAAATCCAGATATGGGTGTTTAAAGAAGTAAGAAGTAGCTCCCATTGGTAGTCACAGAGACCCATCTGAGGAGTCACAAAATTTCTGGCAGGATGAACTAAATCACTCCAAATCACGTGAATCAAGTACTGTTGTTATTCTTCCAGAATTTCTCTTTCTTCTAGAAAGAGAATTAAGCACCTCAGTTAGACAGTCGTGCTTCTAAAACATTTAAATAGATTAATTTCATGCATCATCTCCAGAAAAAATCTTGTTTCAAGGCTCACTTTCAATCATGGAGTATTTCCTTTCACATTTTTGAAAGATTATGCTTATCCCACTGGACAGTTGTTTTGGCCAGCTGGTGAGTGTTTTTTAAATCAATGGGTGAAATTTTCATCTCATTGGAGGTGTCTAGGTTTTTCTGATTTCATAGCAGGAAGTATGATACTCAAGTACTTGGACTAGTTTACCTAGAAGCTTTAAGGTCTTGGCCCTATCATGGACTGTGGTCTGGTTATTTCTTGCCCCAGCAAGAAATTTGTGTTTTACTCAAAGAAGGTAGAAATCTATAAGCAATGTGCACAGTCAGGGCATCAGAGAAAAAAAAAAAAAAAAAAAAAAAAAAAAAAAAAAAAAAAAAGGTGGTGATTCAATATTACTGGTGAACTTTTGCACTTTTACAAAAATGAGGATTGGATTTATCTTCTCAAAAATTTAGTAATGTAAGTAAAGTGCTTGTGACAGAAGTGTCATCATTCCAGGCTACATGTACATTCAGTGAGGAGTAGCTGACAACTTTCAGAACTCTTTTGTCCACTAAAGATAGGCTTAAAAGGCTGATCTTTCCCTTCAGGTGATGCAAGGCTGACAAGTCTTCTAACACTGGCATATGAGTTTGTTGCCTAAACAGTTTAGGATATGAATTTAGGATATGTTTAGGATATGAGTTCTTCCCAACATTAGACTGTTTAAAAGATTCCTCTTTGTCCAGTGACTTTTTCTACATACTTACTCCTATTTTTGGAATTTTGAGCACACTGAAGACATGGTTCCAAATTCTGAGGAACTCAATAGGACCAAAATCTTGTATTTTATTTTACAACATGAAAGCATATTCTGAAGAGTAGTAGCATATCATGCCAATAATTTTTTCGTTGTGATTATGAGATACAGCTTTTTCCACTGAATGTTTAAGTTGAATTTGCATAGAAAGAATAAAATTCCTAAAATACTCATGTAGATTTGTCCCAGCTAGAAAATTTCACCTTGAGAGTTTCTACATTCCTGAGCCATAAAAAATAGCTGCTGGTTAATTCTGTCCTTCTGCCATGACTCAGTAAAAGAGTAATGATGTGCTAGAGATATCATTAAGAGTCTGAACAATAGTTCTATAAGTTCTCCTATTGAAATAGCCTGGAAAAGGCTTGAAAATACTTATGTCTTATATGTCTTATTGTACCTCCTTTATATTATTCTGTAGAAATAGGCTGGGAAAAAATAAAAAATAAACTGAACTTTTTTTTTTTTTTTTTTTCTGCACAGTAAAGAGTTTCACAATACTCAAGAAGTCTTGGGACATACAATGTACATCATTATTTTGATTCATAACTGCCATGTCATGACATAACATCCCATAAAGTGTGCTTTCTGTGAGAATTATAGAGAAAAATTTAATACTCATGGGAAAACAGCTATTAAATTTATCTATATGAAAGATGAAACAACAAAATGTTTAGAAAGGCATCTAAAGATATTTTTATTTTTCATATTTTTAATTCATAGTTCTTTGTAGAACTTAGAGAATTAATAACCCCTGGTTAAATTTATTAAGTAATTAAATAAAGTACAAAAATATTTATTGTTTACTTTCTAGAGAACTGTTTCAGAATAGATCCTGTATTGTATAAGGAGGAATACTGATAATGAAAAGAACTTTTTGTAGGTGTGTATGTATTTTTCCACCTTAGGAGGGATTGCAATTCCAATCATTATTTAGAATTGCACAAAACAAGGGAAAACCCATATTTTGCCATTTTATGTTAGTTCTTTAAAAGGCAAATGGTTTCATCTTCTTTCCCTAAAAATATACATAAAATAAAGTCATCTTACTCATCAGGCTCTTAGTCAAATCTGGCTGTTAACCATTAAAAGTCTGCTGCAGTAACCTGAGTGCTACCAGAAAAATTATTTAACACAGAATAGGAGAATACATTGGTATTTTGTTTTCAATATCAGTTCTTTTACGAATTTAGATTATGTAAAAGAAAGAAGAAAAAAGAAGCACTTATTTTAATGTCAAGTATAGAAAGAGTAAAAATATTTTCCCTTGCTTTTGGGAGGAGAGGGAAAAATTTATGCAACTGAAGACAACCAATTTTAGCAGAGAAAAACATGTTTCTCACAGGGTGAGAGCTGCTATAAAATTGAAACACATTTTCAAATGGATTCTAAGTTTAACCCAAAAATTTCACCTATCTTCACTCCATGAGTGGTTATATTTTTCATTCCTTCAGATATTGATTCCCTCTTTCCTTCATTGTTTGGAATTACAATAAATATGAAAATGTGAGTCTTGGGTAAAAGTAACAGCTGAATGCTTCTGGAATATTAGTGACATTTGTGCAGAATTCACTGAATATAAGATGAGCTCAAGCTGTCATGCTCTGCAGTATGTTTAGTATCCACAAGACTCGCAGTGTTGTTTGATTTTATTGCAGTTAATAATCAGGGAATTTATTTTAATATTGCTGAGATTTTGGGTTATTTTTGCTTTTAAATGTTTGGGGATTTTTGTTTGCTTTGTAGGTTTTATTTTTTTTAAATTTTGTCCTGAGATTAAAAAAAAGAAAAAAAGCTTAATGCTGCTTAGGTGAAAGCGATCTAGGTGGCAATTGTCAGAAACAAAAAATGCCATGGAAGTCTAACCTTTTTTACAATTATATTAGTCACTTTTCCCTGGTAATAAATACTAAACTTCTGAATCTGTCCAGTTGGTACTGATATCTGATCCTCTTTTGAGTAAAAAATAATTTACAGAAATTTTTATATTACTCATTATCTCTGAATACCCTTACTAGTAAAAGGATTTTTATCATGAAAGAGGAATCTAGAACCAATGTCCCAGAAGTTAAGCAATGTACCAGCACTCCTTAGCCAAGTCTGATAAACTTAATAAATATTGCCAACAAGTAGAGACTCTTCCTTCCTACTCAGCTCAATTGCAGTACAGTCTGGAGGTTTTAGAGCTCATTCTAGGCAATAGTGTCATAACAAAGACATAGGGTTTATAACTTGGCAGAATAACTAACTGAGTGGAGGAAAAGGTCGTTGAACATCATTTTCTTTTGAACCTTCAAGCTACCAACCAGCCTGGTGGATGCTTTTTAGACTCTCTTCATGAGCGGTTGCTGCAAATAGAAGTGGGACCAAGAGACCTGTTGATTGATCTCCATGTAGCCTTCTACTCTCCTGCTTTTTATGAACCTTTTTGATTGAATAAATATACAATCATACAGGACCATAAGTCACTACAAATATTTTCATTCCAATAGAACAATTATGATATTTTTCAGAGTTAGAGATGAATCTCTGCTGTAATATCTTCTAAGTATCTACATATTCTAAATTATCTGATTCCACAGCATAACTGGACAGATCTCTCATTAAGTGTAAGATTTCCCAAGGTATTTTACGAAGCATTGTTCTCTCAGTTTTGGTGTCAAGGGCATATTAAGACTTTTGAAAAACTCTTTGTAACCATGCAATTAAACTTAAAGAAATGTTATGGAACAAAGCATAGCTTTTCACTAGTAAGTGATTACAACTAATGCAGGCTCATTACAAATGTGTTTAGGCAAGTGAACAATATAAACACAAAAAATAAAGAGACCCTCATTAAGTGAGCATTGATCACACTTGGAAAGAATAGCTCTTATAGTAAAAAGTACACTTTTTGTCAATCTGATGAAATCCTTTTAAAACACATTTTATCTACACTGTGTTGTTGATGTTTGTTCTGACAAGTGTCTAAGCTTTTACATTAGTTAATATATTCTTACCTTTGCCTCAGTGGTAATTACAATAAACTAATTATGTTCATTAAGTAACTATTATTTATATTCTGCTCAAGATTTTTATTTTTGTAGTAGATGCTTAACATTAAGAAAAGAAGAAAATTAACTAAGATTTAGGCTAAATACAAAGAATCAAAAGAAGCTGATCATAATTGTAGAAATCTATGTATTAGAAACTACAACACTGTACCATATTTTAAAACCAAGGAAACTCAATAGTCTTTCAGGGCTGCTTCTGATTTATTAAAGTTATAGCAGACAAGAGAGCTTAAAAGTTCTTAACACCTTTCAACATTATTCTGCTTTTAGTTGAGTGTCCAGACAAAGATTAAGGAACACAACTTCAGGCATCGTGCTGTGACAATTTTCGCTTCTGTCCTTTTGCTCTCTCCTGTTATGCCTAATGCCAGAAAAAACCTGGAGAAAACATAACAATTTAATAAAGTACAGAAAAAAAGAAAATGCTCAGAATTCCAGCTGGGTTTTCCACTTTGCTGGTAATTATCAAAAGTGCCTACCCACAACTGGAAATTAGAAAAGAAACTGCTGTTATTGTCACTTCTCTGCTCTCTATGCTGCTTTTCTTATCCACAGTAGCCCCCTAAAACAAGTTATCCAAAATCAACAAGCTGTGAGGCTTAGCTACTGTACACTCATTTCAAAAGCACTTTTGAATGCAACATTTCCCTCTCAGATATTTACTTTTCTGCCACTACACAACATGCCAAAGGAAAGATGGTGCTCCACAGAAATGCAGAAACCAAAAATTAAATTAAAAAAAGGACAAATGAAATGATGAAGTATTGCTGCAAAAGTGTAAAGAGCTCTGGCCAATTGAACATTACATATGCTATGGTTAACATATCAGAGTTTCTTACTCTGCCATGTGTCAGAAGTTTGTACGGAGTTCATCATTGTCATATGCCATCTCGTTGGCAGTAATGACCTGGAAAAACAGTGGATGAATTTGCTGTCCAACTCTGGCAATGCAGATAAAATCTCACTTTCTCCTTTGTCTTGAATGTGGAAAAAATGGTCCAGGAAGCTGAAGTGGAAAACATTCTACTCTCCACCTGTACAGAGCAGTGACTCAATAAGTGATCCTCTGAGCAAAAGAGAGGATATAGTGAGTACACACTCCAAACCATCCTGTGGTTTTACCTGTGGGACTACAGAGAGGACATGAGGCAGTGGGATTGAAAATCTTCCTTGACCCTGGAGAAGCAGGCATGTGACTTACAAGGGAAAACAACCACAAAAGTGAATTCTTCTGGGAAAAATGACTGCAAAAGTGAGTTCTTCCAGTAAAACTACTGCTCCAGTCTCCAGTGGGCAGTTTCCCAGATAGAATAAAAGGGCTCATATTTATCCTGATCAAAGGAGTTTTGAGATTTAGTTATGAGGAATGAGTAGAAAATACTATGACCAGAACCAGAAGGGCCCTGCCTCCAGTCAGGAGGTGGGCCCTGAATTGTAGCCCCAAGCAGCCCAAAGTCAAGACTAATGGGGAAGGCCAGTACCTGGAATCACTGCACTACCTTCACTGGGCGCTGTGCATGGGTATTAGGCACTTCTCTTAAAAGATTGGTGGTGCATTAGAGTAAAAGACATAAAAGATCAGAAAATATTACTGTCTGACCACGAAAGGTAACTCTCCAGCCAGTCAGCTTAGACATCCTTTCAGGTGAGCGGAGAGAGATAAGCACATTGAAGAAGCAGTTCAGATCACATGTAAGATCAAAGTAGCTTCTCTCTACCTCTTTCTGTTGACTAGAGTCAGAAGTCAAGCTGACCAGGCTCCTAATTTTGGTATTAAGTACATAGCTGAGTAGGAAAAATTTGATCTCCATGCTTGTATTGTAGCCTGTTTGAACTGGCAAGTAGAAGGATCACTGTTGCAATAAGATAATAAAATTATGTTCTTCTCACTTTTCCTTCTTTTTTTTATAATTTATTTTTATAGTAAATACTATTTCCTTTTGTGGATTTCACAAAGATATCCATTGTATTGGTTTAATGTTAAACAAAAACATCCACTGTTGCTTAAAACAACAACACAAGGAGAGAAAACTTGAAGTTTCCATTGTACTCAGTCTTTACTGTGAATTCTGTTTAAACAGTACTATGACCTTGAACCTAGTTTTAGTTTCTACAAAACGAGTTCCTACTGATTTTTTGAATGATACAAACGGATTTATTTTTTTCAAAAGGTCTTTCAAGAGGAGCATAAGGGAATAAGCAGGATGTTAGAGGACTGTCCACATGATCATCTATTTAACTCCAGTGTCATTACACAAAGAAATTGGACAATGTTATAAAGTTACATACACAACTTATATAAAAATAAATAGTCTTTTAAATGTGAGTATCATCTGACATTCAGTATTAGACAGGATATCTAATGCTCTGTAAAGTAACCTAAAACCACCATTTTAAGTAGCTGAATCTTTTTGGTTAGACTAAGATAAAATATTATAAATAATGATCAATAAATTAAAAGTGAATTATAGGTGTGAGCCCTTTTAGGAAAGCATGAAAAACAGTAATTTTTTTCTAAGAAATACTGAATCTTTTTACAGGCAAAATTGAACTTTTTGGAGGGTGAAATAACACAATGGGTGACAGAAGGAAATACAATTCTGCAAAGATAATGCATCTACGTCTTAGAAAAGCATTTGCTTGAGAGTCTTGTGAAATATTACTCTGAAAAATCGAATTTCCTTGGATATGAACTGTATGATATAGCATGAAAAGTAGCTCAATAGCCATAAACAGTAGTTAATGATGAACGACAACTTATCAGATAGGAAGAGATGTCTAGGGGCATACTAGTGTAGAATATTTTAGCCCTCTTCTTTATCTGACATCTTCATTAATAATTTAAAAGAAGTTCAGATATCATATTAATGAAACTCACAGATGATGCTAAATTGAGATGTGATGCAAACAGAAAGAATGACTAAGAGTGAAATAGCAGAGCACTAAGCATATATCCACGTAGATAGTAAGTATGTCCTACTTCTCTGATTTCACAAGTATCAAGCGGGTTTTTTTTATACTGTATGTTCCACACAAGTTTCTTGAAATTTATTTCCCTGCTTCCAAATTGGACCTAAAAACTTTTCATTGTCATCAGAGACAATAAGTTATCTATAATAAGCAATAAGAAATACAATTTAATTTCTTGCATAACCAGAAACAAATATATAAGATGATATATATCTGTACAGATGTCTATACCAAGAGAGAAAAAAAGAACTTTTTGCATACTATTTGTTGAACATTTAAATATGAAACACAACAAAGAAATTTTTGATGTCACAAAATAATACATTTTGCATGAAACAGATTCTGCCTAACAGTACAAAAATGCTGGAATTACAGGGAAGAAAAGGCCAAATCATTCACTTCTGTTCTTTGTACATAAGAAGATGAGAAAGAACTTAATTTATTTTTTTTTTCTGGAACAATTGAGGATTACTGTATGATAATACAATTCTTCATATTCAGGTTTTTTTTTTTAGCTGTCTTTTCATCTCTCAGTGACATACAGTAATATACACATATTTCTTCTCTGTATAGATGTGCCTTTGCACCTATGTTGAGCTATTGCTTTCAGTCAAATCCACTGAGGAAGCAAAATCACTTTTCTTTTTTGCCTCTTTCTTCTTTTCCCATGAGGATCATATTGCAGGATCAGGTATTGTGATGTTACAATACAAGTTCAGTGTTGCTGCTGAAATCAAACACTATTCTTAACTAACAGAACACAAGTACTGAAGATTACACAAAGAACACTAAATTCCAACAGAACTATTATCCCCTGGCAATGTTTAGATTTATTGATTTTCTGTAAATGTAGATTAGGGGGTTGATAGCTAAGTTTGTTTTGCTGTTTGTTTAGTGTATTCTCATACCTTACTCAATAAAACAAAAAAAAAAAAAAAAAAACCCAAAAAAAAAAAAACATCTTCTGCCTTCACTCCACTCTTGAAAACTTTCAGCTTATACAGAATTAGAACTGTATGTTAGTACATGGAACTCTTTCAAATGTAAATAAGTCTTTTTGGTTTTAGAATTAAAGAACAAAGCAATATTTATCTAAGATATCCTAGTTGCATTATTCCATTAGTTGTGTTTGATTTGTATCTTGTGAACTTCAAGCATTCTGAAGTGTGAAAAATTACTAAAACGGAAAGACGATGTCAAGGATTTTGGGAAAGAAATTAAGTCCGCAGCAAAAATTTTCTTTTTTTTTTTTTTCATATGGTACAGTGCAAACCAGTTCATTGTGTACTTCCTTTTGAATAGGGGACAATTACTTTAATCTTTTATATATGCAGTGAAATGCATAAAATAAGGAACTTAATTTGATGCCTTAAGATTGTAGCTTTTGTATTTTTCAGATCCTGTATTACTGTGAAACTCTGAACTCCATCTAGAGTGTTATTAAGCTCTCTTTACATTTTTGTCAGTCCTTCCAGGCCTGAGACCCAAGGACCTCTACTGCCTCAGGCCCCAAAAGTATAAAGAAAAGTGAATCAGGGAAGGGAAAGCAAAGCAGGGGAATATGACTTCATTACCTGAAGCTATAAAAGGACAATTAACATCTGATATACAAATAGACCAAACATCTATCTGTCTGAGAAACTCGTGACCATTGTCCATCTTGGATGTAGTCTCTGCGAGGCTTTTGCAGTGACCAAGGTGTATCTATTGAAGGCCTTTAATAAATACCTGCTTTATTGTCTTAACTCTGTCTAGCCTCAGTTCTAGGTAGCCATTCTGAGACATCAAATTAGCCTTAAATTCTATAAAGGCTTTACACTTTTTTCCAACCATCTATAAAAGTAAAGCCTCCTATATCTTTGTTAACAGAACCAGTGGGGCAGGTGTGGCCCTCATACTGCAGGACTTGTTGCATGGCTGTGCAATCATCACTGTCCTGATACAGTTTAAAACAGGAATTTCTCATATGTTCTGCTTGATAATCTTAGATAGTGGATAATAGATACCATATACTTTTGAAGACCTTTTAAATTCACATTCCATCATATGCAGTGTTTGTTCCTTTAGACAATAAGAAATACACAGCCTTATAAGAACAGTCCTTCATGCACTTATAAGGCAGGATTTGTACCAAGTATCCCTCTTGAAAATGTATGAAGTAAGAAGCATCATAAAATGATGTGTGACTATAAATGGAGATAATAAAAAAGTTTTTAAAAGTTCATCCTTTTTTATTATCAGACAATTATGAGTGTGGAAGATTAGTCAGATATGCCCAGTAATACAATTTGCAAATGTTCTCTTGCAAGAACAGACATAGCATACACATTAATAAGATATACTGCATATATAACTTCTAGTTTACATGCTTTGGTTACAAATAGAATGTCATGTCTTAGGGGACAGCATGATGGCATTGATGTTACTAGCAATAAAATGCAGGAACAGAATGAATGAATGTTTACTGGCGTGTAATTTCACTGCCTCAACACTTTTCAAAATCTGAATGTTGATTGCTACTTTATTAGAAGCAACTCTACTGCATCACTGCCAGCAAGTATCAGCTGAAATTAAGGACTGAGAAATCCCTATTGATTATAACAATACTGCGTTACAAAACCAATTTACATCTCAATTCTTAGGCTGTTGAAGAGTCTCAGGTAGCTCCCTCACTACTGAGTGTAAAACGTGTAAAATGAGACCTTACATTTTAAACTACACATTAGATTTAAAGTTTTTTAGCTTTGTCATTATGGTGATTGACAAGTATAACTGTCATGCAAGGCATACTTTAAAAAGGTTGAAATTTTACTATGTTTCTGTCAAGAAATAAAAGAAAATATGACAGTTGATCTTGCAAAGATGCAGTTTTATTATTGTAAATATATTTTTTCTGCATAATCTAGACTGATAAAATTAGGACAATAAATTAGAACATATCTAAGTACACTTTTTTAATTGATGTCATTGTATAATTCAGCACACTAACATTGAACACTCCTGGTAGTGGTGCCAGTACTTGTTATTCCCTCATGTGTACATCATTTGAAAATTTACTTGACCCCGGCTTTGCATTTTGAAGGAATAGTCTTACACAAATCATTAGCTTGGAAAATGTGACAAGACTAGTACAATGTTGTTTTTTTTAAATTTTATTATAAAAAATATTAAAACCCACTTCATTAAAAGAAAAATAATACTATAAATACAGATTAGGTTTCCTTAAATTGTTTTGCCAATTCTATTGTTTTGATAAATTTAGCTGCATACAGTAAGGAACTAACATAGGTAAAGAATATAATGTGGGAATGACTGTGGTAATTTTGACCAAAAAATTTCTCTAAAACTCATTTATCTGACCATGACCATTATTGAATAACCAAGGAAGAATGTAAGACTTGTATTTGCCTAGAATATTCCTGCAGTTGTGAGCATTTTTTTGTTTTTGCTACCACTTCCTCAATCAAAATCAATATTTGTATTTGAAACACAAAAACTCTTAACACTCAAAATATTCTGTCTGGACTAATTATTAAACATAATTTTGTTTGAGTTTTTTACCTGTGACAGTTCAAATTTTTAACATGCCTTATGACATGGAAACTCAAGAATGTGAAGTGCATTTCCTGATTCATAGAAAGAAGGGGAATAGTTGTAATACCTGGGGTTTTTTTTTCTACAGTAATGTTGGTGTTTCACTTAATTTAGGAGTCTGCATTTGTCTGACCTCAGCAGTGGGAGCTGAATGATATGAAATAGATGCAGATAGAATTAAAGTGAAAAGAAGATTATAAGATACTGTACACATTCCATCTGTGAGAATTTCAAAGAGATTAAATGGATCTTAATACATATATAAATCATATACATCTTAATCATATATAAAAAGGTCTCACTTAACACCTGAATCAAAGAAATGAAAGACAGCAGTTTCCCCTAATCAACAGTAGTCCAAGCTTCATTTGTTCTTATATTTTATCCATGAAAACACAGACTTTTTAAATTTTCTTCCATAATCAAGAAAACCATGAAAGTGCATATTCAGTTTTTAACATTAAATGGCTCAATACACAACAATACTTTTATGGCAGCACTTAGGGATTTGGCTGGATTAGTACTCTTGTCAGTAATGGAGTCCTACCTTTTTTTTCTTTGATGTTTCCTAGACACATAATGAATTTCTGACCCTTAGGACTCTTCCATTCTCTACTGAACTGGGAGCTTGGAGTTCAAGTCTATTAGAAGGTCTATTTATTTCTACTTAGCCTGGTAGTATCATACCGGCATCATGTTGAATTTCTGTAAACAAACAACGGGCTTTAATAGTTATTGAAAAGGTTTGGGGTTTTCTTAAAGCTTAACATCTTTTAGAAATTACACTCTCCCTATTATGAAGTTCTATTATTTTAACTTTTTTTTTTTAATTCCCCTGGTGAAAAAAATATTACTGCAAAATCTCTTCAAAAAACAAACATTCACTTTATTTCTATTGATTTCTTTTCAACAAATGGCTAAGCAGTCACTTTCGATAAAACATGTAGCAAGGTCAAATGGATCAGGAAATATGACCTAACGTGTCAACTCTGGACAAAATTATGAAGGTCACATCAGGTTGCTTGTAAAATTATTAAATCCATAACATTACCACAAGTTTTTATTTATAATGCATATATATATATGTAAAGCAACACAGAAAGGTACTTTAAAATATCATTAACATATCTGTCCATCAGAGATAGAAAACTCTCACAGATCTTCATAAGAATATTGATGTGTTTTGAGGCAATCTTCATCTTGATGAAGAAAATAACAGACAAATATTTTTCTTCAAACAAAATCTTTATTTATTTTTTTTTATTTCAAAGTCTGGAAATGGGTAATAAAGAACATTCTTTTATTTCCAGACAGGGATTAATGTTAATTACATAAGCATGTAACATTTAGTGTACAGTTTCCAAATTTACATTAGGTGAACTTAAGAATAAAGTTTTTCCATCAAAACTGGAAAGAACTGAGAGATTTTTTCAATGTAATAGGTTATTGCAATTCATTGCATGAGTTTTCCATTCAATTTCTACAATTCTTTTTTTATGATACTACTGATGGACAACCAGGAAAACACAGCACTATGAGAAGGTATTTGATACAAAAAGAAACATAGAATTGGTGCAGGATCAGCAATTTGCTCTTCAGGTCTAGAGCTGAAATTCTTAAAGGGATTCATATTTTTTAACATGTATAGATGTTACCCTTTAATTTATTAAACACTAGAAATACTAAAACCAAAGAATCACTTGGATTATAAAGCAAATAAACTCATATAATGAATAGTATTTTCAGAATAACATACTTTCTTACTAATACAAACTAGATTTAACTTCTCCAGAATTTAGAGGATTCAGGTCTAGACAGTCGTATAAGACAAAATGTATATTTTATTTACATTACAGTCATAGTAGAACGTAAGTGTCCTTCAGTGTGACCAAAAGCTCCTTAGGTGTCTGCAGACCTTATATAAGTTCTGGACACAGTAATATCCATAGGTATTTCAAGAGGATATATGCAATATCATCCATAGCATTTCAGACCTTACAGATGTTTGCTATAGTGTTACACAGGAAATGCTCTTCATCTCCAAATCCCAGCAGCACTCATGGAGTTGAAGAGAATCTTCTTCACTGAGTATTCAGAATGTCCCTTCAAAAGGCTGATTCAGCAGCTACTAAAGAAAAAGGCATTATACAACTTCCTTCATTTTTTTTTTTTAATACTGCTTAAAAAAACTTCAGCTGAAAAATATTGAACAGGGTTCAACATACTTCTTAATCTGAAGGCATTCAGACTGTCATCCTTCACTTGGCATAAGAGCATCCTAATCATCGGACACATCTCTTTACCCTACATTTGTTATGATTGACAATTTTAAATGTTGAAATTCAGAACAGTCTCAGACAGATAAATTACTCTTACTCAGACATATCAGAGTTTCTTAGTACAGGCCAAAGACTTTGTAGATGATCAGTAGTCTTTGGTATGGGACATATTACATTCATATGATTTATAGGTCTGTGCAGATCAACCATTTTTTGAACATTCCAAAAGCAGGAGCATTTAAAAATGCTGCTAGTTATAGTGAGAACACTGGAAAAAAGTATGCCTCAACTGTTTCATCAAATGGGACTGATCTCATTAAAATGCAAACATCTCATGTTAGAGAGAATACCTGGTAAAAACCACCTGCAGAAAGCTGGAACATGCTGAAGGAAAAATAAATACTCAAGGCCTACAGGACCATGACTTTCAGTGATGCACAACAGCTTTTCAAGGGAAGCATGACACTCTTCCTCGTTTAAGTAAGCACAGCAGCTTCAAGTCATCAGGATTTTAAACACGTGTAAACCCACTGCTCTCCCTTTCTTTATGGAGCTTGGTATCCATGTGCCACCAATTCAGTTTTATAATTAAGGTTCATGAAAATGTCTAGCAGATTAGCAACACAGTTTTAGTATTTAAGTCTGCATTTTTAGTGTTCCTCTCAGTAGGAATGAAATTAAACACTGAAAATAGAAATGAAGTTTGAAGCAGGGACTACAATGAGAGTCCTAATAACTTAGCAAAGTAATGCACAACACCTGTTCATTCCCCTTCCATCCTTATGTATGCAGTATTGAATTCTGAATAACAGCACAGAAGAAAAAAATAAGACAAAGCCATACTTCTAGAAAGGTAGTGAAATTTTCACATTTGTGATGAATCCTACATAAATGGTTATCTCCTGTTTCTAGATTAGTTGAAAGGGAGTCCAGAATTCTCCTCATTCTCGGGAGAGCTAATATCCAGGTCCAGATGAGAGTAGCCTTTTGCCAATCTTCTATAATAGCAATAAACCCTTTTTCGGACAGTTAATCTTGTCAGTGTCCTTCAGAACTGGTCAGACCTACATCTACCGTCTCAAGCCAAGAGAACATTCCCACACCAGTTTCATCTTCATACCCTAAGGAATTTGGGCAGGTGTTAAGCAGCTAAAACTCTTAAAGAGAGAAAATTCTACATTTGTTCACAGTTTTGCACCACAAATGGGGTTGTACAGACAAACAGCATAAACTGAGTAAAATTGAATATTTCTCCTTTTTTTTGGTTTTAAACTTGAATGCCAAAATTCTTCTTCAGTTGTATTTTAGACTGTTCTCTGGTCTTCTGTATCTGAACATTACTTTGTTTTGGCAGACTGGCTTCTGCAGCAGTAAGAAAACTTAGTTGCTGGTTAACCAGTTTGTAGATTTTTTTCCATACAACCCATATAAGCATCTATTTTTTATTCTTTGAATTTTTACTTTGTATCTTTGCATGTTTATATTTTGGAAATAAAACATCTTTTGGCAAATCAGTTATTACCAGAAAAGTAATTTTGCTTATTCTGAGAAAAAAAAAAAAATTGTGTAAAAACACAACAAAATATTCTTTTGCCAGAGTAGTCAGGCTTTCCAGGGTTTGACCTTTCTTTCCTCCAGCTTGATAATAAGGAAGGGAGAGCACTTTACACAAGGTATTTGAGAGCAAAGGAAAGCTTCTCTTAACTAGTCAGACCTTATTCCTCATTCTCAGGGAGCTACACAAAGGCAGCTGTGAAAGAAGTGCAAGAAGTGATTACAGATAACTACTGCTAGTTTTATTTGAGTCAATTCAACCAAGAGATCAAATTGAATGACCTGAAACGGCGATGTCAAAATGTGATCACATCTCTTTGCTGCCACTCATATGTCTTTTCTGTCATTCAGAAAAAACTCATGTGACTGAACCAGTGATAGTATGCACTGAAATAGTCATGTTGTTGTGGAGTTGAATATAATAATTATTGTTAAAATTCTGTCACAAGGAATAGTTGTTCACCTGTCTTTGAATGAATAGCTTGAATACCATTCATCTGCAAGAATAAAGCTCTAGTTATACTGTTTATGTTCTAATATTTAAAACAACATGGATTAAAAAAAAATCAAATGGAAGAAGTACAACTCCTTTTTAAAAATTACATTTGAAATTAAGCATTGTTTGTTGATTATTTTTTCTTTTATAAAGAATGTGGTTTGAATAAAGAAGTAAACAATTACTTTTTCCAAGAAGTCACAGAATCACGGAACCACAGAAAAAGCCGAGTGAGGCACCCACAAGGATTACTGAGTCCATCTCCTGGCCCTGCACAGCACCATCTCCAGTTCAGACCATGTGCCCGAATGCATTATCCAAACACTTCTTGAACTCTGTCAGGCTGGTGCTGTGAGTGCTTCTCTGGGGAACAGCATTTTGGTTTTAATTAACATAATTTGATATAATTTTAGGTATAAATAGTTTATAAATCCCCAATAAAAGAACTGTCAAAACATGCGATAACTCCATCTGCTAGTATTCCATATTAAATTTAAAGTGTGACATGAAAAAAAAAGAAACTAAACACATTCAGGTCACCTAGGGAGCTTACAAAAGACAGGTTTATCACACATTGGGAGCATATACAGGAATTAGTTTTAAATCTACTGTGGGAGGGGGTGTGGTCGATGGCCCCCCTGTTTTGCCTTGGGAGGCAACAGACGTTTAGTTTCCCGCCTCCCCCAGTTGTCAATTTTTTGTTATCCCTTCCCCTTGTTCCTGTCTATCATTATGTACTCCTTCCCCCAGTTCTGGAAAGTTCTACGTTCTTTGTATGCCCATTGGTCCTTCCCATGGAGCCACTCCTTCCCTCTGTCCCAGTTGGTTGTTGCCCTGCCGCTCTTCCCTGACTCCGCCCTCGAGCCCTCACCTCGTTGGTTGTTTCGTACCCTGACCCTCCTTCCCAGTTGCAGTTATAATCTCTGCCCCGCCCCTTGTTCGGGGCTCTCAGAGCTGGTCGTCCTTCAGAGCGGTTGCTTCCCTTCGTCACCCACCTCGCCTTTCCTCTCCTAAACCCTCCGGAATAAAGCCACTCGTGAGTCACCCGCCTTTGGTGGAAGTCCTTCATTTATACAGCTATCCGGCACCTGCGGACCTGACCCTGTGGCGTGCCAAAGCGGTCACAGGACCCGCAGGGCGCCGTCAATCTACATATCAAGATAGTCTTTTTTGAAACTCCTGTGTATTTATCTTTTTAAAAAACTGGAGGACAGAAGAGATAGGAAATTTATTGAGCAAAATTGTATATTACAAAATGTTTGCAGTAACAAAATATTTAGCTCAGACTGTCTACCCATTATGTAAAATGCTTTTAAAAGGAAATAAGAATATAGAATAAAAAAAATGAGGCATGAACCCAAACCTTAGGTTTAATGTAGGCAAAAGATGCACTAAGGTTTTTTTCGGTTTTTTTGTTTTTTTAATAGAATAGATAATAGAACATGGATGGCACTTCTGTCACCGACAGTATCAGCCAAAACATGAACAACAATCCAGGTAAGATTTTGAGCTCTGATATACAGACATTTAAAGTACAACAGACTAGGCATGCTCTAGTTACTTAAGCTCCACTCAAAGGTGATGGCGATGAGGTGTAAACACGTAATAGAGGCTAGGGAGCTCTTTAACTTACCTGGCAAGCTATCACATTTTGTCACCTTACAATCTCTCTATGTGTCTTTGACTTGACAAAAGCAAATTTGGATAGTTTGCTTATGTGTACACATTTGGAGATACATATAGAAAGTATATGCCTCATCCTTAATTGCAGTCATCACTTTGACCATGTTACTGCCATTTCCTCCTGTCTTTTTAGTGTGATCATATATATTTTTTTAAATTTCCTTTCTCTTACTTTTTTTGTATACTGAGAAAACTGCAAATAACTGACTTACTAAGTCACATATTGCAGCAATTGTTTATGTACCTCTAAGTCAAATTACAACAAAGACAAGTGTCTTAAACAGGCGTGGCTACAGGAACTTCTCCAGATTCAAAAGTCTGGCAAGGTGTTGGACCCACACTCTAACTCTTCTGCAGGGAACAGGTAGCAGGATTCAGCACTGGAACAAAATGCATCTTCTATCTTTGACTTTCTGAGCTCTCTTTATACCAAATCTCAGTATCAAACTACCTATGACAAGTAGCATAATAATATATTTTTGGCACATGGGATATTATATTAATTAAATCCAATGTTCAAAATCAACTAAACATCACTGTCATGTACCCAATATATAATTAATTTGAGGGCTCAAAGCACCAGCATCAATGTTTTAGCTAAATCAGAACTCAAGAAATTTTAATGTCACTCCATAAACAGTAGGGATCCAATTTCTTTAAGTCATATTTCCTTCAGACTTTCTCAGTATCCACTAGTTCTAATGAACTCTGCATCTTGTATTATTTCACTCCCATCTCAAAGATGGCAGATATCAAGGGCAACCATCAGATGCAGCAGTTTACACAGCAGTTTCTGGGCGCATCTTATGGTTTTTGAAAATATCTTTTGGGATCATCAGACTCCTGGAGGAATCTCAGAAAAGGATATAGTCACAGAAGGCTGAGACTTCTAGAAAAAAAACTAATTGCTTTTAAAGAACTGACAAATTATCTTGATGCTTTGATATTTTTTCCAACTTGACACTTGATTAGGCAGGGTCAAGCATCTGTCTATTAGATGCTGGGAAGAGACCTAGAGCACAGCAAAGCAATGCCTGGTCAGTACCCTGGTAGCAGAAGATGGGATGGGAGCTGCAGCCAATAAAGAACTGGAGCAGGCTGAGTCTGAGCAACACAGCAGCTCTAGGGGAAAGACACAAGGGTCTGAAGTGGCTAAGTCTGCTGTGGAGGGTGGAGACATGGAGGTGCCAGTCTACCATGAGTCCTGCACCCAGCTCTGGAGGTCCCAGTATAAGAAAGGGATCAGTTAAAGCAAGTGCAAAGAAGGGGACAAAACCAATCAGAGGGATGGATCACCTCTTCTGTGCAGAAAGGCTTAGAGAGTTGGGTTTGTTCAGTCTGGAGAAGGGAAAGCAACAGAAACCTTGTTCAGCCTTTCAGTGTGTAAGGTGGGCTATAAGAACAATAGACTTTTCTATCCCATAGCGAAAGGAGAAGGGGAGATGTAAATTGAAAGAAATTAGGCTCAGTCTGGACATAAGGAAGAAACTATTTTTGATGAGCCTGGTGAGTCATTAGAACGGGTTACCCACAGAATTTGTGAGCCATCCATGGAAGCTGGAATAAGATGGTCTTTGAAAGTCTCTTCCAACTCAAATCATTCTATGATTCTACTACATCCTGCTGATCTCCTGTATGGGCATCAACAATGCAGCTACAGGAGACCAGGGCTGGATTACCTGTGATACCATGCTCCTAAGGATGAGGATGAAGCTCCAGTAGTTTTTTCTTCAGTTCTACTGGTCACTATTCCCAGTAAAAGTGATGGAATAAATAATCCTGGAAACCATTTCCAAAATGCTTAAAGACAAAAAAGTGACTAGGGGTGATAATCATAGATTTATAAAGGGGTAATTACACCTGGACAACCTCAAAGCCTTCTGCAGTAAAAGAACTACATTTATGAGTGTTAATCAATGTTATCAACACATCTAGTAGTTACGTAAGCTTTTTTTCACAGATCTGTTTATGCAGCACCAAAAAAACTATCAAAAATGTCTTGTTTTGGGGTTTTGATCATTTTGAATAACAAAAAATTGCATGCAATATAGTGTGAGTAAACAATCACATTTTCCCTTTGCCATACAATACAAGAAAAGGATCTCCTTCCTTACACATTTGATGCTATTTTTTATAATCCAAATTAATCCTTGAACAACATACTGTCATCTTTATTTTGCATCTGTGACAACATCTGAGTCACTTCAGTAATTTTCCCCAGGGAAAAAGAAATCGAGAAGGAAATATTTAAGAAGAATGAAAAAAACAATTTAAAGGTAACGGAATATTTCTTAATGGGAAAATAAACAGGAGACTGTCTGGGATCATTCAAGTTAGCATCACATGCTAGGAAGAGCCTCTCTCTTACATTAGCATTGTATTTCTGAAGGGCACCACAGGGTGAGGATGAGCTGTTATTAGGACTAGCTTTAATAAGACATTATTCTTATTCCAACATTTCACCCAAGAGGCAAGGTTAAAACCCCTAGAGAGGGCTTTGCAAAAATGTTTTTGAAGAATGACTGTTAAATCAAGTGCTGCTAGAAAATGGAGGAGGCTTAAGAGGAAGCTGAATGACATAAAACCCCTCTTTCAGGAGGGCGCAGAGGATCAAGAAAATAGTAATTGAATCATAGGTATTGCTTGACCAGGATTAATTTGTTGAGTTCAAAAGCAGAGAGAAGTCAGCTAAGGACTCAATTTTTCTGTGTCCATTTTGTCTCACAGCTTTTGTGATGGTATCATTCCTGGTCAAAAGAAAGAATAATATTCAATTTTCACTGTTGGCATTACTATTCTTTATTTTGCATTCATTTCTGAATATTTCTTTTAATCTAGAAAGCCCTATTGATTTTTGTCTGTCTTTTTTTATCAAGAGCTTTTTACTTTAAGGTGTTGTCTAGATAATTTATATATGTACTTATAGGGGGTAATGAAAATTACATAAATAGACACATTTTTCTGAAAGTATTTTAATAATTTAAACGAGTTCTTTATGATAATGATAATTTTAAAAAAAAAAAGCAACAAACCACAAGAGTCAAAATAACAAAGTAATTAATTAAATAAATAAATAAGGAAGCTGTAAAGGCCTGAGAGCTTTTACTCTGTGAGCTCTGGTGAAAGAACTTTCCTAATGCAAGGCATGATCTGAAGGTTCTTTTCATTTCTGGGCGTTGATTCATATGCTTAATGATATACTGCTTTTAAAACTATATGAGGTGTTCAAATTGCTTCATTGTAGAAAGGAATCCCTCTGCATTGTACTATGGAGAGATTAAACTTAAATTTCCTGTTTGTTAAATAAAATTAGTAGCAAAAAATCATAGCATAACTTACAGTGTTTCAAGTATAGTTTTGCAGTCACTTTTCTATTACTTATCTAAGTCTAAAATCTATAAAGAAGCTACTAAATATTTTTATTGAAACAAGTTAGAAAAATAAGGTAACAATTGCATAATATTTTGACTGAGTTATGAAAACAGAGTGACTATTGTTAATGAAATTATAGCTATATAATGCTCTATTATTTACCTGTATAGTGACTACATGCATAAACATACAGAGAACAATTTATTTTTCTCTTCTATAATCTTTAGCTTGTGAAAGAGTTTTAATCTCAAACAGGACAAATTCATCAATAGATAATATTGGAACATGCTTCAAAATTAATTTGTACTTAATTCCTTCTTTGATACAGGAGAAATTAATATGGTGCCACTCCATAATCAAAGGTAATTTACAGATACTGAAACATGGCATCCATGTTTCAGTAGGCAGTCATTAATTGTTACAGATCTTCTCACTGACAAATTATCATAATCTTTCTGCATTTTTTAAATGTAGGAAGAGCCAGAATTAGTTATATTTTGGTTTAAAAGGGTTCATAGGTACTATCAGAAAAAAATCATATACATAATGTTCCTATTTAATGTATCATAGCTAAGTAAGGAACTCAAACATCATTCACCCAAACTTCTTGTGAATGTGTAACATAATATGGTAAACTGAGGAATAAGTACCTTATGGAGAGGTCTTATGTTGCTTTGAGCAATGTAATCCTGTTTTACATCTGTATAGCAAAATGGCAGTGAAAGCACTAGCATCTATCAATGAATTTTCTTAAGAAGATAGGTTTTAATCATCTTAAGGTGTTCAGTATGCAAAGGAAGAATTGTTGTCTCATTTTAAATAAAGTCTTTCAAATCCTCTGAGCAGATGCTGAACTCTAAGCACCTACGTAAGTCCATTACTACTATGGAAGACAAATGAATGCTTTCAGTAATTTTAATTCCTACAGAACCGAACCTCAACAGAAGTTCCTTGTATAAAGAAAACATGTAAGTAATTTTTTTCATGAAACTGAATGAAAGCAATACTCTTTTGGATTCAAAATCCCCTAAATTCCTATACTTCAGGACTTGTGATAATCAGGTCATAACTCACATTCTAAAGAGAGATTCTTCTGATATTCCCTTTCTGATTACCCATCTGTGTTTTAATCTTTCTGAAAATGAAATTCAGTTACAAGCTAAAAGATGTTAATGGATGTGAACAAATGGGCGGAAATGTGACAATATGGTAAATCTGAGCTCCCTTTCATTCTTGAACAATAGTATCCTACCTAAGCATGAATAAAACTTATGACTCTTATGAGTGTCATACAGCACATTTTTGACATTATTTATAAAGACAACTTCAGAAAAGTCACTCATAGCAGGATCTGACAAGTATTAGCATACATTATTACCTTTTTTTTTCATGGTTGTGTGTGTAAAGCAAAGCAATTTTATGATAAAAAAGATTAGTCATGACTGTAAGCCCTTTTGAAAACTTACATTATACTTGTCTTTCCTTTTGTTCACTAGTTCAACAATCCTTTCATTTATTCAGTAATCATTTCTCCAATTCTGCTTTTTTTCATGAAAACATCTCTGTCCCATATTTTTGCCTAAAGACATTTTAATGAAATAAAATGAGCAAAAAATATCACTTAAAATGAAAAGCATGTGTTGTTACAAGCACCCACTGATGTCTATATTGTCAAATGTAGACTTGTGACTGCCACCATGGCTAGATCAGACTTATTTCTGCTCTGAATGGGTCTGAATGGTATATGGCAGATAGAATATAATTCTAGTTTGACTTCTCTGTGTGCGTGAAGTCTTTTTTTTTTTTTTTGGAAGGAAAAAACAAACTTTTTCTGAGATGAAATTGCCCAAACAGAAACCTGCTGCAATAGCAGATGAGTGATTATGTAGTGATTTGCAGCATAATTACTTATGAGAGACTGAACGGTTTATGCTTCTGGCTTCATGTCAGTAAACTGTTTTGCATAGTCTCCTATCCTTTTGCCCATTTTAACAAACTTAAACCTTTTCCAGCCTCCTTAACTGCAAGTGCTAGATTGTTTCCCATATATTAAATTAAGAAAGATAAATAGAGTGCATCTTGGTATTCACAAAGGAAATCAGCAGGAGTTACTGTACTTTTGACTGCAAAGAGGTGCATAAAAATGAATATTTAATAGGATGTCCACTTAGGATACTCTAAACATCATTACTGGCACTCGTCCACTAAGAAAAACAGAAGAGGGAGGAAACTAAACACTGCTTATTTTAATTAGGTGAAATTATGTGGTTCAATAAAGCATGACAGCCTGCATAATGAAAGAAGAGCCCCATGTTTATGAGAGAATTATTGATGACAAAAATGTTGGCAGCATGCATGTTTTACTGAGACAGTCGAAAACCATTTTATTATCTTTTCATTCATAATTTCCTGCAACATGCTTCAGTGTGTAAACTGATAACATGACCATGTGGTGGAGGAACCTTTTACTATTTTTTATAATAATGAACAAGGCTATTTTTCTTCTTCACTTCAGAACTAAATGCTCTTGACCCTTTCATAGGCTGATGTAGAACATGGTAGAAGCAAACAAAAAAAAGGCAAAAGAATATTTATCTTGAAAGGTGTTTATTCTGTGATCTGGGATAGAACATATTCCTTGGAGGTGGGAAAGGGGGACTTTAGATGTAAGAAAAGAAGGCTGGATTCTGATCAACACAATAAAGTGTAATTTTTGCACTTTATAAATAATAGTTGCTTGGCTATATTATAGAACAGGACCAGAATATGTATTCTGCTTGCTGTATTTCAGCAAAATTTGACAGAAAGCTAACAAAATTTCACATGGAAAATAGATGCTATCTTGGAAAGATTAACATTTAATTTTTTTAGAAAAGCAATGTTGGAGCTTCTCTAAGGTTTAGGGAAGCAGCAGTGCAGGAAGGAAAGTAAAAGTTAACACGTGAAATGTGTCATAATATGTAGATTTTCTAACAGGAAAGGAATAAAAGTCTTTTTGAAAACATGAGACAGTAAAAAAGCAAGAAGAAAAAAAATTAACTTTTAAAAAGAAATTTTGTATAAAACCCAAACAAATTATTATTTTGAGTAAAAAAAATTCTATTGGTGTACCATGCCCTTTCACTTAAGAAGAAAAAAAAAAGAATAATTGATATTTCTGGATAAAACTAGCTTCATTATCTTTATATCTGACATTAAGGTGCAATAAGCCTATTTATACTTCTGTAAAGAATTCAAACCCTGATCTCAGGCTATATCCAGCAAAACAAGGGACATCTATCCTCTGTAAGTGGACTTGGAGTGGATTTAATATCAGTTCTGTCAAGATCAGCATATGGAGTATGAGTTCTTTTGTTGTTGCAAGAAAACTGAAGAAAGTGGTTGTTCTCTTGAAATACTTTGGCGTTATTTCATGCAGATCTACCAAGGAAGTGCTCTCCATTTAGAGAAACTTCTGTCCAGAGCAACCTTTCCCAAAAGATTAATTGAAAAATGTGAGAGAGGGTGGGCAGAGGAAAGAGAGAAGATGATGTTTGTACCATCTGCTTTCTTTTTAAAATCAGAAGTCAAAGGAAGTTGCACACTCCAAGGTCTGATGCAGGAATTCAGGTGATCATTTCTTAGTGTGGTCTAGATTCAAAGTCACTGGGGTAATATTTTGCAGAAAAGAAATTCTAAATATTTTGCCTGCATGGAGGCAGCTGTAGTAATGGAAAGAGAACTACTTTGCTGATGATTGTATTTCATTTTGCTTTAAATTGAATAGTAATACATACTTCCAAGCAAATATTTGTTAAAGTTATGACATAAAACTGCCTGAAAATATAATCTAGAGGGCAAAGAAGATTAATGAAATTACTGTTCGCAACAAAATTTAGATAAATGATGTTAAATAAAACCATTAGTTAAACTGAGATAGGGATTGCCATGGCTCATTCACAGGGGACATGATGTTCACACTCCCGTAAAGCTGAATGAGAACACCAGAACACATGTCAGGGAGCTCCTCTGCTTTTATTGTACAGTTGCCTTAATTCCAGCCACCAGCCCACTGTTCAGACTGGAAAGGTTTTGGCTAACAAGCCAATATTATGGTTGTACTTTGCCGATATAAAGCAAGGGAAGAAAACAAGAAAAGGAAATGAGAAGACAAAGAACATCATCAGTCCTTAAATCCCACTTTGGTCCTGTTGCATGGAGCTGGGACAAACAATGAGAGTAAAAAGAGGAATATGAACATGAGGGGGCCCTATCTGCTCCCTTTTGTAGTTAACCTGGTGCAGGTATCTTATGTGAACCAGATTTTTCATTCTTTTGTTCCTGCAAGCACAGCCAGCCCTCCTCCAGGAAATGAGCTGGGGGATTGGGACTGAGCACAAGTCTCAAGGTGGAGCAGGAAGTTGTTTAGAATAACATTGTCCCAGCTCCACAGGATCCCCTCCTCTGATCACACCTTTCCTGAAGCAATATTCAGAACACTTGAGACAAATATATGCTTAGCTCTGTTACTCTACAGGGACAATTTCACCAGTCTAAGACTAATTAATGCATATTAATACACTTGTTACATGGATCAAAATCTTCAGACAAGACATTTTGTTAAAATCATTATGTTCATTCTTCAGTTTTTGATGTTGAGGATCCATGCTTGTCTTTGGTTCCTTTGGAGATAAACTTCTTGCTCTGTATTTCCAGCAGGATATTCAGACCCAATAAGTATTAATAGGTTGTTTAAAAGGGTTTTGCCACTGGAGAGTCTTTTCTTAATTTTGTATACAGCATTTAAATCAAAACAAAAAGTCCTGACCTAAGTTGGGTAGCTAAAAGATGTTCTGCCATCACTAATTTTAATCTTATATTTAGCTACCATAAACAGTGAGCTTTTGCCAAAGAGAGTGGCTAGCATAGCTAATTGGCTTGAGATTTAAAATTATAACAATAATTGTTGTGTACTTCATGTGATTAGTTTAATTATCCCCATTTCCTCTGAAAGCCTCAACATTAATTCCCATTGACTGTAATTTTAATTACTGGCAGGGGCAGAGATGTTCAGATGCTGGCTCATGCTGCAAAGTGAAGTAATTGATAACTTCAGCAGACAGTTCTCTACTTTAAAGAAATGAGACCTTAACGTGTCATTATTTTCCTTTTTTCTTTTTTTACTTTTTTTTTTTTTTAATATGGACAAAATAAAGAATAAGAATACAAAATATTCCTGATAGCAGTGAGAAAAGTGTTAAAAATATGTTTTCAAATACTTGGCAGGCCTTTTTGGGGTGGCAGAATGGGGCACAATTAAAGGAAAATAATTGCAGCCCAGATAATTTCATTTTGACTTGCCACTCCATTAAATTCCATATACCTCGTCATAGACATTTGTTTCTCATCCTGACCTCAGCACTGATCAGAGCAGCAGAAAGAATCTCACAGGTTCAGCAGAGCTGCTATTGCTGAATATCCTGCTGTCTCCCAGAGGGAGAGGTGTTCATTTGAGATTTTAGAGAACAAGAGCCTTTTCATAACCTCAATTACCACAAGGTCAATCTGCAACTGAGTGTTCAAGTGGCACTTAGATTGCCTGGTAAGCAGCTGTGGCCCAAGAGCGATGCTGAAACCAAGCTAAACTGTTGTCAGTGTCTATTTGTTAATGACAGTAGTGAAAGAGAATCTTTCTGATAATTTGCTTTTTGAGGATCCAAGATTTGATTCTCAAACAAGCCCTGTGAAGATTAACCATTCATTTGTAATTTATAACAAATGTCTCTGTTTCACTCTGTCCTTCAGTCATATAAACATGTATGCATGTGTGTATATGTGTACATATGCATAGCTACATGCGCTGTATACAAAGCATTTATCTCTAGGCAACAACTTCTATATATTACAAAATTTCAAAACCATTATGCATGCGTTCTGCTAGCAATGAATTTATATTACTTTTTTTGTGATAAATATATTTATGCTCTGACATGAGATTCATGCATAAGAATTGAACATTACTGTGAAGATGATGGCAGTCTGTCAATTGATTGAGAATCCTTCAATCCCTTCAACTTTTATTCTTTCAGTAAGGTCCCACTGTAGGTCAAAGTACAGTAGGAAAAATAGAATTACAGTGATGAATAAAGCAATTCAACTAGATTAGAAACCACTGTTCAGCATGGCAATGCCCAAACTGGAATGTTCTAAATCAAAACCCCAAAATCAAACCAAATGTTCTAACTTAACACCTATTACATGTCTTGGTAAGGCATTAAATATGTTGTAGTCCCTTCAATTTGAATGCTTGTGATGTATTAGAAACACACATATTTAAGAAATAACAATATGCCAACTCTCTTTGATCCTCCTTCAGAACTCTAAGCCTTTGTTGACAGTTACTTAAGGCTGACAAGGTTCTGGAAAAAAAAAAAAAAAACAACCATTATTGCACACAGGGATTTTACTCTATTATTATTGTATGTTTTTTTTTTTTTTAAGAAACTTTCCAATGCCTCTTTTAAAAATCTAGCTAGAAGATATATTAATAAAACTTCTAATTTTGTCAAGGATTAAGCAAGCAAAAAGATAGTTCTTGTACCCTCTGCTGCCTGTAATTCATTTGACCATAGCTTTTACTGAAACTCAGCTAAGGTTTATTGGTTTATCTCACCTAACTTTAGTCATCCATAGAATAGAAATCTGCACCTGCAAAAGTTATCAAGAGTTCTTTTGCAGTCAGTGGAGAAAAACAGACATAACTACAAGGTGATTCATCTCACGCTGAAGCTGGCATCCAAACCAGGGCAGATTAATCACATTCCAGAAGATAGGTGAGATGAATCCCAGCTCTACTGACTTGAATAGTAGTTTTGCCACATAATGTGACTCAGAGCTCACATAGTCATGACTTCAAGTGAGGCGTGAGCCTAGCTCATGTCTGTGAAAGACATAATGTGAATTTGGTATTACAGATGCTGAAACTGACTATGGTTTTAGCTTCTTGCAATCAAATAAATATCCCATAATTACACATAAACTATCCATGTTCCAAAAAACAGTAAAAGATTCAGTGAAACTAATACAGAATTAAGACACTCACAACTGCAACCATTCCCAGGTTACCTTCAGAATTTCCTAGATACCTTCTCTTTTAATATCTGTTAGGGTTTCTCTTATTTGAGAAACTAAGTCATTAGTTCCTACCTAAAAAAAGTAAATAAAAAGTAGACAATAACAGCTTTCTTCCAAAGCCCCATCTGACCTGGGACTTACATTGTCATGTTTTGCTGTCTCATAAGGGGTGTGCATGGTAACCTTCTTAGAGCATGGTGAGTGGAGCAATGTATTTCCCTTCCCCTCAAGAAGTCTGTACATACTTTTCTACTTATTACCATGCTTTTGCTGAAAAATAAAGTTTTTTTCCTGTCCTCTGTTCCTTCAGATAGCCCTTGAACAGGTTTTCTGATTAAGCAGTTCTACAATTTTTTTGGTCCACAATATAGGAAAGAATGGAAATTCTTCTACCTTCAGACCTACCAAGCATTTTGTTTGATAAAACAGTTCTGTGGGAGATTTCCAGCAGTTTCAGTTCAGCAGTTAATCCTGACCATTTATTTCTGAATGAAATAGACTTTTCTAAAACACAAACACAGTTTATATTTTTACAGAAAAGATTTAAGGTTTGTTTAGGTTTTTTTTTTAAATAATGGATAAAATTACATATACTAGAGAAATCAGTTTAAGGGAGAAGCATTTGCATCAACACTACCAAATTTATAAGTTTGGGACAGGGATCATGAAACCAGTAATATTTAGACAGGTTTGCATCCACTGTGCTGGATCCCTCTAAGAATTATCAGCTATGTCCATACAATATGGCCCTTGGATTTGCCTCTTTTCTTGTTTATATGTGTGTCACTCAAATAATTTCTTAATCATAAGTAGCCTTTTTGTGTTAATTTTTTCAGTTCAAGTTGTTTGTAGCAATTCCACACATGTAATTCAACTAGACAGTGATGTTTGTACACCATAAAACTCTGCCTTTATATTGCATACACTGAACTATGGCAAGAGATGATCTCTGAGTTAAATAGGAAGTCAAAGCTTTTTGGGATAGAGCTAGAAGTTACCTGAGAAAACAGAGTACTAGAAAGTATCTATCAAAGCAGATATGCTATGAAATATGGAGACCCAACCACCATGGAATGCTCTGTGCCTATAACATTAAAGACCTTTTAGATCCTCAGTAGATTTGCTTTATTTATTTGCTTTATCTTTTCAACGTTATTTTCACAGTTTAAGATATCAGCAAAATTTCTGGAGTAAATTATTGACTGGTGTATACATTTCAGTCTCTCATTGAGTCTGATACATTTTTCCAGTTTATTATTTTTACAATTTTAATATTTCTGGGGTTTTTTTTTCCTGTTTTGTTTTTGATTTGTTTTTTTGTTTTTTTCTTTGACAGGAATACTGAAAAAGGTTCTTATTAGTTATTTTTCTTGATTACTAATTTGAAATATTTTTTCATTGAAATGAGGAGCTTTTTGTCAAAGCTACTCAGCTTTACTAAATAAGAATTAAGAGGTGATATTTAGCTAACAAATTTTGTCCCAGAAGGCAAATTACACAGATGATAATTGCACCCGCACCTTGTCTACAAATTCAATAAAATGCTTAGCACAGCCCAACTCTCTGCTGAGTATACTGAAAGCAAGTGGAACCCCTAGGCACTGCAGAAAATACTGCAGGACATCTGATACCATTTACTGTCGTTTATCTTCCTTAGTGTCGAAACTTTGTAAAACCTGGCAAAACACACACACAAAAAAAAGAAAAGTCAGATAGGGAACTGATAATTGTCAAGGTCAAAAGTACTGTTATTCTTCTTTAAAGCTGTCAGCAAAAACAGCATTTGCAAACTTGCTTCTTTTTGTTTGGCTTTGGTTTTTTTAGCTTTACATTTTGACATTTTAAAAGCCCATGTCTAAATTTTCAAGTGAGTTCTTTCCCTGCTGGAGTTAGTGCTTTAGTTATCAGTGCTGAGGAACAATTACATGTAGAGACGGTCAGCTGGATCAGTTTACTCAAGTTCTAAGTGACTGTTTTTCCATGTTTCCAAAAGTAGGTAATTTTTTCCCCCTCCTGATGGAAGTGGACTAGAACCTGAGTCTTATTGTGTGCTAGGAAAGCACTTGGCACATGCTGGAACCTGAGAAATCTCAGAAAGTTCACATGGTCTGCAGTGAATTCTAATCCTCCTAACATGCTTGGCAACGTCTATCTTAATGAAAGCAATCCTCCCCGTGAACTTGATTTTTATAATGACTCCTGAACTTGTGATGTATATTTTCTTTTGACACTTGCGCTTGTTTAGTTGGTGGCTAAACATATCAGCTTTAACATTTTCATAACTCGAAAGAAAACATAGTTCATCTGCTTACAATTTACAGTCTCTTTCTGCCCCAGATACAAATAAAAAAGAAAAGAACTTCCTTTATGGACCTTTAATTGTCCGTAACCATGAGACTCAGATCTATTCCATAATTCTCAAAAATATATTCTGATTTAAGGAAATACTAGACAGTGAGGTAGCCCCTCTAGCAAGTATAATTACCACCAATTTATAAGAACAAAGCCAATTGCTGTCAAGGTAGTTCTCCTAGTGCCCTGTGTCAGCTGTGTTGAGCCAGTGTGAATCTAGGGATTATGGGGACAAAGCACAACACCAGCATGCCCATGCTGTCAAGCCACTCTGCATTAAAGCCTGTTTGCACCCATTCCTGTAGTCATGCTGTAACTTCCTACTTTTATTCTTTCTTATTATTTTGTATAATTTGAATTAAATTTGAAAGGATGAAATATCCCAAATGAATCTACTGTATATTTTAAGCTACATGCTACTGCGTAGTCCAGTGTTTCAGAGGCAGTCATTCAAATTCCCCTGGTGAGAAGAGGAAATTAAATATAATTTCTTGTATATGAATGACAGTTTTGCTCTTATTGCCTTCTTAGGAGATAGTGATGCCACCAGAGCTGGCATCTGTTTCTTTCTTGCACACAGTGTGGTTTAGCAGGCTTGTTTTGGGAACATCTACTATAGCAAGTACATGGACAAGATAGGAAGATAAATATTTAGTTTGTAGTTCCTCAGGGACCTTGAACATAAGGTAATCCATCAATTTTTTAAGCACTGGCAAGACTTCTGGACATGCCAAGAAATATACTGTTTTGGATACTTGGAAAATTTTAATACCAAGGACTTAAGGCCCTTATGTATGCAACAAATAGCAACCAAGTACACGTTGCATCTGAAGTTTGCACTGTGTTTCATAATAGCTGTGATGTATGATAAATCCACCTCTCACATCCTCTGAGTGTGCTCCTTACCCATAAGGTAGGTATAATAACAACACATTATCTGTGGAATATTCATAGAATCACAAAATTGCAGAATGCACTGAGTTGGAAGGGACCCAAAAGGATAATCAACTCTAACTCCTGGCCCTGCACAGGACACCCTAAGAGTCACATCATGTGGCCAAGAAAATTGTCCAAATGCTTCTTGAATTGTCAGGCTGGTACTGTGGCCACTTTTCTGGGGAACCTGTTCCAGTGTTACTAGGAGCGGTTTTTCACCTGTCTTTGAATGCATAGCTTGAATCTTATTCACCTGTGGGAATAAAACTCTAGCTATGCTATTTATATTTTCAGTATATAAAACAACACAAATTAAAGAAAAAGCAAACAAAAAATGTAGTATTCCTTAAAAAAAATACATGTGGAAATTAAGCATTGTTTGTTAATGATTTTTTTTTCTTTTCTGAGGAATGTGACTTAAATAGAGAAATAAATAAATATTAATTTTTTCAAGAATTCACAGAATCACAGAAAAAGCTGAGTTGGAAGGGACCCAGAAGGATCATGGACTCCAACTCCTGGCCCTGCACAGCATCATCCCAGATAATCACACCATGTGTCCGAGAGCATTGTCCAAAGGTGTCTTGAACTCTGTCAGGCTAGTGCTGTGACCACTGCCCTGGGGAGCTGTTCCAGCACTCAGTCACCCTCTGGGTGAAAAACTTTTTCCTAATATCGAGCCTAAATTGCTCTTGACGCAACTTTAGGCCACTTCTGTGGCTCCTGTCACTCATTATGAGAAAGAAGAGAGCAGTGTCTGCCCCTCCTCTTCCCCTCATGAGGAAGTTGCAGACTGCAGTGAGGTCTCCCCTCAGTCTTCTCCAGGCTGAACAGACCAAATGCCCTCAACCTCCCCTCATACGACTCCTCCCCATATAGCTTCTCCTCTTCACCACCTTTGTTGTCGTCTTTTAGACACTCACTGACAGCTTAATATCTTACCTTGTGGCACCCAAAACTGCACACAATATTCAAGATGAGGCCACCCCTCACCTTGGGGTGAGCAGAGCAGGACAATCCCACTGGTGCAGCTGTGCCTGATGTCCCTCAGGACACATTTGGCCCTCCTGGCTGCCAGGGCACTGCTGACTCATGTTCAACTTTCTGTGGACCAGGACACCCAGGTCCCTTTCCATGGCACTGCTTTCCAGCATCTCATTCCCCAGTCTGTACTGTACATCCAGGGCTGGCCCATCCCAGGTGCAGAATCCAGCACTTTCCCTTGCTGAATTTCATATGGCTGGTGATTGCCTGGCCCTCTAATTTATCAAGGTCTCCTGCAGGGTCCCCCTGCCTTCAGTGGAGTCATCAGCTCCTCCCAGTTTTGTATTGAACCTGTTTAGAATTCAATTAACATTCTTGTGGAGATGGGGAGAAAGCAATTGTGCAAGTAAATTAATAACTCTAGTACAAAGCCAGAGTCATCAAGGATCTTGGATATTGCAATTTAAATAATGATATAAAAATTATGTTTTAACTTCATTTTTTACAAATATTTTCAAGTTTTTTACAAGTGCTTGCACCACATCTATATCACAAAGCCGATCTGATAAAATATACATGGGTTTTTTTTGGGGGTTTTTTTTTTGGGGTTTTTTTTTTTTTTTTTAATGTGCATATTTACATTCACTAAATAAAGAGAAAACCTATTTTCTGGCACAGTTTATCCTATCAGGTTAACCAACATAAGCTATGTAGTCAAATTAAATCCTTGCTACCTGAGGGATGACATCTAAGCTGAAGTAAGTACCATTATAATTTAACTAGCAAATGTGGGTTTTTTTAATTGTCTAGTACAAACTCTTTCCCACCTGATTAAGGTACAAGGGCCACAGTGTGTTTTGTTTATTTTCATGAGGTGGCATAGCAGTGATTTGTTCAATTGCAACATCCCAGAGCTATCTTGAGAGTGTCTATGTGGCCCTTGGTAATTTTTGCAATTGCGTTTGTTTGCCCCATTTGTTTAACTTCAATTGCAATTTTTCCTCCAGGAGTTGTCACTTTTCCAACGAATAGCCAAGACTAAGGTTTTACTTCATCTGTGTTTTAGAAATTGGTGGAAGCTTTACAATATGGGAGCAGACTAAGCATTTAGTTACAGTACATTGGCTAGGTGCTTGCTAATTCTTGTTTTCTGGACCGGATTGAATGTAGCCATCTTAGCATTTGGTGAACAGTATGAAAATCAGGAAAAAAAACCCCAACACTGTATATTTGTATGTAAATACATATATAGAGCTGACCTTGGAAAATAAGTAACAGGATGAAAAAAATAATAAAAAATATTATTAATAATAATTTTAACAAAAATAATGATGAAAAAAAGTATTAATGAGAACAGTCTAATGATATCCGGATTAGAATAATGTGCAGAAATACAGTATAACTCAAAAGTAGTTTTCAGTCCTTGAACTCTTTCTAAATTTTTTGCTTCAGCAAGTATAAAAAGGAAAAGAAACAATATTCCTCCTCTCTAGCTTTTAGACATATTACCTCAGGGTAAAAAAATGAGTGATTAAGAATTTAATTTACTTAAATAGAATATATTTTTGGGCTTGTACAAAAGTATTTTTTTGTTTCCACTGACAGAAAAGCAAAATAGAATTTCACTGGTATCTTATCATACTTTGCTGTCTCTAGGGATCAGAAAATTAAATATGTTTCATAGTACCATTCAAAGCATCAAATCAAAAGATCTTTCTTTACTCCATTTTCTTACTATAATTAATTCAATTTAAGAAAGAAATTAAAGAAGTTCAAAATTCAAAATTTCAGGAATTTATAGCTGCTGAATATTTTATTTTCCTGCTTCAAAATATAATTATTCTATGACAACACAGAGTGCTATATTCCTAGAAATCTAAGTTGTAACGTTAAACCTCAACTTTGTACAAGTGCAAGTAATTATACAGTGTTCAAGGTCATCACGAGTACTCTGCATTTCCTGTTAAACGTTTCCTGTGGAACTGACATTTTTCTGTGTTTTTCATTTTTTTTTTTCTTTATTCATCCTTTTTTCCCAAGGTAGATTTGGAGTTTGGTGCACATTGCTTCTTTATTTTTGAGTATATAGTTTAAAGTACCATAAACCAGAATGTATAGATTAGGAAAACACTTGTTTACAGTAACATACCTGTTGTTTTACTCTGTTGGACTGAGAAGAGCAAGAGTTAAATTATCTGTGTAGAAACTGCATGATTTATTGCTATGAAGTTCTTGGGTCAGGTTCCTCATTGAAGGGAGCTGCAGAGACTTGTCTCATATACAGTAATGACTCTGGAGGAACTCTTTTATTGCCTAAAAGAGTGAACAATGAGGCCTCTGGGAACAAACTCAACCTGGCCTTAGCTCACTAACAGAGCTGAGAACAGCTTAATTTAGTGCAATCATAATTTGCATTATTTTTCTTCAGCAATTTCTATTATATAAAATTCTCCTGCGAAAGAGCTAGCAAAACCCCACTGGACAGTGCAAGAAGAGAGATAGAGGGCATATCTAACTTTCTTGAAGTTTTAGAAGCAATCAATTTTATGTAAGAGAAAATGTAGTTTGTCCTAGTTGTTCCTATAGCTGCAAAAATTCTAGAATCTAATCAGAAATCAGATTTTAAATGAAATCTAGAATGACTGAGAGACCTATGTGACAGTTTTAATTAATATTACAATCTTTTTCCACTACTCATGTTTCTTGAAAATGCACTATTTGTGATTTTCCTGCTGGGAATCGTTCTAATCCATAGCTCAGATTTGTTTGGTTATGACTATGAAAAAAGCTGTCTACTTCAACAGCCTTAGAAAAAAGATGCCATCACACAACAAACCTCCACCATCCTTAAGATTTTAAGAACAGCACCAAACATCTCAGGGAGATAAATATTATGTAGGGATAGCTGTAATGGCAAAGAAAAAGTTTTACTAATCATTAACAGTGAGTGAATTACCTTTCTTATTAGTTGGACATGTTTCTGGTGTAGTAAATTAATACAAATGGGTAAGTAAGCAGCTATGAGGAGGTCCCAAATTAGTATGAAGGATATCAACTATTTATGCAACTATATTTTTCCTATTAAGCTAACAACCACCTAGACCATGTGGCCACATCTCACATTAATTTATAGAGGTGTAAATCTCAGATAACAGTGCTGTAAATCTAGAGTAATTCCAGTGAGCACAATGAACTTACTCACAGCTTGCATTAGTGTAATTGGAATTGGAATACGGTCTGTATTGCAATAAGGCACCAAGTATGTGGCAAAATTCATTTTGCTGGAGAAAAGCCTCTTAAGTTTTCCACTGAAATTTACTTCAGAAGCCAAATAAGTGTAGAGCTGTCTGCCTAATCCCAGGATGGACTAAGTAAATTTATACTGTGCTCTTTTCACAGAGCTGTTCATTGTTAATGGCAAATTCACTTGTGTGTTCTTCTAGGAGACTGCCTAATTCATACACAGTTTAAAACAGAGCCACTGCTGATAGCTGTAATTAGTTACATAGCAACCCTTTCTCCTGCTGCTGCAAGAGTGAGGCTGCTAGTCCAACTTCTATAACAGGCATGTACCAATTAATAAAGCCTGAATCTAGTCCAGTGATACTGAAATGAAAGAGTAATAGTTGAGAATTTGAGTTTACTTTTTTTTGTTGTTTGATCTTGGAGGATTACATTTGCAGTTAGTTTGCAAAGATAATCTGCAAAAGAATAGTTGTATCTCATTTTGGTCCTAGATTGTGCTGTAAATACACTTTCTGTTTCGTAACACTACAGTGTGGGAAAACGCTCAATGACAGAATAATGGTGTAGAACAGGACACTAATTTGGAAACATTTTGGACATAAATCCAGTGGCCTGCTTTATTCTTTCTAATCTTCAAAAGATTTATTCTCAAGCAGAAGAAAAAATTCTGAGACCTTAATAGGTAGGTGTTCACAAAATTAGAAATCTAATCAATGTTGGACTTTTTCCATCTTTCTATGAGTATAGAGGTAATTAGCTTGACAACTGGGGAGGGATAACATCAAGTATTCACTTCAATCTATTTCTTAAGCAGAAAATCTCTTTTCTTCAGAAAGGAAAAATTTTATTTTGCTGATTCTTTGAGTTTCTTTATATTCATTTGCTAAATTCTACATGGATTTTCCAAATGTTTGACATATATTTTGCATCTACCTGCAGTTTAGTGCTCTGTATTTTGCAACATCAATTTTCAGCGTTATTTCCAAGTGATAACTAGGAAATGAAATTTATAAATCAAAAAATAGACTAAGACTTTTAGGCTACATTTCTGACTTCATTTGCAAAAAATTTCCCACCACTTTTTCCACAAAATTTACCTAATACAATTTTTTCATGTGAATTCCAACTATTTTGAAAAGCCTAGTGAACAAGTTCTTCTAAATAAAGATTCTGCATTTTCTATAATCAAATACTCTTGCATTTGATCCTAGAATTAGCAAGGGATGGATGCTTTGAAGGTTTTCAGAGGGATCTTATGATCTTATGCACTCATAAGGTGTCTATTTCAGGCATCTAAGTCAGATGCCTGACATCTCTCCGTGGTCCTTAGAAGTTAACGAGCCTTAAAGCTACACAACCAAACTAGATTATTCTGAAGTAATCCCTCCAGAATCATGTGTAGGATGGGCAATTGGTCCTCAGAAAGGCTGCTTTGCTTTACTTATTTACAACTAGCAAGTTGCATTATTTTCTACTATAAACATAATGCATCTCTCTCTCCCACTTATTTCAAGTGTATCTAAAAAATCCAAGTTGTACTTTGTAAAATACAAGTTTCTCTGGGAAAACTTAATACAAAGGATGCAATTTATGGAGATGAAACTTATTGTGTCTAATTCATCACATATCAAGGTCTGAGAAAAAAAGTTTTCAATGAACAGAGACAATATGATTGTGGTAAAATGTGCGTCAGACGGTGAATTGTGTAACCCCCTCATGGAACTTCAGTAAGTCAGAAGAATGAAATTAGCATGATTTCACTCAATTGTGGGTCTTTTGCTTGCTTTGTAATTAAGCTAGCTGTTGTAACTCTTAAAATTTTAGAGATATAAAACTATGTTTGAAAGAATGCTACTGAGCAGACCCATGTGCGTTATGTGGGATGTTCACAAGTGAAAAGCACTGGAAAGGTCCTTTGCCAGTGCAGTTCATAACTGAGCTAGCACATTTCTGTGTACTTCTTGGTTAAAAACAAGGTAAGTATTATCCCAGTGAACACAGTGATTACAAAAACCAGCACCCCTTCCTCTGTCTCTACTCTCCCTCCCACCCCACACAAAAAGAACCCCAAGCCAAACCAAAACAAACAATCCACTTTCATGTACCAAAACCTGGAATCCTAAAATTGTCATTACAAAAAGGTAGTATATTTCCTGAAGCCCAGGCAGCTGACATTGGGTCACACTCTTTAATCATGGAAAGGGTAGGGAGTGGTTCCCACCTGGAGAGAGAAAGGAAGTAGCATTCCTGTCATCCCAGACTGTTTAAGCATTTTGCTGATACAGCAATGCTGTTGACAAGCAGCAGCTGTGGAGGGGGCTCTCGTTATTCCTGTATCTCCACTTGCAAAGAATTCCTCAAAGACAGTGTTGTGATTTTATGGAACAAAAAATATGATAAAAATGGACTGATCTCGCTTAACATATGAAAGAACTGTCCTTTATATAGCAAACATTTTCTTTCTAAATTATGTAAATCATTTTATTTTCTCTCTACAGATGAAAAGGAGTAAGAAAGTTTCCTACAAAAAAAATCAGATTTTATAAATGCCTTAGCTACCTGAAAGCACTTTAGGAAAAACAAACAATTACCCTTGCACTCCCAAAAGCCTGTAGTCTGTATGGAGAAATGTGGTGACCACAAAGAAATTATATCTCTAATAGGAAATAAAGAAAAAAAAAAAAAAAGATTGATAGACACAACCATATAGAATGCATGCTGAAGCTGATGAATGGCAGAACACAAGTTTGGAAGATCATGTACAGATAAATTCTGTTCAATCAATAAATGAAAAACTGCATTGATGAGAACAGTACAAGAGCCTAAAGAGACTCAAATATAAGGAAAAAACCCTGAATTCCCTGAGAATCAAACTCTGAGAGGATCAAACACGATAGATGGCAAAGTAGAAGCTATCATGGCTTACTGTCAGAGAAATTGCTTTAGTTTTGTTTTATTGTGTTTCCTACTTTACTTTGTGCTTTCATTTCAAGGGCAGAAAATGAGAGGGGAAAAAAGTTAGATTCAAGATAATTTGGGGGATTTTGGGCCTCTTGTTAATGAACTTTTTGTTACTCCTTAACTCTATGTTTTGGCCAAATCTAAGAAACTTTACTCTTACAGAAGTTTTGTATAATACCCATTTACAAATTCTGAAGGTAAGCAGAGATTTTGTTTACTTTATTAGATCAGTGCTAAAAGATGCAAGACATAGGTACACACTCAGTGGAGATAGGCTCCAAGAATATTTAGCTGCTAAAAATGAGATTCAATGTTCAATGTAGGTACCATCAGTAGCTTTTCCAATGTCCTATCTAAACTGGGTGGTTTTCCACAAATCTATGCCTTTTATTAAAAAAAAAAAAAATGAAACACAGAAAACTCAAGTAATATTTTTAAATGGCTAAATAAAATTTTATCAGATGACTTGGTTTCATTTTAGTGTTCTTGTTTTCATATGCAAAGTAAAAATGTTAAATCAAAGGTAGCCTAAAAATCTCACATAAGATATTAAGGCAAGGCTTTCCTCTGAAACCACATCATTAAGAATATGAGACAAGACTGCCAGAATGGGTTTAGGAGACCTAAAAAGGAACAGCGAGTAAAAGCATTTGTTTAATTAAAAAAAGACTTTCAACATTCCTCAATTAAAAAAAAAAACCAAAATAAATAAAAATATTTTTTAAAGAAAGTTTCAGACAAATTTAGTAACAAATAATGCTACACATGACTATGTGTAGGATAAAAAATGTGTTATAGATATGAAGAAAAGGCCACTGATGACTTTTCCATGAGAATTAATATATTTCCAGGATCATATGTGGTAAGAACAGGTAATGGTTTCTTTATGAGAACATTATAAATATATGTCTTTTTTATGTACTGCTTTCTTATTCACTTCCACTGATTTTTTTTAGGGCTATATATGTTTATTCTTATTTAAAGAAATATAAACAAGCTGGTAAACAGATAATTTTATTCTAACAGCAACACCTTGAGTGGGGGTGGGAAGCAACCCCAACCTCCTCTGTGCACAGTCAGCATGAGCCCATGAGGACAAATGGTTTTACTTATTCACACACTAGTAAAATCCTCCCTGCAGAGCCAGGTTTAGCAGGGTCTAATTTTTGTGTTTTATTTTTGTTTCCCACAGATGTTGAAGATGCTAGACTTTCTACTGGGAATTTTAGACAGGCTTTTTTCTGTAAACTGTAGCATTAAAACATAAAAGAGAGCAAGACAGTTTGGGATATTTACAGGAAAAAAAAAAAAAAAGCAGGGAAAAAAAAACTTTTGGTCTAAAAAAGGCCAATTACTTAGTAATAATGATAAATAGTTATATCAGTGTTAATTCCATACAGTTTTTCTTCACTTTCTTTTTCATTTACGTGGATAAAATCAGTCAACAACTTGGAGATGTTTGCATGCTCAGCTCACTTCAGATTTCTTAAATGTAGCTGTCTGCATCTGAGCCTTTAATGATCATCTCCCTCTGTATTAAATGAAGCTAAAAGGTTTAATGAAGAGTATAATACTTTAGAGTCACTTTTGATATTTGCTTTAGGACATGAGTAATCTTACCCTATAAGTCTTGTGTTTTTTGACACATAACTGTCAGGAGTGCAGGTGACTTCCTAGGGCATGGATATCTGCATTCTAACTTCTGGGTTTGATAAGACAAATCTTGCCCTTGACATTCACCTTCTGGTCACAAAGAATGAGTTGCCTCAATCCGTAAGGACAATTTAGGCAGATGAAAAGGAAAGACAGCAAAACAGAAAGGCAGTACGAAACCAATTCAAAGGAAAGCAATATCCATCAAAGCAGAGATGGTCACAGAGACATCTCTCTGAGTCACCAAAATATATCAACTATCTAACACGGAAAAGAAGCAATCAAAGCAGTCTTCACAGGAGACCATACAGTAAGAGAAACAACTAGAAATAGTAGCAGATAATGGAAGACAGATGCTTTTACAAGAACTGCGAATAAAGCAAACCTATGATCCCATTTGTGTCAGGGTGCTAATAAAAAAAAAAAAAAAGGAAAAGTAGAGGAAAGTGTGAAAAATAATGGGAAAAATGGATAACAAAAAAAAAAAAATTCCCAAATTTCCTAAAATTAGCAGGCTTCTATGACATACCTGATGAGATGCATCCCAGAACCACAAGGAAATTGACAGATTTAGTTACCAAAGTGCTGTTCATCATATTTGAAGAGTCATGGAAGCCAGGTGATCTCCCCAGTTACCAGAGAAAAGGATCTCACATTCATTTTAAAAAGGGGGGTCCTGGAAACTAACTACCATTCACCTCAGTATCTGACAAAATCTTCCACGAATTTATGCTGAAACATGTGAAAGACAGGGAGGTGATGAGAGACAGACACCAAACATGGCTTCATCAAGGGCAAATCATGCCTGACTAAGCTAGTGGCCTTCTCTGAAAGAATGGCTGTATCAGTGGGCAAAAGAAGAGCTATTAACTTCATCTGCCTGAAGATCTGTAAAGCCTCTGATATGGACCCACATTAAATTTTTACCTCTAAATAGGAGAGGAACAGATTTGAGGTATGGACTGTTAAAATGAATAAGGTATTTGCTGGATGGTCGTGTCCAAAGAACTGCAGTTAATGACTCTAGGACAAAATGGAAACCAGTGATGAGTTGTGTCTCTCAGGAATATATTCACAGACCAAGTATAGACTGGGACCAGCACCGATTAGCATTTTCACCAGTGACATAGACAGTGAGACTGAATTCACCCCTTGCTAATTTGCGCATGACACCAAGCTATGTGGTGCAGTCAATTTGCTAGAGGGAAGGAATACCATCCAGAGGGATCTTGACAGGCTTGGGAACTGGATCCGTGGAAACCTCATGAAGTTCCACAAGACCAAGTGTAAGGTGCTATACCTGGGTCAGGGCAATATCAATACTGTCAAAGGGATTTGAGAGGAGTTTTCCCTGTGGAGCAAAACCCGGGGATACTGGTGGAAGAAAAATTGGACATGAGCCATCAAGGTGCACTTGCAACCCAGAAAGCCAAACATATGCTGGATTACATTAAAAGAAGGGTAGCCAGTAGGCTAAGTGAGATGATTTATTCAGGTTTGATGAGAACCCATCTGGAGCACTGTGTTCAGCTTTGTGGCCATCAAAGATAATGTAGGGATGCTTTTTTTTTTATGGATCTGATTGAGTGGACACAAAAAAGGGCCTTGAAAATCATGAGAGCTTTCTTATGCAAAAAGACTGAGAGAGTCAGAGGTTGTTCTGACTGGAAAAAAAAGAAGGCTTCATGGATGCGGTCAGTGTATAAGGGAACTTGTAAGAAAGCTGGAGACTTTTTACCATGGACTTTGTGGACAGTGGGCAATGGATTTAAACTGAAGGAGAACAGATTTGACATAAAAAAATTCCTTCCCTCTAGCAAATTTGTGGATGCCTTATCCCTGGAATTGTTCTAGGCCAGGTTGGATGAAGTCTCCAGTGGAAGACGTCCTTGCCTATGACAAAGAGTTGGACTAGATGATTTTTGAAAGGTCCCTTCCTGACACTGTTGAGTCAGGGATGGAAAGAAAAGGCTTCAGTCTTCAGAAGGCAAATTACCGGTTTTAATGAAAGTAGCGTGGCTTTTTATAATGTGACTTGCTAAGGTGAGACTTGATTAGTCTCAAAGAAAAAACCTCTCACACTATTGGTGAATAGCACACTCTGGCGAATCATATCTATGAACAACAAGATAGTAATTGTTTTAATTGTTTTCTCTATGTTTCCCAGGCTTGGCCTAGGAGAAAATTATCTCTGTTCTTACTTCAACTGAACTGAGAATATCCACACCTTCCAACCCCCAAAATTCTATAATTCTATGAAAACTACTGGTGTTGAAAGTTTCAGTTTGAAAAACAACTACTCCATAGTTCCTATTAATGTAGTTCCTCTTCTATAAATTCTCTAAACCATTGGAAATAAAGTTCATATTTTCTTTTCTTCATATTCAAAAATATGATTCTCAGAAATTTTTAGAGCTAAAGCAGACATTTTCTTTCTTCCAGTCTCCTCTTACTGGTTTCCAAATCACTTCACATTTGTTTCTCCTTTAAGTTCTCAACTAATTGTATTAATTTTCGTAAGTATTTAGAGTGTCTACAAGATTCAGATAGTATCAACTCTTACAGAAATGTGATTAAGAATAGACATAGGAATCAGAATAGGAATAAAAGTAAGGGAAATGAAATATTAAAATATAGATTTATCATATTCCACTCTTTAATTGTTTTTACATCAACATCTGAAAAGTGAGTTCAATTTTCTAGTTTGCTCTGGGAATTTAAGGTCACTTCAATTATACAAATAATTGTAAACACATAAAGATAGGTTTTTTTTTTTTTCTCTTGTAATATTATAGAAGTGAAAATCAGCTGAAATATGCAGGTATGTGTTTAGTTCATTATTTTTAAATAAAAAAGCACTACAAAATATGTGAATTATAAGGAGGTGGAACCAACCAAGATAGGAAAAACACAATCCTAACATTAAAAAAAAATACAAATAAAAAAGCCTTCAGCTTTACACTGGAGGGTGTCAAACATAAAGCTTGATTTGAATAAAAGGTATACATGAAAGAAACAGAGCTTCAGATGTACCCCTGCTTTCCCTGGGTCAAACCCATGTCCTACAACAGAAGAAAAATTAAAAGCCATCTCAGCTGGAATGAATTGTGAGGCAAAAATCAAGTAACATGAAGAACTTGAACTTTCATTGGCTTTGAAAACAGTTAGAAAAACCAAGTCTCCCCATGTCCTTTTCTCATTCTGCTTGCTACCACAGCAGACCTTCCGAGCTCACTTTGCAGAACTAAGACAGTTGTTTGTCCCTGGTCAGAAAAGCATCAGTGAAGACAGCTGAGCTAATCAGGCACATCTTAACATTTAAGCAAGAACAAAGAATTTGTTCCAAGTCAAGTCCTGAATCTGGTTTGATGATTTACTTGCATCCAGATGACAGAATTTTACTGTGATCTAAAGTCATTGAGATTTCTGAGATTTTTTAAAATTTTATAATTTAACGCAGTAACAGTTTCTCAGTTTTATTTTAGTGATATTCAATAAAATACATCTCTGTTGAACTGTTTATCTCTTGTTGTTTCCTGTTAAGACTATACTGGGTGACTCACTGGTTTGGCTAATGAATAAAACATATTTTTACATACTTCTGCTTCAACAGTACAAAGTTGTTTATATTTATTGTTTTCATTTAAAATATAAATATTTTCCTTAGTTAAAAACTAAAAAAAAAAAAATTTAAAAAAATTCAGTTATTCTTAGAAAAAAACTAAACCAAAGTATATGAAACCCTAGATTTAGAAAGACTGTAGATTTATTTGCTTTAGATTCTGGAATACGTTTATTTAGAAATATTGTTGTGTTTTCCCCCTGTTACTAAGAAGTCACTTCTAATTAATATTTGTCATTTTCATAGGTAAAACTTTGGTTACCAGCTTTGAATGTGTTCTGGCTGAAATTAATTTCTTTCCTCTTGGAACTATATTTTAAAAGTATAGTATTGCATATAGGTAAAATAAGGGCCTTATTACCCTTGTGAAATCATGGCTCAGGCCTGCTGCTTATTCTAAGTAGAAGGGAACTATGGGAGAGTGACTCAGCTGGAATAGGGAGGGGTAGAAGGATGTGAGAGAGTGAGAGATGTGAAACACATGCTGCGTGACTGCCGCATGTCCACATCGTGGTGTATGGGGCTGGTTGACTTGGGCTTGTTGTGCCTTAAAACTTTGTAAACTGATAACTGTCTAACTGCTTAAAAAGGCTTGGTTTTTGCAATAAAGGGGCTCTCCTTTGCACTGCCTGGGGACTCTACCTTGCTCTGCATCATCACAGTACAGTCAGCTATTAACTAAAGCAGTGAAAACAAAAGAATCTGTATTCTGTGGCTGAATTTGTGTTCCAGCATTAATTAATTTAATTACTAATATAGAGACAGAGACTACCAACAACGAACAACCAATAGAGAAAATAAGTCTTCTTTACTTGTGAAGTTTATCCATATAATTTTAGATCAGAATAAAGTCTGATACAGGGCATAGAATACAACCTATATTTGTCCATACAAATATGCTGGGGGTGATACTAGATATTAAAGGAAGTTTACTAGGATATCACTGAGTTTGATGTGTACTTCAGTGGCTACACTATTGGATGAAGCAGTCTAATTGGTGAATCTAATACCTTTTCCTCCACTTTTTGAATGTGTTTTTTCTTTTTTATTTTCCTTGCAGTCATTCTTGAAATTATTTCAGTATCTTTTCATTGCAAATTTATTTTTAAAGGAATATGCAAAAAATTTGTTTTAATTATGACAAGAAAACTAGAGACTTTTTATTCCTGCTTTTCACAACTTTCAGTGGGTCAGCTTACTTTTTTGATTTCTCATTATTTAAGAAACCAGCAATATAAAAGAGTAGTCTCTCCTAATATATGTCAACTGATATCCATTCATTCTTCCAAGTATTATATTTATCCTTTTGTATGAAAAACAGTCTTAGCATTTTCTTAACTGTCTTATTTCATATCATCAACTTTGGAAGCAACCCTTCCTCAACTTTTTTCTTCTCTTCTTCCAGTGTGCTTCTTTATGATATCTCTGTGAACTTAAGACTTCTACTTCTAAAATTCAAGCTATCTGATTTGTATTTTATGTATCTCTTTCTTAGTTTTACTGCCAACAGAGAGTTGAAACAAAATTAGCGCAGGATAAATGGAATCATGTTCTATATTTATACAGTTATTAAAGGAAAAAAAATCAAATCTATACAATGTTTTTTTTTTCTTTTGTCTTAGGATATTCAGTACTACTTCAGATAATTTTACCTCTTATTATTTAAATAGTATCTGAAAAAAACAGAAGAATATACTGTGATAAATGTTAATCAGTGCAAAAAATTGTAACTAGAACTAGGCATAATTTCTGAGAAACAATTCTCTATTTTCTTATAGTTAGTAAAAAAACCCCTTTGTGTGCTGCCATAATCACTTCACCTTCAACACACTTTAGGCTATAGTAAACTATATGGAAACTGTCGGCTTTAGGTCAGTGCAAGAACTTTTCCTCTTCAAAATTAGCATGGCTGTCTTGATATCTTGTTTTTCTTATTTTTTCCTGTGTCATTGTACTATACTTTCTTTTTTCAAGGGTACTATATTCAAATTTTCAGTCTTCCAAGTGCTTATATTTTGTAAAGATTCAGTGGTCATGTATCATCCTTATTAAAACAGAAGTATCTTTCTGAAAGCAGAATCTCACCAGAAGTGAAAAATACAGAGGCATAGTTTCCTACCTATAGTTTAATTTCCTCATTGTACTGATCTCTACCTCCCCCAGTTCCTTCATATATAAATATAAGCAGATCTTTGCTTACTTTCTCTTTATTTATTTAAATCTTTATCTTAAAAAACTATTTAATTTTAATAATAATTAATAATATTATTCCAATTTGATACATGGATATTAGTATTGGAAAAATACATATATTGTGCTTGATTTGTTGATACTGAATTCAAATGATCATTCAGGAAGTAATATCTTGAGAAAATCCTTGGGGAGAAACTAGACCTTTTATTTTTTAAATCACTTACCAACACATTGACGTAGCATATTGTAGAAAACATACTAACAACCTGTCATGAGAACAGCTTATAAACCAGTAGCAAGAGAGGTATTCTCATGGTATTTTGTAAACAAAAGTTTGAAAACAATTGGGATATGAAGACTATACAGAAGAAATTAAAACCTCCTTTCTTTGTGTGTGTGTGTGTGTGTGTGTGTTTTTCTGGAGGAAAGCAAGGTTTAATACACAGCACAATAAGAAAAACAGAAGAAAAGTTTTGATGCTGCAGGTGGTAACACTTTGAAAAACTACTCATAATACATGCAAAGAAAAATCCCAGCCTTGATGGGAAAACCTGATCAAACACTATTTTTGAATGCAGTTGAATATCACTTCATATTCTCCATTAGTATGTTTTCATGTTTCACTGTTTGACTAACAGTTACAGAATCGTGAATACACACATTAATGTGCTCACATCTTATTTGTGTTAAATCATTGGTTAATTTAAATGCACAGCTCTTTAAAATTTATATACCTGTGATGATTTATAATCTGAAGATATGATCTGATTTTCATAATTTAGTCTTTACAAGCACGAGAGTATTTGCACTCATTGTAGTGGAATATACTATTCCTGGCACCATTTAACATCTTTTTTGGTGGCACGGTCGGTGGGAAGAACTGCTCCCCCAGCAAGTTCACTGATGACCCCAAGCTGTGTGGTGCTCTCTGAAGGGACACACTGGACAGAAAGGACACCATCTAGAGAGACCTTGAGAGGCTTGAGAGGTGGGCCTGTGTGAACCTCATGAGTTTTAACAAGGCCAAGTGCAAGGTCCTACTTGTGGGTCAAGGCAATCCCCACCACAGATACAAGCTAAGTGGAGAATGGATCGAGAACAGTATTGGGGAGAAGGACTTGGGGTGTTGATGGACAAGAAATTCAACATGACCTAGCACTGTGTGTTTGCAGCCCAGAAAGCCAAACATATCCCATGCTGCAGAAGTGGGTCCAGCATGTTAAGGGAAGTGATTGTCCCAGCCTGAGCTCTGCTGTGGTGAGATCCCACCATATTACAGCATTCAGCTTCAGGGTCCCCAACACAAGAGGGGTATGAATCAACCTGTTGGAGTGAGTCCAGAGGAGGGGAGGGCGATGAAGATAATCGGAGGGCTGCAGGACCTCTGCTTTGGAGAAGCTGATAGAGTTGAGATTGTTCAGCCTGGAAAAGGAAAGGCTTGGGGGAGACAGTCCAGCAACTTTCTTGTGCCCAAAGGGTACTGAGACAAGTACCTTTGTTTCAGAGACAAGAGAATTGGAGAGAGACTATATATTCATATCTAAATTCAGCTACATGAAGGAAAGTTAATGAACATCATGATGAAAGAAATAATTTCATCCTTTTCCCCAATGTATAGGGGCATATTTCTTGTGGGGATATATATTTCCTACCTGATGCAGAGTATTGTGTCTCCAGCACCCTACACTGAGTATGTAAAGTAAAGGAATCTGAAAGAAACTACAACACTGATACTGATGATACTGCGACAGGAAAACGGAAAGCATGGCAATATTTAAGGAAGAAAGCTAAGCATTATGTTTAAATCACAGAAAAATGGCTGCAATGTTCAATAAAATTGTGTTTAGAAATAAGCAGGTTGATATATTTTTATCTGAATGGTAACATCCTTTCCAGTCCATTATGAATGAAAAAATTAAGCATCCCAAGCAGCGCCATTGTTATTTCTAGTAGGATTCCCTAAGGACTTTTACCAACCAATGATAGTCACAATTCCCTTCAGTTCTCTGGAAATAAATTTGAAAAAACACACTCTTGATAAAATTTTCTGATGAAACAAATATTGGTAACATGGTAAATTGATGAGCAAGACATAGGAATCACACAGTTATTGAAAGTACTTATTAACTCTGTTCCGTTCAAAGAAATGTCTTTCGCACAGCTAAATGCACAAGTTATGTTTTTAAGGAATGAACACCAGCTTCTGAAAAAAAATTCAGAGAGCTATCCAAAGCACAAGAAAACAACCTGAACTCTCATGATAAACTTGTGACAAAATAGCTTATTTTGATCTTTTGCTGTGTAAGTAAGAATAAGGAAATACTGCTGAAATAGATATCAGGATATGGAAGTTATTCTTCTAAGCATATTTTGAAAGGGATATTGAAAAGGCTTACATTAATAAAAAAGAAAATCAAACCCAAAATTTAACATTAATTATTCCAAAGAGGGAAAAAATGCTTTTCAGTCAAAACTATAATAAGCCTAACCCATTTAATTTACATATATCAGCAGAAAATATAGATACAAATTAAGGATAACTGATTTTTTGAGTTGTGCAACAATGTTTCAGCAGCTAAGAGGGATTCTTCAGCTCCTAAGTTCAGGGCTGAATTGTTTGAAAGGCCTATTGTAGCAGAATACAAGCTACCAAATATTTACAGGGCACCAACGCCCACTGGTCTCCTCCAGCCTGAAAGTATGGGTTCTTAAGAGCCCTAATTCTACTGAGCCAAACTCAAAATATTTGCTATAAATTTGGTGTAAAAAGTAAATATATAATATGCTGTACAACTGCCTCACAAGTTATTTGTATTGAACAGCTTTACTGAAGGTTGATAAAATGTGCCTTATAAAAGATTAATTATGGGGCCACAGTAAAAGCTTTGTCTCTGTCATTATTAAGTCTATTCTTTTAATGAAATTTTCTTCAAATAAAAAAATAAACCACAGAACTACTCAGCCTCTTTTATCTTGTCCTCTGGTTTCAGAATCTAGCTTTTTTTAATACTCATTGTAGATGTTATTATTTGAAATACATTTAATACAAGTTTTTTTTATTATTATTTGGTATTTTCTTCCAACTTTATATCTGTTCCTTCTTCCCCTTTTTAATTAAAATAATTTATTAGCATCTGTAGGCATATGAAGGTATTTACCAAATATTTATCCTCTGAAACAGGTTCTACAACTTATCTTTATGTTCTAGAAGTAAATATTACAAATTTCCATATATTAAGCTTTTATTTTATGGAAAGAAATAATTTAAAAATAGTAATGTATGGTGAAAATATGTATGGATACAAATATGGAATTTATCCATCATAATATTAAGAGCTTCAGTTCTCTTACATTCATAAAAGCTGGAAAAGGAGACACAACTGCTTGTGAAATATGCTTATGACATATCCAAGCCTGAAATTCCTTTTGAAACATAGAAATATAAATTATCCCTTCATCTCACAAAGCTATTAATTTGTATGTGGCAGTGTTTCCTTCTTCCTCACATTTTAATTAGAAGTAGTGTCTATTATGATTTCTTCTACGCTAAGTGTTCTCAGTGGATGCACAAGGGATAAATTTCCTCATATGATTTCATATTTGGACTTTTCTTTTTCAGTGTCACCAGACTCAAAGTCTTTAGGTATGACAGAGAAATGGAAACACTATCCTCTCTGAGATGGTGCCACTTATGTGTAGGCTGAAGGCTTTGAAGAAACTTGACTTGGAGAACTCAGGATCTTTAAGGAACTAAACTATAAGCAGTGAAGTTTCCAAGCCACATAGGTCAAAACACATCTACTGTAAGTTCTTGATTTGGACCTAGCCTTGTATTATTTTAGGTGTATCAAAACTCTGCTTCCATTGGAAACAGAATGAAATGGGAGATTTCGAGATAAAACCCTGCATTATACTGTTAATAAGAAATTTTTCCCAACCTAGTTTTTAAGAATTTTTATTATAAACATTTTAAGTTATGCATATGTATCTCTGTTGTTTGCTTAACCTCTAACCTTCTGCATGTCTTCAATTATTTAAAAATTGTCTTGCTTCCTCACCCCACATCTGGACACTAGAAGAGTTCAGTGAGGAAACATAAGAGCCATAAATTACTAATTCACACAGGAAGGAGTTACAAGATAATGATCCATAAAAATTTTGTCTCTTTATTTAGTAATGTGGTACTAAAAAAAATCAATTATTCTTATGAAGTCCCAAGAAAGAAATTTTCTCAAATTAAAAGAAGTTGTGACTGACAAATAAATATAATTCTGAATTAAAACAGATTCTTCAGACACACCAGACGCATGTGTTGACTGGTTTTGATGGAAACTTGACCTGCTAAGACATCTCAGCATGAATGCTTTCTCTGTGTCTTTAACCAGATTTTGTATGAATGTAAATCTCAGTCTACCACATAGTTTGGGTGTAAAGTATATGGCATACAGAAGTGTATTATATACAGCAGAAATAAGTTTCTCCAGTACTTCTTTGCATTACCTGTTTAACTCTACATCCAAACATAGAGTTTTCCTGTTTTTTTAAATGCTGAGAGCAGTTGTGCACACATGCATCTAAGCTCCCTGCTGGCATAGTGATAACCTGCAGAGAGATATTTACTTAATGCTACACTGAGCAGATGAAACACTCTAGACAATAACAGCTTCTACTCCTGAATGTAAACAGGAAAAAATCTTATAAGTGGTCTGTACTCTTCAGAAACTCTTTATCTATATTTGGATAGACTGTGACAATTTTGTCTTATAAATGATTTAGATTGCATAAATGGTTCAATGAAACTTTGCCTATTTTCTTCAAAATAAAAAGGGAAAAAATGCTCTCATATACTTAATGCACATGTTGAATATGAGGAAATAGAAAAGGATATAAGAAATAAAGTTTAGGGAACTTAACACAACTCCCTCTGTTCCTTTAAAATTTCAGATAAAAGTAAATATATATCTTAAATTCTTTTTTAACATAAAAGGATTGCAAGTTTTCTGGCAATGAACTTCAAGAAACAATATTTTGTAGTTCAGATATTTTTTACTCCTTTCAGTGTTTAGCAATTTTGTTCCTTAAAATGTCCTCGTGGTGCCAGTAAATCTTTCAGCACACAGTGGAAAATAGGCTCAGATGGAACCTTTTGTATTTCACTTTGTGCCTATTGCCTCTGTCACTTGGCATCACTGAAAAGAACCTGAGTCCAACATCCATGCATCCTCCCTTCAGGTATTTATGTCTGTTTATAAGACTTCCCCTCAGCCTTGTCTTACCCAGACTGAAAATTCACAGCTCTCAGTCTTTCCTCATACAAGAGATGCTTCAGTCCCTGCTGGCACTAATCCTCCTAATGCAGCCTTGGACATCATTTATCTTCTTTGCCACAAGGATACATTGCTGACTCATGGTGGCAAATGGCAAATTCCCTATTTTTTGATGGAGAACTTAATTATTCTGAAAATTCATGATGATTCATTTGCATTCAATTATTAAAAAAAAAAAAAATTATAACCAGCTAGCTTTGATCTTCTTAGCTTTCTAAGTGGAGGTTTGACTACTGAAGATGACTGCACTGCATGTCTCATCTCTACCTCAATTTTTTCTTGCCTCTTTTCTGGTTCCTTAAATTGAACATCTCCAACAAGACACGTCTTGTCTCTGTGACTGGGAAATTATATATCGCATATATAATTTTATGTCTGTTTTCTCGGCACTAGTCATATACACATGCCACCTCACATTATAGGAACTGCATCTGCACCCTGTGGTTACATGTGACTTGGACTGTATAAAAGTGGCACATCCAAAAGAGGGATTCTGTGATCCCCACCACTGAGAAGAGGAGGGTGAAAAAAGGAACAGTGGGATGCCACAGGCATCCATGTGGTGTGGTATCTTTGCTTAATCTTTCTTTTTTGCTCACTGTCATTCTTTTCCCTTCTCTGCCTCTTCTTCTGTTTCTTTCTCTCTACATGACTTTTACTGTTAAAAAAAAAATCCATGGTATTGACTTCTGCATATGGTCTCATTTGCACCCTAATTCAGGCAGAGGCATCTTTTATAATCAGGTCATAACAGTGGCTATATTTGTTTTGTCTGTAGTTATGTTCATTGCCTGTGGCATGGTTAAACACATAAAAAAAAAAAAAATTTGGTTTCTGATACAGAAGAAACCTAGTGTATTTTTCAGTAATTTGAAGGGGGATGAGCTCATGATCATTCATGTGAAGAATGGCTTCCCAGGTTCTATTAAAAAAAATAATGGAAATAAGATTTTGCAGAGCAACCACAAGAATAGTAAATTTTTTAATCATAGCCTTTTTTTTCATGCATTTAGTTCCTGAAGCTCAAATCTTACTTCAGTCTGTGAATATGTAGTTTCAATTAATATCACTGGGAACTGAAAATTCAGTGTAAAGATTCAGCGCACCCATAAGTTGCATTTTTAGTTACAAACATGCCTGAAGGCAGCAAACATGGCAGAGCAGTCTATAAATGCCTTGATATATGCAGGCTTAAAAACCCTATTGGAGATGGTCTGTGTTGAGCATCTGTGAATTGGTCTAGACACAAACATGGATCAGACATTCTACAGACATAAGGCTAGTTGCAAAGTGCATATTCCTTCTACTCACCTTTAGTATTGGACTCATTACAGGTTCAGCTGAGTTTCGCCAGGTCTAGTCACAATCACCGGGGCTTGTCAATAGAGAGCAGAATTGCCTCAATGTTATTTAAGTCAAATCCTACTACTGGAAATGTCCTTCACATTACTCTGGAAACTTAGCTGGTGTCCCATCTATGCTTCCTATTCCTTTCTCAAGACCTGGATCCCAGAAGAAAGGCTAATAATCATTGCATTAGACATAATTAATAATTAGATAATTAAACATTAAATTGTTATCTTCTCTTTCATAATGCAAATATAAAGTTACTTGGAATTCAATTATGTGTAATCAGAGGATAATTTCATCTGGATATGGATTTATGGATGAGGACCTTTAGCTTTCAAATCCAGTTATGAGAATGTTTTGTTTTGGGATGCCATGCTAGCTGTGCAATTTTTTATTTTCTACAGGAATACAACCAATATAGCTTTTCTTCAACTTTTGAAAACATTTCAAATTCCTCTGTCCTAGCAGTGCACAAATCACTTAAACAGAGAACAAATTTTACTTATCTACTTTATTACTGCTTTCATCCCCAAGATCAGTTTTATGTGGTTTGGAATACAGCACAACATGATTTCAAAAATCTTAATTCTAGAATTCTAGTCTAACAAACATATTTTTTAAATCCTATCTACAATCAAAAGCATGAGACTGGTATTTTTACCTTATGATATCCAAACTTATATAGTTTATTCTGAACCAAGTTGTAATATAAAAAAAAGGAAAAAAGAACCTTATTAAAATCGTATTTATAAACAGCTTACATTTTTCCTTTATATATCCAGATATAAATAATGGATATAGATACTTCTATACTTCTTAGATTAGGAAGTAATTTATTGTTAAAAAGAGAGTTGACTGATGCACATTTTACTGAGTTTAAAATTTTAATAGTAATTGATTCCAATAGGGGCTATATTGATCTCTAATAAGCAGACATACAGAATGAAATTTCATTTCTTCCTCATTAATGCATTGCATTTGTAGTCCAGAATATGTAAATGTTTACTACTTTTATTTAATAAAGATGACACACTATCTGCAAAAATAAAAACTGTGCAAAGTATAACTGCTATTTCCTTTTTATTACTTTGGAAAAGAAATGTAGAAATAATATTCAAGAAATGAAGAACAGAATGTGTAATGCATTTTATATTTGCAAATAATTTAAAATAACACTTGAAACAGTCCAAAACTCATTTTTATACCATATACTCTAAGAAACTGTTCCAGGCCACTTTCATGAAATTGTATGTGTCAGTGAAAATATTCTGTTAAAATTTTACTTTTAAATGTGTTTACTTTAGCTTCTACATCATTTTGCATTTCACATTGAATTTTTCTTCTAACACAAAACATTACATTTCCAAATGCAGATTTGCAAGTTTGTGACTCAGTTTGAAATTACTAGAATTCACACAGCTAAATCCCTATGATTTACTTTGAAAATTGATACTCTATTATTAATAGATTTTTTAATTGACATATATGAAATAATGAAGTAATTAAATGCAGTATCTAGTTCAGGTTTGCAGAAATTTAAAATTTCTTTTCCTTGTCTCTATGAATAGATTAATAAATAAATCATAATATATATTTTTTTATATTTCATCTTCTAAAATGTTTTCATTCATAGTGACACTATAGTTATATCACAGCCATGCTGAAGTCCAACTAGTAATACTAATTTCTATTGTTTTAAGGAAGTCTTCACTCTGGAATCCTAGAACTCTTCTCATAATTGGAGGGACTCTATCTGTCTAAAAAGAAACAGAATTCTTAACAAATTCAAGATACTAGGATTACTGGTGTCTTTAATTTGTTGATACCTTCTGTTTCTCTTTTTCTGTCATATACTTGAGCAAGGTGATGGCAAATTTGATGTTCTACTGCAATATTTTTAGTTTGGTATGTGAATATTATCATTAAAAGAACAGGCACTATTATAAATGACAGTCATTTTTAGATTTCAAAAGAACAGAGAACATAGTATTTGGTACTTACAATCCAACTCCTAAATTAATCAGATGTTGTAGCTATGTTTGCAATACTGTTGACACATGACTTATGATAACCAAACACAGACTAATGATAACTTAAATCCAATACTTCAGACACAAGACCTATAAAAAAGCAGGTTTTTGAATCTAGGAAGATATGTACAGTTGTCACAGGGCTGTTAATTTGTATTGCATTGACTAATATTACACCGGCCTTGTAATAGTAAGTGAAATATGTGCATGCAGTCATATTTTACTCTCATTATTCTGAAGAAGGAAATTTTCCTCCACAGTACATCCCTGGGTAAGAAGCTCAGATTCAACTGACTTCAGTTAGTTTTTTAATATTTGTCTAGCAGATATTTAAAATATTGAAGCATTAATGAAGAAGAGACAAAAATATTTTTTGAGATGGTAATAGCATAGTTATAGAATCATTTGGGTAGAGAAAGACCTCTAAGAGTACTTTGTTAACCATTAAACTCTCTCAGTCAAGTCACCACTAAACCATGTTCCCAGTTCCCACATCCACACATTTAAAATACATGCAGGTCTGGTAACTCAGCCTCTTCACTGGGCACTCAACTACAGTGTCAGATAAACCTTTCCATGAGGAAGTCTTTTTTATATCCACTCTAAACCTCCCCTAGTTCAACCTGAGGGCATTTCATTCTGTTACTTGGGAGAAGAGACAAATAAAACCTCCTTCCAGGTCATTGAAGAGACTTACAAAGTACCCCCTGAGCCTCCTTTTCTCCAGGCTAAACAATTCCAGTTCCATCAGCTAAGACTTGTGCTCCAGGGCCTGGGCCAACTTTGTTGTCCTTCTCTAGACTTGCTCCAGCACCTCGATATCTTTCTTGCAGTGAGTGACCCAAAGCTGAACACAGTATTCAAGATGCAGCCTCACTGTGCCAAGTATAGGGGGGCAGTAACTGCCCTCGTCCTGCTGTCCACACTCTTTCTGGGCTGATTTCCAGTCACTCCTCCCCAAGTCTGTAGCATTGCATGGAGTTGCTGTGACTGAAGTGCAGAAGTTGGGCACGTAACCTTCCTGAACCTCATAAAAGTGTCCTTGGCCCATATGTTGATGAAGATATTAAACAAACCTGCCCCCAAGGTTTTGTAACTACATTTCCCCAGAATCCAACTAAGGATGGAGTTTTTTCTTCGCCCTCCTTCTTTTGCTGATGTATTTGTGGAAACTTGTTTTATTGTTTTCTATGCCAATAGTCATCCCAAGATCCATGTGGTCTTTGACCTTTCAAATTTACTTCCTACATAATCTCATACATCATTGTGGTCCTCTTGAGTTTCCTTCCGCCTCTTACAAAGGTCATAAACTCTCTTTTTTCCTGCCTGAGTTCCAGTCAAAGCTCTCTGTTCAGACAGTCTGGTCTTCTCTGCCAGTACATCTATTGGCACATGGGGATGACCTGTTCCCATGCATTTAACATTTCCTTGAAGAATGTCCAGCCTTCCTGAACTCCTTTGCCCTTCAGAACTGCCTCTCAAGGGACACTGTCAATCAGCCTCCTGAACAGGCTAAGTCTGCCCTTCCAAAGTCCAAGGTGTCAATTTTGCTGACCCCACGTCCTGACTCATCTGTGGATGGAACACTCTATTGTCATGATCAAAACAACCTCCAAGCACCACATCCACCAGTCCTTCTCTGTTACAAACAGGTCCAGTGGAGCCCATTTCCTAGCTGACTCACCAGCTGTATGCCTTCCACACATTCTAAGAGCCTTCTAGACTGTTTTCTCTCTGCTGTGTGTATTTCCAGCAGACATCCAGGTACATTGAAGTCACCCATAAGAAAAAGGGCCAGTGATCACGAGACTTCTTCCTGCTGCTTATAGACTATTTTTGTCTGCGTCCTTGTCATGGTTGGGTGGTCTATAACAGACTCCTATCAGGATGTCTGCATTGCTGTGTTCCCCCTGATTCTTAACCATAAACACAGTCCTATCATAACAGTCATGAAGCCCCAACACTCATACCACTCCTTACCATACCCTATTGCCTCTCCTTCCTTTCCTATTCCTTCTGCAGATTTTACAGCCACCTATTGCTGTGATTCAGTTGTGTGAACCTTTGCACCAAATTTCCATGATGATAACTGTGTCACAGTTTTCCTACTGCACAATGGCTTCCAGCTCCTCCTGTTTATTGCCTGAGCTGTGTGCATTGGTGTAAATGTGCTTCAGTTGGGCTACAGATGCTACCACCTTTCTGGAGAGACAAGGCCGAATTTCTATGTGGCCACTCTCAGACAATTCTAAGATACAAATAACCCTTGTATTTTTGCTGTGGCATGGATCTCCATCCAAGGAATGTAACAGAGTGGGAAGTCTTCACATCTTTAAACTGAACTGCAGGGAGGAAGCAGAGTTCATGGTTAATTCTGTGTAATAAGCACATTCCACAAAAAAAAAAAAAAAAAAAAAATAAAACCTTTAGATTGGGATGAAGTATAAAACTTCCCTACCAGTACTCATTTTTGAAATTGGTTAATAAGGGACATAGTAGCTCTTTGACAATATTAAATCATTCATTGCAGAAAAAATCAACTGGTTCACTTATATCTTTCTACCATTTCCTTACAATGTTTGCCAAGATTATCTTCAGCTCTTCAAAACATTCAACATCTAAAGATTAACTGTGCTGTTATTTTATCTTCAAATGCATAACTGTCTTTGTGGTGTAATAGGTAAATCAATTTGCTTCTAATCACACTTGTCACAGGCACATAGACTGTCCATACTCTGATTAATGGAAGGTTCTCCATGGAAGAGTCTTTGGTACTTTCAGGTTCAAAAATTATATGGCATAATTTTGATAATGAAGTTCTATAAATACTAGAATTCTGAACATACTCATTACAAGGATCTGTTACCATGACTGAAATTAAACCTTTTTATGGTAATGCAACTGTGCCTTACAACAGCTGTTCACATCTTTCTCATTTTAAAAGAGAAAACTAGGGCATATTAGGAAAGCCAGGCAAGAAAGTTTCAACTGCTTCTACATTTTCAATATGTAACATTTATAGTTTCATTGAACTGGTTCTTCCACATAGTAATAAATAATGGAATATGCAATTTAATTAGTGTTTTAAACTATACTACCTATATACTCAAGCCATTTAAATGGTACTCTGCTGCGTCTAACCCTCAAATCCATGGGAACAGATACCCTGTTGACCCCAGCAGCTGGGCAGTGGGGCAAGTGGGCAGAGGGAAGGAACTTCTCCTTGGATCCCGGGGGGCTTGGAGAAGGGGTCCAAAGACGAGCTGGTCCCACAAGCAAAGGAAAGAGGTGCTCTCCCTCCGGATTAGTTCAAAAGTTTAATGAGGGCCTAGAGAGTCCCAGGCCATATCTGACCCCGAAGGACATCCAGAGCAAGAGAGGGAGGGTCCTGCCCAGAGCAGCCAGATATAGCAGGGCGGGGAAACCCGAACAGCCAAAGGGGGAAGGACATGGGAGCGGCTCTCGGGGGGCAAGGCCTCAGAGTGACCACTGAGGAGGGGGTGGGGGAGGAGTCCCAGCCAGGGTCCAGTTACCTGGTGACCCTGCCAGAAGGATCTGGACAAAGGGGAAGGGTCACCAGGTGATGGACACATCACCGGGGAGGAGACAGGGGAATGGGTTGGGGTTTGATGGACATACAGGTACTGATGGGAAAGCTGGGATGAACCAGATACAAAGAGGGGATATGGAGGGACAAACCATTATGAGGGGATATACAGTGCAAACAGAACTGTATAGTACTCTGAGTATAGGAATGATCTATTAGTAAAACCTCATAACAAGTAAAAAACCTGCCTCTGATATCAGTTGCAACTGTGTTTGTAGACAACATTTTCCTCATGGGGGATGTGTAAGAAAACAGATACAGCATTTTTTAGCATTTGCTTCCTTTCCAAAGGCATCAATTTTGCATCTAAGTCAGTAAAATTTTCATTAGATGTGTATTTTCTGAAACAAAAAAAAAAAAACCAACAACATATAATTTCTGAGGTGAACTATCAAAAGCAGTTATCTTGTATAAGAATTCTTCATGGTATATTTTTTTGGTCAAGACAAGTTGGAAGACTTCTTATTTCTTTTTCAAAACTTTAGTTATACAACCATTACTTTTCCAAGTAAACAAAAGCACATTAAACATTTATATATGCAAACACATGTGCCAAGAACAGGAATGAAATCTACTGCAAAACTTAGTCAAAAGACTGCGTAAAACTAACTGGGTTTTTTTTAAACAAAAAAGTAAATATTGCAGTTTTTTAAAAAACTAAATTTCCATATCAGATGTTGACTTGCTTACAGTTCTATCATTATTTGCTTACTTAAATAATCTAAGCCATCAGTGAAATAATCCTATTTACACTAGTAAAAACTGTTAGAAGCAAACAAATATATGTGAAGTGTGTTACGTCTGCATATATGGGACTTTGTGTGTATTGATATGTGTTATGGCAAAGGTGAGGCAGAGCAATCACATAATCAAAAATCAGTTTATGTTGCTAGGAATCTCTGGAGAATACCCAGTCAACCCTCTTGTTCAAGCACACACACCTAGAGCAGGTTACCCAGGATAATTTTCAGTCATCGTTTAAATGTCTTCAATGATGGAGTTTTCACACCCTCTTTAGTAATCCCCTTGTAGTGTTTCACACCTATTTAAAGACTAAAGTCTTATTTTATAGTTTTTTTATAGTTTTCTTTATAAATGCAATTTCCTGTATCTCAGTTTGTGCCCATTGATTGTTTTGGGTTTTTTTGTGTGGGCACTACTCACAAGAGCCTGGCTCCACATTCTCTACCATCACGTATTTATACACACTTCTGAACCTTCTTCAGGAAGGACAGTCCCAGACCAGCAAGGTTCTGTATGCTAAGGAACCTTTCCTCTCCAACCATATAGAAGCCATTCTGGCAGTCACAAACACACCACCTGAGTTGGGACAGAAGCTGCTTTGCAGTAGGCTTTTAGGAGCTGACATATGCTAGATTTGCCTCCTTACACACACCACATCCACATTGTCAGAGAGACTTTGCTTACTGGCTCAACCCCAGGTTTCCTATAGTAGAGTCTCAGACATCTCAGTTCTTAAAATTTTCATTTTGGTTCAAGAACTAAATAGCAAAACAATAACGAGCTGGTGCCTCCAAGAAGGAACCCAGAGCAAATGAGACCCTGGGCTTTTAACAGATTGAAAGCAGTTTGGCGGAGAAGGGTGATGGATGAAAATTTGGACATAAGCCAGCAGTGCTAGTTGCAGTCTAGAAAGCCAACTAGATCCTGGGCTACATAAAAGGTAGCATGGCCAGCACGTGGAGGAAAGTAACTTTCCCCTCTATTCTGCCTTCTAAGAACCCACTTGGAATACTGTGAGCTCAGGGGTCTACAGAATGAGAGACACAAACATGTTAAAACAGATCCAGGGGAGGGCCGTGGAAATGATTGGAGAGCTGCAACACCTCTCCTATGAACATGGTATGAGAGAATTGAGGTTGTTTGGCCTGGAGAAGAGAAGGCTCTGGGGAGACCTCATTGTATCATGGAACAGTAGAATTATAGAATCACAGAATCACATAATGGCCTGAATTGGAAAGGACCTTGAAGACCATCTAGGTCAAATCCACTGTCATGTTCAGGAGCACCTTTTGCCGGACCAAATTAATCCAAATCCCATCCATCTTCTAGTGACAAGACAGCCACAATTTTTCTGGACAACCAGTTCTAGTGACTCACCACCCTCACAGTAAAGAATTTCTTCCTAATGTTTAATCTGTCCTCTTTTAGTTGAAAACCTTTCCTCCTTGTCCTTTCACTACAGGCCTTTGTTAAAAATCTCTCCAGCTCTCTTGAAGCCCTCCACTTAGGTACTTGAAGGTTACTCTAAAGTTTCCCTGGAGCCTTTTCTCCTCCAGGCCGAACATGTCTCAGCATGTCTCCATAGCAGACATGCTCCATCCCTCTAATGATCTTGGTGGCCCTTCTCTAGATTCACTCCCAGGCCCATGACCTTTCTGTGATGGGGACCCCAGAGGTGGATGCAGCACTCCAGCTGGTGTCTTCTGAGAGCAGAGCAGAGGGGCAGAATCACTTTGCTGCCCTGCTGGCTGTGCTGCCTTGAGTGCAGTCCAAGATATGATTGGATTTCTGGGCTGTTAGCATGCGTTGCTGGGTCATCTTAAGCTTTGCATCCGCTGACATTTAGCACTTCAACATTTGAACAGAGGCTTGAAGAGAACTGGAGAGAGACTTTTTACCAAGTGGGTAATTGCAGAACATGGGGCTGTGGTTTTAAGCTGCAAGAGGGTCTAGTTATGTTGGGCATATAGACTGGACATCTTTTACAACCAGACTGGCAAGACACAGGAGAAGGTGAGCCAGAGAAGTTGTGGATGCCCCATGACTGATAAAGGTCAGGGCCAGGCTGAATAGGAATTTGAATACCTTGATTTAGTTTAAGATGTCTCTGCTATTATTTGAACCTAGAAAACAGAGTTTGGATTTATCAAAATTCTGAAAACTTCTTGATAACTTATGGGAGTACTAATGCTATATTTGATTTTTCTGGTTAAATTGCTACCTTAGACTGACAGACAGTGAAAGTTAAGAAAGAAAAATCTGACTTTAACAAATAGAACAGAGAAAATTATAAGCAGCTTATGAATAGTATTAGGATATAGCAGCAGGATATTTGATTAACCTATATTATGGGCAATAAGATGAATGTAAAAATGACCCCTGTAGGATGTCACATGAAAATCTATAGGAAGAGGAATATACAGTCCAACACTTTCCTAAAAGTTTTTGTGTTTGGCAGAACATGGTGAGAGTGCCTTAAGGTTCAGAGTCTTGGGCTGCGTGATAAATAATGCAAAAGAAAAAAAAATGAACCTGTCAAATTTAATATATCAGAAACCCTATTAGGTCCCAAGAAAGAGGGAAATACATACCTCTCCTGGGTCCATTTCTAGCCACAGTATGTTTTACTCTCACAGTATGCTGGCAAACGTTTTCATATCAACAATAAATGTGTGTTAACATATAGGACAAACTTCCCAACTAAGAAGTAGGAATGTATCAGAAGTGACAATCTGGAATGTTAATTTTTTTTTCTGTTTATGTTCAAAGGATAGAAATAGCCAAATATCAAAGGTCTTGTTTACCTACACAATGTGCTGAGCATAGGAATTTCTACCAAAAAGATTAAGCCACATTAGAAATACAGAAAGTGGCTGAAGGAGAAAAAGGAAATAATCAAGGCTAAAAATAACAGGATTGTTTTTGTTAGAGTGTTCCAAACTTCACCTAAATGTACAAGAGCTGCTATATTCATTTTAGTGCTATATTCATTAGCTTCTATATTCATTTAGAATTTAGGAAAAAATTCTTTCTACTTTCTATGGCATTATATTATATGTGGCATAATATCTACATCTGTAACAGCTCTGTTAAGAAAACATCTGTGAGGCAAGTTTTATTAGTGCAGAGGTGGAACTATTCTTATGCAACTATATTCCTTTTGGGACCTAACAACTACTTTTTAGGCCACTTAGTTCTGCATCAAGTGGAAGTACCAGCTCAGGTCACCTCTCCATTACAGGGTTTAAACATGCCTCAAGTCACTACTGAACATTTCAAGGTTTTACCCAATATCATAAAAAATCTTTCCTGTTAGCAATTTATGTAAATTGCGGGGACGAAAGATTTGCTCTGAAAATCTGTTCCATTAGTTACAGCTAGTCAAAAATATTGAATTTGAATATATGCAAGTCCACACACAGTACAGGTATATTCCTGCTATTTGTAACACCCAACAGAGTATTATTATATCTGAAGCCAAGACACTGACTACAGACATAATTTTGTCCTTTGCACAAAAAAGCACAACCCCTCTGATTAAAGAATGAGAAAAGCAGAGTTTAAAGATATCTTTCTTTTTTATTTTTTCCTTTTGGTCACCACTCATGGGCAGCGTTACAGTCACAGATCAGCCAAAATCTCTGTTGCTTTCAGATGACAGGACTAAGACCAATTTATGACTCAAATTTCCAAAAGCCTTACACAGATCTGCAGCAGGCCTTTTCTTTCTATTTAAAGGTTAATCCAGATCACATCTGAAACTGAGCATGTTATATAAAGGGGTTTATGTGTGTTTGACTTAGAGTTACTACGGTACTGAGAGTAATGCTCATTACAGTAGAATAAGTGCTAGTACTTTGAATAGTCTTTCCTGGGTTGCTCTCTGGGGATGTGTGGAGTAGTATTGTGAGCTTATGAATATAAAAGCTGTCTGAACATAAATTCAAGCTACTTTAAGAAAAAGCAGTTTAATCATGGCACAGTATATAATATAATGATCCTCTTAGTTAGACTATAATAAGATAAACTTTAATCATAATCAGAGTTGTACTTGCGGGTGCATTTACAGGACATTTTTGCCTCAATATTATGCAAAGCTATGAATTTATTTCTCCCTGTGCATGTGATTTGAATAAGGTAGGGAAAATGGTCCTGTATACTGGGAAAGATCATCTTACTCATGTGGTAAAAGCTCTCTTAAGGCAGTTTTGGTATGATCTACACCAGTTCTTAAAGTAAAGTGTTTTCTTTGGAGTTTTTATATAATATTCAGGATAATCAGTAAAAGGGTTTCATTAGAAAAATTGCTCAAAGAATGGAATTGCTAAACTAATAACTGTGAAGTCTTTCTTTTAATTTGCCTTTTTATCACAGAATTTAAGGTGGCTAAGTGTGCAAACTTATTTTAGAATGTTGTAGTGTCTCTAAATGATGCCTGATAACTGAAATGCTATTCTATTAATTAATAAAAATAAATGTTTGTGTAGTTGCCCAAATAATTTTTGCAAAATTATCTGTAGACATGAAAGCTCTGTTTGATGCCTTAGTTTCCAAGTGTTGACCTTTCTAGAACTGCACCACTGCACGACAGAGCAGACTGATGACATTAAAAACTGAATATGTAAGCTATTTGGATATTTGCGACACTTTCAGTTTGTAGTTAAGCCTTGATTTTAGCTGATCTTTCATTAATTCAGCTTGCAGTACTGTTGCTGGTTGGCTTTTCATTCTTCTGATTCTCTCACCTGTAAATGTTTAGTGTAGTTCTTACACTATCAGTAACTAACACTAGATTGACATAATTATATTAATTTGCTACATCATCAAAGGGAGAAATTAACAAGTGACCTAAGTTTTGGTCACTTTGTCATTGCAGGTCTGTACCCAAATGATTGAGTAATAATCAGGGAAAATATACAAACATATTCAGCTTTTGTTTTTATCTAGGCTAGAGTTAACTTTCTTCCCAGTAGCTGGATAGATTCAGAGTCTGTGTTTTGGATCAGTAAGTGTTTTGGATTTGTGCTGAAAACAGTGTTGATAAGAAGTGATGTTTTCACTATTACTGACCAGCACTTGCCCAGAGTCAAGGCCTTTTCTGCCTCTCACCCCACTCTTGTGGTGAGCAGATGCATAAGGAGTGGGGAGGAGACTTAGCCAGGACAGATGACCCCAACTGATGATCCCATATCATGTAGCATCATGCTCAGCATATAAACCTAGGGGAAGAAGGAAAGGAAACATTTGGAATTATGGCATTTGTCTTCTGAAGTATTCACTACTGCATGATGGCACCCTGCTTTCATGGAAGCATGAACACCTAATGGGAAGCATTGAATTAATTCCTCGTTTTTCTTTGCTTGTATACATGGCTTTTGCTTTACCATTTAAATCACTTTATCTGAAATAATGAATTTTTTAACTTTTACCCTTCTGATTTTTTTCCCACATTTCACAGAGGGCAGAGTGTTCAAGAGGCTGAGTGGTGCTTATTGTCATCTGGAGATAAACCATGACAATATGTCACTCTGTTTTCCTGTGCACCCTGTGTGGGCAGCACTTAGAAAGGTTTTTTCCATTCTATTACGTAAGAATATGCTATTCAATTTTTCCAGGCATCTGTCAATCTTACCAGGTTTTTATAAAGCACCTTGAAAACATTTTGTCTATCTAGAGTCACAAGAGTGACTGGGTCAAGAATCCAAATACACAGGCTGCAGAATTTTCTGCTTAGCCACAGGTGCTATCCAGTGTGTACAACTGATTTCTTTCTATGGAAATGTCACAGTAATTAAATGGGGATGAAGGTGATGCATGATTAAAATGGCATTGGGGAATTTAAGAGAGTTGAGTCTAAAAATGGTCACAGAGAGGTGGCCTTGGAGCTGAAGTGTCAACACTGAGACAAGAAGAAACTCTGACATGAGGACTCTACACCCTGCAGAGCTTCACAGTTATCCAGGGGATGACTGAGCCTCTTGGGCCACCTCTGCTTTCTGATGTTATAAGAAGACAAACACAAGAGGAACCCAGGAAGAATCTCTATAAATTTCTGTCCTTTTTTTAAAAAAATCAAACTGAACCCTATTTTAATGGAATACTTCCAATCTATTGATGTTACACCTGAGAAACAACATCAGCCTTAGATTTATAATAGCACTATAGTAGATAAAAGTCCTAATGGACATCAGTGTTACGAACCAGTGTTAGTCAATATCTTCATTAACAGCATAGACAAAGGGATCAAGTGCACTCAGACAGTTTGCAGATAAGTGGCATGGATGACACACCTGAAGGATGTGATACCATCCAGAGGGACGTGAACTGGCCTAAGAAGTGGATCCATGGGGATCTCATGTGGATTAACACGACCAAGAACAAGATGCTGCACCCCTTAAATACAGGCTGGGGATGAAAGTTCAAGAGCAGCCCTGCCCAGTAGGAATCGGGGCTGATGGTGGATGAGAGGCTGGACATGACCAAGACATGGGCACTCACAGCCCAGAAAGCCCCATGTCATGGGCTGCATCCCAAGCAGCTGACCAAAGCAGCATGGGCAGTAGGGCCAGGGAGGGGATTCTGCCCATCTGCTCTGCTCTGCTCAGACCCCATCTGCAGTGCTATATCCAGCTCTGGGGTCTGGCTATGACATTGACCTGTTGGAGAAAGTCCAGAGGAAAGGCACCAAGATGATGAAAAGGATGGAATACTTCTAAGATGAAATTCAGAGAGAAGTGGTATTGCTCAGCCTGAAAAAGAGAAGGCTTTGGGTAACCTAATTGCAGCATTCTGGTATCTAAAAAGAACCTACAAGAAAGATGTAGAAAGGCGTTTTACAAGGGATGTAGTGATAAGACAAGAGAGAATGGCTCCAAACTGGAATAGAGTATAATCAGATATTAGGAAGAAATTCTTTACTGTGAAGGTGGTGAGGCACTGGGACAAGTTAAGAATTTGTGAATATCCTGTCTCTGGAAGTGTTCATGGCTAAGTCAGATGGGATTTTGAGTAACTTGGTCTGGTGAAAGTTGTTCCTGCTGATGGCAGGGGAGTTTGAACTAGATGATCTTTAATGTCCCTTAAAGCACAAGCTATTCTATTATATCTGAAGTCATCATCCTGCCTAGGTTATTTAAGTGAAAATTCTTATGGAAAGTAGGTCATATGTGGGATATTCTGTGTAAATCTTGTAACAACATGGGTTACTATTAGAGACATGATTGCAAGTACTTACTGCTGCCTCCTTCTTGGGAAAGAGCCTGAAATAGCTACATTTACCTTTTCATGCTTCATCAAAAATTTGAACGCAACGATAAATAAATAACTGACTTTTGAACATATAGCATTGTTGCCTTTATAAAGGACAACCAGGGACCTGGTTCAGGTAAGGCAGCACGGCAGCCTGGTCTCCAGGCTGCTCGGGCTAATCAACACACGCAGACACCAATATGGCAGACGGTCGAAAAGCGTTTATTATCCTATCTCGTGGGTTTAAATAGTTTTTAGGGGTCTTTGCTACGTCAGAGGGGGGTTGGGGGTCTCAGGGGTTAGTCGGGTAGTGGAAATTTACCAGAGCAGGTGTGGCTACATTCTTCTGGGGCTTCTGGGGTTAATAGATAACGTGGGGAAGAGAGAGAGGGAGGGGTCTATCTTTCCGTGACATCCCGTGGTGGTCTTCCGCTCCGCCTGTCCCTATCTACCACATAGCATCTGTTGAAATTATACATTTTTGCAAAGGCAGTGCACAAAATAATCTAATGAAAATACTTTCTTTTAGGTTTTTACATGAAACTCAAGTATAAAAATACTTTTCTTCATAGGAATACCTATAAAACTGTCATGTTAATTTTGTAGGTAGCACCCAATGTGGGAAAATGGATATGAGAAGAAAAAGTTGCATATAATACTGTAATCACTTAGAAAAATATTTTTTTCCTGTAGCATGTTAACACATAATACTTGGAGAATTGTAGCAAAATGATATGTAAATAAATTTAGGTCTTCGTGTCCCTGTCAATCAGTCCTGCCTTTTTAAATAACTTTTATTCTGAGTTCAATTTGCATTCTGTTTTTTATTGCAAGTTGCTTTTCTTTTATAACTCCCTGCAAATGCCAGCAGAAGCCTTTTTGCAAAGCACTAAGCTGAACATTCATGAAGGCACCTGGGGCATGAGCTGTGTGGAAAGACATGACTGAGAGCTAAGAAGGAGGTGCACTGCCACCAGATCCAGACTAATGGACCATAAGGAATAAAGTCTCTTAAATATTTCTATAGAGAGGAAACAAAGAGAAAGGAAACAGGGCTGATGAAGTACAGAGCCCAAAGAGAAGACAAGCATTTCTATAGGGGTGACCCTTGCCTTTGAGCAGACAAATCTAGGTAAAAGAGCTGGGGCCTCTTGCAGGGAAGACATTCAAGACCTAGCCAAAACCTGACTGCAGTCTGCAGAGAAAAAAACTCAAAAGAATGTCACAATAATTCTTATATATGGAAGAGGGATTGTGTTTATGTGGGATTTTCATTACAGAGATTTTAACTGTTGGCAAGTAACATGGCAAAACAAAAATGGTCTTGTAGAGCAAAACAGTGCTGAAGACCTCATGACTAAGCTGAAAGGCAGTACAGTGGTGTCTACTTCATAGTAGCTCAATTTTGGCTGCATGTCAAATTCTCCTTCCTGTACCAATCTAAAATGCCATTGTTAAATATACCCTGAAAGTGTAGTATATTATGTCAAACCAGACATGACTTACTGAAAGGATGCTGGCAGGAGATATTGATGATACAATCTTATCCTGAACCTGAGATAAAATCATTAAAAATAAATTGGAAAGAATCCCAAAGGTATTTAAAACCAAATAAATGATCTTTGAAGGATGTGTATGAAAAGGAGAAAGAAAGAAAAAAGGTAAATGCTGAAACAACCCTCATCAGGTTCCCACACAGACTATGAATTTACTCATTAGTAATGACCCTATTGCACAGTAAAATGTTTGTGTCAGTATCTTCCTTCTTATATTCCTGCTTTTATATATTTCTAGATACACTTGCAGGGAAAATTAAAAAAAAAAAAAAAAAAGACAACTTAGAATTTAGATCATGTCTGGCTGACTAAGCCAATGTTGTAGGAAAAACATTAAAATAATTATTAGAATAATTATTGATGAAGTCTTGGTATATTCTACCCATTTAGTTGCTCTCTTTTTCTCTATTTTTATTATCTTAGTGTCAAATATAACATATTGCTATGGATATAAAGGTATTGTTCATTTTAGCGGTTGCATTTAGTCTAAAGTTTTGATCTGTAAATTATGCCTCATTTCTGTCAACATACAGTATACTAAGTTCTATCATATCTTCATCCACTTTTATCAAAGTAAGTAAATTGTAATGTTACTTGCCTTCTTTTATTATATGCTAGCTAATTTCTAGAAAAAAGAGAATTATTCCATAATGTATATCTAAAACAAAACAATGGTTCTTGGAATAAAACCAAAGAAATGAGGAGGGGAGATCTAATGATAAAATTCAAATTTGATTTATGAGGACAACTAGGAGCTATACCTTTCTTTAGCTCTGAAAGTATGAAATCCTTACATCCCAAAGCAAGCCATTTAAATAGGTGTGTAATATATGTACTGTTTTCATATGGTAGATGTGGGGCACTTTTTTACAAAAAGGGCCATATTTTTGTAGTAAGCTGGATTATTAGAAGTTTTATGGAAATGTGCTGAACTGCAGTCTCCAGAGATGTGGTATCTGCCACTGCCATATTAGATTTAAGCTGTATACAAATTCCTTCCTCCTCTGAGGTAGAAAATATCAAAGCTTAGACAGAAAAATTCCAGCAATCATAGGAAGGAAAAAATGTAAGTATTATTTTCTGCTGAAGTCATGTGATTCAGAAAAGTGATAAGAGCTAAAAACATCAGGTTCACAAATTTCAAAAGATACCAGCTCTACAGAGCGATGCTTGCTGTTGGGTTATTGTCCCACCATTTCTCTCTGAGCATATCATTAGCCAGAGCCAGTCCTGAGGATGACTTGCCAGCATGCAACACTGGCAGTTTGCTGGGATTTTAATCACCCTTGGGGCCATACTTGACAAAAGGATGTGGAATACCACTGATAAACACCTGATGCATCCTGAGGGATGTATGTAGTTAACACTGCAAGAAGGTATTTTACATTTGTATGCACATGCTATCTTCCTTGAATGGATGCAGATTATAACTGCGTAAAACACTCATATAACAGTAAACTCTATCCATAGAGGAGAGGTTTCCTTTTAACTCTGTCAGCATAGCTAAAAAGCGGGATTTTAGGAAATGACAATGTGATATCAAGAGAGTATTACTCTTCATATTTGCATATAAAAACTGGAGGAGGGAGAGAGGCACTGGTTTAACAAGGCCACATGCAAAGATAATGACAGAGTAAAGAACAAATACAGGTGCCTCTCTACCAAGTTCACTGATCTAAATTATCTTTTGCTCATTTTTCCAAGTGGCATTTTGTTATCTGCTGATGTATGTTGAATGTTTTGATGCTTGATGTTATTTTGTTATTTGCTGATGTTTGATGTTTTGATAACTTAAGTGAAAAGACAAAAGAGACTTTATTATTGGTGGAAACATCCAGAAACTTCCACCAAGACAACAGATATGTCCATTATAAGGCGTCATTATTAATCTTTATGAAAAAAAAATGCTTCTGCTATCCAATCAAATTATGCAAGTCCCTTTAACAACTTAGAATTAATAATAAATAGAAATGTGTAACTTTCAAAATATATATCACTTAGAATTTAAAATTGGCAAAAAATATTTTAATGTATGAATGCATCTTATATGATTATTTATATGAAAGTAACATAAATAAGTTAGATGCATATTTTCATATATATTACCCATTGATTTTTTGTTATATGTCTTTTGCAGTTTTGTTTCACTTATATATTGATTTTGTTATGGATCCCTATTACCATTCACTAAGTTTGTTTGCTGTTTCTCATTTAGATGGGCTAGAAAAACTGCTAGTACTTTATTATTTTAGTCAGTTTACTGGAACATAAGGAAATATGTCTTACTAAGATCTGAACAAAAGAATCTAGGCATAGAAATGGAGTAAAACGGTTACATTGCTACCAAACCAGAAGTGCTTCCAGACACCTTGGGTTAATCTGCACCTGTCCATGAAAATACACCCTATGATTATTTGTAGGAAGAAGTCAAGGGCCTTTACATGGTCAGTTTTCTCAACTTATCAACCCTGACTCTGTTTCTCCTGGTGAGATAGCTGTGATGGGAACAGGTTTTTGAGGAAGCAAATTCACATTCTTAAACTATTGACAGGCTCCCAACCAGCACTATCTTGCTAAATCCTCTAAACCTTAGATTATTAATAGTTTAGGGTATAAAATAGGTTCCAGAATACACTTCCCGTGCCTCCTTTTTTCCTTTAAGGCTTAAAATATCTTTATTGTTCATACTAAAGCATCAGTAATTATTCCAATACTTATTTTCCCTCTGTCCAAGGGACTGTAAATATAACAGGATAGTGACTCCTGTGAATGGCCAGTTGATTAACCATGTGATCACCACACTTTACATTGATATCTGCCCATAATATCCTCTGCTAAAGGTCTCAGGAACAGTAATCATTGCCTTGGCATGTGGGAAAACAGTCTTTTAATACCATTATATTTACTTTTAGAGGGGGGTTTTACCTGATTTTTTATTATTTACCACATTATCATTGTGTCCTCCTCCTTATGGCTTTTCACAGATTTGTTGACATTTCACACATTGACTGTTACCTCCTAAAACCCTGTCTGCATCCTCTTAATCTCTCCTGTCACTTTTAATTCCTAAAACTCCTGCTGATGTCCTTAATCTTTCTTGCTCCAACTGTGTCTTCATTTGGACCTCTCCAGGTCTTCTCTGATTTCAGGTAAAAGCTGCCTCTGTTTCCCTCTTTAACATCTAGTGGTTATTCATCATTTTTTATGAATAATTTTTGCTTCAGAATCTGGACTCTTCTTGTCTCATTTTTAAGATTGACCTGTCAGCTTTGAGTTGTAAGGATGCTGATGTTTTACTGAAAGATCAAAGGAGCAGACAAAATTTAAATACATTTAAGTGAGAGAGGGATCATGATAGAAAAACATACCAAGGAAGCTGGGTTTGAAATCTGACTCTAAAAATGTTAGATTAGAAACAAAATACAGAAGGTTGAACAACTTTTTCTATACAGTTCTGTAGGAAAAAGTTTAAATTCACATTGGGGAAAGGAGGTGGAGAGAGATTTAGCTGAAGTAAATGTTTCTCAAAGTATTTAATTGAGTGGAAAATCCAAGAGCCTGGCAAATCTGTTTTAATTAAAAAAAAAAAAAAAGAAAAAAAGAGGAAAAAAAAAAAAATTCAGCCAGGCCTAATAATCAGCTACCAGAGCAAATTAAAAATAGTTCAGTCTCCCTCATTAGAAATTTTGCACTAAAGCCTGGGCACCTTCACTAAGGCTGACTGATGCTTCTGTGAACTCATGCGGGTGATAATAGGAATGTTTTGCTGAGCTCCTACTTCTCTTATGGAAGCAGTCAGGCAAAGTGGTTAAAAGCCTTTTCACCTATTGAAAAATACTAAAGATATTTAATTATATTATTATGTTTATATGTATGCTGTTATCTTTTGTTTGTTTCTTTGTTTCAGCTTTGTTTCTATGTCTCATTCCTCTGGATATATGAATTTGATCTACTTTTAAAACATTTTAGAGGGTTCACTTGCCAGCAGTGTAAATATTTTCAGGTGCTCATTTTAGCCATCCATCCAAAAGTAAGAGCTGATGATATCTCTTACTGATGACCCGTCCCTATTTAGAAATTGCCATTAAAACAGGTACAAATGCTAAATCTTTCTTAAAAGTATAGAAATTGACAAAAATTTTTTTAAAATAATTTCAGAACATTAATTTGCTTTACCTTTATTAAAAAGGAATTGAAAGGAAGCTGAAGAAAGAGTTTACCATGAAAATGAATTGGTGTAGTGGTTCCTCTTAGGGCAATTTCAAGGAAAAACAAATATCCTGCAAGCTAACAAAAGCATCCAAAAGTGGAATTAAACATAGTCTCCAGACATTACGTAAGAGGAGACTTTTTTGCACTGTCTAGTTTGTCTTCAAGCTGACATCACTCCACTAGCATCAAACAGTTCTGCAGTGGGAAAGGTGGTTCCTGTTGCTACCACTGCTCTTTCCAAAGGAGTTTCTGCCTCTTCCTTGCTTCTCCCAAAAATGGAAATTAGCTACACAGTTGAAACAGGATGGGGACAGAAAAGAATTGATTCAGAAGAAACTAATTACCTCCTGTCTTTTGCGAATTATGACTGTGTCTCCCTGGAGGCATTCTGTAATAATCAATTAAGCTCTGGGTAAAGAATGTTGCTGATGAATTTGCATGTTCATTCAAAATCCTGTCGCTACATCTCCAGCATGAGTTACATAATTCATAGTTATGAATTATAGATATGTAGAAATCTTGCACCAGATAGTTACCAAAACCACCATTTTTGTACACTGGAAATCATTTTATATTTTTACAAAAGCGATATGACTTTTATTCATCTCTGATTATACTAATCGGAAGTGTGAAGGATCACCTTTTTCTTAAGTTGTTGTTATAAATTTCCATAGTCCTTCTCAATTCACCCAACAACATTATTCACTATTGTTCTCCTCCCTATTTCTGTTTATCAGAAGGAAATGCAAAACATGATAAAAAAATACAAATCCAATGTGCAATATAATTTATAGTTCAGAAACCAACATGCATAAATTAAACATAAAGTGGACTAAGCTTATTTCAAAAAAATGTAGCTCTCAGGAAACATCATAACAATATATTTAATATACAAACCTTTCCAGTCTCGAGTATCTCTTCTAGTTAAAAAAAAAGAGAAAGGCACACATTTTCCAGTATTCTATTTATTTATCTGGTTGGAAAATATCTTTATATTAGAAATGGTTTAGGTATAAAACTTTCAGTCTTGTCCCCTTTCGGATGTTATCCTTCCAAATTCTAGTTATTTCTAACACATTCCACACTTTTCCTCCACAGAACTTTGTATAAATAAATGCTTGAAGGTATGTCTTTTTTTTTTTGCTTCTGTGTCTGCAGATAAAGGTTTTGTTCTCAACAAGCTTGATTATCCAAAGATAGTCCTATTATAGTTTCCTCTGAGAATGGAGGATAGAATTATCTGGTTGAACAGTGCTTGATTTTCAAAAAATTCTGACTTCTAGGCTTACCTAATTAGACTAGTTTTTCATTGAAGTCTTTAATTTTGTCCTGCTAAATGTGAGCCACTTCTGTTATGACTGAATAAAATAATCTTCACGATGAAAGAATGTCCCATAATAAGGATTATATGAAATGAGATTAATATCAGATAATACACTCTATGGGAATTGCAAAAGGCAGCATAGAAATCTTGAGGATCATACAGGCTTTTATCCAGAAATAATAAACTGTACTGTGCTGTGGTGAAACACAAAAACATAGCTATCAATGAAAATGTCTTTTGTACAACCCTTACAAAAATTGCAACCAATATTAAATGTCAATTATCTAAACAGTGTTGAATAATAAAGGCAGAATTAGGAAAAAAATAGGTCCTGCACTGGGGTCACAACAACCCCCTGGAGCACTACAGGCTGGGGACAAAGTGGCTGGAAAGCAACCCATCAAAAAAAGACCTGGGGATGCTTGGCAACGGTGGCTGGACATGAGCCAGTGTGTGTTCACGTGGACAAGAAGGCCAATGGCCTCCTGGGCTATATCAGTAATAGTGTGGCCAGCAGGACCAAGGCAATGATTGTCCCCTGGTAGTCAACACTGGTGAGGCCACATCTCAAATCCTGTGTGCAGTTCTGGGCCCCTCATTGCAAGAAAGATATTAAAAAGCTGGAGCGAATCCAGAGAATAGCACCAGAGCTGGTGAAAGGTCTGGAGCACAGGTTGTGAGAGGAGCACCTGAGGGAGCTGGGGGTGTTTAGCCTGAGGGAAAGGAGGTTCAGGGGTGACCATATCACTCTCTACAACCACCTGAAAGGAGGTTGCAGCAAAGTGGGACTCAGTGTCTTTTCTCAGGCAACCAGTGATAAGATGAAATTTCTTCAAACTGTGCCAGGGGAGATTCAGGTTAAATATCAGGAAAAATTTCTTCACTGAAAGGGTTGTGAATCCTTGCAATGGACTACCAGGAAAAGGATGGAGTCACTATACCTGGAAGCATTCACGAAATTATTGGGTATGATACTTTGGTGCCAAGGTTTAGTTTACCTGACAAGTTGGCTGTTCGTCAAGGATTGGATCTTGGAGGTCTTTACAAGGATACTTCACAGACAAATAAACATGATGCTTCCAAAACATTGCAGTATATTTCAGAGAAGGAAAAACCCTGTACCTGTGACAGAATAATGACCCATTTATAGGAGAACCTTATAAGGCAATTCAGTTCAAGGTGTGCTTTCCCCAGAGGAAGACTCCTTAACTCTTCACATCCTTCCCAACAATAAAACCTAAAAACTCAGATAAATTTCTACCATCGGGAAAAAGTTTCTCAGATAGCAGTAGTGTGGAATGAAAACATCTCCCCACAGTCTTGTATAAGATCCTATATTGTCTTCTTACTCTCAAAAATGGAAAAAAAAAAAAAAAAAAAAAAAAACCAACCAGAAAAGCTGTTTCCTTCAGGCTTTAAATGAATAAGGCTTCCTTATGCCTTTAAATCTTAGTCTTCAAGCATTCCTATTTCACAGGCCAGACAGCTGGAGAGAGCTCCAGGAACAATGAAGAAGTCTAAGTCAATCAAGTACTTGTTGGTGACTGTAGGTCAGCCTCAATACTTTCCTCCATGGCTCTGTTTCTTGACAGTTCTGCCACAGACTGAAATATCTCTTTTTATAAAATGAATACCACCTAGTCAAGAAGAAACTTTACTACATTATTAAAGGACCCAGAAAATTCACTATACTCCTGTAATTTCTAATGATTGCTTAAATGCCAGTAAATAAAAATTGCCCTATTTTAATTCTTCCTTCCTCTGGTCCTGTGATTTCTCTCACGCAATAAAGTTCAGCTATAAAATGTGCAAAAATCCTATCTTGTCACTTAACTGTTTCTGGCAAATTCCTAATGAGGTTTTATCTTTGCCCAATTAATTATCACAGTCTCTATTTGCGAATAGATAGTGACATTGATGTGAAAAATCTGTATTATTAAAGAAGAATTCCAATTTGAAATGTGTGGTTATGGTGAACTTTTATAAGCTCAGTGTGTCTGCAGTCTCCAGTGATTTCTGGATGTCACAAGTAGCCAAGTAGAAGAATTGGATACTGTACTTCTTATTTCTTTGATAAAGAAAAGTAGTGCAAGAACTCTTAGATCTATGGTACCAAAATGGTAAAAATGAAGACTCTTCATGATCTTGAGTAGCATGTCTCTCTTTATAAGGAAAATAGTGTAAACATTCCAATAGGGTGTTGATCATTTGAGTTCAGCAATCTGTTATATACCACATAATAAGCCACTGGCAAATGTAATGAAAACAGCAGGTCAGGAAAGTTTAGTGAGAGCTATGAAAGTACTTAAACTGACACATTTAGATGGTTTATGTGCTTCTTAAGGATAAGTGTGTGATACAAATAGTGCCAATGGAAAGGTAAATCCTCTTTTTACATGCTAATTTCACTCTGAAGCAAACTCATATGAAACTTTGAGAAACAGTCATGCTACACAATATAAATTGAATAGCAAACACTTTTATTGCACAGCAGTCATCTTCATACTCTAGCTAATTCTGCAATTATAAATCAGTCACACACAAATAATGTTGAATAATGTCTTCCAATTCTAGTGTTGCCGCATGTATTCTCTACAGGAACGAAGCTCAGTGGTCAGAAAATGCTGTAATGATATGTTCATATTAAATACAAATGTCAGTGATTCAAAGAAATTTTGCTTATTTCTGTTGCAGCACTTAAGTGTCACCAATAGGTCAAAGGTTTTTTAAAAAAAGATATTAAAAAAAATAATCAAAACAGATTTTTTACTCTGAAATGCATGATGACAACAGTGAAGTGAATGGTCATGGTAATAATTCTTGTAACATACAACTAGTCTTTATATAACTTCCTGCACTGATGTCTTCCTTACCTCAAGATAAAAAAGAAAATAGAAAAGATGAAGTGTGATAAAATAACTCCCCCATTTCAAATAGATTTATCTCTAGGTTTGGATTTAATTCCAGTAATATTTGATACCCAGATCTTCTTCTTATAAAACTGAAAATTAGAGATTTAATTAGAAAACTTCTCCTATTCAGCCATTCCTAAATTTGCTGTTTATTCATTAGGCCATTCACAATATGTAACAACAGTTATATAAAAAATTATACTGCCTGTGACCTGCAAATATCAGGTCTTGCAACTGTCTTTCTTCCTGGTAGTAAATGTTCATGTTATGTCATATTTAGACCTCATGTGCCTGATTGGAAAGTACAAAATCAGTAATTTGTACATGTACAAATGTACAAATTTCTTTATGTTATATTAAATTTAATGAAAAATTGTGCAAGAGCTTATTGGTTTTGAAATTGTTATCGATACATACACTTAGTTAGTAAGATTTTATTTTTTGCATTGCTCTGAATTTTTCATTTGTTATCAAGAAAGTAATTTTAAATTAAAATCTTAAATTGACACAGAAGGATTCTGTAGATTTGAGTTTGAGGGAGTTTAAAAGTATTTTTTACAAGCTCAGTGGAAATTACATATTTTTAATTTAGAGAAGTGTTACTGTGCAAAACTTCAATTTTCTACTGTAAATTAAATAAGAAATTTTCAATTGGTCCTATTGCTTGTATAATTGAAACAGCATTTTTTCTTGGCAAAGTATACATGGAAGAGAGCATTTCTCTTTGTACCTTTTATATGAAAACCCTCTCTTCTTCCCTTCTTCCAACTGTTTTTCTGTTGATTAAAAGATGTACATGCACAGTGTCTGTTGAAGAATATTGAGTTCAAGGGAAGGAGTGGGTCAGCCAGGGGACATTCAATGTTATTAACAGACATTTTATGTGGATCCTGGATGTCACACAGAGCTCTGAGTGGAGGCTCTGCATTAGACAGAAAGATGGTAGAGACCTTATTCTACCAACAAAACACAGTAAGTATTTTTATGATCTCAAGCACTGCCACAATGCAGTCTACTAAAGCTGCAGTCAAAAATTCAAAATATTTTTCTTGATATATACTTAGATGAGAGAGCAGAGATAATTAAATTACTTGTGTTAAAAATATGGCATATGGAAAGATGTGGAGCTTCCAGGAAATATTAAAACAGGTTTGGGATTTTTCTTGTGGTGAACAGGAAATCCACCCCTTCTATTGATATACTAAGGAATGCTTTGAAATACACATAAAAAATGGATAATTCAATTAGATATACTTCTCCTAACAGACATAGAGAAGGCGGGGGTGGGGGGGGGGAAACCTTGAAAAAACACTGTACTAATTAAAAATAACTAAGTACTACCAAATGGAAGATATTTATACAAAATTCATTTTTATTCAGATGCAGTCTTTTCAGGCCATACATGTTTAAGTCGCTTTTAGGCAGTCACAATAAAATCTCAGCTATTCTATGTTGACTGAATCTCAGCTATTCCATGTTAACTGGACATGAGACAGATTTACATAAGTGTTATATAATATTTGATACCTTGAGGTTAGTGTTAGCAGTTATAAAATATCTCAGACTTTTCTCCTAGAAATAAGAGGATTAGGTTTGTCAGCAGACATGATCCAAAATTTTCCTTTATTTTTCATAGGAATCACTGTTAGATGCCAATCTCCTCATTATGAATTATGCATTTTTGCTTCAACACAAAACAACATTTAATGGCCAATCTTTATATTCATTAAAGTCAACTGTCAATATTTCAAAATAATTTTCATGCTATGATTGCTTTCAGGATTTTGGATCTTTTTACACTATTGAGGCAAACTGCAGGTCCTGCAGTTCATAGAATCATAACATTGTTAGGGTTGGAAAAGACCCTTCAGACCATCGAGTCCAAGCATTAACCTAGCACTGCCCTGTTTACCAATAAACCATGTCCCCAGGTGCCACATCTAAATGTAATCTAAATGCCTCCAAGGATGCTGACTCCACCTGAGCAATCTCTTTCAACATTTGAAAACTTTCTCATGGAATAAATTTTTCATAATATCCAATCTAAATGTTCTATGATGCAACTTGAGGAAATTTACTCTTGTCCTATCACTTGTTGTTTAGCATAATACCTCTCATCACCAAAACCTCCTTTCAAGTGATTGTAGAGAGCAATAAGCTGTCTTTTTGGTACTGAGACACCCAAAACTGAGCACAGGATTCAGTGTGTGGCCTTACCAGTACTGATTACAAGGGGATGACCATGGCTTTAGTCCTGTTTGCCACACTATTTCTGGTACAGATCAGAATACCTTTGTCTTTCTTGGCAACTGGCTCATGTTCAGTGACTGTCAACCAGCACACTCATGTCCTTTTACACTGGGCAGCTTCCCAGCCACCCAGCCTGTAGAACTGTATTGGATCTGTGATCGAAGTGCAGAATCTGGTACTTGGTCTTGCTGAACCTTGTACCACTGGCCTCAACCTATTGATCTAGCCTGTTCAGATCCCTCTACAGAGCCTTTTTGCCTTCCAGGAGATCCACACTGCAGTCCAACTTGGTGTTGTCACCAAATGGACAGAGAGGGTTCACTCAATCCTCCATCCAGATCATCAATAAAAATATGAAACAGGTCTGGCCCCAGTACTGAGCCCCAGGGGACACCACTGGTGACCAGCTCCAGCTGGATGTAACTCCAGCCACCACAACTCTCCGAGCTCAGCTGTCCAGCTGGCTTCAACCCAGTGAATAGTGTACCCATCCAAGCCACGAGCAACCAGTTCCTCCAGGAGAATTCTATGGGACACAATGCAAAAATCTTTGGTAAATTCCAGGCAAACAACACCTGAAACTTTTGTCCCATTCACTAAGCAGGTCACCTGGTCATACTGTGAGATCAGGTTGGTAAAACAGGACCTGCCTTCTCTAAACCCCTGTTGGCTGCACCTGATTCCTTGGTTGTCATGTGCCTGCCTGTGATGGCACTCGAACTGCTCCATGATCTTTCAGGCACCAAGATCAGATTGACAGGCCCATAGTTCACCAGATCCTCCTTCTGACCCTTCCTTTACATGGGTCTCATATTTGCTCAGCTCCAATAAACTAGGACCTCCCCAGTGAGCCAGGACTGTTGGTAAATGATGGTAAGTGGTGGGTGAATGCTTCCACCAGCTCCTTAACTTTTGTTCATTTATGTCCATTTTTATCAAGATTCTTGCATCTTGTCTTCATGTTTAATTTAATTAAGAATTGAATCCCTATCTGCATATTTCAGAAAATCTTGAAGTGTTTTACAGTTATCATTGTGTTTACTGAAGTGATTCAAGAATTTATTCTAGTATATTTGGAGTTCTTTCTTCTTAGCATCTATATACTTCACAATTTATAGAATGGTATTCTTAGCTGGTAAAATGAGATTTGCTGCCATCATAATCAGTGAAAAGATTGTTATTGGAGGCTAGAGTCAGAAAATCTGTCATCATGGTGTGTATTGTGGCAGCTTCTGAATTAATAAAGGAGAAAGCACAAGTATATTCTTTGTTCAAATAAGCCAGGATAATTTATTTTGCAGATATTGTTATAGGGGTCATAGCTGGAGTTTTGGCAGTCTTTTGATTTTTTGTGTAACTAACAACATGCATTTAAACCAGATGGAATCATGACCTAAAGATTTTTGTTGCAACTAGTTTTTTGGCTTCTGTTGGTTTGTTTTTAGGTTTTTTTTTAATTAACCCAATAAATGCTGCAAGAGAAGTAATAAACATCACTGGAACAATTTTGGCTGATGTGCTGGGACAGCTGGAAGTAAAGAGTCTATTTCCATAAAATTATAAAGACGTCTGGATTTGTTAATGCCCATTAGTGAAGACCTGTATGTGGTTTATATTTCATTTAGATCCTTTTCTTTTGTGAATTGAATGGTTAGTAAATATTTTTATCTTCAAAGTCTTGTCAATAAAAAATGCTCTTTTTCCTCTCCTTTTATGTTATATACTAGTAGGGAATATTTAACAAAACTGAATATTTAACTATAATAGACAATTAGATATTTCTGATAACCAGTAATCAGTTAAAAATGCATCTTGATGATACTTCAAATTAAGTAGAGCAGTTTTTCAGTAACCAATTAATTTTTCTTTTGATACATAAATGTTTCAGGGTGAAAAAGGAAAAATAAGAAAAAAATAAGAAAAACCCAAAATCAAAACCTTATGGCCATAAATAAAAATGAAACACAAGTTTAACATAACCAATAAAAATAAAATAAAAACTTCAGACATGCAACTTTCTATTCCAGAATGTATTCATTGCTTTCAGATAAAAGCTCCTGTGACATAAAGTAGCTAAATTCATTCTCTGCTGGAGTTTAATACAACTGTAAACTTTTATGTACAAGTATATTGGATACCCACAAATGTCCAGAAATAGTGGCACTTTTACGGGCTTTTAGTTGAGTTATTTTCCTTCAGTTGTTATGTGACATTCTTTGTTACATTAATCAGATATTTTCAATTACTCTTTGCATTGCTACTGCTTTTACTCTTCATTTTGGTCCATACCTCTAGCCTAATTATAGACAAGTAGCAATGGAGACTAAAAATGTATTTGTGGTTGCACAAAGTTAAACAAGATAAATACCAAAACTGTTGAAGGATCACACCTGTTGAACATTTTCTTTAACCCTTCTAAAGCATGAAGGATAGCAAAGATGTCCAAGAAATGACTGCTTCTTAGATTTGCTACTATCAAGAAATCAAAGGTGGAGAATTAGAAGCAATCAGATCAACAATGGGTCTTTAAAGGCACAAGTTATATGAAGGTAATATGTGCATCCTTATGTGTAGGCTGCTATCCTCTATAGGAATATTCAGAATGTATATGAACCAATCTTAAAATTGCTTGCATTATTTGTTTACTTGATTGGATTCTTCCTTCCATGGAGACAATGACTCTTGATAAGCTGACAGAAAAAGAACATAGAAACACGAGAGTAACTAAAAACTGCCCGTATAAAAGCATTTGAAAGCATGAGCTCATGCATATTCCTGAAGAAATCTACCAGGATTAAAGGATATCACTTCAAAAATATATCTTTTAAAGTGTTTGGGATGCCAGACAGCCTCCAGACCTGTGTTTCTATGTTCTTCAAGGTTCCCCTGTACTAACTGCTGCCAGTGTTGGTAACTCTCACTTGCACAGGCTTCTTTCCTCTACAAGGATTCTCTAATATCATCACCATTTTCAGCACCAAGTCTACTCATGCAGAAAAGCCTTAAAAATATGTAGGAATCAATATCCTTTGCTTCTTCAGATATCCTGAAATGTTTACTTAGGAATCTATATTTAAACATGTATTTAAATATAGGCTGTTAATCATTGCTATCTGATGGACATTCCTGTACTTACCATCTCAAAATAATAATAATAATAATAATAATAATAATAATAATAATAACAATAACAACAATAATAATAGTAGTAGTAGTAGTTGTTGTTGTTGTTGTTGTTGTTGTAATCATTATTATTCTTATTATTATTTATTATTTTATGTGTAGGCAAGTATAAAAAAATGTGACCCTCTGGGACAATGATTAATTCCATATTGGGGTTACTTAATGCATTAATGAAGTATGTAGGAGATAGAGGCCTTTGGTGCCTCTTCCCAATATTATCCTTATTCTTTATTCAAACATGATCCTAATACTAAATACTCAATAAATTCCTCCTCAGCTATGCCCCCCTTTTTTTACCCTATTTGTAGTCATTTTCTGCATAGTCTCTGAACAGTGATGAATGTCTTACAAAGGTGAACTGCTCCACCTGTTCCTTCAAAAACTCTCCATCTCCAAGATGAATTCAAAGAAAACAGTAAAGAGGAATTACATTGCCTGCATCTACATGTTAGTGAGATGATCAACCTCATGACCATGTACTAGAATCTTAAGCGTATTTTCCCATAGTCACTTCATGTATGGAAAAAAAAAAGATTTTTCATAAGAAAAACTTTTTTGTATTGATGATTGAAGTTCTTTCCCTTTACACTTTTGAGAAGTAACACTGGGAGATTTTCGGTGTTGCACGTAATGAATCAAATTTGATTTGAACTTGTCAGTATTAAAAAATAGAACAATGTGATAATACCAAGGGGATACCTAAATATAGGAAGTATTTGCATCTAGGAGGTAGTTCTAAATTTTCTATATGCTTATTTGAAATTCTGTCCTACTTTCAGTAAAACCAATAGTAAAATTTCCTTATTTCAGCTGTACAGAAAAAGTAGAACCAAAGGCATTATGATTGTTCACCATAAAGAGAATTAAAACAGAGGTCCTTTTAATCTGACATTCATTTCCTAGTATGTATTAACAGTAAAAATAAAAGAAAACCCACAAGTAACAAATATAGAGAACATGATATTTACAGGAAATTTCTTCCTAGCCACAAAACTGAGTTACCTCAGTTCCTGAAACAGGGGTTCATATTCTTTCCAGAGTTTTAAGTCTCAAGTAGAGTATGGATGATCTTATTTTCTATATGAGTTTCTACTATTTTTAACTAGTCTTATCCTAAGCTTAATGCTAACTTGAGTTAGAAAATAATAAAGGCTAAAACAGCCATCTCCTTTTATCAAATTTAAATTTGTCTGTTAATACTTTTACTCTGTCTTCTTATTTTAGGAAAAATAATTAAATGTTATTTACATTTTCCAACCTACACATTACTTGTATTGTATGGCTCAGATTTGCTCTGTTCAACTTCAAAAAACCCAACATACTTAAAAAAACCTGAAGTCTTCCTTAATTTTCCATATTGACCTGAGGTTTTAGACATTGTCTCTTAAGGAAACAAACCCTTTTTTTTCCAATTGACTTGTGAAAAAAGCCAGCAAAATAGCACCATGGTGGGGTATGCTTATTCTAAATGTACACTAAAGTCTAAATTTAAAAAAAGATATTAACTTGCCAAAAGAAATGTTGCATATCTTCTAAGAAAATAAGAAATACATTGATGATAGTAATCTGTATTGCCTCTACCAAAGTAAAGGTCAAACACTCTATTGCATATCTTAACTTTTAAAGTAATGCACAGTTTTCAATATTTACGTATCAATTTTTGGATGGCAAATACACCTTTATGATAGGTGACCTTATCCTTGTCTGAAAGAGATATATGTTACAGCTGTTCATCAAAATGAAATAGATTCTTTATAATTCTGTCACTGTTACTAGGGTAGAATGACATATCTCCATTCAATGAATATAATTTAATTTTGAAGACTGAAGTTCAAATAAAGAAAAAATACAATTAAAAATTATGACATAATAGCATTACATATTTTAAGGTAAAATTGATAAACAGTGTAAAGATATTTTTCTCAATATCTTGACTTAAAAGATAATGGCAGTCTTTTTTCCTGTGTATTTCTTTTTGTACAGAGGATATTTTCTATCTTTTTGCTTACACGTTTTATCCTATGAAATAGGCTATTCTGATATCCTATTGATATCAGTTCTAACAGTTGTTTCCAAGGGAGAAGGGGCAGTGGGGGAAGGATAGGAGTGGTGTGGTCTAGTTGATCTTTAGAGACCCCTTCCAACCCAAATTATTCTATGATTTTCTGTAAAGATTAATTGTTGATTCAGTAAATTATCAGTATATTCCAGGAGATGGAACAAATATGTACCTGAGAATTTGAGTTACATCTAAAACTACTCCCTCTTAAATGTCAAACAAGTAATGCCTTTGCCAGGTGACCAATTTATTTTGACTATTTTACTGCAAAACATCAAAGTCTGTTGAAGTCCCAGAAAAGAAACATTTATTCCAACGACATGTCAAAATTTAGGTAAAGTCAGAAAGTCAGACCTTGACATTGGATTTTATTTAAAGTACAGGAAGGAGAAGAAGGGACCTTATGGCTCTCCATTTTGACAGTAAAGTATGGCAGCCACATCCTCAGACAAGACTGATGGGAGGATGATGAGTATCAAGCCAGCACTGCATCCCAGTTGCCCTGGTCTTTGGAAAAATTCCAAAGGCAAATGTTAAATTTACAACAGAATTGCAATAGAAGTCAGGTAGGCATGCAAACCCTTTTCCCCCTGTTTTCAGACAAATACGAAAACAGGTCTGGGTACCTGGTCTAAAGGCTTTGGTTTTGTCCGTGCTTCTTAATCCATACTCTTCTAAACACATAGCACAGACTCTGTGATACCTAAATTACACTGCAAGATAAACTAAGTATTCAGAAGGAGATGCATACAGCTTTTAAGAGTATAAACTTATTTTCCTCAATAAAAGATGTTTCCATATATTAATATAAATGATGTTAAAAAATTTTCAATATTCAATACTTTAATTTAAGTATTGAATTTTAAATAAGATTATTCCAGGATAAAGAAAATAATTTCATATATTTATTATTCACTGAATCTTTGTCAGAGTCACATTCCCCTGTAAACTTTCAGCAATCAGTAACTGTCCTCTGGAAACATAATTAGTAAGGAAAAACGTCTGGAAGGACACAACAAACACAGCTTGAGACACATTTTCTATCTGTTGTGAGTGCCATGGTTGTGCTCATTCCCATGTGCTTTGACTGGTGCTTTCTGCAAGCCTGTAGTACCATCTCTCAGGCTGAATTTGCAACAAGTGTTCTCCAAGGCCAAGAGGTTAAATCAGCTGTTGGAAGGCTCTAAAAGCTGGTCCACGGTATATGGCAATATCTTGTACTCAAGAGCAAGGAGGAGGAGAGTGTTAGTAATCAAAAATTTTAGTAGTGAGAAGCTACTAGACCTGCTTAATTTTTGCCATGAGTGATACAGTTAAGATCACACAACAAGTATGTTAGAGAGCAATAAAAACTAAAACAGAAGAGCTTTGTTCTGATACTCCCTCTTTAACAACATGACTTCTGTTCCCCTCAGTAATAAAATCTGAAGTGTGACACTTTATATGTGCCATGTTTTACTGTACAGCTGTGTGCCATAGAGGGTTTTAATGTGACATCATATCTTATATGTCTTTAGTATATATACATAGTATAATATAGATATAGTATATAGATTATATATATATAGTAAAAAGTAGGACAGGAAAAGAATATTTATTTTGGAAACAATGTGGTGATGATCTCATTTAAATGACATGTTTTATATAGGAAATATTCCACAATCAATCAGGTATAACCTAGTGTTTACAAATAGTTCACCATCAGGGTACCTCAGAAACAAAAAAAGGCATGTCAAAGAAATTGAGGCAGAAAACACATCTGTAAAATTTGCTAGATAGTAAAACATTGGTCATTTCAGGAGGAAAAAGTCAGATTAGACACAACTGCACTCAACCTTATGTCAATTCTTCAACTCAAACTTCTACGGGTTAGTTAAAAAAATAAACAAGCCAATCCTAAATGAGTCATATATCTCTTAACTTGTTTACAGAAAACTTTTATTAAAGATGATTTTTTTTCACATTTTTCTCCTTATTATTTTCTTTTACAAGATTGAACTGGAGATTTTTAAAAGTCTTTAAAACTAAAAAAAAAACTAAAATAGCTAATTATTTTTTACTTTCCCACCCCTCTTTCTTCATTCAAAAATGTACAAGGGAAGTAATCTTAAATGTTCATAACGGTAAATTTAATTACTACACTGGAATATGAACCCCACTTGCAAGCACTCCTGAATACTGGAAGGGCAAGTGTGGATCTGAGTAATTTCTGACTCTTGTCTAGATTATTTAGACTGCAGTACTGCTGCTTTCTAGGTTCATTTCATGCTTCTAAATCACTGCTAATTTCTTTCATCTAAACACACATCTACTAGCAGGGCAGGGCTTATTGGCAGAAAACTTTCCTCTCGCAGAGGTCAGTCTCTGATGCTAAAAATGGTGGCTAATGGAGAGGAAAGCTTCAAAGGGAACATCAAGACATTTTGAGAGCAACAGGGGCAAACTTAAGGGAGTTAATTGACACTGCCATAAAAATGGGAAACACCTGAGCAAATACATCACAGATCAAAAGAGAGAGAAATGACCTACAGAAAATCAGACAGAAAGGAAAAAAGGAAAGTAAAATGCATTCCAAAACCTAAAAACTACGTGTGTAACTTTGTTACATTAGTTATAGAGGTACAATCAAGCTTCAAAAGTCAGATTTTGTATACCTCAGAGTTTAGGGCATTAAATCTGCTGTTTTGATTCACACCCTTTTATACATGAAAGTATAAGCTTAGTGAAGAAAAAAATATTACTATACCCTTTGATAACTAAAACATTTGCAATGAAAAGCTTTTCTTCTTAATATTCTAAAGATAAAAACACATTTTCTCACACAGTAGGAAATACGTATAAAGGTTGATTATTTTTTCCCATTATTTTTTCCCATTATTTTTTCCCCATTATTTTTCCTTCTAAAATATCTAGAGGTTTGTTCTAGCTATATGTAAGGTATGTCTTTGAATGGCAAAGCTAACATTTATAAGACATCCATTTCTTTTATTAGTTGATAATAAAAGGATGAATTTTTTTCTTCTCTTCCTTTTCAATAAAAATAGGACCTTGGTTTTTATTCCTAATTTTTTTTTTAAGACCTAGAAAACTGAATTATTAAAAAACTTGAGAGCTTGAAAGAAGAACAGATTTTAGGGAATGACACCCAGTATACGCAGAGTCAGATACTGGAAGTAATTGTGATAGGATTACTATAGCTGTCTATGCAGATATTATGTTTAATTGCATATATATGCTCAGTTGTTTTCAGTCACATGTAATTCTCCTTGCTTTATCTTCATTTTATCTACTTAATTGCCATATTTTCTCACAGTGAGCTTATTTTCATAGTTATTGCAAACCTCTGACCACCTTTAAAGTGCTATAAAAATAATAATAAGACAAATATAATGCTTCAAAGGCAATTATTCTGAAAATATTATGTCATCCAGTAGTCACTTCCTAAATAGTGATTACTGAGGCACCTTCATAATCAGAAGTACCTCCATCATTAAATATGTGACATGATTTTTTTTTGTAGTTAACACAATGCCTATTAAACAGTCCACTTATCTGAGCTTTTTCCATTCTCTGTAATTGCAAATTTAATTATGACCATCATAACTAACTCTTAGTTACAATGAATGTCAAGTTACAATTTGTGTGGCTTAAAAACTGTAATGTAGATCTCTTCATCTAGAGTAATTTTTCTTTCCAACAGATGAGCAGAAATGAAAGTATTTCCTCCTTCCTGGTCCTAAAACCCCATTAATAGTTACTTCTCAAAGTCTGGGATTTCAAGATGGACTGAATCAAAGTAAGATAAACTAAATATTTGTTGCATGCAGGAGTTAAGGTCCTTTTGACTGGCTATTCTGCCTGTGCTGAACTTCCCAAGGCGTCAGTGTAGCCACAGCTTTTTACTCTCTTACAGCAAGTCCAGGAACCAGTCATAGATGCATGATAATGGTGATTTCCTTGTAGACAATATTATGACATGTCAAAATATGGAATTCTCATTACTTGAAACATTTATTAAAAGTGAGAAGAAGGGTGTTAGTTTTTAGTTTTAAAAATAGCCGGTTTCAAGTCATATGTTTAAATATTTTGTAGGGTCTATTCTGAATTGTAGACAGATAGCTTTGATGAATAAGTCTATCTTTTGTAGGCAGATGTCTCTAAATTTATGAGACAAAAGATATAGTGAAAGACCATCTTGATCACCGGGAGTTCAGTAGGGCTTTTTTCATTGGTTGCAGTAAATGTTGTGAATATGTAGCTATAATACCCAGATTCCTGACAACATGTACAAAGCTAACAATTTTAATGAAAAGCAAGAGCAGTTAAGCATCCATCTTCCATTATAAAAGGGATTTTAAAAGTGGTCTATTTATAACCCCACATTAAATTTAGAACTAGGGGAGCAAGTAGTGGTGGTGAAAACATTGGCATTAAAGCACTCCAGGACTTTTATCTAGCTGCTACTGGCTCATAAAAAGACAAGAACTTGTGTTGCTTTTAGTTGCTTATGCCACAAAGAGTTTGAAATTATAGAAGCCATTATCAGGCAGAGTCTGTGCTTCCAGACTATCACAGGCATACAGAAATGGATAAACATTCACACTGGAATTAGTTGCCATTAGCTCACAGAAAGAGAGTTGTACACAGCCCCAAAATACAAAACTAAGTGCAACAAATACTTATTACTCAGGAGTTATAAATATGTTGAGCCGGGAAAATAATAAAAAATGACAAAAAGCAACAAGAACAAAAATCCATCCAGTTTTGAAAAGCTGCTTTCTGGTAAATAAAAGTCAGGCCAGTGATGTCATCAAAGGAAAAAAGGAAGCTCATTAACTGAAGACAGTGACAGTGAACTTAATGTAACAAGCTATATACATCTAGAGGCATTCTAACATGTCCCTCTGGAGAGCTCATGAGGATGTCAGATAGGACACAAGAACTACAAGAGACCTATGCCATTTGAAGCAACATTTGATAGTCAGGAAAACATGCTTCTCTTATATAAAATGTTACACACACACATACAAGTTTATGTAATTTACTTTAAAAATAAACATGAAATAGTCACATTCTTTGAACTCAGTTAAATGAACCATGTTTACATTGTTTACAGAACAGAAACAGAAATAATTCAAAAGTATTTATACTAGATTAGACTCAGACTGTTTTTTCATTATTTTTCTGTCTTCAACATCACACGTTCGCAGTACTTGTCTTTTACTATGAAAACAATGCATTTATCTCTAGAGCCGGAATAGTAATATCTTAGGCTTAGCAAGTGAACAATACAGAGCTTAAAGAAAACTTCAGAGCAACTACCAAAAATAATAATACAGAATAAATGAGTTGCAGATGTTTTTCTGTAGGATGTCACAAGACTGCTGATTAACTTAATCATATCTGTGAATTCCCTCTAATATTACCGACATACAGAATTAAGTCTAAGGTCTTTATTACTGGAATCTAGCCACATCTCAAATTCTAGGTTACTGGCCTCAGCTGGTGTGTGACTCCTCCATGTACAATTTCTTTTCAGAATACCTCTCCTTAAGACAAATACAGTAGGGACAGAATTAGCACTAATTTAGGGTCTCTCTCACCCTCTGCTACCCAGTACCAACCAAGTATAAGAGTATCTGACTACAGCATCAGATGAATGTCATCCATTTAATTCACTGGGTTTTGTGAAGGGAAGGAGATGATGCTGCTTGCTGCATCATATGCTAATCAATTTAGGACTAGTTTCATCCAGAACAGAGGGTCTTAATATCACTAATAATTCTTATTGTTACAATATCCCACTCAGATTGTATATTTCAGAATCACATTAATTTTCAGCTTTATGTCATAGTCATCCTGTGATAACTACAGTATACAATTTCTTCCTCCTAAGCTTATAACAAAAATTCTTATTAGTCGTCCTTTCCCTGTGAGCTCTTAAATTTCAACACATTTTGTTAATTGTAATAATCCAGATTGTAACCACAACCCAAGCCTTATGGACTACTGCCATGGTTTGACCCCAGCCAGCAGCCAAGCTCCACGCACAATCACTGCCCCACCAATAGAATCAGGTAGAGAATCTTAAGGGTAAAATATGGAGAACTCATGGGTTGAGATAAAGAAAATTTCATAGGGAAAGCAACAGCCACACGCAAGCAAAGCAAACCAACAATTTAATTCACTGCTTCCATGGTCAGGCAGGTGCTCAGCCATCTCCAGCACAGCTGGGCCCCATCACATGTAATGGTAACTTTGGAAGACAAACACCATCACACCAAACATGATACCTCTTCCTCCTTCTTTCCCGCTCTTTACATACCGTTCAAGATGCCACGTGGTCTAGAATATCCCTTTGGTCAATTTGAGTCACCTGTCCTGGCTGTGACTCCTCCCAACCTCCCCTGCACCCCCAGTCCCCTCACCAGTGTGGCAATATGAAAAGCAGAAAAGGACTTGGTTCTGTGCAAGCCCTGCTCAGCAATAACAGAAACATATCTCTATTATCACCCCTATGTTCAGCACAAATCCAGAACACAGTCATATACCATCAAGTAATATTAGATCTACCCCAGCTGAAAGCAACACAAGAATCCTCAAAATCCTTCAGTACCTTTCTCCCCTGATTTCTGCCATGCCTCAGTGTCAGGGTCTTCATTTTAATCTTCAGTCAAGGAAGTTATTTCCCTGGAACATTGATTGAGTCCACTCTTAAAAAATAATATTTTTTTTTAGCTTATGCATCCCAATAGTAAAGTATCCCCAAACTGCTCTCATAGCTTTAATATGGTCTGTCTTCTAATCATTAAAATCTCTTCTACGCCCCTAGGAAGTCTGCTGAGCTTCCATTTCTGCAGCTGGGTGTAGTCATACTTTTCTTCATAGTGCTGGTTATTCCATTGACAATTCAGCTCCGTAGCATTTTCCCTGCTGTTATGTCCATTCCAGCCTCAGGTATAGTTTAGAAAGATTCATCAATGTGTTCCTGGCAGGCAGCAGAAGCTTCAATTTCCTGAATCAACTCTAGGGTCAGTTTTCAAATTTTTACTAAAAAGCAGGTCTTACCAATGCAGATTTGACTCTGGATAGGAATGTGAATTTCTGGCCTTGTTTTCTGTTCTGTTGCATTATACCTACAACAGGATTATACCTGTTTTCATGTCTTCTGTAATTTCTGCTCCTTCTCGCTTTCTATTGCTACCATTAATACACATTTTTCTTTTGTATAACTTTTTTTTGTGTGTTTGGTGCTTTATTTTAAATTTGTTTGTTGAAACATTAATGTGTTATTTGTTGTTCCTGATATTTGATTTCTTCTTTTTCTTTTAACACTGCCAACCTCAAATCTCAGCAATTGGTGTGATCATTTCTTCATTCTTGTTCTTAAAAGAAATGTGACCATCTCTGCAAAATTCTTTAAATAAAAATAAATATTAATATTGCCCTTGTGGGGAGAAGATACATACTGCAGTAATAGGTTTTAAATGGAAAATAGGTTAAAATAGATAATATAGGTAATAGCATTTAGTCCAAAGAAATTATGTTGAAAGATAAAATGAAGAAGAATTTAAGCTGAAATATTTTGTTCCAATTTGCAAGCACATATAGATCTCGCAGTGTTATTTTTGTGGTCACCTGTTACATTCTCACAGAGTACCCAGTTTTACATTTACATCGTGATAGGATTACTATAGCTGTCTATGCAGATATTATGTTTAATTGCATATATATATTCAATTGTTTTCAGTCACGTCATTCTCCTCGCTTTGTCTTCATTTTATCTACTTAATTGCCAGATTTTCTCACAGTGAGCTTATTTTCACAGTTCTTGAAAACCACTGACCACCTTTAAAGTGCTGTAAAATAATATAGCTTTCAGTTTTACAGAAATCCTATTTTTCAGAGTTGTTTAATGTAACACAATTATTATATTCAACAATAGCTATCATCTTCAAAAGGACTGAACTCAAAATGAAAGTCCATGGAAATTATGTCTTTATCATTTACAGTTTTGATCAATGAAGTAAATGAAGATTTTTGCACTTCAGTTAAATAAAACCTGTTCCATACAACTAATAAATTGCAATGAGCCATTCAGAGTATTTGTTGCTGGGGTTTTTTTTTGTGAGTTTTTTTAACAGTCATTTGTTTTGAATAGCCATATCTTAAACTTGCTAAAGAATAGCTTGACACAAATATTCTTCAAACCATGGACAACTGTTGACTGTTCAACAAAGAGCCACATTTTAAAAGGAAATTATAATTATTCCTGTCATACAAGCTAGACAGTTGTACTTCGGAAACACCAGGGTTTTAAGTGGGACCTAAATTAATCTTTATTAATCCTTGTTATCATGATTGCATAATGTCTGGATTTAAATGTCTGATGTACAGCACTCTTTTTCCTGCATCTCTGGTAATCAGAAGTGTGAAAATAAACCTTGCACTTTAAAAGAAGCACTTCATTTGAAAAAAATAGATACAATCATCTGTACTATTAAAAAAAAGTTTTACTTCACACAAGAATAAATATACAGCATGTCAGAGTTTCAGACTTGCTATTTTATGTTAAAATATGCACTGCTACATGTCAGAGATGTGAAAATGGGAGGTAAAACAAGAAGGCATTTGGCCAAATAGTTATAGCAAGATTTTTTTTTTCCATTAAGATTTTTATTTTTGAGAATACTGCTCCTACAATTTAATTACAACATTTAAAACACTCTCTAAAATGGTCTCTGTGTGCCCTACTGAAACTTCAAACTACCTTAATTAATGATTAGATCAGAGTTAAAAACAAAAACAGGTTTGAGTTTGTGTCGTCTTGGGCTTTTTTACAAGCTTCTAAACTGCAGAAGTGAGCCATAATTTGAAAAACCACTTTCAAACAACAGATACAGTGTATAAAGACATTTAAAGAACCTTCTACAGACACATCATTAGTTTAGAGTTAGCTTTACATTAACTTTCCCATTGTAAATCTAAATTTTAAGAGAAGAGGGTTTCTAACTTTATTGCAAACATGTTCTGACTAAAGAAGCTTAAAGAGAGTATTCAACTGGAAAAGATTTCTCACTTAAGTATGTTAGTTCTCAGAAATGAGTGAAGAGTTCAGGTTTAAAATAATACTGACAAAAGAATATTTTTCCCAATCTGTGTTTGGGCTTTTAAAACAATATTAAAAGTTAAATTACCCTAGTCTTAAATTAATTTGGTCTTATAGAGTATGAGTAAAGAAAGTCTATTCTCTTACTCTAAGGGTGTATGTTTGTGTGTTTGCTTGTTTTGATTTATGGTGTTGAGAGTAGTCAAACTGTAGTTTCACACTATATGGATGAAATGTACTGTATAAATAACTGAAGACATATTTCTAAAGAAATATTGATTATTGACTTCTGTTTAGACAATTATGCTGATACAAGATTTTTACTAATTTAAGGGCAATGTGCCATGAAAAATGTGCATTTACTGTTTAAATGATAATACAGACCATGTGCAAAGGTCTTTTACAGCCTTTTATGTCTCCAGTGGCTCATTCACAATCCATCACTGTTTAAAGTTTTTCTAATAAGTGGCTGCTTCTTAAGGGTTGACACAAGGGAAGAGAGCTACAAGCGGTTCTTGAGAACATTCATAACAATAAACTAGCTTAGATTAGATGCAAACTGGCTTCATTTCTATAGCATATTGTTATATATGTATATATGTACCTCAATATACATTATATATGTTATATATGTATCTCCAATGCACAAGCAAAGACAGTTTTGACAATGGGTATGTCATTGTCTTCCTTGCAAGCCACTGGAATTTCCTCCAATATTTATAACACTACATGTGACCTGTGAGATCTCCTCAACATCAGGTTAAATGTCACTATGGAACATGCAGTGAACCCCAGCGATTTTGTAGAGACCCTTTGAAAGATTTCCTAATTCTCCTACTGTAGAGCTTTCAAGCATACAGCAGGAGTAGGAATCTTCACAAATATCTTCCAATTGAAAAAACAGGAGTTATGTTTTCCACTTGATGAAACAAATGCCACCTATTTGTCATCCTATTTATTGAAGGAAGCTTATATATACATGGGGGATTTCATTGGCCTATGAGAAAAGTGGAAAAGGAATGGCCTTTTTAGAAGGGCATGTAATGACAGGACAATGAGTATGGCTTTAAACTGAAGAAGGGCAAGTTTAGAAAGATAATAGGAAAAAATTATTCACTTTGAGCATGGTGAGGCACAGGAACAGGCTGCCCAGAGAAGCTTTGTTGATGCCTCATTCCTATAAGTGTTCAAGGAACGACTGGATGATGCTTTGAGCAACTTGGTCTAGTAAGAGGCATCCTTGCCCATGGAAGGGGGCTTGAGCTGGATGGTCTTGAAGGTCCTTTCCAGCTTGAATTATTCTATGATTCTGTGGTTGCATGTGATTTCAGACCATATAACAGCCCTGATAAACTCAATCCTGAATTCAATCACTGCAACTAAAATACCATTGTCATTCTCCCATTGGTTTTCATGGTTTGTCTGTTTTTACTGTAGCACTTGAATATTTCTTCTTTTTTCCACATAAATTTCTAACCTTCCATATAAATTTCTAACCTTTGAGTTCACTCTTCATAACCCAGTGGACCTAAGTATTTTTCTCTTAAGAATTGTTTAAGAAGCTAATGATTTGCTATAACCTCCGAAGAGTCAGAGGAGATATATTCTCCTCTGTATGCTTCTAGTTAGCCTCCAGATGAAGTCAAACAGATTGCCTTGAACCATTTAATTTAAACCACTCTCAGGGGACTAAAAAGACATATGAAGCCAGATACCCCATTTCATCTGAAAGGAAGTCATCAACAAATTGACATCTTTTTTCCTTGAACCTTTTTTCTCGCATGTAGTGCATGATGAAAACTCATTTTAATGCAAAGGCAAATACACTAGATTAAACCTAATCCAGAGATGTTTTAAACCAGTCTGCTCTGACTTTATTGGGAGATATTCTACTCCATGGCTGAAAGTGTTAATACAGTGATTACACAGGTTTTCAATTAAAAAACCAAAACTATTAGAAGACAGCTGAATTTTGTGCACATGAACATGGATTTACATGGTCAGTGTATTCAGAGTAAAGTTTTGATATGCATTTTGCATGCCCCAGCTTCCATCTGTATGAGATTTCGTACATGCTAGGGTGAACAATATATTTCTTCAAAATATGTTCGGAGATGAATGCAGGTTCTCAACTGAATTCCAAGTATGATTAAGTCATAGATTTAGTTATATTTCACTAAAAATAATAAAACCTTTGTTTTTTCAGGTATACTTTAGGTATGAAGTGTTCTGTATCACTGATCATTCATATTCCTTTCTTTTGGACTGTCTCCATCATTCTTTGAAAGTCAACATATCAGAGCTGCTGAAACTTTGTTAGTAGACTGGAAAATTATTCATATTTCTGTATGAGATGGCATAAGACATAGGAACAACTATGTATAACTCTTATTTTATTTTATTTTTACCCAAGAATCTGAAATTTCCATCTCATTTTCATTTTGTATGGCTACTATTAACATGATTTTACCTGAGAAAACCATACTGCTTGTTTAACACAAAATGGATAATACCGGATGAAGAAAACAAAACAAAGTAAAAGTAAAGAAGAGAAAATTTTATTTAAATGTCATCACATTTATTTCTCAGATTTTTCCACTTTCAAGAGGAAAAATTTGTAATACATTTTCTCCTGTATTACAGAACTGCTGACTTTAAGCTTTCATCTCTTTTACTAACTAGCTTTGTTTCATGTGTATATATAGCATGATCAGCTTAAATGCTTGCTTAAATATGCATCAAAGTATTTCCAGGTGTGTGAGATGTGATTCATTGTAAGAAATACTATTGTTTCTTTTCTAATACTGAGATTTATTTAACCTTACTACCTTAATATGAATTATTATTATGAGCCTTCAAACTGAACTTATATTCTAAGATACTCAATTACTTGACCATGAGGAAAAATAAAAGAATTACTATCAGAAAATACCTTCAGAGTTTGCATTAAAAAAAAAAACAAAAAACAAAACACCTGTAAGAAAACTTGAGTACTGCATCTTTAAATATTACTTAGTTTAGTAACTTCAAAATACTAATAATTTAAAAAAGCGCCACTAGGCCACTTTGCACCTTCTCCTTGGTTAAATTGGACACTCTTGCTGCAGCTATGATATCATGTTGCATATTTGGAAGCTTGACATATGTCACACTGAGGACAAGAAGATTAAAGTGCTTTCCTTTTCCACTGTTTTCCTGACAATTAATTCTATATTGCTTCAAGACCTAAAATATGCAGCTTGCTTAATAATGCTCTTTGAACTTTGTAATGATTGATCTATTGCAATTAAACTTTGAACTCTGAATATTACCAGGTCATCTTATTGTTGGCAGTAGTGGACCTGTGAGTCCTCTTTAAAATGAAATCCTTTGGCTAAGTCACTGATCCAAGAGAGGACAAAAACCATATCATCTAAATGACCAACAATACCCTCCCTTGCAGAGGGGAATTAACACATGGAAAAGAACAGTAACTTTGAAATGAGAACATATTTCTAATTCAACACTGAATTGTATGATTGCCATTATTAAATAGGTCCACTACTTCAGTATAACATTTCAAAATCAAACAAAACAAAGTGCTGTGCTAGAAACCAGAGTTCTCAGGAGCTTTGAACAGACCATTTTCTTAAAAATGTCAAATTCTGACACCAAATATTGCCACTCATATCCAAGCACTTTAGTCAAACTGAGACATAAACCCCTCTGCCCATTAGGACATTATTTTTTTAGTATCTGGGAGACTTAGATGAGATATGGCAGAGAGAAATGCAAGATTTTCTTCAGCATCAGACAGACCAAGGAATAACACATCTTTCGCTTCTCACTGAGTCCTCTGAACATTGAAACTTGGTGGATTTCTCTAGTGCCATAAGATTTCTTTACTAATTAACTTTAGCTTTGATTTTTTTCTCAGTATTTGAATAACAGAAACTTTCGTGTTTTCTCAAGAAATAGAATGATTGCTTTTTACCTTTTGCTGTCACATCAGGCAGTCATTCTATTCTTAGATTTTTTTACTATTTAGATTAATGATAAAAGCTCAGAAAATTGGGATACATTCTTCTGAATTTTATGTTACATAGTGATTTTGAAATATGGAAAAAGGGGTCTGACTTATTTTTTGCTTTAATTCTAAGTACTTAGAAGTTGAAATTATTAATCCAATTTATCTATATATGGAAGAAAAAATAGCAATTTTGCTTTTGTGGATTTTCCTAAAATTTTCCAGAATGTTGTATCTTTATATGAACCTGTTTAAATTAGAGAATGGTCAAATTATGTAGAGAAGACAATGGACTATTTGAAAGTCTTGAATGTGAAATAAGTCTCAAACCTTTATAGATGCAAAGAACTAAATATAAATACATAAGTTTAGATAGGCAGAGGCATCATAGAGAAGATACAAAACCAGCTTCCAAAATTCCAAAATTTTTCTTTCAAATAAGAAAATAAAATTTTCTTCATGGTGCTCATTTATCACAGCATTATGTGTAGTTATAATTCCAAATCATCAGATTCATGAACAACCACTGTCCTTTTAATTTCTGCTACCAGGCTATGCCATCTTCTGTTTCCCTTCATGTTAGACATCAAAAACAAGAAAGTGAGAAAATGTCAGTTTTATATTTATTTCCTAGCATTTGAATATTAATAAAATAATGTATCCAAAAAAAATCTTTAAACCTTTATTGCCTGCAGATTTCCACAGAGGCCTAATACTCTAGTTACTTTAAAACACCTCAGAAAAAGACAAGAACAACTTATAACAAAAGAAGAAATAGTGCTTCCTCAACTTTGCAGTATGCTTTCTATTTTCCACTCAGAGGAGATAAAGCATTTGTTTTCACTGAAATGATACAAATATAATTCTCTCTATACAAGTCAAGGCAACACAGCTTATTTTAGTGGCTTATAGAATCCAAAGGTTGTGCCTCACTTTCCTTTCCAAAATACGTCTGTACACAAGATAGATAGAAAGTTTACAAAATCTTACATTTGTATTGTATCTTCTGTTTCATAAATGAATTCTTACTTTTTCTTACAATCCTGATTGGATCTTCTATGAAAAATCAGAACTTGGAAGATCTTGTTCCTGCCATACTTTTTTATCCAGCCCTATCCTGGCTGCTGTTTTGCTAGGAGTCAGCTCTTGGCTGGGTTCCTCAAGATAACTTGGACGAGCTGCTTTGAAAATGACTGTCAGATTTCATTTTCTCATGAAAAGCAACAAGCAGAGCTATGCAGCTTCAAATTGAAGAACAACATTTTTTAAAAATGGTTCACAAAGAGTGTACTTTCACCCCAAGAAAACAAATACTTTCACCTAAATCATGCATTAGGAAACAGGGAAAAAGAAATGTAACCTAAACTCAACTTTAGAAAACCATTTAGAAAAATAAAAACTGTATCATAGAAGAAGACATTATTTCTGATGAGAGAGAAACAAATCACACACACTTATAAAATTTTTCTTTCAAATGACAGTAGAAGAAGAAATTAATTGTGGTGCCATGTATTACATGCTTACTCAGTATACAAGTATCATATAGCTTTTTTCTTTAACAACAAAAAAAACATATTACAGACATCTAATAGTAGCAGTTGATATTCCATTTTGCTCATTAGTTTTCTCAAAGGTAAATTTGTCCTTGAGAATTGACAGTGCTTTTTATTATCCATATAGATTATAAGATCCTATATGGGGCTATATTTGGATTATTTAAAACTTGAAGGTACTTTCTAAATGAATTGTTCTCTTGAATGAGTTCAAAGTCACATTAGGAAAAAATAAGAGCAGGTTTACTTTAAAGAGTAGGGTATATCCGCAACTTCTGGAACAAATTCTGTTTACTGAAGAATAGCACAGAGGAAGAAGAAACTAAAAATCCACTCTAGACTTCTGGGGTAAATTCTCAAAAACCAGCCTACTCACAGCCTTGAGTAATGAGGTCACTGGAGAAGTATATTCTTGATCAAGAAAATGCACAGCAGAGTGCAATAAGAGCATCTAATTTCCTATACTGTTCCACTTTAGCCACAGCAATTTTTCCTACATTTTACCTGCATTAGTCAGGAAACATTAAGGAAATCACTTGTTCAGAAAGCTTACCAAACTTACATATAAGCTTTCCAAGACAAACCTTTACTTGCAAAAGTATACAACATATAGAATGCCTATAGTGAGAGTTTTAATTATTTAAGATATTTTTAAGTCTCCTCGATGTATTTAATGATTTTCCTTTTTACTATTAAAATAAAAATAAAACTTACTAATTCTCTTTTTCCCCATTATTTTCAGGTTATTTAATTGATAATATAACTTAACAATAATCAAGCACCATTCTTAACATGAAAATGTTCCCCCTAGTACCAAAGCACCCTGGTTTCAATGTCTGGGGAGATTTGTCTGTGTTTCAGTTCCAAACTTATTTAACTTTACTTACACATCCAATATTCTTATGCCTAGCACTCATAATGTTAGCCAACTAAGACTGGCTAGCATGTCACTTCTTGTTCCAAAATAATTTGAGATTGAAAGCTTCTTTCAGCTTTCTTTTTCTGTGCACTGACTCACCTTCCACCTTTCCAAGAGATATGTTATTATCTTGTTCAGTTGACTCTACCACATCAGCTCGGACAGGAAGATAAAGTTTCCAGTACCCTAGTACATGTCATTTCTCAAGAATATTTTTCTGCAAGTCACATAAATATGTAGTACTTCTTAAAACCTCCTGCCATGGTGAAAAAAACTTTTCAGGAACTGAAGATATTTTTGTCCAAGTTTGAGGAAAGGCTTTAATTTTCCAAAGTGATTTTAATCAGTGGGGAATTATACTGAGCAATGACAAACAGACATGCAACTACCATACCCAGGCTGATAATAAAGATGAGGATAAGACAGTTTTGCATAATAAATGTGGTGCAGAATGAAACATCTACACACTAAAGACAGAGTGAACATTATCCCCTCTACACAACAGATACACTCACTTGTCAACTGATGGTCAAGTAATTCAAACCATTATCAAGCTTTGTAAAAACAAACAATTAAAAAAAAAAGATCCACTGGCTTTCATAAAGTTGTATATCAGCTCTGTGAGCTGCTTTTATTATGTTTTCTCTTTTAACAATTAATAGCCCAATTTAACGTGCCGGGCACAGGATATGATGTCTTCTGTGACTAGCATTACAGAAAGTAATATTCAAATAATTATATTATTTGCTGAGTTTAAGAGATGAATTTAGTAGCCACTTTTGGTAGAAATTTATTTTGAAGCTTGAGAAACATTTTACATTTAGATGGCCATTGGGTTGCTAAGAAAGATCTTCCTAGGAACAAGGAAAAATACCCTATAGACCTCCCACAAAGACTCTCACACCATTTTTTTTCTTCTACTTTTTTTCCATAAAAATAAAGAAAAATCTTTTCTGTTAATGATAAGTACTTGGCTTTTTTTTAACTCTGTGACCACAGCAGCTTGACATAAATTAGAACCGACCTCCATGTGTTCCAGTGGGATAGCTATGAATTGGAATGTGCAAAGACATACTTTGAAGCCATTTACATTAAAATTGTTATGACTGCATGCTTGGAGAGAGCTGAGGTTTTAGCTCCTTACTCTTATTTTCAGGATATGAAAGGGGGAAAGGATAAGAAGACAGGAAAGTCAGTCCCATATAGATGAATTTTTTTTTTATGTTATTCTATAAGATGTAAGTGAAGATGATATTTTCATGTTTGACTGAATAGTTACCACAAATACCTAAAAATGACCCCACCTGACTGGATAATCAGCAGCAAAACATAATCAAAGGAAAAAAAAAGTCTTGACAGTTTAACTACACAAATGGAAGATTGTCACTAAGGACTGAGGGACAGAAATGCTGAATCATAAACCCAAGCTGATTCTTCCAACAACTTAGCAAAATATTAGAACCCCAGATTTGTGGTAACCTGGATTTGAGATTTCCCTTTGGTAGGTCTGTGTGAGAGCCAGACCTCCCCACCACAATCTGTCTGTATTCCACCTGGATGCTCAATTCAATCCAGCTGTGGTCAACAGGCTATCACATCATCAGACTGTGGAGCCAGATCCCTGAACACCTTAGCAGTTCATTTTTACTGGGACTTCCAGCACATGTGGGTGCCTTGCTGCTGTCTAGTGGCATAAAGCTTGAAAATGCACAGACATTCTCTAAGAAATTAATGTTTTTCTGGGGTTTTCTGCTTTGAATTACTATTTCGCTATCTGAAGTTATTCTGGTTCACAGAAAGAATTATAAGGTCTTAGATTACTTAGGATAGAAATTGTGTTAGGAAATTATAGATAACTAAGAGCACAAAACCCAAATTTTTGATTTAACAAAAATAACTAGAATAGTATAAAGATTAATTAAAATATGCATTTAGCATCTGTACTACATAGCTCATACCTTTTTTATCTTTTTTTTTTTTTTTAGTGAAAACTTTGAAAGTTCTGCTGTCAGTGCCCAGTTGCTCAGGGTGCTTTGCATATTTCAATGTCTTTTCTTTCCTTCCCCTCCTCCCTACCCTGACACATGCATCACCTGCTTATCATCATACACATTGACTTCCAATTGTTCACTTAAATTAGAGAAAATGCTGCACCAAGGGAAGTTGAGGTTGGATAATAGGAAGAATTTCTTCACTGAAAGGGCTGTAAATCACTAGAACATACTTCCCAAGGAAGTGGTGGGTTCACCATCCCTGGAAGTGTTCAAGAAACAACTGGATGTGGCATTTAGTGCTATGGTTTAGCTAACAAGGTGGTGTTCAGTCAAAGGTTGGAAGCTTTTCCTAATCTTAATAATTCTCTGAATTTATGACAAGACAGGAATTAAACAGGAAGCAAACAAGAAGATATTTACAGAATGCCTTAATGAATGTTTTCAAAAGATGATTGGCTTTTCCTCTTTGTGGTAAAATAGCAAGTCATTAGTATCAAACAATAAAATTATCAGGAATTTTATTATTTTCTTTTTTCTTATTGTTAGACCTCTAGGTAGACAAATATTTAATGTCTTGGTCATCCCCTGGGGTATCCCATGCCCCCCAAAGTTTTTGGTAATGATCAGCTAGAAGCTTGTAAGCAGTCATAATACTTTTATTTGCAAAATAAAATTAAAAATTAAATGTTAAAGTTAATGTGTATGGTGAGAAAAAGAAGAGTTCTAAGTTGGGTTCAAATTCTTTTATCTCCCTCAATAAGAAAACTCATATATGTAATGAATAGAATGGCTTGTATAACAGTATCATTAAAAATAATAAATAATAATAATTAAATAGAGCATGAAACCAAACAAATTATATTTCTTTTAGGAATCAAACATCTGCAGTGCTTTTGTTTTTCATGTATATATAGTTAAGATTAAAGGAATGTGACTTGGTTCTCTCTGCCTCTAGAAGAAATATTACAACTATAAAGCAAATTCTATGGCAGAAGCATTTAGCTCTACCTAATGTAGTGTTTGAAATTTCTGCTGAATTATGTCATTCACCTTCTGCCAAAATGAATAATCCTGAATTAGCAGTTAGAGAAGTGACCTCTGTCTCTTCATCGTTAACACATTTCAAGTGTTCTCTGTGTAGTATATACAATGTAATTGACATTAATAGTTTTACTACTACTGCAAGACATTTGATTTTGCTTTACTATAATCAGCAAAATAGTCTCTTTCAAAATGTAAATTCCTCTGGAAACACTGAGCAGAGCTAGTGTTCAATGTGCCTTTCCTAATGAATATATTACCTTATGTTAATATACTCTACGCTGATTTTTGTGACAATGGAGAAGGAAAAGTTCAAATCACATCCAAGCAATGATTCATGCAATCTTAGAGTGAATGTTTGACTTTATATGGAATATTTTACTCTTGAAAAATGCTTATTTCATCCTACTAACTAAAGAAGAGCAGATAAAATTCTTAATTTTTAAGTGGCTAAAGATAGATGAGATCAATCTTGTCCTTATATTCTCTTTGTTATCATTTACAATAGACTTTGTGAGTGAGTAGCTTAGGGTCCCTTAAAGAATCACCATCAAAGGCACTAGCAAAAAGAGCTCTAATATGAATTTATAAAATCATAATAATGATTTTGAATTTTTTAAAAATAAAAATATTTAAAATCAGGATTGACAACATATTCATATCTTTATCCAATTTTTCTGTCTCAGAAAAGCTCATAATTTCATAAAGTTCAGTACCAGCCAGCCATCTAAACCAGACAGAATATATTATGGAATTTCAACAGCAGGCTACTTCTGATGCTAGCTGAAATATTAAATGAGTAATGTAACAAGTCTGTAGGTTACATTTGTCAAGATTTTTTTTCCAGATGTTCCAATCCAAAACACAAAGAGTATCAGACAGATAACAAGCAAGGAGAAAAAACTTCTGAAAATGCAGAAGATCTGAATTCTCAGAATTTATGTACTCTTTCTAAAACATTTCACTACACAGTTTTATTCACTTTACAGTTTTATTTTTAAGATGTGAGGTGATACAGCAAATTTGCACTAAAAATATCCAAGTATTTATTAAGAAAATTATTCAAAATAATGCTGATGAGATGGAAAAGAATCTATTTTTAAATGTGATTCCTGCCAACAGCACAGTGGACCATATTACCAGACAAAAATTTAGAAAGCACCAGGCAGAACAAAAAAACAGAGGTCTTCACCTAATATGATCCTTGGTTAATGGGGCTGAACTGTCTCAAAAACTTTGTGGGAAAGAGCTAACATTCTGGCTTATCAAAAATCTGTCCACATTCCTACCTCCAGTCTGCTGTCCATTGCCATATATTTCCTTTTGAAACATTCATATGTCTGTTGTTATTTTCTTATTCAATATTTCTGTTGCTTCTGAGTTTAATTCTCCAAGCATTCACCCTCACCTTCCCATACTTGACCACCTATGCTAGATGCTCATTCAGCCTCTATATGATATACTTTAATTCAATGCTGGCTGCTTTTTTCTCTGTATTCAAACCAGTGTCTGATTCTTGGATTCTGCAGATACAGGAGGGTGCAAATAATAAAATTTACTTCCTGTGTTTTCAGTGTTTGTGTGCTATGTACCTTGAAGCATCTGAGAACAAGGGAAGAAAACCCCACTCACCTCATTGCAGTGTTTGGAGACTTCTTAATGCAAAAATTTAAGAAGCCTCCTGCTAACTCATTTTATATCACACTTTCATTTGACCAATATTTTGTACATTTTTATAAGATCAGTAAAATATGCACCAAATGTAAGAATAATAACTGGAAGATGTCAAGTTTCCTACTTTCAAGTAGGGAAGTTCTAGCATTGTTCAACGGAAAGGGCAGTAATCTCTTTTTGTATTGATTTTTCTAATAGGCATAATAACATTTTTTTTCCTTTGCTCTATGCAGCCAACAGGTTAAGAAAGGAGATTCTGCCCCTCTACTCTTATAGGAGCCCACCTGAAATGCTGCATCCAGCTCTGGTGTCCTCAGCATAGGAAAGACATGGACATGTTGAAGCAAGTCCAGAGGAAAGCCATGAAGATGATCAGAGGGCTGGAGAACCTCTCCTCTGAAGACAGACTGAGAGAGCTGGGGCTGTTCATTCTGGAGAAAGCTCTAGGAAGACATTATTGCAGCCTTTCAATATTTAATGCTTATCTTATAAGAAAGATGGGAACAGATTATTAAGCAGGAACTCTTGTGAGAGAACAAGATGTAGTGGCTTTAAGCTAAAAACTAGAACCAGACTAGGTATAAGAAAGAACTTTTTTTGCTATGAGGATGGTGAAACACTGGAACAAGTTGCCCAGAAAGGTTGCAGATGTTCAAACTCTGGAAATATTCAAAATCAGATTGGATAGGTCTCTGAACAACCTGATCTCATTGAAGATGCCCCTGCTCATTCCAGAAAGGCTGGACTAGATGACCTTTAAAGGTCCCTTCTAACCCAAATTATTCTATGAATCTATTTTTGAAAGTAGAACAATTTGAGTATTTTCTTCTTTGGCTTTTTTAATAGGTCCTGATGCTAGCAGCATTTTTTTTTTTTTTTTAATAAAAACTCTTATGCAGAAAGGCTGTAGAGAATACAAGGCTACTTTTTACCTTTCTATTTAGGAGTCAGTACGCATTGCGAATTAACAAAAAAATTTACCTACAGATAGAATAGAATTGGCTACTTTGATCTCACACTGATTCAATTTAAAAAAATCAAGTATAAATGTAAAAAAACACTTTTATAGTGCAAATCTTCCAGATGATTCTTACAGCAGTTCTGTTCTTTGGTTAATTCCTAGTATTTTAGGAAATGCTAATTAAACAATTTTAATCACAAAGTCATGCCACTTCAGATTTTGAAACCTTTATAAGAGACTGCCAATTTTTTTTTCATTTAACCAACCACCATGATCAAAAATAACACATGAAATCACTCCATCTTAATTTCAAATATTTAATCAGAATAATGTGTGTCTTGGGGAACACAGATGCACTCCTATCTGTAGAATTTGTCTTCAAATCCATGAAAAACCAATTAGACTGAAAACAGTACATGCTGCATACAAAGTAGAAAATGTCCTACAAATTTTACTGTTGCAAAACTTATAAATTTCATATGCAGTTATCAAGGTCCCTTCCTCTTTACTATGGTATGTTGTTGTATGGTAGCAATATTCATCAATTAGACCTTTCTTACACTGACACTAAAATTAAATTTCTTCATATTTGGGCAACGTATCAATCCCCCTTAACCATGTAATTTCTTCTCTTTATATAAAAATTATTATTGTTCCCACATTTTATTAATATCTCCAGTACTGTCTCCTAGGTAAAAGATTAATTACTTGGCTGTGTTTCATAGTACTGGAGCTGCAACTAAATTACCTATGTGGCATGTCAACCACTTCTTTTTTTATGTCATGACGTACTGCTATTTAAGAGTGGAAACAAAGAAGTATTCATTTTCCTGTAAATTGCCATGGTCACATCTTGGGAATAGCATCAATAACCCAATCAACAGAAGATTATTAATCTGTAACAAATTTTTTTCTGTCATCAACAAGCTTCATCTTTAATGCCTTCTTCACTTCAGTGCTTATTAATTATATTTAGGTCAGCTATACTTGTGCAAGCCTTTCACCACAGAAAGTATTATTTTCTCTTTCAAGTGGGTAGGGAATGGAATAGATCTGAAACTAATTAAAACAAAATATTGACTCTCATTTTTGGAAAAAAATTTGCATTTCTATAACTTTTTTTTCACAATTACGCTATACATGGGAGAGACCATGAGTATAAATGCACTTAAAGGAAATTTTCACTCTTGTAATCAAGGAGAATTTAGTCACTTTACAAATATCAAAGAAAAAAATATCGTGGGGACAAGCTGGGGTGGGTTTGGTTTTTTGGGGTTTTTTTTTGTGGTGTGAAGGACTGGGATTTGGGGGTTGATTTTTTCCCCCACTACACCAGTGGGAAATGTAATATTTTGACTTGTGTGTCAAGAAACTGTGCTGGTATTCCTACCACATATTTTAAAAAGCTGAAATATTGAAATCATACATGTATCAAACAACTAACAGAATCACTGTATTATTTGATTGATCTTATCTGCAGTCACTGTCAACCCTTTTATCAATTTAGGAAAGAAATCTGAGTGTTCAGATAAATTGACTTTAATGCTATTTAGGGCAGACTGTCATTACTTAAAATCTTGAGCACTTTGTATATGATAAAATGCTTTTTATATAACCTTTCCTATCTCTGTATAAATATGTCAATAATGTCAATAAGCTTGTCTTTAAATGGTTTTGTCTTGTAATCACAGAACCTGGCCATCATCCTCTCCTTTATATTAGAAACACTGTACTCCTCAATTTTTTTATATGACATAATGTTATATATGTAATATAAATACTTCTTACATTAAATATACTCCCTGCATACTCCCTTACAGTAAATAAGTTTTGCTAATTTGAAAATTTCAAATACTTCTTTACTTGCAAAACAATGCTTTATTACTGTTTTCAATTCTGAGGGTTTTTTTTTTTTTGAAAAAAAGGTATGTCCTGATTATTAGTGGGGAGTGAGACTATTTACAAAGCAAATTGTTCTATGTTTAGTTTAAATTTCAGCTTTCATTTTAAATATTAAGGTTTTTTAAATGTGGCCTTTTAAAAGAGACATAAACAGTAGCTACATTCCTTTTTCTAAGTAGAATTATTTGTAAATTGGCCACCAAACTAAAAGTCAATGTAATCTCCCTTCATGGCCCATCTCTCCTCATTGCACTTTTCTACCTTTTTGATCTTCTTGGTTTTGAAAGAATAATTTCAGTCCCTCTGAAACACTTGAATTAGTAACATGTAACAAGTGTTAGAAGAAATTATTCTGCTATTTAAAAATAGTTCAAGCATGGAATCATAAAATCACTTGGATTAAAAGAGAACTTTCACGTCTGAAGAGCAAAAGAATAAAAAGAATAAGTGGGGTGTCAGGATATTGGCTGATGGTTTAGACTTTTATCATCTAAATAGTAAAGGGAGACAGGATCTGCTTCTGTATTTCAATATTTGCACTTGTAAGCTTTGGCCTTATACTTCTACTAGCATCAGAAGTCTAATGATGGTTGAAAAACAGGGTTTTTTTTCTCGTTGGTATTTTTCTTTGAAGGCTCTGGTAATTAGAGAATGGAATGTCTTTGATGCAACCATGTAGAAATTAGTTAAATGTACCTGCAATTCTAAGACAGTAATTGTCCTTTTTGCTAATGCTAATAGAAGGGTAAAAAAGAAACCAAAAACAACCCACATACACTTTGCTGACCTTTTTTTCCTTATCTGAATTCACAAACTGGCCTTTTAAAAATGCATGATAAGGATTAATTAGCTGGTAGCAAGAGAGTATAAGTTTGGGAGAGATTACATGGCTGAATTGAAGGGATTGGAAGAGCATGTGTTTTAGCTGTTACAAATTAACTGTACATACCAAGGCTAAGTGGAACACAGTTAAGTAACACTTCTACCTAAACAATTTCAACACTAACTCAGGTGGATCACAATACATATTATTATTACATAAATAACTGTAGTCTTCATGTAAGACAGCTGTTTAAATAATTAGATATAACTTAAAAAGTGACATGCTCTTAATGTTTCATATTTCTAAAATTTTAAAAATATTACCAGCAACATCCACCAATGAAATAAAATAAAATATACAAAAGCTAATTGGTTAGAATGGATTTATATTATGAAGTCATTTTAATGACCTCTAAAATTCTAAAACTAATTTTGCTTCAACACGGTGCTTAGACACATTTAAATTTATGTGTGAAAATAGTTAAGCTGACATTTATTCATAAAACTCTATTGTGTGGAGTGGGAAGCAAGAGGCAAAGTAGCTCAAGATAAACTATCTATCACATTTCCTTTGCAAGAAAGGTAAAAATTCATTACCTCTGTATAGATATATTTCATGTAGAAATATGTGAGCAACTAGCTCTTTAAATCCAAACAAATCCAACTCAGAGTTCAAATCTGTAAGTATGTTCAGAAACTTCACATGCCCTATTTAGAGATAGCATTTTGATTAAATTATTTTTCAGTCTGATTTGCCAGGTGATATTCCCAGATATTTACTTAATATTCGTGACTTGTCTTCAGAAATCACTGTTTGGATTGATAAAAATATTACTCGAGTAAAACAGATTGATCAGTTGCTTTAATTAAAAAATAATCTTCAGGAAACAGCACAGTGGGCAAATCCCTCTGATGAGGGTAAGAGGTGAAGACAAATAGCAAGAAAAAATAGTATCTCTTTACACAAGAATGGATATTCAAACCAAAGTTTTTTCATATGCAAGGGGGATAAAAAAGATATTATAACACATGTACTACTTCAAATACATTTCCAAGCACTTTTCCATAATTCTACAATGCTTATTTCTTTTTTTCCATGCTTTCTGTATACTATGATTTTTATATCTATTGAGATGTGTGTTGTGTTAATTACGAAGTCAAAGTTTAAGCTCAGGAAGCTTAAAATTTCTCTTTGACCACAAGTATGATATCATTTGAAAATTTCCTAAGCCTTTATGTGGGATCTGTGGGTGGAGAAATTCAAGATGCAATGATTGGATGTAATGATTGTTCTGTGGAAAATGCAAGGCGATTTTAGACAGACTTAAGGCATTTCCTCCCCATTTAGAAAACTTTCCATTAATGATTTCCACCATATAAACTTTCTGAAAGTATGAAACACTGTTGCATACTGACAGACAATACTGATAACAATATAATTTTCATTTCTGCCAGAAACTAAAATTTCCAATATTTTATTGTAGGTGTAGACTTACCATTCTGATACCTGAGTCTGAAGGTTCTGCTGCATTCCAGTATTGCAACTTTCAGTTTGAAAACACAGGACACCACAGTTGCACCAGCAAGCAATTATCTTGCCTAATAATCAAAGAGAAATTGCATTTTTGATACAGTTCAAGTTCAGTCTAGAAATTAAAAAACACTTCTGTGGGCAGTGATGCCATACAATGCTTGTAAAACAGATACGGCTGTTATTATTTAGTCTGAAAATAATGCAACCTTTTTAAAAAAGTATTTTAAGTATTGACCCTGTGGGTTTAAGATTTTTTTTTCCAGCAAAGTACAGTAATTTCTTCAACTATGGCTGAATTTTTTAAATCAAAGAATATTAACCCAAATTGTAATGGAATTTTTTACATGGTGATAATTCAGGGAAAACATTTTGAAACACTAATCAAGAGTTACAACAATAAAATGCCATAAAAGAGAGACGCTCTCAGGAAGAAAACAAAAAGTTACATTGTTCTTCAACATGTATTACTAACTATATATCTGCTAGAAATGTAAAGTAATAGTAAAAGATTTGTATTTAATTTTATCTTTTCTTTTGACCAATTTTTAAAATATTGAATTCATTAATTCAATTCATATTGACTATTTTCAAAATACTGAATTAAAAGTTGTCTTACACTTTTATTAATAATTCAGTTGTTGGCAGTCTTTCTCTGTAATCACAATACAAGCATATCTTGTTTCATAAAAGAGAGTTCTCCTAGACACTCACTCACCATGGAATCATAATTGATTTTTATGTTTTCTTACCTGAGACAAAATCATATTATTTTGGGTCAAAATCTTAACTAAAAAATTTTGGAAAAAAAAAAGTGCACACATATCACAGGTGAGTGATTGTAATGTTCATGGAGGACTCTTACAAATATATATAGGCTGCAGGTATGTATGGATGCATTTATGTGGTATGAGGCCATGGTTTTTTATTCTACTGACAGAGGAGTTGAAATAGTCCCTTCTGACTGATATATGATTTAGTATACTGTGTACTGCAACACCATCCAAAGACTTTGAAGCTGTCAAGTAATTTTATACTCAAGGAAAAGAATAGACATAGGTATTATAAAATGGCTTGGACAGCAGTTCTTCGGGGAAAGAAAAGGGAGGTATTGACCTCCGCTCTGTGTATAGTACAGATAACAGAATCATAGACTGGCCTGGGTTGGAAGGAACCTTTAATATAATGGTTACCTCAATCATCTAACTTCATCCTATATTTTCAGTATAGTAAGGTGAGGGCCATAAGTGATTCATGGTAGAGAGGACTGCAGAGAGCTAGAACAGGTTTGATGAGTGTTGCTTTCCTTCATAATTCTTAATATTTGGACAGCAACAATTAGGTGAGTTAAGTGTAGGCAATTCAACCTCACAAAGCCATTTGCTCACTGTCCCATAGTGGAATGGGAAGAGAATAAGAAAAGCACAAAAATCCATGCGTTGAAATAAAGATGATTTAATAGGTAAAGCAAAAGCTGTGCACACCACCAAAACAAAAGAAGGAATTTATTCATCATTTCCCATGGCAGACAGGTGATCAGCCATCTCCAGGAAAAATAGGCTCTGTCATATGCAGTTGTTACTTGGGAAGAGGGGCATCCCAACCCTCAACATCCCTTCTTTCTTTTATATTTTCTGCAACTTCTATTGCTGGACATGAAACCATATGATATAGGACAGCCTTTTGGTCTGCTGGAGTCAGCTGCTCTGGCTGTGTCCTCTCCCAGTTCCTTGGGCACCCCCAGCCTGTTCATTGACAGAGCAGAGTGCAAAGCAGAAAAGCCCTGGGCTGTGCAAGCACTGCTCAGCTAAAAAACCTCAATGTGTTGTCAACACTTTTCACAAAAGCAGGATATTGCCTCATACTTTATTGCCTACTATGAAGAAAATTTACCCTGTCCTAGCTGGCGCCAGTACAGAAACACAGGTATCAGCTGTGATGGTGAACATAACGAGTTAATGCTGTAAGATTGAAAGCAACAAAGAGCTTTTTGGTCAGGAATTATTGATAAGAAGGCAAAAAGTAAATTCTTTAGTGTAACTGCAAAAAAACCTAGTCTAATCTACAATTGTAAAAATCTCCTCTTTCCCCTATTCCATATTCTGAATCAAAAATACTGCAGCAGTAAACTGACTGTGAACAAACTTTTTCTTTTATAAAGGTGACCCTGAAAGCTAGAGATGAGTGCAACTTAATGCAGTATCAGGGCTGTGAATTGAACAATGCCTATAAACAAGAGGTAGGTCTATGATGTTCTTTCCACAAACACCAGTCTCTGAAGGATACAAAGCAAAGTCAAAGCTGCCTTAAAGCAGCAGGTGAATGTTTTGCCACCTGAGGGGCTCAGAACCTTTGTGAATCAGATCAATAAAGATTTGATGATTCAGGAGGACACTTTAACCCCTAAAAATACCATTATTTTAGCAGCAATTCTCAAAGGAAAGCTGGGAAAAGAAACAAAAATGTTGTGGTCAGCTGCTGCATAATCAAGTTGTCTACTAAATAAAACTGAGACCTTCTCTTTGTCCTATAGCTCTGTCATATTTTTTTCCTCAAAACATTCCAAAGAAAATCAATAACATATCAAGAACACAGTGATACCAGGCAGTTTAATTTCAGAAAGTCTGCAGATCAATAGCTGTAGAGAGGCTTACAGTTCTTCAGAATATAAGTGCAGTAACTAATGCTGGGGACTGTGTAGGTGAGTGTGTGCGGGTGCGTGTGTGTGTGTCCCAGAGAGAAGCTGAGATTTACATTCATTACTGGGATTTTCTGCAACATTGTATTTCAGTCACTACCTTTACTGTTCCTTTGTGGAAAGGTTTTAGAGGTGGATGTTTTTCATTCCTTCACCTTTAATAGTTATTTGATTTAAACAGCTACAGAAATAACTTCATATTCTCTACATTTTAGATTGAAATAGAATTTACATTGAGGTGCTGATTCAGAAGTTTTTAACTCAATCAAATTTGCCACAGGTTTGTTTACAATATCTATGTTTGGGATTGAATTATGCCTAACTAATGATGGATGTATTCAGTTATTTTAAAGTGAAAGATGAGGACTGTTTTTGAAAAATTCTTTCTTGGAATAATTTCAAACTAACATAGCTTCAACACAAAAGATGCTTAAAAGGTCTAATTAAGAATATTTCTTTATTTATCTTTTGAACCAAACCAATTTACAATTTCATTTATTAGAAAGAATTATGTATACAAATATTTAAAAATGAAAACCAAAAAACTCCTCATACACCAAACAAACATACACCAAATATTTGGCTGTCTACAAGAATGGCATATTTTTTGATCTATAAAAATTATGGATAATTATGCACAGATGATTCCACAAAGCTTTATAAAATGATAATTCTGGATTAATTGGCTGATGAGTGAGTTTGATCCAATAGATGAATCCAAAATATATAAGTAAAATATAAAATATATTTAATAAAAGGTCTACTACAAAAATTCTATGCCTTATTCGAATGTTTCTCTCATGGAGAAGCACAAGAAACAGTACGAATATTTACCAGTCCTACACTGACATAATAGAGAACATATATTCTCCATTTTCTGGCATACAATATGACTGAGAAGAATTCAGTTTAAGATAGCCCATTTAAATACTGGAGATTTAAAAGATTGTTTGTACTCTATTTTGGGTTTTAAAATTGAAACCTTAAACTATGTATATATTGGTTTGGATTTCTCTCAGCTTACTTCATGAACCTACTATAGTAAATGAAGAGGAAAGGAGGATAGACTCAGATCATGGATAATCTCCTGATTTTAGACCTCTCTCATAGAATGAATGAGAAAAATATCCTTATAAATGTACATATACTTTCTTAATTTGCACGTCTTCAAAGGACATTTTGCAAAACTGCCTTGATCTGGAAAGGCAGCCCAAGTGCTGAGAACAAGAAGTCATAATGCTCTAGATGTCACAGACACCTCACCACCTGGTTAACCTTAAAAAGATAAGGAATCTCTTTGACTTTAAAGAGGGAGCTTATTACTTCATGGATAAGCACTTGTCTAGACAGAGTCATAATAACTTTCAAGAAGTACCTAATAGCCCTATTATTTGTCTGGAGAAATCACAGTCAGGTTCAAGTGTTCTTGCCACCAGGAATAGGTGTGAGCTACAAGCACAGTAGTTTTTGAATAAGTATGTGGAAACTGATTCACTAGGAGAAAATAGATTTGGTCACAGGTAGTTTCATGTGACTGCTTTTTCTTTCATTTCCTTTCATTTTCTACAGACAGATCTTACTGTACTACTTGCTCTTACAAAAAGCATTTCAGTAGTGTACTTCAAATACATTTGGGCTGTGCTGTTCTCTTCAATGAACTGCCCTGATTCATATCAACTGAGTGTTTGGATCAAAGTTTCATTTAATGGAAGGTTCTCCAGCACCACCACTAAAATTCAAAAACTAGTTTCTATAATGGTAAAAAAACCCCAAAACAACCAAACAAAAATAGTACACTTAATTCAGTTTAGTTCTCACAATTTTATTATTTTTAGGTGGAACATACTAGTGTAGCTATAACATCGGCCTGATATTGACATGCAAAAAAGAATTTGTGAATTGTTGCCAGTAACAATGAAGTTATAAATTGTAAATTCGTAGTCAATTTTACATCAGCCAATATTTACACTCCATTATGCATCAGCCTTGAATGATATATAAAGCTTCAGGTTTGCTGTTCATGCTGCCACTAATTATGCAATTAATTTATGACCATTCACACATGAATCACTTACATGCATAATTATGTCTTTTTATCAGCTGACTTTAAGGAACTCCCAAAATATACTTTGTTAGCTGCTTCAAGACGGATTGACCTGCTTGCTCTGTCACCCCAATAAAACCCTTCAGAAGCCTTTAAAAAGAGTCAATATTTTCTCATATTGAATAATATCTGAAAATTGATAGATGAGTTGAGAGGAAAAGGCTCTGGGCTCTCAGTGCTTTCAGAATGCTGTGAGTATCATGTTTTTTATATATATAATTTTCACAGGATACAGGATGGATTCAGAATAAGTCCTTTATTTCTGGGATACACAGGCAAATGAAGTGCCACAGCATTCAACATTAATTCTACTACTATTCTGCACTCAAAATTCAGCATGGGGGAAAATAAGATGGACAATAATTTTGGGAAGATGAGTCTTTCAGCTGCAGAGATACATGGAAATATCCTAGATATAGAAAAAACCAAATTAACCCAAAGAGATAATGAACAGAATGACAGAGAAATTAAAGCTACTGGATGAAAAAATTGTAAAAAACCAAGTACTAAAAAAAAAAAAAAATTAAGACATATTGAACATGAAGAATATACTGAAGGAGCGTAACCCTATCATTCCTTTAAAAATGGATTTCTGCTCTGCCTAAAAAAAAGACGAAGAGGAGGAAGGAATAGAATAAAGCCACTGAGATTTTTTTCACCACGACATGAAGTACTTGGAGTATTTGCTATGTTACCATAGTTAAATAAAAGGTTTAAAAAAGAAAAATCACTGAAAATGATGTAATTATAAATACATGTTAATCTTTGACCTGAATTATTGACTTATGTCTAGTCTCTGACTTTCAATACCTTTTTTTCATCTCTAAGAACAGGATGCACTATAGAAAAATCAAAAGTACAGCTGCATCAAAAGGTGTTTTCTTAATTATATTACTGAAGTAGCATTGCAGCTACTGTAAACATCCAATTTAGAATATTTCAGTATATTGAAAACATACTTTTTTATATGCTTTATAGACATTTTAAACAATATTCATATAAAAATCTTAGTTCCTAAATTTTAAAACACACCTGATAAGCTAGGCATAGGAGAATAATTTTGCATAATTGCAGAGCCTAGGAATTAGATTAAAATTCCAGATGATGTAATTATTAATTTTTTTCTAATATAATTCCATTCTTGTTTTTTTTCTTATATTCTTATTTAATAGCTTGCACTGTTTGTAGTACTGTAAAGTATTAAACAAAGATCAGTGATAGTATGCCCAGTGTTTCGTCTCACACTGCTGAAAAAATTTAAGTCCATACTTAATAATAAACATTTCAAAAACTGAACATAACACACTTGTAAAAGCAAAGAAATAAAACAAACCACTGCCAACATCAGAATAAAATGAAACAGGAAGTAAATTTAGATACTAGTGAATAGTTGACCCTTCTATTCTGTATAGTAACCACATTAAAAAAAAATTGTTTATGAGAAGAATGTTATCTGTTTTCTATACAGGAAACTGAATCTATATGAGCTGAATACAAATTATGGAAAAATCTATGTATGTCCACATGCAGAAAATGAATTATTCCATATAGTCAGTGATATAATATCTTAGCTGTCTGGACTGCAAGCGCCACTCTCCAACTACAAGACACCATAGTGCAATACAGTTTATCACAAAGGGGGAAAGAGCAAGTAGCTCTTGTACTGTTGACACAGAAGGAGAAGTACTATGTGATACCTACTTAGCCAAGCCAGTCACCGAATGGGTAAGATTGGGAGAGACCACTAGAGGTCATCTTGGTCAGCCGTCCTGCATAGACGGGCTCCTCGGAGCACATTACTCAGATTTGTGTCCAGACAGGTTGCTAAACATCTCCAAAGAAGATTCCACAGTGTCCCTGCACATCCTGTTCCAGTGCTCAGTCACTCCACAGTAAAACCCACACTGCTTCACGTTCGGTCTCATGTCTAAAATTTCCCTTTCCCCTCACTTTGTCCCCCGCGGATAAATGGTCTTTATTAGCTAATACAGACCTCTGCAGAGAGATAGCTCTGAGTACTTCTGCACAGCATGTTTGTTTTACAATTAGACTGATCTTACTGTCACCTTTTTCAAGGAACAGCCACAAGCAAATCAGATCTCTACAATATAATATGCAAACACATATTATACAGTGCTCTGCTAGGAATAATAAAAATAGGAATGAGGCAGTGCACCAGCCTGGGACAAGGAAACCTTAGTAAAGCCAGACAAGAATAATTTGAAGATGAATTCAGACAAATAAGCCATGAAAACCTATCCTTTTTTCTTCTCCAAGCCTGAAGAAGTCACTTACTACAGTTGAGCACCTTCAGCACAACTCAACTTACTCAGTATTTCAGAAAAAAAAGTAAAATCATAGAATCATAGAAAATAAGTTTGGGAAAAAACCTCTAAGGTCATCAAGTCCAAGATATAGGCTGGGACCAGAGTGTTCATCACTGAACCATACCCCCAGGCATCACCACTGTGTGCCTTTTGAACACTTCCACAGGCAGTGATTTCACCACTTCCCTGGGCAGCCTGTTTTAATATTGTTGTGCTATCAACATGGTTCATGGCAAAAGACTTAAGACACCATAGAGGCTGCTATGAAAATCCATCCCATCAGACACAACACAATGTTTTTCATCCTTAAAGCGCTGAAAATTTTCTGAAAAATATGCTCAATTTTGGGGAGCCATTAATTAATACAGTACCATTCATTAATACAGCACCATTACTTAATACATCCATTACTTAATATATTAAGTACCACTACATTAAAAGTAAAACAAGAGTTATCCTCATGAACAGCCTGTAAAATTTGATTCTTTTACTCCTGACAAAACAATCTAGGAAGAGAACATCAATAATTTTCAACTAGAAGTCATGCCACACTGCCTTCCTAATCATAACTATCATAATCTTAGAAATAGACAGAGGCTATTAGAAGCTCTGGTGACTGAGGAAAGAGGTAACTACTAAAGTATTTGTGGCAGCCAAGCCTGGAGGATAAAAAAATAAATGGAAAAAAAGTCTGTGTTAGACTTCTGCATTTATCTGTTTCTTGTTGGAATAAATTAAGCTATAAGGTCTGAATCAATGGCTTGCCACTGTTTAATTTATTTTCATTCTGTTCTCATGTGTGGATGAAGTGAAGACAATTTTTGAAAAATGTTTTCTTATTTTTAGAAGTTAGTTCATTAAACATAATCAATAACAACTTGAGAATCTGGGAAGCATCTAATGCTTAATCTAACCAGATTTTTAAATATTCAAAGATTTATTTTAATAGGTGCATTGTAGACATCCATAAATTGAATTCACATAGTTTTTTATTATATAATTATTAATTGGTTTACAGGACTCAGAAAGGTGCTAAGTACTTCAGAGCAAAGAGCAATATATTCTCTCCCAGGATGTAAGCACTGAACATAAAAAGCAACTTGCAGCTTAAATTCCCTTCCATATCTCAACAAAGAGACTGGTTGCCAACATTACCTACTCACAGCTCTCTGCTGAAACACACACTAGAGACAACAGGGGAACTGTTTCATTCAGAAAAACTCCCCTAGCCATGTTAATCTCTGCAGTCAGGGAGTAACCAGAGCATTTAACCCTCTGCAACTTCCAATAGGCTTAAATCACTGATTTCTAAGCAAAACACAATAACCTGTGGGTTTGCTGTATTCTTAAAATATTAGATTATATGACTCTGTATGTGAAGGTACATTTTCTCCAATTTTCTTACTTTTGTGTTACTGTTAATTTCCTACTCTGTTTATATTTGTGTCTTCTTCCTTTTGATGATTTTTATAATTTTTAAAATGCTGTTCCTATCTCTTAATTTTGTTTTCTTTCTCCCTCCTTGAAAATGTCACTTGCACTTTTTTATTTCCTTATTCTTTTACTCGGTCTTACCAAACACCTTCACTCTTATATTTCACACCAGGTTTTCCCTATCATCCCTCCATATCCAGTCTTCTAACAGCAAAGTGTGTTCTGTACTTAATGTTGTTTCTATCTCTCAATTCAGTCTCCTAGTTATTTTATTTTCACAGAGTCTGTATAGCTTTCTAAAGAAAAAAATGCTTTTCACAGCACTTGCCTGAAAATTCTTCCCTACATAAAACTGTGTCATGGTTTGAAAGGAATTAATATCTTCGAAGCTGATAAGTTCCCATTGTATTACTGCTCTGTACACACTTTTGGTGCTATGTTCCTCCATTTACGTGTTTTTTCTTATACCGTTTTGTTTGCTGAGGTCTTATTTCCCTTCTTTCCAGCCCTTGCTCTTTTTCATGGAGTCTTTCTTCTTGCTGTTACTCCTATCACAGCTGTCCTCCCTGAATTTTCTCTTTGACTCCAAACTAAAAAAAACAGTGGTTGCATGTTGTTTTGCTTTTTGGGTTTGTTTTTTTTTTTTTTTTTTTTTTGGTTTTATGCTATCAGGGATTGCTGGTTAATTTTTAGATTTGTTGTTAGATTTGGGTTTTTTTCTGTCGTGTTGTTGGTTTTTTTGTTTTTAGCTATTGTTCTTCCACAAAATCCTCTGACCTATGTTCTTGCTATCACTCTGTCTCTTAACTGCACTGTATCTTTTCGACTCCCAGCTTCAGCCCCACCCCACCCCCCCACCCCCGCATTTATTACAGTGCATAGCTGGTTCAGAGAAGTTAGAAGTTTTGCTGGCAATGGATTCAGAAACAGTTGCTAGACTTTTTCCATATATGCATTATCCACAGACATTTCCTTGACATATTCCTCTGAGCAAACTCCCCATTTTCAACTCATTTTTAACTGTTCTCTTTTTAATTAAAGGATGAATTTAAATTGTTTTCAAAGATATGACTAAGACGAGCAAACATGGCTATGTAGACTTTATAACTTAGGGACAAAATTGTTCAGCATTTATGTATGTTTATGCAAACATTTATTTTGAACATGCAATAGGACTCAGCTAAAGTCAATGGTTAAAACAATTCTAATGTATGAGGAAAAAAATACTTGTAAAATATGCTTTACCAGGCAGTAATTAAAGTACGAGCTACTATCAGTGTGGTAAATTACATATTCATATATTTTTTCTGATATACAGAAAATAGAGTAAGTTTTAGAAGCATTAGTGAAGACTATCTTTTAGGCTATTGAAATATGCTAACATTTTATAACTGACTGCCTGGAGTTAATGCTTCACAAAAGGAAAAGAAAAGAGAAAGAAATATGGGGAGACAAAGTGGAGACCAATAGTTAGTCATTGCTCATGATAATTACTGTCATCCATCTTTCAAAAATGCTAAGGTTTTTTTTCTGCTTTCACATTTTGCATTCATTGCTGCATTCCCACAAGCCCCCAAGCAATTCAGGATTCAAAACTGTACACTTCCACTACTAAGTCATTTGTTTCACTTTGCATAATAATCACTTTTGTTTTAATAGCTTATGATACTTCATTTGTACATTTTCATTAAAGAATGATACTTGTTTCTTAAATATCATGAACCAACAATCAGGAGATGAAACTACTGGTGGTAACAATGAATTATATTTGAGTGAATTTCTGACATCATATGCAAATGCAGCAATGAGCCAGAGGAGCTGAGTGGTACTAGTTTCACAATTGTTTAAGTAGCTATTCTTCATCTGCATGGCAAGAGAAGGAGCCACATTGAAGGTCATTATTACAGACTGGAGAATAACATTATAATGGCATAGGAAATAGGGAAAATTTCTGATAGGTAAGTTTTCCTCATGCATATAAGCTGGCAACCAGCTTATATTCAAATAAATAATGTTTACAAAGCACAAAACTATCTCAATAAAGAGTAAAAATGGAACATTTCCTTCCTAAAATAATTTTAGCTATACAATGCCCTTTGACACATTAACAACTCCTTCTAGTGAAAATACCCTCTACAGTATCAGTCTTTATTTTTCACCTGCTTTATGAGAAAAAAGAGTGAACTGGAGACAGGATTTCTGTTTAAAATGACATAAAAACATGAGGTTTATTCTGAATAGCATCACTTCTAATATTTCAGATGTGTAGTTAAAGAAATGGCCGAAGAACACTGTACTTTGGTAGTCAGTTACTCATAGACCCATATATTTAACTTTAGCCTTTAAAAAAATACAATATTTTAAAATAATTACATTATGAAGATGGTAGCTGAGTAGGTTGATTTATTGCAGCTGAAAAACATGTTCACTGGTGAGAATGTGAGGGATATGGCCCAACCCTGGCTACAGGCATGCCCAGATGCATAACAAAAGATGGCTTTTCTACAATGCACATTAGAAATATCACTACAAATTAGGGAAGCTTTTCTTCAAAGAATGGAAAGACAGACAAATGAAATAAGTGGGAAAACACTGCTCATTCGTATTGAATTTCTAATTGCTATTGCCAATATTAAAGTAAAACTTACAGCTTTTATCAATCCTAATTGGAATAATCAGACAAAATCCTTAGAGTGAGTAAACTATCAGCCTGGAGAACAGTGAAAAATGGAGCCAGCAAGAAATAATGACCCAGGGCAGAGGTTTCACCCCAGAAAAAGAAAGAAATGAGGAAATGTAATAGTAAACAACTCACCATCAGCAATTACTTTGATATTAGAAGTTTCCAACACCTGCAGAATATAGTCTAGGGTTTCTTTTCACTGTGATTCACCTTGCAAATTATGCTGTTCAATGTATGAAAAAAGGCTACATATCAACAAGATTCTTTAGATTATTAATTGCTTTTTACTCTTTTAGGTAATATGAAAAGATAGCATCTTTCTGAGGAAAACATAAAAAATAACCAGTGGTTTTTTTTGAAAAACCATTCGCAATTTTAATGTCATTGAAAGGTTGCTTGTGCCTGTATTTATTGTAAGTTTGTATAATTTGCCTGTATATTGAGCTTTCAGCTACAGTTCATGACTATAATTACTTGGTGTATTGTCTCATAAAACATTTTAATAGTTTTCCTTCACTAATAACAATGATGATCTAAACAGCAGTGATGGACGAAAGTGTTTAAGGAGGTCACTAAAAGTCTCACTGCTCCTATCAATTCCTAGGTGATTTATGCAACAAACTTACATTAATGCTAACCTGAGTTTTGCATATAAATCCTTTGTTCATCAGCAAGAAAACAGACCCAAAAGTGTTTGATTTAATTAATCTCTTGCCTGTTCCTTTCACTAAGGAAATAATCTAAATAATGCATAAGGATGGGGTAATAGGTATCTTTCTACAGTTACAACATGATTAATTACAATAGCTAAGCCCCTAAACATTAAGATGAATATTAATTTGGAGGCAGAATCTTGAACTGGGAAAGTGCAAAGGACACATATTTTCTGACACAATTTTAATGCCACAGTACTGAAAGAGAATGACAGAACTTTGGCTGTGACTTCTGGATACCATTTGCATATATTAAGATCCCACAATTGCATATGTACTTTTTAAAGAAAAAAAGATTATTTTAAATCCTAATCATTCAATATGATGCAGACCTGGGTTTTATACTGTTTCTAAAAACTCACTGTCCGCCAGGAAATACTTTGTATGCACACAACACCTATAATTGCAAATCTGCTCATGGAATGAAAAGGGCAAAGGTCTGGATAGCTTTATTAGTGGTCTATTAAAAGACATAATTATTCAGGGCACAACTGTCATATGACCATCTGATGCCACAGATAATGTTTATGCAAATGTTGCCATGGCAATCTGATGCATTAATGTGCATTAATGTAAATTATCATTCATTTTCTGCTGAGAGTAAGGCTTACGTGAGAATATGAGAACAATGCTTAAATGATAAAACAACCAATTGTATTTTATTCCATTTTCATGACAGTCAGCACCAATGACTGAAAAAGCCTAATGGGTAGATTATGGAGTACTTCAGCCAGTTTTGGACATAGTTTGCTATGTATGCCCCATAGAATTGTAATTAAAATTTCAGTTAAAGTTTTCATCTCAGGAAAAAAAAACAGTCAAATTACCTTTCAGAGAAAACTGGTAAAAAGGCAATGGTTGTTAGGGGAATTAAAAACAAACAAACAAAAAGAACAATCCAAAATATACTAAAACCGCCATATCTCAAAAAACTAAAGTAATCCCATAGAAATAATAAATGCTATATCAATCAGCCTGCTGGACACTTGCCAATTCTGTTTGCTGTAGATCTGCTATATGCAGCACCGACCCAGGACAAATTCCACAAAAGGTCTGGATCTGTGCTACCACAAGTGTCCCAGTCAATATATTTTTTCTCAGGCTTGCCTGTGATCACTGGACATTCCTGCTGCATGACAGAGCTGCCCCTATCACTTACCTGTAGTGTCTCCTGCTGGAAAGTGACAAGTATGAAAAATACTTGGCTCTGGGGCTCGCAGTGACACTTCATAAAATGAAGCAGACGGATGGTTGTTTCCTCAAACCCAGTGTATGATAAATCCTGGAATCTCCAACACCACTATGCCAAGCCCATTGACATCCATTTGTCACCAGAGACCTGGAAGTACACGATAAAGAGAATCTAATAAAGCTATCATATTATCTGTCATATATGAATGCATAGAAAGCTGGGAAAGTGTTGTGTTTATTTTTCTGCAACTTTTTCCTTGCTATGTTATCTTAAAAAAAGAAAAAAAATGTGGAGGAAAATTTAGTGCTTATTTTGAACTGGATGATACACTTTAAGAGGATAGAGGAGGAGAAAATAAAGTAATAGTGACCAGAATTGTCACATGTATGCTCCTAAAGTTTGCCATTTGGCACCAAAACCCCCTAGGATGAAAAAATAACAATAAAAAATGCATAAAACAGTAATACATCTCTCTTCAGCAGTCTAGCACAGATTCTTCAGAGAACAAAGCAATTTTACACAACAGGCCACACACATAATATATGAAATGAAAGCTATTGCTGGTAAATGGGCTGTCTGTTACACAAAAACAATTTTCTTTTGGCCTTTACCTCTGGTTCCCATTTCACAATATAAAGGGACACTGTCAGTTAATGTTATGCCTTTGTCTGCAAATATCAAGTTTAGAATACCTCATACACTAACTACAAATTCTACAACTGAAACAAATAAATAAATATATTCTCTTATTTTTTCAGACTTAAGTCTATGCATGTGACAATGTAGAACTCAATTTTCAGTTAGAGCTTTCAGTTGGGAAACAGATTTTAAAGCAGTCAATAATGTAAACAGAACATATAATTTGAAGACCTAAACAGATAGGTATTGTTTTTCACTAAGTCATTAAAAAAAAAGAACAATCTTGCTCCCTACCATGCCATTTAGTTGAAAATAATATTTAAAAAATATAGAAAGAAAAGTATAGCTTAATTTCTGTAGAAAAACAGTCCCTGACTGCTTTTTTATCAAATACGCTTTGCTGGCATCCTTTTTATTCTCTGGCCTTCTCCACAATTACTGATGATACTCTGTAATTTGAGGAATGTCTGCATGGCAGCAACTGCTTGTTTTAATTCTATATTCTGTGTGAATGGACAAAGTACTCACTTTGCAGTCATTGTAGCACCTTCCACAAAACACACTCTTTTGAAATATGTAGTGTATAGAAGGCAGCTGATAAAAAAATCCCCAACTATTCAAAGAGGTGCAATCCTCAAATCCCACTTGAGTTGCCGATACAGTTGCCTCTTTGTACTTCCATACACAATAGGCTTATCTTGATAATAACCTTCCGTGACAGTCCTGCTCTGTACTGATTCTTCAGGCTTTTAAGATGTTTTACACACACCCACATTGTCCTCTTAGATGGATTTACTCTATTTAACTCCTGATATAAATATATACTCATTCCTCATGCTGGACATTGAGATCTGCTTTTGTGCCAGATGAAGAATAATGGAGAGGTTTATGCATTTCCATAATTTTCCATAATTTCCTTACCTGAAGATTGGAAACAACTAAAATCTTAGGGAAAAGAGTATAAAAAAGAATTGAAATTAAATATTGATTTATATTTAAAAGTTCTAGCACTCAAGTGTCCTCTGTTACTTAGAATGAAGTAACTGAGAGTTCATCTTCTATGCCAAGATGAAAAACATCAAGTTACAGACCATGTGACCTTTTTAGTGTAATGATTTCTCCACATCTTGCTTTACCTGTCATTCTGTACTCACTACCACATATTGTTTGGCATTCAGTGCCAGATATCCTTAAGTTGGGCTCTTGTTTGATAAATTCAAAAGACTAAACCGTGCTTTTTTATTAGAAAAATAAAATTAAATCAGATTTCTGTTTTACTTAATTAAAACTGGTGAATTAATATAATTTATATCATATACTTATATTCATATGTCATATAATCTCATATATTTATAAATTCATAGTAATATAAAATTTTCTTATTAACATTTACATTATTTACTTTGATATAATATAATATGATCAGCTTTTGGTTTAAATATATCCAAGGTTGTGAGCATTGTACTGAAATCTCTTCAGTTTATATGACCCTCTTTTTGAAGTCTTTTAAAAATATTCTAACTTTTATAAGGAATTCATCCGATGATATTGATTTCTTTCTTGACAACCACTTATTTTACTACAAAGAATAAAGCCAGATTCCATAAGCAGTAAAAAACTTTTAAAAAAATCAGTCTATTGCCAGCGACACAAAATCAACCAAATGCATTAATGACAAATAAATTCAGAGAAGAAAGAGAAAAAAGCTAATAAAATATTGTCAGAGGTGAAAGGACATGCAAGGGGAGTAACATAGCAGAGGGAAGGCAGCAAAGACTATTTCTGGAAAAAAAGGAGAAAAGGATTTAGAAAGCAGAAAGGTATTTTCAGTCATTCTAAGGAGAGAGAAGGAAAGACAGTGGTATGAATCTGAATGTCTGAATGCCAAAACAATTGCCAGATTAAGGTTTTCTTGCTGTTGGGTTTTTGCATTTGTTTTTCTTTGTTTTGTTTCTTTCCATAAAGGAATACAAAAATGTACTTACGAAAGGCATTGCATTAAGAATTTTCTTAAATTATTTAAAATTTGTTTTGAGTCTGAAACTGACTGACTAGTGGTCAAACAGGCATATAAGGTAAAGAAACTCATGGAAATGAATTACGGAGTGTGTGATAAATTAATATTCTTCAAATACATGAGTGGAAATGTGTGTGTAGATTCCAGGCATTCTGAAAACATACCTTTTAGAGAAAAATTTAATATCCAAAGATGCAACATGATATAGAAGGTCAGCTGCCAAGCTAAAAGAAAATGAACCACATGAATAAAAATGAGTCCTCATACTGTAGGAGTGATTCTCTATCAAGACTGTGAAATCAAATAAAATATTGATAAGACTTCTGGCTTGCAAATTTATTTGTAAGTCCTTAATAATTGAGGGTGCTTGACAAAATAGGGTCTGCCTCACAGACCTCCCACTTTGCTGTCATTAGCTTGAATGAGCTTCTCTTCATCATGAAGACAAAGGTGAGAAAAGTAATGTAAATCCATCTTGTGCAGGGTTTGTACAACCTCTTCTTTATGACTGGTTTCACACAACGACCAATAGACATTTTCTACTGAAATTTTAATTAAAAGCTATAGAAGCAGTCAGCTGTAGGCCATGAATGTGTTGATAACAGAAAAAGTGCCATTATAGAGTAGAAAGATCAAGCACTGTACAAATTTAATGTGAAACCATGTTAAGTAGATCCACAGGCCTGTGTTTAATGTAATTCTAAGATCTACATGGTAGCGATGGAAATATTAAAGTAAAATATTAAAGTAAAATGTCAGTTAAAGCTAGGACACATAGTTTAACTAGAATCATGTTAATTCAATTATATATGAAGCATATTTTTCTTCTGATGTTTGCAAAGAAATCCCATAATGTGAAAAATACTATTTTTTTTCTGATTGTGGCTGCAAGTATCCAGGTATCCAGGTTATCATAAAATAAAATGTTAAATATATACTAGTGAATATGAAATTTATTCAACATAGCATAGATTAGAACCATAATTTTATAGTAGAAATAATTTTGAATAAAAAAAGCATATTTAGACATATATTGTCAATAAATTAAACTTTTAAATTAGTTTATTCCTCACATAATTTACAATAAAATTTTATAAAATTTATGGTGTGGAGCTTTTGTGGTTTCATAATAACATTTCATATTTGGAATTCAATCTGTTTTGACTAAAAGAATAAATCATCCTGTGTGATTTGGCTGCTTGTTAAGATCAACATATATTTAGTACCAGCTTCCTAGTACAAAAATATTTAAGTATTTTATATTTAATTTTACATTAACTATTCTAATTACCAAAGATATACTTTTTTTTATTCGAGAACCAGAATCCAAAATCACAATAAAAACAGTATTTTTTAGTGAGCCTAAAAAATACTTGATAAAAATTTTTAACTAAATTTCCTGTAAATAAAAAGAAAACATTATATTATTATAGCTCATACAAAAATTCTTAGGTAATGCTTTTACTTGATTAATCAAATTCATTATTTGAATAGTTAAATTTGCTATTCATCAATTCGTGGGTAATATTCTTCTGCAGAATATCACACTTGAATATAAATATCAATGCCACACATCCATAGAAGACAATTCTCTCATTAGATTAATCTGGAAATACATATTCAAAATTATTTACTGAAAGCTGCTGTAGTTACAGAAGACACAAAAGACATATATAAGCACAAGTTCAAATCCATCAACATGGGTTTTAACTTATGTCCATCTGGTACGCTATCTCTATGGTTATTTACTGATAACAAAAGCATATAGTTATTAAAAAAGGACAGTACATTAGGCCATAGAATTGTGTTTTGTAGAAGCTTCTTGACTTAAGAGAGCTTCGCTGGGAATTTGAACACAAATTATTTCTGAAGTCTGTTCTGATTATTTCATACCTCTGCTCAAAAACACAGTCATCAGGGAGGTTGTGTATATTGTACATAAAAGCAGACTCAGGAAAGCATTATATGTCTTCACCCTCTCATTTCTCTTCCAAAGGAAATGGTACACTGACCCCTCAGAAGTCAAGGCAAATATCTCTGATCTTTCTTGTTTGATTTCTACACAGCAGAAAGTTATTTAACATGCCTGAGATTGAAATGCAGAGTAGAAACAAGTTTGGCTTTGACAAATAAGGGAAGATATGATCCACACACAGGCTTATCCTCTTAATTTCTGGACCAGAAATTTATCTCCAATAAATACTGAAAGCCTTTCTGAAGATATATTCTAAACACTTCACAGGTAATGAAAACAGCTTTGGAAATTGCTGTGGGTGCTCCGAAGAAATTCTAAAGCTGTTGGCATCATTTGGTGCCATGCAACTTACACTGAAGAGTCATTTTATATTAGAATTCATTTTTACTCCATAAAATTATACCCAAGATGAAAGTGTTGCAAAGCTATTGTCATTTTAACTGCAACAGGCTCTTACTTCAGCAAAAGTCTTGGTGAAGTGCCACTAAGAGTATGCTCAAGATCTGCTAGAAATGCATACTATTTAACTTTATATCTATTACTGATTAAAAAAAAAAAAAAAGGTGATGACAAGAGTATAGGGAATTGTTTATGAATTAGGGCACACTACAACAGTCATCTGAAACCCAGTTATTCTTTCCAGCCAGTGTTTTCCTATGATCTTTCTCATGAGTTTTTAGCTAGTGTGCCACTCATATTATGTGAAAAAAAACATCTGAGCAGAGTCAAATTTCCAGAAGGAACATAAACTTCAGCACAAGCCACAATTTTGTGTCAGTACTATGCATAAAAAGATTGTGATACTTTCTGTAACATCTATATCTCTACATCTGGAAATATAAACTGTAAGTGGGGATATAGGTTCTAGGTGACTTCAGATGGACTCTTGATTGTCACCTTCTGTGGGTTAGGCGACCATTGTAAATGCCAGTCCTATTAGCTGAATTAAAATATTGCTTCCCTGGTCATTTTAAAACAACGTACTTTACAATCCTTGCTCAGTACAACAGAGATGTGTTTTAGATTTAACTTTTTCCACCTGGTCATGCCCCACAGTTGTCCCTGTCTGTAAAAATACAAAAAAAAGCAGCTATCCTCTACTTTAAGACGCACAAATTCTTTTCTTCTGTTTGTATTTTTCCAGACATAGAAGTTTCTAGAAAATGCATATGCTGCACTTCAGAGGTGCAATCAAACAATTCAGCGATGGCAGTGTAGTGTATACAGAAAGCTGTGTAACCAGAAGATTGACTTTGTGAAGTATTCATCACTACAGGTGATGGAAAATTTTGTACGTGCAAAAACATAACAAAATGAGCAGCCACAACCTAGCTGCAAAAAGGAAGTCTTCTATTAAATATCTTTAAAAATCTACTATAACCTCAAATAGAAAGTTTACAAGAGTTTCTCAACAAGAAAAGTTTTTTGAAATCATGACAGTGTATGGAGCTGGACACACCAAGATGTATCTCTGAAATGGTTGACCAAGAGCAGAAGAAAATCAAACCAGGCTTAGTTGAATCTACATTCTTGGAAATAATTCTAGAAGAAAAATCCAAATTCTGTAAGTGCTGTATGGTGGCAAGTTGAAAATATTTTGTACTGTCACTTTCCAAAACAGTTAAGAGACAAATAGTCTACTTGATGTTTCTTCACAGAAGAAAGCAAATTGAATAGTTCATCTGATTTGTCAATAATCTTTTTCTAATATTTACTGAATTTGTATTTTAGTCAGGAATTATTTTGGGTGAGATAAAATGGAGAATCACATTGTACTGTGAAATAGAAATTCATATGCAACAACCTGGATCATATAGATAACATTTTTTTTTTTTTTCTGCCTTTTAAAAATCTCTATGCATTCCCTAACAACACTTTCAAGACAAGGTACCCTTTTGGTATGTAAAAGCAAATGTGATAAAATGCAGTGAGGACATACTGCATCTAGCTAAAGTATAGTAGGACCTTCAATATTTATATTAAATTTTTCCCCGTAGGCATATTCATTCTATAAATGCGTACCAACTCATCAAGGAAGAATTATCACAAAGATGAAGATAGTCCAACATGCATGTTTCCTGTATTTTTCTAGATGTAATCCATTGCAAAGAAAGAAATATGAAAATGTTTATTAAACTATAAGCCTGCCTGACATTGAATACATTTACTTCAGTAGATGCAGTATCAGAAAGATTATTGCCAAAAAGAAATTTTTAAATTATGATTGTCATGGTAACTACCAGCTGCTGTTGCACCAGTTCCACTAATGATACAGTTTTTTTAAGGATATGCTGGAACTGTAATGCAACAAAGAAAAGGAAAATACTTCCTTGATCACACAGTGATGATTTTTTTATAAGCTTTTCCAAACCTGATTTTAGAAACACTCACACTATAACACATATAATAAACTATTAATAAAAATATGTGTACACTAAAACTAATGAAGACCATTTGATTTCAGCAATAATCTGCTTTGGTTTTTAACAGCCCAAGTATGGCAACTGTGCACAATCTCATTGATAAATATGCACCAAATGACAAATTAATATGCGCTGACCCTTCTCAGCTACAGCTACAAATGTAATTACAGTATTTTGGACATCAGTCAGTTTTGTCTGATTGGGGAAAGGTTGATTCAAGCAGCATATGGATCTGCTATAAGGAAGTATAAACTGCCCTCTATGTGAGGAGAGCGTGCATAATATGTGTTAAAAAACAAGAAAAAAAAAACTTAAAATCATGACTATTAGAAAGCAATATATTTTGTTAAACTGCCAAATCCATTAAATTGTTTAACTATAGAGAAGACTGTTATTGAAATCCCAGTGGGACTTCTGTTTAGATGATCTGGGAGCTTTTTTTTCCAACAGCTAGTATGTAATTCCACTTGCTAAGTTTCCTGATTGTTTTCACTCTGCTTTAAACAGGAAATTGAAAACCCATAAGATTTTTTTCCTTGTGAAATGTTCAGATGATTCTGTAACTCAAGAAAGCCAACAATATATATGATAACAGTGATAACAGTGCATAGGACTGGAAAACAGGGTCTGCCATATTATTAAGTTACCTAATTTTTGAAATTGAACAAGGATAGAAATTCAAGAAATAGACTAAAAAAATCTCAAAAAAGCTTATTTTTATAGCCAAATGGATATTATGTGTATATACTATGTCAAAAATATTTTAATTATAGTACCCTATATTTAAAGTTGTGAGCTGGCATTTTTGGTATATTTGTCTATTTAGTTAAAACCAGGGATTAAATGTCCGCTGAAAACTCAAAGATGCTTTATAGAAGCTGTCAGTCATTTCCTGACATTTTCCATTGTCTTCTAGTTCTGGTATTTTTCTTATTAACTGACTTCCTTGTTCAATTTATGAACCAGATTTCCTCTGCTTTGAAACAGCCTGCACTGAATTATTACTGTACACAATGGGAGATGTACTCTGGTAACTATGGTGTAGAAAGGATCTCGACCTTAACTCTTGCAGAATTGAGCTAACTTGTAAACCAGTATGAGGGTGAGCTTGGATTATTTCTTGCAGGCAGCTATCAGTTGCCTGTAAAATTATTAGCTTTACAGAGGAGGTAAAATTTTTATTTTGAATAGAAATTTAATTTTTATTAAGTTGCAAAAAATTTGAATACAGCTAAAATCCTACAGGTAATAGATCAGTTAAAAATGTTGCAGAAAGTATCTGAAATCTAAACAATTGTTGCTTACGTATTTCTTTCAAACAGTAAATAAAATTATACAATGATCATCATGAAGGAATAAAAATTTGAAAAAATAGAAGCAAAAAGGCAAAGGAGACACACCAGGAGAAAAAATTTGCAATTTTTTAAACCAGGTAAAGCAACTTTTAGATATGTGCTTGATCTCAGAAACTAATATTAAATTTTCATAAATTTATGGTATTTTTGCTGGAAGCAGAGACCTGAATAAACTAAAGATTTATTCCATTGTAATTATGGGGGTTTTTTTTAATCGCAGTGAATGCACAAATCATTGTTGTTCATTTAGGTAGAACATAATAAGACACAAAATTGGTTTCTGTGGTTCTCCTTGAATGATACTTAAGCCTCCATTCAAAACTTCAGAATTGGCAAATGGGAAAATAAATGTCATATTTGGAACACTGGAAAGGTAACAAGTTGTTGCAAAAGAAGCAGATGCTAAGAATTTAACAACATATTTCAAAAAAAGTAATCAGCTGGAAAAAAAAAAGCACAGAAAAAAGGTCTATGAGTCTGAAAAAACAGAGTCCTCAATCTGTTCTTAATTTGAAATATACACTGCAGTTCTACTTCTATTTGCAACTTTATCACTTCTCCTTAATACACCAAAGCCAAACAAACAAAATCATCCACATTCAGCAGAAATGTGGATGATTATGATATTTGCAATATTCTGCAATGACTTTGCCAACTAATAATCTCATGGACTCTCTATAATTGCAAAAAAAAAAAAAAAAGGAAAAAAAAACCAACATCAAAACAATTAAATCAAATAAAACCAAAAAAATCCCACCAAATTACTACTCCAAATTAAAAATATGAAAGAAAATGCCAATGCACTTTAGCCTTCTTCCAGTGCAATTCTTGCACAGTGCTTTCTTGTGAAACTTACATGCTTTCAGAACACCCTGTCTCTAGAGCAAAATACCAAGTAAAACATAAATCCACATAGTGCTGTTATCCACTTATCAGCATCACTTATCAAGCTTTTGTAATTACTGGAAGCCGTTTCTCTCTTTTTCATTAGAAGAAAGACCGATAAAATACAATTAGTATATTTAAAAAAAATAATTGGCAAACAAACTAACAATGAAGAGGAAACACTGTTACACAAGGAAAGAAAAAAACACCACATTACAAGATCATGTTGATGTTCCCCTGCATAGCATTACAACATTAAATTACCTACAATCCTGGTAAAACCGCCCTTTGGCTGATTCATGAGAACAGGAAAGTGATGGATGCTTTTATTCTTGGTTCATCACCTTTGTCTGCTTGTGATACAATAAAAAGTCCCCAAAATCACTAGAAATACATGCAAACCAGTCTCACTCATCCCATCTCCCATCCCAGTTAGACTGCTATCATGTCCATTCAACCTGTTTTCAAAGCAATAAATTTATGTGAAAGGGCTTTCCCTCCTAAAAGATCAGTCAAAAAAGCTCTTTGTTCAAACTAGAATCTGAAAATATCTCTGGTACCTTCTCTGCATAATTTTTTAACAAAAACATATATACAACCAAAACCATCCTCCAGAAGCTAATCTAAAACAATCTGCAATTTTGGTTGATATTTTCCTTCATATCCAAACTCTCCTTTTGTGTCACCAGTAGGCACAAGAATATCTGAACAGCTGAAGTTATTCAGTACAAAATTTCTACACCATGACTCTGACAGTGGGAGTACATCTGTTCTTCTATTTATAGAAGGGGATAAGGAGAGAACTCAAGTTCTGGATGATATGGTCTTCACCTGTTTCAGAAGTTCACACCCTTGGTTTCCTCACTTGCCCCAAGACAAATGCACAGCCATTTATTGGCGTAAACTTCCTGCAATTTCCCTGGTAAATTCTAATATGCTATATTGCTTCTTGTATTCACAGTATTGTTAAGATTTTTTTTTCTGAACAGCAATAACTAATTTGGAAGTCATCATTATAAGTGTGTTTCCATGTGTAGATTGTTTACGTTTTATCAACCTTAAATTTCATCCAGAATTTTTGCCTGGCCTTTTAGTACTAGCCGAGTCTTTTGTGACTAGGCTTGCTTTATTGAACCATCTTTAGCAATTTGTAACAGTGCCAAACATTGTTAATTCGCTATTCACATCACTTACCTGAACATTCAAATGAGGAAGCTCAGGGATGTAATTTTATCCATCATGAGAATGCTTATTTTTAAATGAAATGTATTACAGTAATTTTAGCAGCTTATAATGGCACACAGCACTTGTCGAGCTGACATAACTGCTTTGAGGTCTAAGGTATAATTAGTGAGAAAGCACAGCAAATTTGGGATTGACTTGAGTGAGATTTATCAAATATTTAGTTTTAAACCCAAACTTTAGCATGTTGCTGAATAGGTGTGTAAGCTGAGATATAAAATTAAAGAATTAAACAAAAAGCCTCCATAAAACCATAAATTCACATTTTTGAATCCACTGATATTTTTGTGTATTTTATTCCAATGGAATAAATAAGTGTTCTAATTAGAAATAGCTCACAAACCATCCCTATATTATATCTGATTTTCATACTTTCAATACACTTTTTGACTGTTATTTTTGAATGTTATTAACTCTGCAGACCAAGAAAAAAAAGGCTTCAGAAGCCATCAGTGCAGAATATCACTGTGCAAATAAGAAATACAACAAGCTATGCGGTGTTCAGGAATGTTTCATTTAATGCACTAAAGGCAATATGTTCTTCATTAATTGTATAAAGTCACTTTTTTAATTTAAAATACCTAATAATGGAGAAAGCTGCTCCTTGCTAAGGATTTGAAAAGCCCTATATGGTTTGATGACAAGATTGTCACTGTCACGTAATAATTCCATTCTCATTGAACAGATCTGACAATGTAAAATCACTCTCAAAATAAATCCTTTTATACTAAGAAAAAGTAATAATAAAGTACATTGGAAATGTTTTTCTACAGAGTTATTTTCCCACTTCATAAGCAAATGCAGCTACCAGTAACTGAACAAACTCTAGGTTAAAATTAGCAAAGTTACAAATAAACAGGTTTTTTTCTAAATTGTCATGGCTAATGCATAATTCAAAATGAGAACAAAGGCTAAATTATAAATCACCCGATATATAAATTAATTATAATAATTCTGCATTCCTCATTTATAAGTAAGAAGGTACTACACAGTCTGCACAGACACGATAAACCCTTTCTTCTCTAGACTTCTACAGCCATGACCACAATACACATTATGACCCTTGAAAAATTTAAACTTTACATTAGATCACTGCATAGATTTTCCTATTTTGAATTTTTAGAACCTCTTGTGAAGTGGGAAACATTTGTCATTTATTTTGAGGAGATATGGAAATGGAGGCTGAGCATTAAAATGTTCATAAATTTAATTTTGAAATATTTTACAATGTCATGTGTAAAACATGAAATGGAATTAAATTTGTGTGATACAACTGAAGAAAAAAATGTTATGCTTTTCTTGGAGTGATCTGTATATTGATATACATAGTGATCAGTCATACAAAGTCCGTCTGGTGGATTAAAAAGGTATCTTAACAAAGAAATTAAGAAAGATAGTGAGTTATTGTCCAACATGTATGTTTCCTATTGCCCCATATTACTGAGAAATTAATCTGTCTTTTGATTAATAGAAGAAAAGGAAAGATCTTTATATGATACTGTGGTCTTGAACTTCTTCCAGTGCCTCAGACTAAACACACTTGGACATATCCTGTCAGTGAATTTACTGCCAGTTAAAAAATAGTGTGCATAAACGAACAATCTCAAAGAAAAAGCAAAAGAAAGTATTTTTCAATATGACATTCAGCAAATTCCATACTACAGGAACATTTCTTCACTGATTTATTTTTCTATATTACGCAGAAGAACAAAGCTATGAGCTATGAGATCACAAATGTGAGAAATCAGACTGTCATATATTTTCCTCAAAAATTGTGTATAGTGGTAGGGGGCAATTGAAAATTTGAGTGAGCCACTTAATATTCTCTCACAGTTTTTGTTAATTATCTTTACTGTTGCTCAGTGTAGTGTACTTAAGTGGACCTGCATGCATTTTTTACGTTTGTTCAAAAATTTAAATAATGTAGAATAATAAAAATCTGGTTCAAGGTCAATAAATGTCTAAACATCACCTCCATGGGAAGTTGAGTATGGAGTAAGATGCAGAGTAACAGTATATCCAGATAGTGGAAGAGCAAACTACAAGATTAACAACAGTTCTCCCTTCTCCCTGGTCATAAATCATTTTATACTAAGAGAAGTTTACAAGAGATTTTGCTAAATTTATGCATCTTATTTAAAACTTTGATCAGTCTAAGTAGACTGCTTTACAGGAGATCTTATCATTTATATATTGGCCAAGGTAATGTGAAAGTTTTGAACCAAGCTTTTCACTAAGAGGTCTTTTCCCTTAGGAAAATTTATCTTAATATAGTCAAAGAAAATTTTTCTGAGATCCATGAGGAAAGACTAGGAATGAGGGACTTGTCCAACTAGGAGTAGGAATGGCTCCAGGAACACCTAAGAGGCTCTGAAAAAGGAGAACAGGGCTGTGCTTCTCACAGGCAAGCATGAACTGGGGCAAGTGGAATAGGAAAAGACAATGGACATGATCTGAAGTGAGTTTCAGCACAGTGAGAAAAGTCAGGCAGTGGGACAGGTTTGCCCAGAGGGGTTGAGCAGTCTTCATTCCCAGAATTTCTCATGAGATGTTTCAAAAACTCCTGAGCAACATGGTTTGGTCTCACAGCTGATCCTCTTTGTACATAAGTTTGGACTGAGGAGATCTCAAAGTCCCTCCACATGTGAATGATCCTGTAATCTTATGCTAATGTCAAATATCAAATTTCAACATTTAACATTTTGAAGGTTTTGTCCAGCATAGGTTTCTGCCTATTAGTGATTGATTTTTGTATTTTCAACTATAAGAAATAGTTGAAATATGTAGTGTAGGTTCACTTATATATTCCATATAAAAATAGTTCTAGATATGAGATGCTTGCCTTTTTTATTTCAAAATTACAGGCATTTTTGTACAATTTGAACAAAATTCTAATTATATTTTTTATATTTCTTCATAGTTTTTGTTAATTAGAATAAGAGCAAGAATTGAAAAACCACAGAAATGACAGCCTGTGGTTACAAGTTAAAAGAAAACCCCAATCTCGGCTTTTGTTCCATAAAGTATATATTGTTTCATTCCTCAAATTTTCACAGTTAAATAAAATTTTAATTTAATTTTGAATTCTAAAAGATAATATTTTTTCATCATAAGTACGTGATTGTAAGTATATAAAAACACTCCCAAAATCTGTAATCACAACAGTGACCCTAGTTATCTCTAGAGATATTAAAGCCCCCCAAACCAAACCAAACAAATAAAAACCCCTGTCCTCTTCCTCTTTTACTGTCCCACCAAATCTTTTTTTTTTTTGCCTCCAAACTCTGAAATTTCTAAGTGATGGAATTGCAGTGAAGGAAAATAACCTGCACAATAGGTGGTCTAGGAGCTTGTAGTAGTCTTCATATGCATTTTCTTAATAAAATATTATCTGTAGTTTCAAATCTCTGATGAAAGATATCTTTCATTGATTATTCCATACAATTTAGATTTATAATATTGCTGCGTATTATAAGAAAAGGCCATGTTAAAGGGGTAATCAAAATTAACTCCAAGCAAGAGGTTGACTAGTGAACCAATGTCACCCTTCATGCTATCATTTCTCACCCACTCTATGTGTGACAGCTCTTCTTAAGCCTATTTTACCTGATCTCAATAACAATCACGACCAAATTTTCTGAAGGCCAACTCATTTATCTTGTACTTAACATTCAGGTTTCCTCCTTTTCTCCTTGAGCTGTGAGCCTTCCATGGCCTTCCAAATCCAGTAGCAGGTAGGTAACAATGGATTAATCCAAAAGTAATACACATATGAAGACATAATTATCTTTCCCAGGAAGAAAATCCTCCAAAAGAAGTAAAGGACCAATGTTCAGCGGCTTTATCAAATTTGACAAGCAACCTCATTGCAACCAGAGCTGTGTTCCTGAGCTCGGGTACATGCAAGAAAAGCCAGAATATGAAGTTATTCATATATAATTAAGACAAAGTTAATTCTTTTCCAAAACTCAGAGAACGAAAGGAACAATTTCTATTTAGTGATGCTTAAGATGTTGCAAATTCTAACCTGAATAGTTGTTCTGACTGAGTCATCAATTGTACCATAATTACATTCTCCATGTTACAACAATTTCTTTACTAGGACACTCTCAATGTCAGAATGACATGGCAGAGGTGATAGTTTTAAGGTTTTCAAGATTCTGATCGACTCCTGCTGAAGTAGTAACTACATATAAAAGGAAGTACACTAGTATATGTCCCATTGAATCGCTCTGCAATGAAAAATGTAGGAGTTCAAACTTACAGGCCACATAATTAAGGAAGTATGAATTTTCTTTTTTTTTTTCAGTTTTGGAGTGGGTTTTTTATTTTTAATAAGGACCCTTCCAAATATTCTATAGAAATAACAAATCCAAGCTTACTCATGAGCTACTCCTGAATGGGGAATGACTATGTATGCTTTTGTTAGGTACCATTCTTGAAGGCTAAGAGTAATATAGATAAAAAAGCTACCAAAATGTGGAATTAAATTCTAATATAAAAATCTTCCAAGAAAATAAAAATGAAAATCCAATCTGAAAATGGTTGTTTCAGTGAAATCATAGTGAAAATTAAAATGACTGTGCATCATATGCAAAAAAACCTGACAGCCAAACATGTCATCTTTATTTTCTTAAAAAAAAAATCTTGATTTGCTAAATTTCACATTCAAGTAATGTAAAATCATTATTTTCAATAGGAAAGATAAAAATACAACCTGTGGTGACTAATCATTTTCAGCAAGCAAAGCTTTCCTTTAAGTAAAAAGAACCCTGTCCCCACTTTGAACAATAATGATGATTATTATTAAGCATTCTGTTTGTCTTCTTTAAATGTTCTTTAAAGTAGTTACTGACCCTTTATAATTTGATTTAATAGGAAGGTCCCATAAAATAATACTGAGATTCTGCTCTTGTGCTCTTAGCTAGACTATTTGTTCTTCTTAGCACTTGAACAATTACTCAATAGGAGATTCTGTCATGCTCAGTTGATATAGATTCCATTATTCCAGCAACTGAATTATCATCAAGCATTGTGTTGCTAAGTTTTATGTTATGTCATCCTTCCATTAGCATCAGCAGGCTTGCTTTATTTCCTAATATATAACATTTTTTTTAACCCCCTAAATGAAATTTTTATCTGGCTAAAATTGTTTAATACATATTCTCTTAAGAACTGGAAAGATAGTTTAAAGAATTCTCTCTCCTGGGACAATATAATGGGATGTTACTTGGAGATTTGCAAGGATTTGCATTAAATTATTTTAGAATTTCTTCTCAAAAAAAAGTTTTAAAAAATCCATTTATTTTAATTATTTTGATCCTAATAGGCACTAATATATATAGTATTACCTATTTTCTATTAACTAAAAAACAACTTCCCCCAAAAAACAAAATTTATTGTCTTTTGGACAAATGTGACATCATATCTGAAATGTAAGAAATATTTATCTTGATGTTATGATTAGGAAAGATACTTTTACAATTAAAAAAACCTTTAGAACAGAAAGCATAAGAAAAATTAAAATACTTTCAACCATTCAGCATTTTACTTAACAGATCTAGATAAATATTTAAGCATATCCAAATGCTTGTTTCTGCTTTAGAGTTTTAGGTGTGTCATAAGTGGCACATAACAGATTCATTTCCATGATGATCAGTTGGAATTCCCCTAAAAAAGCAAAAAAATCCCCACCAAAAACATGTCGGGGTGGAGAAGTGGAGCGAGAGAAAGGGAAAAAAGAGAGAGAGATTACAGTGAGATATGCTTTATTTGACATATTCTCCCTATGGAACAATTAATTTGGGGAATTTAATGGAGTTTTTCACTCACTGATAGAGCTGTGTAATGTTTCTCCATTCTCCTATTAAAATATTCTAATTAAATCAGTCATCCTAGTCCCATCTGTTATATACTGCTCTCATGTGGGGTGGCTGCTGGATTCTCTCCAGGGCAGCCACTGTATTTAGCTCTCTTCATGGCTGGTTGGATGTCAGACACAGCAGAATCTTGTTCTCAGTTAGAAATTACTGCTAAAATATATTTTGCTGTTACATCACACATGAAAGAAACCCCAGGACAATATGCCCATTAGTAAAAATTGTAGGCTGACAAGAAAAACTGAATCATATTTCCCTGCTATTTTCTGTCGTGCTGGAATGCTTTTTAGTTCTTTTGAGACAAGGAAGGACAAATACATCTTGGAGGAAAAAAAAAGGTGTCTAATTAGCTTTCAAAGTGTACTTTGAGCATTATTGTTCTCCACGTCAAAGAAGACACTCCTTCATAATAATTGCTGTAGAAACTGTTTATCAAAGGAATGTTAACTGAGTAGATGACAGATTATCTTGTAGTGCTGCAAGGGCAACTGAAATAAAACACACTCACAAATCTTCACAAGTGCATCTCAGAGCTGGGTGTCACCAGACCACTCGCTTACAACACTGCACAAAACCCTAGTTCCACTGAAGTCACTGAATTTTACATTGACTTCAGTACAGCCAGGATTTCTGCCTCTGATGATAATCTATATGCATCTTTCAACTAACTTAAACTAAATATGGTTTTTTCACTCCCTAGAATAAATGGGCTTTATGTTTTTCAAGGTCAAATTTGTTTAAATTGGTTCAGCTCTGATTACTTTGTCACTGGAAGGAGGTACCACCACTTTAGCTAACCATATAGTTATGGTGAGAGACATATGTTCAAATGGAAAGATTTATCATGTTTATACATTGGGTTGATAGTTTATAGTCTGTGTCTGTAAAACTTGCAATAAATATGTAGAGTCACCTTTAAAACCAGCCAACCATCAGCTGATTCACTTAAACGGTTATGTTTCTCAGGCTTTCATAAATTTTCTTTAAAACTTCCACACAATTTTCTGTATCTGTTTGCATGAATAGAATATAAATACTTGTCAAAGGGCAAAATGTAACAATTCTGAATTCCTTTAGAGAAGTCATGGGGTAAGAAAAGTATTTTGCAGATTTGCACAGATAATGTCTAACCCTACAGAGTCTAGTGAAGCATAATGGATAGCAAAGGAATTATAAACAGACTTCAGTAGAGCCCATGGACAGTACTTGTGAAAAGAAATGACAAATGTAGCATTCAGTGCACCCAAGAACTTCAAGATAATTCTTGAATAATAGTTCCTATTGAAATAATACCACTTTTCTTCTCTTAAATTTAGTCCATTAAACTCCTAGAGAATTCTGTGCCAGCAGAAGTAGGATTTACCACTAAAAGATAGGGCATACTTAGTGTGCAGATGGTTCTCACATCTGCATATACACTGTGAAGGAGTGAGAGATTTGAATCCCTGAACTAGTTTTATGTCATTCTCATTTTTAAAAACCAAAAGAGTAATAAACTTTCATTGAAAAAAAATGCAGTGGCTAATTTATTGAGCATTCCTTCCTTCAACTTAAAAAAACTAATTATCCAATCAGAATGTAACGTACTGAAATTACCATTAAGTTACCAATTAAAATATTATGAAATTGGAAGTATACAATTAAGATAGTTTTCAAATTACTTGGAAAAAAACCACATAAATTTACACAAAACATAGAAAGCAAGGAAAACAGATATACAGAAGATTTCTTCTGAGTTAAAAGCTCATTTGATCAGCATGTCTTTACTCATAAATATCTATATATATTAATATTCTAAATTTCATATGAAATATCTGTAGCTACACATGTGAAGCTTAGAAGTTTTATGAAATAGAACATCAGGATTACCTACCTCCAGTACTTTCCTAACTCAAAAACATGTTTCTTAATCATATGTAACTCTTAAAATTATATTTATTTATACAAAACCTTTTCTTCAGTAAGGAATCAGTCCCAAAATGTAAACTTATTAAAACTAGTCTCCTCCCATTATTCTACTTAAGATTTCAAAAATAAAAATTTTAGTTACAATTTTAAAACCATCTCATAAAAATCTTTATGGAAAATAGTGTAGATCAATTTTTAATATATATTTTAATTAATCATGGCTCATAGTAGAAGGTGTCCCTGGCCATGGCAAGGGCTTTTGAACTAGAACATTTTGAAGGGCCCTTTTAATCTAAACCAAATTCTGTGTTTCTTGAATTTGAATGCTGGTTTCATTCTCTTATCTTTATGAACTCTTGTATTTGCTGTTCTTTTGTCACCTATGAATATTATTATTACTGCATAAATAATGGTTGACATGTAAGTCTACTATGGTACTTTTATTTTTGCCGATTCTTTGGTTTTGATTGTTTTTATAGGTTCAGTAGTTTCTGTTAAAGATCAAAAGTCTTTGCCTTTTGTCAGCCAGATGGTTCAGTTTCCATGTTGAGTGGGAGGGCCACCTTCCAAAGGCCAACTGGATTAAAAACGAACAAGAAGCAAAGAGTAGGAAACCACATTTTCAATACAAAGCCTTCAGAAATATCAAGGCAACCACAAAAAACAGGAGGTGAAGCGGTAAAATGGAAAAGACAGTCAAACATGTAATATGAGTTTTGATATTTAATATTATTTTGGTTAGACACAAGATGAGTATGACTCTATCATATGCACATGCCATCCTCCTAACAGACTACAAAGACTGTTTCCCTCGGTAATCACTGAAAAATGCAGTAAGAGAAAAGTAATTTCATGATGCAAAATGGTTCCATTACTTAAGTGACTTTTCATAGTATAAAAATGGGTGATGGAAAATGTCTAATAAATCAGTGATTCATTTTATTGCTATTGAAGAATTGATCAATAATTTAGACATTCCTACCATGTACACTTAATTTGAATGTATTCATGAGTTATCACTGATAATTTATTCCTTGGGGAAATAGAGCTTATCCTCAGTTTATTTTACCTAAAATTTAGCTTTATCTAATTATTTTTCTTCTTCTGAATAATTGCTTTTACTTTCCTCTACATCCATAATTTACTTTTCTCTTTTTATTTTGGTATCAGAAGGCCATTTCCAACAAGATTATTTTCCTAAGCTGTGTTTTAGTTATGAAATATTTATCTTTTTTTTTTTTTTTTCAGAATAAAATTTCTTGACATCCAGAAAATCCTGGAACTCTTTTGTGCTGATTTCTACACTGGTCCATGTATAATCATGTACTATTACAAGACTCAATATGTCTGTAAAAGACAACAAAATTGAAAAACTGGAGTTACATGGTACAGAAGCAAATTACTCTAACCCATAATTTACTTCGGTGTTAAACATGAATATGTTTTACTATTGTTTGTTTGTTTGTTTCAAATGTCATATAAAAATATGGGTGCAGTATATTCAAAAAGACATTTTAGATTTTCCTACCTATGGGTAGCAATTTCACTTTAGAAGGAAAATCATTTTTCAAATATGAGCTAGTTCTCACTTCTAGTCCTAAAGGACTAGAGATAATGAACTTTAGCATTGTGACATTTTTATGTACTGAAAAAATATCTCTAATTTTAACAGATTTTTATAGTGCTCTTTGAGAATCCTTTAAAAATGAGAGTGTTGGAGTAGTGGTTGCTGCTGCCTATTATCTGTTCCCAACAAGCCTCTCCTGTAGAAAAGCAAGTTGAGATAACCTCCAGGCAACGAAGTCAGACCCTCACTCAACACTCACCACAACTGGCTCGGTGATAGAGGCAAGAAAGGCTCTTTTTGCAGGGTTTCATTCCAGCAAAGGATATCACATGCACCTGAAAGGAGCCCAGCAAGGCAAAAGGGGGTGACAACGTGGAGAAGGCAATTTAATAGAGGGTAGGGGGTGGGGGTGAAGCTAAGGCTGGGCAGAAGGGTTTGGTCTCCAGGGAAAGGGGGGTGACCACTAGGGATACCTATCCAGTGAGGGCACGGGGAAAGGAGAAACCAGGGGAAGCTGTGGCCCAGAAATCCATTTGGGAGTCTGTTTTTCCCCTCAGGAGGACTGACTCTATGGTAAGCAGTTGCTGCCATTGCCAGAGCCAAGGACTTGGGAATTGACCAAGGTGGAAGAGTTCATGGGATGCTACAGTCCTTTTCTGTGAAGCTCAAAGCATTGCTATAAAGGTAAAGCATCATACACAAAAGTAAAAAAATTCCAAATAAATCCCTGGGTATTCTAAAATACTAGGATTTATTTTTTCCTAGTTCTCATTTTATGAAGTATTGCATGCTGTAGGAATGTGAGTATTGTGTCTTGTTTTGCTTAGGTCTTGCATAGAGCTAGGTGTTGACTCTCCACTATCAGCTAAAATATGTCCTTTGAAAAGGGATTTTTCTCCTTTTCTCCTTCTCTTTCACAATATCCCCAGAATAGTTTTTTTCAGAAAGCATTTTTGAATCCAAGTTAATCAGGCAAAGGAAGAGAATGAAGAGCAGTCATTGAAGCCAAACCCAGTGGAAATTTTTGGGTTCTTTTTGCTGGTGAAGGGAGCAGGCTTGATAATGAACACTGAACACAAGCCATGGTTTTGTAATAGGTAGTCAGAACAAGCCAAACCAAAATGCTTCTAACCTAACTCTCATAAAGAAAGACCTCATTTACAGACACTGTCTCGTGCTGGAGGCTTTGTGTGACTTCCGCTCATCTTCACTGACTAGCAAATGAGTGCAAGCAATCAGGCTCTCAAGAGGTAACTAAAATTTAGGTGCATATTATATTCAAAAATTAGGTAGTCTTTATTGTGCACTTTTAGACCTCATCACACTGTCATACTCCACATATAGTAGCAATTTCAGAAAGGAACAGGCTTTTTTACAAAATCAATTTAAGCATAAAACAATTAAAATCACAATAAAATTGCTTACAAAACTGAAAAAAAATTTATAACATAAAAAAATTGCAGGTATTTTTGTCACTTTTAATCAATTTTCACTGTTTTTCCATATTCATAGGGATATTTTCCAGATATTAATACCTACTCGAGCATATATTTTTCTCAACAACTAAGATCTTTGGGGTGATTTCATTTGCATTGGTAAGAGCTTTTTCTGATTGTGAAATGGCACATAGCTCCTTGTATTTTCTCCTCTTGCCCATGCAAGATGAGTTGCTGAGCAGCAACTCTGAGCTAAACATCTAAAGGACAGGCAGCAAGTTAATCAACATAATGCCTGATATTGACCCATGGCATCTGCATAACACATGTGAACAATGGAGCAGTTCAAAACACTGTTGACAATTCATGCTGAGTTCATTACCTAGCACAAAATAGGCTAGCAAGTATATAGAAGTGTAGTTTACAGAGAGGGGGAAAGTGGGAAGATTATTTATTTATTTATTTATTTATTTATTTATGAAAGAACAAGTAGGGCAATTGGAACAAATAAATCAATTAGTTGGAGGGATTAAAATGTTCTTGCATTTCAATTAAATTTTAGGAGAATAAGAAATCTTGTATTAAATGCAGAAACCAGTCCGTATCTGCATAGCAGTCTTTACATTAGTTATGTTTAAAATTTTGATTATTTAAAACTAAATTAAATTTGTAAAAAATGCCAATCTATAAGAATTTACACTGCATATTACAAAAAATAAGGCTATCTTTGAATGATTAGAAGTAATATCTACTGAGGATTTCTGGACTAGAAAACAGTCCTTTGTGCCTTCAAATGTTTTGGGATTTTTTTGTCCAGACACAGTGAATAAAAGTTGCAGTGCAGCTCTTTAGAGCCTGTGAGAAAAAGAAACAGAAAAATGTGAAAGAAGCAGAGACAGGGTTGTTGTTCCAGGAATGAAAAGGAAGAACATCACCTTAATCTTTCCTGAGGCTGGATCAATCATGTATTATGAACATGAAAATTTATTTACACTTTAAGTATAAAGGGCTTACCTACTTTTGTTCTGCATGTTGTTATAATATCTTTCTAAGAAGTACAAAACCCAGACATTAGCTGTAAAAAAAAAAAAAAAAAAGGAAAAAAGTAAATTTGCAAGATTTTTTTTTTTATTTCTTAATATGTAAATAAAATTAGAGAGTACTCCGAATTGGGGTCACAGACTTTGTAAAGAATTTGCTACACTCTTAAATGTACTTTCTTATTTCTACTTACTCATATACTCTTACTTCTCTGTCTTTTCCTTCCTTCCTTTAGGAGCAATTTCCAAGTGAAATGTAAGGTAAGTCACACATTGACCATTTAAGTAAATTCACTCTAAGTAAATGTTGAAATTATATGAAAAAAAAATGTAATGGAAATAAAGTTAAGGTGCTCTGTGACTTTTTACACAATTCTCATATTGAATATATTTTCTGTAAAAAAAATCTAGCAATTAATTTGCAATACAGTCAGCTAACATACAATTAATACATAGTAAAGTTCACAATATCACCACTTCTAAGAGAAGTAATATTACAATGCCAGATATCACCAAAATGTCTGAGAAAACAGGTGTGAATCCTGAACCTTTCAAACTCAGCATCTAAACTGCTCAGTTTGAAAATGTACAATTCAGTAGGCATTGGACTGTGTCTTCAAACCACTTCTTTTAATAAATGAGAATGTTGCATTAAAATGTCATCTAGGGAGAACTGGAAAGCATTCCAATGTTCCTAAACTTTTTCCACAAGTCCCAGTCTGGAAATATTGTGTTCTGTCTAAGTACCTCAGAAGGAAAGACGAGGGCAGGGAGAAAGAATGACAGGGGCAAAGAAAGAATGAAAGATAGGAAGGTAACTCAGGCATAAAAATTTATTTCTGCAATCAACACTGGAAGGATGGAATGAGATTTCTGGTTATAGACTCATTTCATTCAGATGAAAGAGAGAAATACTTTATAGTTTCATGCCATGCCAAAATGGGGTGTTGTCTAACTTTGAAATCTCCCAACTTAATTGTTTGTATTTATAATAATGATTGATAATTTTTCCAAATTCCATTTTAATCCTGAATATAGGCAGCTAAATTGATGACTGTTAATTCCCACAATAATACTTTGACTGTTTAGACTGGAACACAGTTTAAAATAGATGCCACTTTGGGAAAAGAAAAATAGAAGAAGAAAAAAAAAGAAAAAAAGGGAAAAAAAGAAAAGAAAAGAAAAGAAAAGAAAAGAAAAGAAAAGAAAAGAAAAGAAAAGAAAAGAAAAGAAAAGAAAAGAAAAGAAAAGAAAAGAAAAGAAAAGAAAAGAAAAGAAAAGAAAAGAAAAGAAAAGAAAAGAAAAGAAAAGAAAAGAAAAGAGAAAAGAAAAGATGAATCACTAGGACATTCCTGTCTCAAATATGGTGTTAGTATAAGAACAGGACAACTATTCAATTGTGTGTACCTTTCACATGTAAAAACACTGACACTAGAGAAATATTTGTAACATCTTTCCAATATGGACAAATACAAGAGTGTCTAAGAAATGGACCAAGCAAAACCTGCTGTCAATTTTTCTCTTTATGGGGAAATGCTGGCTATGCATGTTGTAGAAATACCACACAAATGCTACATATCATTAAGGGCTGTTAGTTCCCAGAGACCATGGACATGTAATATATTAAAAAGTAAACACTTTCCTGGCATAAGAATAAAAGCATAGTTTAAAAAAATCAAAGAAACAAACAAACAAAACCCAACAGTGAAATAAAGTAGTTATGTTGTCCACGTCTCCTTCATGGTTTATTTGCCCCTATCTTTCATTGATTCTTCTGGGAGTTGATGTAGGATTTCAATAAGGGTTTTAAGATTAAATTTCTTTCTGTTAATCCTCTAAGCTTTTCCCTTTGGAATCCTAACTTCAATGACAGACTGTTCATTCACAGTATTCAAACCCTATTTGTTTTAGTAATGAGGCACTAATGCAGCAGTGTTGCTCCATTCTCAGCTGTCTAAAGATTTGGTTTATTTTCAGAGGGGCAGATCCATCTTCTAGAGTAACACCAAAGTACTATTTAGGTAAGAGAGTGAGAGAGAGAGAGAGGGAGAGAGAAATGACCCTTTACAGCTCCATGACTGTGAACAAGCTATGCAGAATATTTTCACTGTGCTTAACAATCAACAGTAGACCACAAAGTAAAACAGTAAATATAGCACAACTGGAACTATTTTGTTATTTCTTTACTACAGCATCTAAATTACAGATATTATCATGAAGACAGCAAGATCTTTCAAATGACTTCCGTTTACAGTTTTGCAACATCCTGTGGAAGAAGTATTCATCTTCAAATAGTACTTTATATGTTTTATTTCACCATGGCACTTAGCATCAAAGGTAGTTTTCTTTCTTCAAATTATCTTTAAAATTTAGTGAAGTATATCACTGTACTATTTCAATACAAATTCTCTACCTGCAAACTTTATCCTGTTATGAACTCTGCAGGGATGGTAGAAACTGTCCATTTATTTTATAGGAAGAAGGATTCTGTTTCTGGATGATACTTTTTTTTTTCTTTTTTTTTTTGTTGGTTTTTTTTTTTTTTGTTTTTTTTTTTTTTTTGGTTTCACCCCAGCCAGCAATCAAGCTCCACACAGATGCTCACTCATTCCCCCACCAGCATGAAGTATGATTGGGAAGAGATTTGAAAGAGTGAAAGCTAGAAAACTCAAGTGTTGAGATAAAGACAATTTAATACAGAAAGCAAAAGCCTCCCACAAGCAAAGAGAAACTGGGAATAAATTCACTGCTTTCCATGGGCAGGCAGGAGTTCTCTAGGAGAGCAGGGTCCCATCACATGTAATGGTGACTTAGGAAGACAAATACCATCACTCCACATGTGATAGTGTGGAGTGATCACCTTCCTCCTTCTTCCCCTCGCTTTATACACTGAGCCTGATGCCACATGGTCTGGAATATCCTTTTGGTCAGTGGAGGTCATCTGTCCTGGCTGTGTCTCCTCCCAACCTCCCATGAACCCCCAACTTTCCCACGAGCGTGGCAGTATGAGAAGCAGAAAAGGCCTTGTCTCTGTGTCAGCCCTGCTCAGCAGTAACAGAAATATCTCTTTATTAATCAACCCTGTGTTTAGCCCAAATCCAAAATGCACAATTCCACACCAGATACTGTGAAGAAACTTACTCTACCCCAGGCAAAATCAGCATAGTTTGTTACTTCTTTTAAAAAAAATTCTGCTATCAAGATATCCATTCTATAAGTTAAAAAAAATTGGCTATGGTGCATATATGTAGACCATTAAAATGAAATTCTACAGATGGTGAAAAATTCTCTTTTATTTGTAATTTTTCTAAATTAATTTTTACTTTATTCATAATCATGGCATATCCAGAGACTGACTTCCTCCAGAAAAGAAATCTTTCTCTTCCCCTTGCCTTCTCCCTTTCCTGAAGGACAGGAAAAATGCCTGCTTTCTATTTTTGCAAGGTGTTATCACAAAGTTTTAACTTTTAAAACTTTATTTTTTGGGGGTAATTTTCTTTGATTCATAAATGTTTTTTATTTTGTTTCCCTGTCTTTGTACAAGATTTCTAAAAAGTCATAAAAGTTCCATAGGCTAAACTTTATGCATATTAAAACAATTAATAAGTATATATTTGCAACTCCACATGCCTATTCTAGTCTGCAGTACTTATTTTTTCAGTACAGTAGACTTCCTTCCAAACTCACAAAGTTTTCCATTTCTTGTCTTCACCTCTTTATCAAGGCAAGCAAGAGATCAAAGACAGCACATCCAGTTTTTATGACAAGACTTCTAAAATTTAATTCCTATTAAAAATATAATACTCTTTCTCTAATCTGTTAATTCTGTGTGTGGAAACTGGAAGATATCATCTTCTGGAAAAAAAAAATAAAAAAATGTTTTTTCTTCTTTGCCATCTGAGATTAATTCCACTGAACTAATAAGACTTTCTATTAAGTAAAGCTGATTTTAGGAGAACTGTTTATGAATAGTTAGGAACCAAAACCATCACATAAAACCTTGGAAAGTGACTCTACACAAATATTGTCTGACGGTGACCTAATTAGAATCATTTGCATACTAATGAGACTTTGAAAGAGATAAGCAATAGCATGCTTGTAATAGATAATTAATTTGTGTTTCAAAATAAGCCATGGTTATTTAACCACAATTCTTATGACACATTGAATTAGAGGAGTTGAGCAAGTTATTTTATAACAATAAACAACTGTTACAGCTTTTCAGTTTTACTTAAACTCCCATTCAGAAAATTTCCTTCATGGCAAAAAGGTAATGCTGTTTATTAAGTTTTGGATTTTGAAGATTGTTTGGAAGAAACAAAAAAGAAGCTAGGGAAAAAAATACTTCTGTATATCATAAAAGCAGCACAACCTGTGCCATATGCTGCCTCTCATTAAGTATGTATATCGACACATCAGCCACTGCAGCCACTGCAGTATGGCTTCTTTTTACTCCTAATCATTTTCCTCTAGTCACATATTGTTTTATTTGTACAAGACATGACCATACGTCATAACATTCCTTACAATTCTGAAGTTTCATTGTAAGAAATGAGGAAATGAGTGGTTTAAGGCTGTATTATAAACTTATTTAATCCTGAATATGTTTATCTTATAAACAAGACATTGATTTGTGGCTCTTGACATATATTTACCAAAGTGCTACCATTTTCGAAATACTGAATTTCACATCTTTTACTGTAGGAATTATGGTGAAGCCATAAACCTCAGTTTTAGCTTATCTAAACTATATATAGTTGAAAATTAAAGTGCGTAACAGCTCTTTCAGGATAGAAAACAACATTTCTCAGACCTATGTCACAAACACATAAGGAACTGCATAAGGTCTGGCGCATAAGGAACATAGACTTTTTGAGAAAGCTATCAATATCTAATCAATATATTTGTCTGAAAATGTTTATTACTGATATGTAAACCATACATTTAAGTCTTATGTAAATCTTACTTCTTCATTCCTCTCCTACAGTAAGGTGACCATGTCTGTGTACAGCTCCTCTTTAAAATCACTCTTCCTTCTGCAGCAGAATAAGACTAAGTGACTAATGTTTACAGATTATAAAAAATTACTGAATAGCTATATAGAAATGTGGGACGTGAGGGTCTGTAGTGACACCGAGTCCCCAGGCAGGCACAAAGGAGAGATGCTTTATTGGAAAAAAACAGCCTTTTTAAAGCAGTTAGCCGGTTATCAGCTACACAGGATTAAATCATAACAAAATGTAATTCTACCAACCACCATACACCACAGTGTGAACACGTGATGATTATACAACTTGTTGTTCTACCCCTAATTCAGCTGAGTCTTATCCCCATAGTCCTTCTCTACTTAGCCAAAGTAACAGGCCTGAGACATGATTTTACCAGACCTCTCTTTTATAAAGCCTTACCTATCAGTAACAGAAATGTAAAACCAAAAGTTAAAAATGTAAAACTAATTCAGTCTGTCATTTCAGCCATAAAATTGCAATTGGAAATACAACTTTGTTGATTGGGCTGAGTCCCTGTAGACATCATTGATAAGTGGTGTCCCCTGGGAGTCTGTATTGAGACTAGTATTTTTCATATCTTCTTAGTGACATAGATCAAGTGCACTGTCAACAAATTTGCAGATAACACCAAGCTGAGTGATGCTGTTGAAACACCTGAGGGAGGGCATGCAATCCAGAGAGACCTGGACAAGCTCAAGAATTGGGCTACACTGTAAAGGTTTCATAAAAACTATACAAGTTTAAAATGATACTGACATTGAAATAGTCTGTGTGTCAAGTACAAACAGAGCCATCTTTACACCCAAAGAAAATATGTGGCGTTAATAGTACCTGTATTTCCTCTTCTAGAATTAAAAACTACATTACATTTTTCTTCATTCTTACCCAATTATGTAAAATTTCCCATTTCTTTTGGTAAAATTAACACATAACTTTAAGTATATATTCACTAGACTAAGTTTGGACCTCGTCTTTTTGTGAAGAGAATTTCTCTGATAAAATCTGGAAACTGATAAGAGTAAAATTTACCTGTAATATTTACCTTTTTAAATGTCTGGTTTGCAAAAAAACAGACATTTGCAAAAAACAAAAAGCAAAAACACTCCAACCCCCAAAACTGAGATTTATATTAAAAAATCCCTACACAAAATCATGGGATACAGGACAACCTTCTTTTGAAAATATTCTATTAAAAACTTGAGACCTTGGTGAGGTACAAGGCCCTAGTGTTTGAAAGACTTCCCAAATGGATAAGTATTTATTCTGTGCATATAAACTTCCCTGTAAACAAAAGGAAAGTAAAGTTTAGTATAAAGTTCTACTATGTTCAAGAAACATGGTGAAACACACTTGCCTGATATATGCCCAGAAGTATGAATAGGTCATAAAAAAACCACTTCAAGCAAAGATGGAGTGTATCAATGTCTCCCACATTTTCATCTTTCATGATGCAAATCACAAAGCACAGAGTTCCAGCTAATTCACTGCAACTTAGTACAAAACTACAAAAGCTTTACAATATCTTCCTCTTCAAAACCATCAATCTCCATTTCATGTAAAACTGAGATTTGCCTTTGGTTTATTTTCATAAAGTCAAGTCACTCCACAGTAAAACATTGCTGTTAACAATTACAATGCACTTCGTAATGCTAAAAATATGCACTAAAGATATAATTGTGGGTGTGCAGTTCACTTAATAAAAGGACTCTACAGAAAGATTTTCAGACATTTTATTTATCTTCATGGTAACTGAAAGGTCACCAACCAAGAATGACATTAACATGTATTTACAGCAATGAACTGTCTGCCTTTGTAGACACAAAGGTACCTAGATGATTAATATCACATTTGAATGGGTCCACAGAAAGCAGAAGGGAGGTTGGCTAAAGAGCAGTAGTATCTAAAAACAGATTTTTTTTTTCACAGGTTTTCCATATGTAGGCCATTAGTTGGAGACCAATTTTGAAAAGAGTAGCCAGGGGTTCTCATGTGTAGGAAAAATAATTCACTTGAGTAGATATCTAAAGGTAGAGAAAAAAACTTTGCATAGAGAATTTAGGATCCTTGTGGGGTTTAGATAATTCTGGGGTTTTATCAGACACAGGAACCATATTTTTAAAAAGATGTTACTGCCATGGGAGATAATTTAGTTCTGCAAAAATTTAATCAGAAAAATGAAGGATGGAGAAATTAAACTTGATATTAACAAATTAAAAGTTGTTGAAATAATGATATCCTTCAAAAAACACAAGTGATCTTATTTGTTGATTCAGAATAAAAATAAAAGCATACTATTTTAAATTATAAAGTTCCACATTTTTTCAGTGTTTTTTAGCATTGTTTTTCTTGATAATGCAGAAATATATAAATCAAATACAGTAATGCTGGTTTTTCTGCAAGCTTGGTAAAACACTATATTCTGGCATCAATTTAAGACATTTTCTTGCTGCAAGCTACAGGAATCAGCCTTCATACGTAAAGCTGGGGAGCACTTAGAAAATAAACAGATAAAAGAGGTATAAGAAACATTGTAAGAATAGTTCCTTCTCTGATAGCTCTCCTGAGGAGTCCCACTAATGGATATTATGGTACAGTTTCTGTCAAGCAATGCTAAAGATAAACATAAAATTTTGCAATGAAGATCATTAACTTCTTGATTTTTGTATTAAAAAAAATTGTATGAAGCAGCAATTTTAATATGATTCATCATACAACTAGACAAGGTAAAATGTAGTTATTGGATGCTGTTTAGTCTAATCTGATCTAACTGAAAAACACATATTGTGGTTCAGAATGATGTCTTGAGGTAAGCCTTGTAGAAAGCTAAACTCTGAAGCTTCTCTACAGATAAAATCCCTGCATATCCTAGTGAGGAGAGGATACATCAAATCCCATGTTTGGTTTTGTGTCCCTCACTGGGAGAGACATTAAGGTGCTGAAATGAGTCCAGAGGAGGACAGTGGAGTTGGGGAAGGGTGTGGAGCACAAGTCTTATGGGCAGCAGCTGAGGGAGCTGGTTGTGTTCAGCCTGGAGAAAAAGAAGCTCAAGGGTGACCTTATCACTCTCAACAACCACAAGGTGGGAAGAGAGGATGCAGTCTCTTCTCCCAAGTAACAAGCAACAAAATGAAAGTATATGACCACAAGTTGAAAAGGGGAGTTTTAAATTTGATATTAGGAAAACTTTTCATACTGAAACAGTCACTGGACATTGGAACACATTGTCCAGGGAACTGGTTGAGTCAGCATCCCTGGAAATGTTTGTACAACCTATGGATGTGGCACTTGAGGATACGGTTTAGTGGCAAGTGTGGCAGTACAGGGTGAAGAGCTGAACTTGATGACCTTAGAGGTCTTTTTCAACCTTAACAATCCTATGATTCTATTACTGTAAGTAAATATGATATTGATTCTTGGTGAATCATAAGATGATGTCCATACTATTATATCCTGAAATCTTCAGTATTGTTTTGGTGTTTCATAGAGATTGTAAGGCCATTAGATTAAGTAGACTAATCTCATGTATGTCATAGGTTACTTTATTGACTCACATTAAAAATTCTTTTAAGCAGGATCATGTTTCAAAATAAAACTTTGCTCTCATGTTATAATGCATGTTCTGGCAGATCAAAATATATATTGGCTTGGTAACAAAATGTAGAGCCTGAGGTTTGGAATTAAATTTAAAAGATGTACAAAGTATGTGAGTGAGGACTTGAGCCTCAGTTTACTCGGTAGAAAAAAATAAGCCAAAATAAAAACAAAAAGCAGATTAGATATGGGAAAACAAGTGCTTGGTTCCTTTGGCTGCAAGATCTATAAGGTTATTTAGGCCTGGTGAAATGGTTTGGATAGAAATAGCAGACAAGAGTTCTGCAAATATTGAGGAATATTTTGTGGCAAGACAGATCATCTACCTAATTGCAGGGCTAATTTAGCCCTAACTGAGCTCTCCTCTTCTGTAAAATCTGTACACTTGAGGCTGATAATTTAACTCTCACATTACTCCTGTGAAGTACAGAAGAGGAGAGATTTACTCAAGAAACTAAAATAATTACAGTGATTTGAACAAGACTGCATCAGTTAAGAACAATTTTCTAGAGCTGGTTTCATGCCTATTCTACTAGGCATGTAGACACCACTCCTCTACAAATATAAGAGTTAAGTAATTGTGCATGGTACTTTTCCTAGACTCTGTCAGAGTATACAATAACTTGCTCAAATCTATCAGTAGTTAGTTAGCAGAAGACATTAGAATATAATGTCCGGAAGGTTTGTTCAGATGTACAAATCAAAAATTATTTTTCTGTTCTTGGGTTATGTGTTATTACAAGAACTTTTCAGAGTGAATACTAATATTATAAAAACTTTCAATTATACTGAAAAGAATAGTTAACGCAGAAAATTCTCACATTTATTTAGAAAGAAAGATTCTAAGAAGTGTTGAGTGAACAGAAATTGTTTACAAAGCCCCTATATTTATCTGGTCTAAGAAACTCTAGTGCAGTTTCTTCAACCTATTCGGTGTCATATGCCAGACATTTAGGTTGATTACTGGAAAAGCAACAAGAGGTTTTGCACATTTAATAGACTCCTAGAAGGCTGTCTCGAGAAGGAAGCCAGAGACACTGCCAATTTTCCTGTTACATTTCTTTTCTTTATTATCCCCAGACACCTGGATGATCAGTCAGGTTCAACATCACAGCAGGCACAGTAGGAAGTTATTGAAGAAGCAGATGCTTAAAGACACCAAGACAACAATGGTGCTTTTACACCCAGCCTTGTATTAGATATGAGTAAAGTTCTGTACCTTCAAAGAAGAGACTTTGGATCATTTATATTTTTGGGGGCATGTTAACGTACAGCAGTTTGTCTCTATCCACAGTCCAGAAGTCAAAAAAATCATTTTCCCAGGGCACTCTCTCCAGCACTCAGCATCTCACTTTCCAACTTCCTGCCAGCAAAAATGAAACTTCATTTTTATTCTTACAAGTTCTGAGCTTACAGCACCAGCTAAGTTCAAGTAAGCTTAAAACTTAGCTTTTGCTTGCCTGCTAATGACAAAATTTACAGATAATGAGACTAGTAGTGACAGAACAGAAATCCCTTCTAAAGCTAATTAAAAAGATAATTAAATTTGGTCTTTTCCAGACAGAAATTAAGACAAATTAAATAAACATATTGTCTCGTTTACAGTAAACTTTGATGTTATTCTCATTTCAGATGCTTTTCTTTGTTTTTCTTCTCTAAAATTCCACTAGTTCTGTGGTAATTACCAGTACACTTCTACTTTTTTTCTATGTTATGGAAATTTTTATTTCCCACTTGCTTTTCTGAAATTTGTTTCTTCTGCATGGTTAAGAACAGTTGCACTAGCCTAAGTCACTGTTACACATTTTATAGGAGTCCAGTGTAAACATCTGGAGTCACAGTTTTCCCTCTGGGATCTCCTTTCCTCTTTCATTCTTCATTTAATTGTCTAGGATTTCAGTTCTGGTTTTCCTTCATTTATACTGCTAATGAAATACTTGCAAAGGGAGCAACAAACAGAAGTATAGAAAATTGGTAGTCATTGCGCTTCATCAGTTTCCCCATATGTCTCCATGTAAATTATTTTGGAATCTTCTGACGGAAAAAAAAAATTATGGCTTAGCATATTCTGGGCTTTTGTTGTTTATTTTTCTCCTCCCTCACCCACCCTTTCATAATGACTCAATAAGCTGTTTCCTACTAGTATGTCCAGAATTTGTCTCTCAATATGCCTCCATATTGTCTCTTGATAAATCCAAATAGGAGTGTCTGGTATTGAGATGGAGGATTAGAGAGAATCAGTAAAGAAAATTGGTTGAAGACTCCAGTGAAATTAGAAACTTCTTTACTAATCTACACTTATTTACTTGCCCCACCAAAACATTATTCTCTTAATAACATACCTCACTTAACCTGGAACTTGTAATATTAACTATATTATTACATTGTTATAATATAGTTAATATATTAGCTATATTATAACTATAATATTATAGCACAGTGAAAATGCTTCTTCATATGACAACATAAATATAAAACTCTAATGCTCTGGGAACTAGAAGAAAAGATTAATAAAAATTATAAGACAGCTAACCCATACAGAATTATATTATATTATGGCTACTTGTTTCTATTATACATTTATCAAAACAGCACATAAACTTGGCTAAATCTGTATCAAAACTTCAGACTCTACTGAACTGCAAACTCTGAGGTGATGAATCCTGATTCCTGACCTAAATCAGCCCTCAGACTCTCCAGTTGAGCTACCACTAGGTTTTATTAGGTCACATTTCACTTTTCATCCTGAGTACAGAAATAAGAGAGAAAAGTGATTCTGCTAACTGGATTCCCACATACCATGAGTTCTGTTATAGAAGATTCCTCATTTTAGAGCCTTAAGTTAAAAACAAATGTATGTCTCTTCCCTGACAGGTGAGAAAATACTGCCCCACTATTGAGGAATGTTGTAAGGAGCTACTCTTTTCAGAGTATAACCGAACTCTATGAGGGACTGCATTAAAAGTCACCTTGGCGATGTGCAATAGAAGCTGTAGCATATCACAAAAATGGCATTTTCTTAAAAAGAAAGGTCATCTGTTGAATTGACTCCAGGTAAAAATAGCCGAGTCTGCCAGCACTGTTCTTGTGCAGCTTTTTCATGTCCTCATAGCCCAGAGAAACTAACTGCAGAATTCAAAATTGAAGTTCTGAATTAATCCCATTTTCCAAACAGACATGCTGTTACTTTAAAATCTGTGGTTCTTCCCATTAACATTTCTCTTCTACAACACATGGCAGCGGATTTTCTGGGCCAATGAACAAGTGTGCAATGTGACAACTGAGAGAAGAGCAAGGGTTGAGAACACGGGTGGCTCAGTTATAAATGTAAGTAAGCAGTACTTGCAGAGGCAAAAAAAAATCCTTTTCACTGCATAAAACAGCACTTGAAGGGAAATGTAAACACCTCGGCATTTTATACCTTGTGCATTAGAAAAAACAAAAATACCACAAAATTCTGCTGAGAGACTCAGAAAAGGGACATAATTAAGCACCATTGCATTCACTTAGGCTCTGTGAGTTGCAGACTTTGACCTCTTTACTGACACAATTCTACATTGGTCAGGTGCATACTAATCTTTTACAGGGAAGTGCAATTAAATTAAGAATAGATCTCTTTACCACTCACATAGTCACACTGTCTTTTTTTAGAGGCCTTAACTATTGTGCTTCTCTTTTCTGACATTTCAGTTTATAATTTATACTGTGTCAGGTTTCTAGTGTCAATTTCATTATAATACATAAAAGGGTGTAAACAGATTTTTAACAAGGTGTGAGCCTAACAGTCAATTCCGGCATGAGTCAATTGGGCTGATGTCAGTAGAATTAGAATTACAGTAGCATTACTGAAAGAAAAATTTCATCGAAACGAATTTTTAGATACATTGGCAATAACCATAAAAGAAAATCATAGAATCATTAAATTTGGAAAAGACCTCAAGATCATCAAGTCCAGCCTTTGACTGAACAGCTTAAACTGAACCATAGCACTAAGTACCACATCCAGTTGTTTCTTAAACATTTCCAGGGATGATGAGTCCACCATTTTTCTGAGCAGTCTGTTCCCATGTCCAACCTGAACTTTCCCTGCCACAGCTTGACCCCATGTCCTCCAATCCTTGCCTGGAAGAAGAAGCCAAATCTTTGTTTAAATATACTATCTTTAAATGAAAATTTTACTATTAGATTGATCCAGAGTTATTTTTTGCATAATGTGTGAAAGTCTTAGAACCACTGGTTTTTAATTGTTTTATAAACTGAAGAGAACAAATTGAGTTCTTTTTTTTATCTTGGCAACACTGGTTGTGCAGCACAAAGGATGAATATGTCCACAGTGATCTGCAACTCGTTTTTCAAATAAACTGACTATAGTGGAATACAGGTCCTTCAGCTGGTACCTATGAAACTACAGGCCACTATAGCTATACTCCATCGTGTATCTGTAATGGCTAGAAACCATTCAAAACTTGCATTATGACCTCTCTGCTGCACAATACAATTTAGTTTCTATGTACTGAATTTGTGTGAGGGCATGTTTACCTGGGTAAATGTTTTTTTAAGGGAGTTTTGAAAATTCAGCTAGGATTCCATTGGTGCTGTTTCATATGGAAGTCATCTTGAACAGTGAACTGCTCTCAAGTGTTTTCAGAGAATGCAGTCATTAAGCATTAGTGTTAGAATACATCTTCTGCAGCTACTTGAATATAGATTTACATTAGTCAATTACACAAAGTCACCTGGCATGATCTTTTCCAAAACAAAGATCAGAAGACAGATCAACCCTTAAAAGATACTAATTGGTACAGGATGATTTAGCAGTCTAGCTAATAATTTGAGATATGCGATCATACACCCATAGAGAAAGGTTGAGAGACCTGCGTTTGACCTGCCATTTATATATTGGATTATAAACTGATCTCAAGGCAATTACTTCCCTCACTGAAAAACAAATTACAATATGCAAAACTGAATTCTTGATATTTTCTTGCTTCTTAAATTTCTTTGACATATCTGCCCCAAAGTAATGTGTAGAAGTGGAGATAATAACGTCCACTCCTATATACCCCATTTTGTCATAGATTTAATTTTGATTTTATTACATGGTTTAGAGTAATCGAATCTGAATGATGTTGCAGGTAACAGCCAGAAAAACATACATGAACAGACATCACTTATTGTATTTACTGCAATTACTATTCTAAAAAAAAATCCCGCTATTTACTTACCTGTTGTAGGTATCACTTGAACAGATATAGAACTTTCCTTTCCTTTCCCTTTCCTATCCCTTTCCTTTCCATTTCCTTCTTTCCATTTCCTTTCCATTTCCTTTTCTTTCCTTCTTTCCTTCCCCTTCATGCTTCTGTGATTAATCTTTCCTCCAGAAACTTTTTACACATTGGGAAACAATTTGTATAGTATTTTTAATTCTGAAAAAATTGCTTTTAGGAACATATGTACAAATAGGAATATATCAAAAAGAAATGTTTTATCACTATGATGATGTTTAGTTATTCAAGATCATGCCTGAGTTCCCTGCTATAGATTATAATATTAATAAAAGTATCTGTGAAATGCTATTGCATTTTCCAGTTGCACCTCTGGTCTTTAAAAAAACCCCAAACTCCTTTTATTTTTCAGCAATCAGCTTCATTCTTTAGATTTACTATTATTCTTAGGTTTTTAACTTATTTTAATATTATCTGTTAGGTTCTCTTCTGGGAAAAAGTACACACCCAAAATATTTTGGTTCTAGTTTCTGTTTTGATTATTATTGGTACTTTGTTGGGTAGAAACATTGATAGACTGTGTCATGAATTAATTAATTCACATTTTTTCTTTTTAAAGATGACAAATTGTTGGCTTAGAGAGGTAGAGTCAACCAATAGCTACTGAAACCAGATGTGCAGATCACATGATTATAGCAAGAATGTTATAGGCAGTACAGAGACCATGGAACACTACATTAATCATTATCACACCTCTATCTACAGGTGGTCAAGGTTTCTATAAACTTTTAAAGAGATTTCAAAGAAGAAATGAAGAAAAAAGAAATGTTTTTCCACACATGATGGAAAATGTAATGGTGAAAAATTCAACAAGCATGCATTTAAGCAGGTCAACTGATGGAAGACTGTTGTGAATTAATGCAGTTGTTGCAAATGTGAAATAATCAGTAGAACTGGCACATTTTAACTTTTTTTTTTTCTAATTCTTACTTTTTTTTTTTTCCTTGTGAAGTAAACTTTTTATAAACCTTTTATTTTCTTGTCTTTAAATCAGCCCCTAGGCATTTGTGTTACTGATGGAGGCAAATTTCCAGATCCCTAGGCTTCTGTTACAACTAGGTCTTTTACTTTGATTTTCAAATTGTTTTGTCTAAGCCCCACTAGAATCTAGACTCCTCTGGGCAAGAACTCTGTACAAAACACACCGTTGAGACTTAGGAAATACTAGCATCTTTTTTTTTAAATAACTCTTATAGCCCAAATATATAAAATATGAACAGCTCAGATATAACATATGAGCTATTATCTCAATCAACATATTGGAAAAGTGGAATTTAGCAATGTAGGAAAAATCCTGGTAGAATTTTTATATTAAAAAAAAAAAACAAAACATAGAAACAAACATAAACCCCTCATAATTGAAATCATATTTTTGGAAAAAAAGGTAAAAGGAATTGAGAGGTCATTAGTTTCCATCTTATTGTCTCCTTATACCAAGATTTTTGCCTTCCCTGCCAAAGATCTTGCTAATTCAATACTGATTATAACATTTGTGTTAAATTCCATATCTAACAGTATTAATAACCAGTTGATGATTTTTGGCTCCTGCCCCAGAATCTTTCATTCTTTCCTATTCCCTGTTCCAAAATCTCATTTGCTGTCCTGTTTCTTATTATTACAAGTCCTTTTCCTGCCTATGTGAAGAATTGGACAACTTATTTCCCATTTGAAATCTTGCAGACTTGGTTAGGGAAATTCAGTTATGCAGTGTGACTCCTGAGCCCACACACCTGCAGCTAAGATTTCATCTGCTGTGATTTGTCAGGTGAGATTTCAGGAGCCTAAACAGAGGCAGCTAATTCCATCAGAGACATCCAAGTATCTGAGACATCTGCACCAGACTGATATTATGATGTAAAAGCTAATCTTGTCCCAGATTAGCAGCTGGAAGTTGCAAAATTTCTTGGAGCTACTAAGGTGATACTGTACAACCTGATCTACCTATGCACGTGTGCTCACAAGGTGAGAACCAAACATGATTCTTATATTAAAGGCAAAAAGAGCCAAAGTTACATTAAAAATGTGTTTCTGAATATCTTTTTTATAATTTGTGGGTAAGAAGAACAACTGTGTGAGATAGATTTGTCTACACTAGTCTAAGGAAGTTAGAAATAAGCATCAGTACGTTATAATCTCTTAAAAGAAAAACTTCTTTTATTTGAATTTTTGAAAACTTAAATTAGTCAATCAACCTTTATCTAGCTATGCAAGTTTTCATCAACTTAATTATTTTTAAAAAGTCTCCAGTTTCATTTTAGCCAGGAGAGTGTTACATTCTCACACCTTTTACTAAACTAAAGCCTAAAATATTTTTCCATTCATTTTACTCTAAACACAGGAGTCCAAATGATGTTACTCATGTAAGCGCATAAAAACATGTAAAACTCTTTCTAGAATCAAAACACATCTTACAGGTCATGAACTGACAGGGAACTAGGTAAAGGAAAAAATATTTCTGCAGAATAATGATTTGATGATTTATTTTTTTTACACTAGATACTTAGATGTGTCTAGGAAAATACAGATTTGTTTTGCTGTTAAATAAACCTTTTCTGATCTTTAGCTACCAGCTTTTGTCTGTTGTGGTCTGGAAATGGCTTAAATTTTGCTCTAAAATAATAAATGTACAGTAAAGAAGAATTTAGCTAGAAATACAAAATAGTTTCAGCAATTTATAAGGAAGAATGAAATATATTATATCAACTTACATTGTTTACAATATTATAAGAAGAAAACTCCAGTGGAATTTCAGTCTTGTTTTGGCAAAAGATTAATTGATCAGCCTTAACTTTAAGAGTCCTTTAGCAGCCTTGGCACCCAGCCTTGATGTATTTCAGTTACTGCTTGGACACCCCAAACCCAATTGTTTTAAATATGAGTTAAAGAAACAAACACTATTTCATCAACATGTTTGCTCCACAATGGTAGCAGCATGGCCAAGTGAAAACAGAAATTTAGCTGTGCAAATTGGACTTACCAACATGACAATACTTCTGGCAAAAACATAAGTCAAAGCTAGCAGTACACAGTCTCCTCCAGGAAGACCATTTTTCTACACGCAAATCAATTTAGACTTCAATCTGCTTCTGTACCATGGTGAATTGACAGTAATTATTCTGAAGTCAGATGTAAAAATAATATGTAAAAGAGATCATGACTCAAAGTATATGATACATTTAAATCTCTTTACTTAATTATCTTGAGGTCAGATTATGCATTATGCTTAATTTTCTAGGGTGAGCAGTAATAGAAGGGCAAGAGGTAAGTCTACTTTTTCAGGCTTAGCTTCTCTTAATACTACCCATTGGAGCAGTTAGAAATCTCAACCTATATGGTGATGCACAGCTGCATGGCATTACACTAATCAAGCTGCAAATTAGCACAGACCAATTATTTAGTTCCTCATTCTTGACCTAGGGTCAAAACAATTAAAACCATCTAAGGAGATCTAGTAAATTTATGCAAAATGAATGCCACAGAAAGGCGCATCCTATGCTCTGTTATCTCCCTACTTGCTGCTGTGATCACACCCTACGTACATAGAAATTGATTTCTCAAGTACAAATTAAGCTTATTTGTTCTGGATATTTTTTGTTTTGTTGGTTGGTTTGGCTTTGGAGATTTTTGGGATTGTGCTGGGTCTGTTTTCTTTTTTGGTTAGTTGGTTGTTTGGGGTTTTTTTCATGATGAGGGTTTAATTAAATAAGTCTTTTATCTCTAAGCTATATGCATTTTCCATGGGTTTCTCTCACTTGAACTATACATCTGACTTGTATAATAAACTTCATAATACTAAATTGCTGAAAGCATTTTGTATCACCTGCAAATTAGATGTGCTTTAAATCTCAGCAATTGCTGTGCATTAGCAATGTTTTCAAGTTTTAGTAAAAGTCAGCAAAAATATCTGCTGTCTTGTTCTGTTCCTGTGGTAACAAATACTTAGTACTATAATCAAACCAGTGAAATAAAGAATTTTCAAAGAGGAAAAACAGCTTCTACTCCAGAAACAACAAGTTTCAAAGTGGCAAAGCCTTTATTGGCAATTTCTTTTTTTTTTTTTTTTCTTAATGTATATTATCTGGCAATTTTTAGTACTGTAATCTAACAAAGATTTTGTATTTGACAAATGTATAGAAACTGCTTCCTTCTTTTATGACTGACTAATAGCTCCCCAAAATTGCATGAAGGGTCAATAGAGATAGGCAAATATGACTGTTGTGGTTTAGGGATGGTCATACCTAAGTAATGGAATCAGAGAATTCACTAGTTTGGGAAAAAAGCTTTGAAACCATTGAGTCCAACCTACGACCTAACACCACTTTATCAACTAAACTAAACTCTGAGAGCCATGTCCAGTCTTTTTTTAAACACATCTAGGACAGTGACTCCACAACCTACCTGGCCAGCACATTCCAATGGCCAGTCACTATTTCTGCGAAGAATTTTTTCCCCAATGCTTAGCCTAAACTACTTCTGGCATAGGTTAAGACTGTGTCCTCTTGTCCTGTCACTGGTTGCCTGGGAAGTCCATTGGCCCTCCGTGGGATGCTCCCATGAGTGCTGAAAAAGCTGACAGATGTCATTGCCGAGTCATTTTCGGTAATGTTTGATCAATCCTGGCAACAGGAAGAAGTGTTCAAAGACTGGAGAAAAGCAATTCATATTTTAAAGGGAATCATCTGTCAATCAGTCCCACATGGTGATGGAGAGAGTTGTGACTGCTTAGCCTAGAGAAGAAAAGGCTCAAAGGGGACTTAATTAATGTACATAAATTACTGAAAGGAAGTTGCGTAGAGGTCAGAGCAAATTCTTTTCACTGATGTCCAGTCAGAGGACAAGAGACAATGGGCACAAACTGAAACACAGGAGATTTGTCCTGAACATTGGGAAACATTTTTTGACTAAGCACTAGAACAGGTTGCCTAGAGAACTTATGACTTCTCCATCCTTAGAGATATTCAAAAGCTACCTGGGCACGGTTCTGGATACCTGCCTTTAGGTGTCTGTGCTCAGTTAGGGGCTCAGACCAGATGACCGCCAGAGAACCCTTCCAATTTCAAACATTCTGTGAATCACATTGGTGTTGAGATTGAATTGTATATTGTAATTAATGTACTTTATAAAGTGCAACTTAAATTTATATTGTATTTTTTGCATATTTGGTATCAATAACTGCTAAATCAAAGATGCCATGTAATACAAAATATCTTAAGTGCATTTCATATTAAATTTTATACCCTTCTTGTATGGAATATCTAAAATATCCTTATTGAAGAATATTAGAATCTGATATCTTGTAATAAAAATCACTTTTTACTAGCAGAGACCATTATTTTTACTGTAAATATGAGGTACCCAAAAATTCAATTCCATATGAAAGAATTAAATATTCACAGATTATGAAACAAAAAATTTGTTGATGGATTTTATTATCCTATGCTATCAGACCTATGGGTCTGATATGTACTTTAATCATCAAGATTATATTTGCTCTATTGTACTTCAGTACTAAGAGAGGGTCTTTGAAGAAGAAACTCTAGAATTTTTGCTCTTTTGATCACATTTAATTTTTTAAATGACAGCTTGATTGGTCTATGTTTTTATTTCCTATCTAAACTCTCAAAAATACTGAAATAACTGTAGACTTATAATAACTAATTTCAACTTCTGAATGGGTAATAATTTCAGAAATCAATTCCCTTTTATCTCCTATTTTATGTCTTTGCTAGAAGCCTAGTGTCACCCACAATTCTTGCTGGGATGGATTTAACTGTGGGGAAAACTGATGGTGGTATGACCCTTTATTTTTTTGTAATATACCTCAAATTTTCCAACATTAGCTTTAAAATATATGTGGCATATATATTTTAAAGAGAAATGGAACTTATGTCAAAATCTAGCCTAATGTTTAGCTTCCAGCAACCACAGGGAAGATCATCCATTAGAAGTAAGATAGGCTCCTTGGATGTCCAACTCATAAAAGATTTTAGTTTTTCCTTTTATTTGATGCAGCATGTTACCTCTTTTTTTTCTTCTTTTTTTTTTTCCCAGAGCAATAACAGCACATTTTTCATTTATTTTTTTCCATGCAATGATATGGCATTTAATATATCCAGTTAATTTGTATTGATGAATACCTAGTTAAGGTAAATCTATTTTTCAAAGGAATGTATGGGCATAAACATTGAAAACGATTTCATTAAGTCAGTGACCTTTATAAAATGAATTCCTGTTGATAAAACTGGATACCACCTAAAGGCAGAAAGAAGGGAAATAGAATTTATATGTGTATTGGTTTTCAAGATTGATATCCAGGAAGAAAACTGGAGGGACAGCTGACATCAAAAGCATGAGAAAATATCTACAACAGTTATTCTAGCTCTCAGAACTGCAAAATATACATTTATACTTTATTTTAATTTGAAATAAGAGCAAGTTCACAGTCTCTGGTTGATTTTAATTTAATACCTAGCAATACTGGAGTTTAACATTGTAATTTTATCTAAAAAGTTTTGCATTTATGCAAGCATGAAACTAATGCACTTTAAAAACTCTTTCTTTCAACATAAGGTAAAATATATATTATAGTAAACCACAGAAAGCTGTAAGCATCTTAACTATTTTCTCCTTTTACTCCATAATCAAATAGTTTAATTGCCCAATTAATCTGTAGATACTAAGCAGGCTTCTAGCAGTTGTCCTCCAGATTATCGTCAGGGCCTCCAGGGAAAATAATCATTGCAGTAATGACAACTTTTAAGGTAAACAGTGTTTCTATTAAATCAAAACATCAGAATTTGGGTAGACTAGAATCTCATTTATTTACATCAATTAAATATGCACCTTAGGACATGCTGGGTCACAGTTGAGTAATGCATTGCATTTCCTAGTGTTTTTAGAAAGAATGAATAATGTCAGTGGAAAGTCTTGGATTCATTAAAGAAAAACAAATTTTGGAGCTGTGCAGGTCTCTATTTAGAAGGAGATTGTGATATGAGTTGACAGTTGCTTTGTTTAGACAAGTGTCATAACTTTTGTTCACTGACCCAATTTGCTGAAATCAAATAGGACAATATTTCTGCACACACACTAGGTAAACGATAGCATCAACAGGATAACAGTTTCAGTCTGATTTGGAGCAAAATTCTAAAGTAAATAATCTTCTTCGGAAAGGAATGGCATCATTTGACTTAATCTAAACTTCCGTCAAAGATGAGCTGCAAACAGGAGGATTGAAAATTAGTCACCAAATCTCTGTGTTTCCTCTTAAATTATGGTTTTATTCTCTAGCCCTTTCTTGTGCTCCAAATCCTATTTATTCTTGTACTGAGTTTGCATGGCCAGATTTTGGTCACCAGGTGCTACAGAGGTGGTTTTTGTGAGAAGCTGTCAGAAACTTCCTCTGTGTCCAGCAGACCTATGTCCAGTGTTAGTCAGCTCCATGACAGACATGCTGCTGGCCAAGGCTAGGTCAGTCAAAAATTGTTGTAATTCCTTTGTGATGACACATATTTAGGAAAAGGAAAAAAAAAAAAAGAAGAAGAAAAAAAAAAGCTATTTTGATGACCTGTTTCTGGCCAGAGAAGAGAGGGGTGAGAATGTGAGAGGAAGAGCTCTGCAGACACCAAGGTCAGTGGAGAAGGAGAAGGAGGAGGTGCTCCAGGTGCCCGAGCTGAGATACCATGAGTATATGGTGAAGAAGTTTGCTCCCCTGCAGCCCATAGGAAACCACAGGGATGCAGAAATCCACCTGCAGCCTCTAGAGGAGACCCACACTGGAGCAGACCCACACTGGATGCCGGTAAGCCCATGGGAAATTCACAATGGAGCAAGGTCCTGGCAGAGACCTGCAACCTGTGGAGACAGGAATTCATGGGCAGGTTTCCTGGAAGGTCTTCCAACCCTCTGTGGGACCACTCAGGAGTAGCCTGTTCTTGGAGTGCACTGCATGAAAGTGTCCCACACTGGAGCAGGGTGAGGACTCCTCTCCCTGAGCAATGGCAGAAACATGTAATGAACTGATAATAACCCCTATTCTCCATCTCCCTGCACCACTGAGTGCTAGGAGGTAGAGCTAGGAAGGAGGGAGGGGTGAAGGTAAGGTGTTTTGGAAGACTTAATTTACTTCCTACTATCCTGCTATTATTTTTTTAGTAATAAATTCAATTAATATCTGTAATTTGAGTCTGTTTTGCCTGTGACGATATTTGGTGTATGATCTCTCTCTGTCCTTACTTCAGCACACAAATCCTTCATAATATATTCTCTTCTCTGTCCAGCTGTGGAGTAGAATGATAGAGAGGTTTTGCTGGATGTCTGACATCTGGCCACAGTCAATCCTGTAGTTCTCAAAATCATATTACTGATTTCTTAGGCATTCAATGACCTATGCTGTGATACCTAATGCAATCTGTCTTCTCCTTCCTTTTTTTATAGACAGTGTTTATTGGTATTCATTGGAGCCCAAACCTGACTCCCAGTGTATATTTTTTCCTTGTTACAAATCAGTGTCTTCCTGAAACAGATTATAAATAAAGCATTATGGAAAAGGCAGAGACTGAGAAAGGGATTTTAGAAGTAGGAATAGAACAAAATTAAATGAAATGACAAGCTATCTCAATATAAGATTTGTTTGGGAATTTTTAGGAAAAAAAATGGTATAGATTTAGAGGACAGAATTAATCCTGCTGTCTTTCCCTGGTAAGAAAGTATCCTGCAAATGTTAGTTGTGATTCGTGTTTCCCAATGCTTCAAATAATTCAAAATTGTTCAATGTTCTCAAGGGGAGTTTTCCACCAATAAATGATTTTTTCCTATGCCAGCACTGTCTGCTATTTAGAACAGTAATTTTCCTTCCTGCGTCTTTATGCAGAGGATGTAGAGAGTAACTGTAGAGGATGTAGAGAGTAGCTGTATTCTGTTGCAGGCTCCACTTGGCTTTTCTAGCAAATCCACCCTCTCTCATGACTCACTTATTCTGTGTGTTGCTGTATGCATCAGAGAACAAAGATTTGCATCAAAAGGCATACTTTGGAATATGGAGTGCTACGACTTTTTGTGCTATGACAGATTAGGAAGCAGGATTGATCAACTCTGGCAGTCTGCCAAGCTCCCAGGATACCTAGATTATCCATGAAGTTCTGTGATGCTGGTCTGGGTCACAAAACACTAGAACTTCATTTCTCTTCTACCTTGCATAATATTATACTTTAACTTAAGTCTTTTCTATTCTTGTTTTTTATAGTTCCCCTATTACGGGAAGTACTTTATCTGAAGACTTTGAATCGACCCACCTGGTTCATAACTCTTCAGCAATTAACAATCAATGCTGATTTTTTTTTCTTAGCTGATCAGGCTGCAGTTTCTAGCAGGCATAATTGTTAAAAGTCATTTATGTCACTTAAATCTTGGTTTATTTTAAAATTTGAAAACAGATCATAAATACATGACAGTATTCATGCCACAATCCCCCGGTCAACACACTGTATTCATAATATATTATGGAACACGGTTTTATTTACATTGCAGGGAAAAAAAACCCCAACAAACAGAAACAAATAATAGTTTTTCTCTATAATTTTTCACTGCTTTCTGTTTAGTTTAATATGCACATTGTTGTTTCTTTTTTTTTAATACTTATTATCTCTGTGTACAAAATCATAAAGTTATGTTTCCCAGGCAGCAAGGTCTCAGTAATATTTCAGAATAAAAGGTTGTCCTTTTTTCAAGAACATCTTACTGTTTCTTCCCCTGAATAGGAAGACCTCAGTCAAATATGTTGGCTCTTCCTCCACAAGACTGGAAAAAATAAGTAAAACAAAAAATAAAGGCACTAAGATTAGGGATGCCTTCATCCATATTATTAGTTTCTTCCTCTGCTTTCTTATACTGCTTTCAAATCTTTCATATCAAAGATAGAAACAAAAAAAATATTTTTTTCTGCTAGTTCAAAAATATTCTCTGTCTCTGGATGGCATTCTACTGCTAACCACAGCAACACAGCACTACAGTTATGTTGGTTGTGCTGCCCTCAAAGCATTGTCTATTTGCTGTTTGTTTTTGTCTTCCTTGTATACTCAAGCTTTAGTGTTCTCCTTGCATCATCAAGCTGGCCACCACTGCCTCTTTTTCCAATTCTACAGATTGCTTTCCTGCTCTTTGAGTACTTTCCCTTAATGGCTATGTGGGCATACTCTTTCCTCAAACCTTTGTATATTAAAATCCTAAAAGCCCTACATATGTACTTTCATCTCTAGCAACTGAATGGCAGATAATGAAACTTTAATTAAAAAGAAATGGAGCCATCAAAGTGTTTATGTATCTTGCATAATGCTAGAAGGGAACCACTGGAATGGTAAATCCTTGGAACAGGCTTAAAAAGGAATTGTCCACGTTTGTTTGCTTTTACTCTAATCTGATTCAAGAGAGATCAAAAAACTACAGTGTCTCATGTGCTAGACCAAATATTCTTCTGAAATATCCTCCCAGAAGTTATTATAAGATAAAGAAAACAAATGTACTTTCCTGTGTTTTCCAAAAGAGACCACCTGAAAGTAGCACCTGTTAGGTCATTCTGGTGAGTAAATGAGATGTGCTTTTAAAAAAATTCCTTTGCAGAAAGTTGAAAAAGAAAAAACAAAAAAAGATGCAATGAGCAGCAGTGTCAGCTCAGTGATCCCATATGCTTCCTCTTGTCTGTGTGAGTTGAAGATCCTGGTTGAACTACATTTTGTGCTCCACTGCACTCATCTGAGTCAATCCTACCCCAAAAAGGTAAGCTAGTGAATTATGACATAATAAGTACATAAAGAGCACTTGTGGCATCATGGAGCACTGATGTAAAGATCAAGGTTCTAACATCTCAAGTTTTGAACCATATTTTAAGTATTTATCTCTGATAATCTCTTCTAATTTTTCTTGTTATAAAAGCAACAAAAAAATATTTTCCATAATTATTTTCTTTCATGAACCTTAGTCCTCTACAGCCCGACTGTATTTATACAGGCCCTTATTTCCTTCCTACATGGTGTCTGTCTGAGACTCTTGCCAAAATTCTGCCTACAGAAATTCTTCCACATTCTGTCTCTAAATCAAGCAAGTCTTAACCTGGCAGAAAAAGCATAAAGTATAGCTCTTGAGCTTAAACCGAACCCTAAAATCAAATTTTTCTGTACCAACTCAGAAACAGCTGTACAAGAAACCAGTTTAAACAAGCCTACTGCTGTAACTGCTTTATTTTACATTGCATCCTCCATCTGCAGTATAAATCCACTCTCCCTACATATTGTATTGTAAAATCTTTGTCTCTAAAACCATATAAGCAAGGAAATACATCAAAGTCTTTAATATCTAGACAAAAACATCATACCTGTAAAATCTTTCTTCAGTAGATAGAATACTGAAGAACAATTTAGACCATTAAAATTTTGAGGAAAGTACAAATGTCTTCTCCTAGCAAGTTCTACTTGAAAACACCATATTTGTTATGAAAATCTTTAAGGTGTGTGATTATTTGCAAATAGGACATGAAAATTCAAGATGAAACAAAAAATAGAATTATAAAATTATAAAATTTACTCAGTTTGATGCCTAAAGATTTTTAGCTTTATATATATTTTTCATATGCTTGCAGCTTTGTAGACTGGTAATGCATAGTTATAATTTGTAGTACTTTTCATGCCTTTTCCCATATTTTAACAAACCGTTACTAATCAGTTCTTGAAACTCTATTTAGTCTTTCCATTAGTCTAGCAAGGACACTTTGTTTTGCAGTATACATTGTAAATACAATAAAGTATAGGGCTGCTTTATCAGGGAGGTGGAGGGGGGGTGGAGGATCAGAGGGGAGGACTCCATGGGGCAGAAATCAGGGGAAAATTACCTAACCAACTGCTCTTCTAATTGGACAATATTTGATAGCTATACTAATTAACTAACCTCTTAAAAATTGTAGAAATACAGTATATCACATGTACATATCACCATATTGTGCACTTCGAAGGCTTTCAATTAAAGATTTGCTTTTATGTTATGATTTTAACACTGTTTGGAAAGATTTTGTATTTTACTCTAGGCAACAAGCTAACCAAGTTTGCCAATTCACTTTTTAAAAGTGAGGAGTGTGGTAGATAGGGACAGGCGGAGCGGAAGACCACCACGGGATGTCACGGAAAGATAGACCCCTCCCCCTCTCTCTTCCCCACGTTATCTATTAACCCCAGAAGCCCCAGAAGAATGTAGCCACACCTGCTCTGGTAAATTTCCACTACCCGACTAACCCCTGAGACCCCCCCAACCCCCCTCTGACATAGCAAAAACCCCTAAAACTATTTAAACCCACGAGATAGGATAATAAACGCTTTTCGACCGTCTGCCATATTGGTGTCTGCGTGTGTTGATTAGCCCGAGCAGCCTGGAGAGACCAGGCTGCCGTGCTGCCTTGCCTGAACCAGGTCCCTGGTTGTCCTTTATAAAGGCAACAGAGGAGTTTTTAAAAATTTCCTTCCTTCCAAATCTATAAAAATGTATTATTTTCATTTTTTATGGAATTTGAAATAAATAAATCTTAAAAATATTAGTACCTTCTTTTATATATACTTTTAGATATCCTGAAAACTAATCATAAGAATTAATTAAAATAAATCATTTCCGTAACACTTCAGAATAATTGAATAGCTCTAGAAATTAGAAATTGAGCTCTACTCGGGCCAAATTCACCTCTTCTCAAGTAATTTTACCATAACAATAAAAAACAAAAAAACCAAAAAAAAACAACAAAACAAAACAAAAAAAAACCCCATCCAACCAAACAAAACCCCCTACCTATTAATTTTTAAAATTCCTGATATCTTCCAGAGATGAAAGCTAGAATTCCAGAATGTAGCAAAACACTATTGTTGCATTACATATTTGATATATCATGGCTTAAAAAGCTTGATTTAATAAACAGCAGCTACTACTGTTGACAACTTGAAAAATATTTCTCAGATGTTTCTAAAGTCAATTCAATTAAAGTGGTTTTCTTTTTTTTTAAACCTCACCATTCAGTGTGCCAATTCAGGAAAAACTTGTAAGTAAAAAAAAAAAAAAAAAAAAGCAAGATGAATGAATTAATCCTAGGCTGCAACAAAAGGAGCAGGGCTAGGAGGTCAAGGGAGGGGATTCTGCCCTTCAGCTCTCTTCTTGTGAGACCCCACCTGGGGCACTGCATTGGGTAAGAAATCCTCATCACAGAAAGGACATTGACCTGTTGGAGACTGTCTGGAAAGGGCTGCAGTAAAGATCAGGGGAATGGCACACCTCTCCCATGAAGGCAGGTTGAGACAGTTGGGGTTGTTCAAACTAGAGAAGAGTTTCAGAGAAATTTTATAGCAGCCTTCCAGTATTTGGAATGGTTCTATAGGAAAGTAGAATTACTCACCTTTATCTATAGTTGTGATTGAAGATCTTGAAGATTCATTATAGAGATTCCTTCTAGTACCTAAAGGGAATCTTCAAGAAAGATGGAGACAAACTTTTTAGCAGGACCTGTTGCAGCAGAACAGGAGGTAATAGCTTTAAATGAAAAGAGAGTCAATTTAGATTAGATGTAAAGAAGAAGGTTTTTGTGTAATGAGGGTGGTGAAACACTGGAACAGGTTGCCCAGAGAAATGGTAGATTCACAGTCCTTGGAAACTTTCAAGGTCAGATTGGCTGAGGCTATGCACAAACTGATCTAGTGGAAGACGTCCCTTCTTATTGCACAGGGGTTGGACAAGATGGCCTTTGAAGGTCCTTTTCTACCCAAACCTTTCTATGATTCTATGAGCTCATTAGATAGATGTGTATATGTCTGCATACTATAATTGAAACTTAGGCTAATATGTGATCAGGTATTTTTCCCCAAAATATATTCAGATAATGACCTGGATTTTATAGGAGCATGTAACAATTTTTATAGGATTTATTTTATGGCATCTCAAGTACTTGCTTTCAATTTTAGGAGAGAAATACCAATTAGTTTTATTTTATACATATTTTGTGTGTTTTGCACAAAGTTGTATTTGCAGCTTCCTATTCTAGCCTCAACTGTTTGATGCTTTCAATATTGCATGAAAAGGAGGTGATCACATACATTTTAAATTTTAAAAAATTGATACAGAATGTTATTTCACATTTTGTGAAATATTTTTCAGAACAAAAAAAAATTAAGACAATTACAATTTCATTTATTTCTATTCATCAAGGAAGTGTAATGCAATTGAATGTGATATTGTGAAAATTTTAAACCTCTCCCAAAGAGATAATTTAAAAAAAAGGTACTTTTCCTAGTAAAGAGGAAGAGGAAATCAAGTGAATACAAGCTCATAGTTGGAAAATCAGGTGTATGACAAGATCTTTGAAAATTTAAGACAAAAATCAGAACATAAGTCTTTAGAGTATAATACTAACTTTTTAATTCACTTTTCAATTTTTAATTTTTATCAGCAAGAGAGTTGATAGTAGGTCTTCAGTATAAATAATCCTACTAAAATCACAGATAAATTTTCATCATATTGTGGGCAATAATGGTCACTGTTAAGTAATAACTTTAAAATATTCAGAAAGCAATACAGATGACTCATGTTATATCTCTATTTAGAAGCCTAAAACTTTGATTTCATTAACCATTATAGGTACTGCAGATTTTCAGCTCCATTTCATTCCCTTGGAATCTCCTTGGCATGCTTTGTATATTCTGTCCTGCAGCACCTAAAACTTAGTTAATACATTCACAGCATATCAACAGCTGTTCTTCCACATTGTGGTCCATCCTATGGGACAACCCCAAGACCATCCCTAATGTATACATATGATTAGGGAGTTTTTCTAGCCAGAAGGAAACATCAGTTCAGCTGCTACAATGCCCACAGAACTGTGGATTGGGGTTTCTTTTTGGCTTTTTGTGTGGTTGTTTGGCTGGGTTTGGTTTTGGGTTTTTTGTATTTTTTTTTTTTTTTTATTAATTGGGTATTGTTGGTTTTACTTTATTGTTGGTCTGTGGTATTTTTTCTGTTTCAATTTTAACCTTACTAGCCTTTCCTGATCTAAATCAGTCCACTTTAAATAGCTTAGCTCACGAGTTACTCATAATTAAATAGAGCTTTACAAATCACTGCAATATAGTGAACTCAGAATGAGTTCACTATGCACCCTATTTCATTCTGCCTTACATATTGAAAGCCATGTTATGAAGAATAAATTTTGAGCTTAAGACTGTCTTCCAGAATAGACACTGGTATTACGCTGTGTATTTGGCATTTACAGAAACAAGGAATATTAAAAAGCATTCCTTGTGCTTCAAAAATATTTACTGACCTCTAACAATACTGCCAGCCAGAAAGCTCACATTCCCAGGGATACTGGGATTGGAAAACGTGCCCAGTGCATAATTTTTGGGCATCAACACCTTTCAAATCTAGAACACCCATGGAGACTGGGGACTTAACAGCAACACCAAGATCCCATTAGGGTTAGAGTTGGGGTTCAGCTAGCCACAGAGCCTACAGCTGCAGGAACACTGGCACCAAAAAAGGCATGCCACGAGAATGACAGCAAGGGCACCAACAATGCTGCATCCACGTTTTTCCATTCTAGGCCACTTGCTGTAATGGGGACCTCACCTGCAGTGTCATAATTCCACTGTGGCTAGGATCAGTTAGGGTTCAGAGGGTCATTGAGCCTACACCTCCAGCAACAGTAAGGCTGGAATACACATGCAGAAAAACAGTGAAAGAACACCAACACTGCTGCATCCACACCTTTCTAATCTGGAACACCTCTGGTGGAACAGAACAGAACCCAGATTTATTTCTGGTTAGTGTTTTTGACAGCCCGAAAATCCACAGTCCCAGGGAAATTGCAGCTGGGAAATGTATGTTCAGTGTGTCATTTCATGACACCAACATGCTGCCTTCACATCTTTCAAATCTAGGATAGCCATGGGGGCTGGGAGCTCAAGAGTATCTTGTTAGGGTTTGTTTGGGGTTGAGTTAGCCTCAGAGCCTACAACTCCTGGGGTACTGCTACTGGAAAAGACATGCCAAGAGGATCACAGCAGCACATCTACATAGCTGCCTCAACACTTATCAGATCTGGGCCACCCAAGATGATGGGGACCTCAGGTGTAGTGCTGAGTTTTTATTCTGGTTAGGATTAGGGATTGGAGAACCAAAGAGCCTGCATCTTTTTCTGCTCCAAGCCCATCCAGCCACTTCAAATTTTGTCCTTGGCTTCTGTATCTCACTTTGGAATTCCAGTGTAATTCCACCTATTTCACACTGCTTGATATTTACATACATGAGAAGGGACTCCCTTCTCATGTATGTAAATACCTAGGAAACTCATAATTGCATTCATATAGGTCTTGTCCACTCAGTTTTGGCATCCCACCATACCCCTCTTGTCAGCAGAAGTGAGCAAATTAAACCACAGCTGATTCCTAAGTATCATACTCCCAATTGACTTAATGAATATCAGCACATTCATCCATTCACCTAATCTATCAAATTAAATAATTAGGACATAATGAATTGAAAGTAGCCCAATCAATGAAGTCAAAAAAGAAAGGACGCTATCTTTTCAATGTTTTAAACTGCTGAGAGCTGAAAAGTCTCTGTGAAATGTGGCTGCTGTTTCTTTACTAATTCAGATGCCTGGTTTTGGGTCAAACAACCACCAGAATGCATGCAAAAGCAATTAGTGGCCTATTGGCTAAAGTCACCTTGAAATTAGACTTGAATAGGTTGATAACATGCTTTTATCATAGATCTAAAAGCCAAATGTTATTACCAGTGCCTCACTGCCCAATTTACTTGGGAGAGAAAAAGTTTCATACTGCTGAAACTTCTTGTGCTGTCTTGACTGGCAAGTGTATGGCTACATATGTAAATTGGATCAAAACACAGGGAAAGGATAATTGGAGAATCCCATTCAGCCCACTGCAATTGTAAGTGAAAAAAGGGTAGAGATTTAATCTAAAGCCGTTGGCAGACTATTGAAGTCATATGCTACCACATATCACAGCCAAAGAAAGAGCATCTCTGGGTAATCTACCCAAGATTTGAGCCTCAGTAATTTTGTACACACTGTTTTGACTTACAGGGACAGTCCTTGCCTAATCCTCTTTTTCTGTGTGTTAATTCTAAGGCCTACCTTAGGCCTTGCTTCAAAGTCTTAGGAGTCTCTAAAGTTGCGGAAAGAGTGAACAAATAAAATCATCTCAAGATCAATCCATCTGTCCTCCATGCTGATCAGTGTAAAGATAGGAGGTATGAGAGTGAAAGTGGCTTGAAAAGATGTCTCATGTGGTTTATCTCCCAGTCTTTTTGAGAAGCATAATAATTCTTCAATTGGAAGAAGGATTAATTTAATGGAATAATGTTGCATAGTACCTGTTCTGATCTGTCTCTCATATTACCAATTTATTTACCATGTTGCCATTGATGATCCTGACAACAGACTCTTCTATAGCCATGTGATTCAACAGAATCAGTAAAAACCTGAAACTGTAATTATTGGATTGGTGTGTCTTATGAAATAACTAAACAATGCAAAATTAAATAATTTACTATCTTCAAAATACAAAGATCTAATTGAATGAAAAGATTCTGTTCTTATAATATTTATCTGGTCTTTAACTTATCTCAGCAGCTCAGTGGTGATCTGTTTGGTTATTATACTCACATATTGAAGCACATAAATGTTTACCATTTCATATTTCTAAGGTAAAATTGACTAACACTTTTCATTGAGTTAATCAGAACTTTAAACCATCCCTAGCCAATTTAATAGTAAGAACCAAAACATCACATTAAATGTAAACATTAATCAATTTTATGGTAATAAAGTCTTACCAGTAAATTGGCACTTAAGGTTTTTATTTCATTTGCTCTGTCTGTGATTATATTGTGTATATTCAGACTGTGGAGATACCAAGTAAACATATGAATTCATAATCATATGAATAAAAGTCTCTGCATTAGTATAAGGTATCAGCATTCAAAGCCAACCACAAAATGTCTCATTCTGATGTCTAAAGATCTTGAAACCCATTTCCCCTGTAATGCAATTACAGAAAATCACACATACTCAGAAGAAAGCAAATACTAAGATCCAGACTCCAAAAACTACTTAAGTATCTGACTTCAAGCAAATTAAGCAGATATTAGATATTTGCATACATTTGGGGATCTAGAACTAAACTGCTTTCAATTTTATTCTGCCAATGAAATGAGAAGTTACAGAGAATTCTGAATGCTGTATCATAATTACAGCTATTTTCATAAGAAACAGCCTGAAATTAGGTGCTGAATTTTACCAATGGGATCAGCCTTGAAGAGAGACAAAAAAGATCAAGATCAGAAAGCAACAATTGAACCATCTGATGAAACTGGCAAGAGGTTGTGAAGGGAGAGGGACAGGATGAAAGTGCCAGCACTTTGTTACTCTTAGCACCCACAGGAAATCTACTGTATTTGGCTGTAGCAAATATGCCTTGGCCCACCCTGTATTTCTACCTCCTTTCCTCCTCAGAAACTTGCCAGGCACTGCAGAAGAGCTGCTGAGGGAAAACCAGTAAGTGGCAGTGGTTTTGCAGGATGCCTGAAAAGATACGACTGCTTCCACAAAAACCCAAGGCTTTCCTGGGGAAGGAGGACGTGCTGCTGCTTGTACAGCTAGGCTGCCACTGCTGGAAATAAAGGAAACAGCACAAACTTGAAAGTTCTGACTGTGCTAGTCAAACATGTACAGTGGTCAACTGGATAACTGCTGCACCTCCATTTAGAGCTCCCAGCTCTAAAGATATTTTATATGTGCGATCCCACCTGCTTACCTACATTGGCAATTTGGTGCATTTTTCACTAAAATAATCTGCCTTGATAAATGAAATAAGATGTTAAATTTGAGCTTGGCAACTTGGGGTTCTAAAGACATCAACTATCACATATTCCTTTCGTTCCATGCTGACCTAGTGAATTACCTGAAAATCTAATTTTTTCAAACACTTAAGCCACAAGGAAAAAAAATCTATCCTCATCATCAATAAGGGGAGCCAATGGTGACAAATTACTCAATGTGGCAAGTACAAGACTCTTTTGGAGAATCGTTCAGTTTTATGCCTCTTTCTAGCACAAAGCTATTATGTTCCAATCTACAACTCCATTGAAGGCTATTATAAAAATACCCTCATGCAGCTAATCATAATGTAACAACTTCAGTGCCTTAAATATCCTGTTTCTAAAGATTCTGTCATTGGATTGCTCTCTGCATGTCCTTTCAAAGCATGAGTAACAATTATCAACATTTCATATTATTAAACCTTGAGGGTGAATCGAAAAAAAACGACACCAAATTTAGCTTGACTTTTGGAAGTGCAGCTTATGAGTGTTCTTCCATTCATTAAAAGAAACAAGTAAATAAAAATAAGCCCTCCCAACTTCCTGAACTCAGTGTTCCATCCTATTTAGTTTAGAAATGTGCTAGCTATGTAATTCACCATTGCTGCTTATTTACAGTGATGTCATGAATTCATGAGATCGTGCATTGTCATTTTCAGTATTTTTCCCTCAAACAGACTTGTTTCACAGAACTTTGATGTTTTAGCCTCAGGGCATATGCAGTATGTCATTGACAATAAAATTTTATCTATTGTTTTGACAAGTAAGGCAGTATTGGCAGAGTAATGGAGGAAAAAAAGTTAATGTCATTGTTGAAAAATAAAAATTCAGGATGTGTACCTGTAGCAGCTTTAATATATTACCTAATCATTTGACAACCACCAGAAACCTGAGCAGATATAATTTCAAATATTTCTAAAGTCATTTACAGTTATTCACATTAATGATAGATTACACTTATTTAACTTTTCATAACAAAACTCCTCCTCGTTGCAATCTCTTATGCCAGACAAATGCAAACAATGATATTCCTGTTTATAAAGACTTAAAAATATTTACTTTTGCTATTATTTAAAATCACATATGTATCTCAAAGGAAATTAACATATATAACACAACATATCAGTTTTGTGATGTTTGTCAACCATATAGCGATGTTGGATTTATTCATAGAAAGTTTACTTTTATTACTGTCAACACTTACTTTAGGACATGCTTTTTCCAGGAATTCTACTACATATTATTATTTTTAAATGCAGTTGAGCATTTGTTGTTGTGATCTTGTTCATCTCCAAACTTTAATAATGTTTCTATCTAGAAATATGAGGAACATTCAAGGTTGTATTAAATAATTATATAAATTGTTCACAAAGTCTTTCATCTACGTTGCTGTTATGCAAATATCAGAGAGAATATTTCTTAAAGCTTGTCAAAAGTACAGTAAAAGACTCAACCACATACAGAGGACTTAGAGTATAAAAACTTGAAGAAAAATTAATTGTTTTGAATGTTGTGAATGTCTGCAAACAGAGAATTAGATGGATTATTATTTGTTATTTATTTTATTATCTGAGATCTTAGCTTCAGCTGATTTAAAACACATTTAAAAATCAGATCTGAATCCTCTTTGTAAATGTTTTCAGGGAGAGAGATTTTTTATCCCAGTGAGAGCCGTCATGGATATGGATACACTAATATTATTCAAAGAAAACTCTTGAGAATACACACAATGGCCTCCTGCTAATAAGTGCAGCACAATTGTATTTGTTTTGAAGTTCTTTTGTGTTAATTATTATAACATTATGAAACCGAGCCCAGGGAATGATTATTCAGGCATTTTTATCACTGACAGCTGGATGCTAACATGGATTATTTTATACCGCCCAACTGTATTTCAATAAATTAAGCTACAACTGTGTCCACATTTTGAATATCTTTATAAAATAGTTGTACTTTTTTATTACCTTTTTTTTTTAAATGTTGCCCAACCACAAGTATTACCATAGTCTTAAGGAAGTTCCAACATAAATAAGGCAATGAAGGTGCAAACATTTTGATCAAACTAACTTTCACTGTATGCACCAGGTTTATAAAAGTTAAAGCAATTAATTTTTATATAACTATTCATCTGTAAAAATATGCATTAATTAGCACTCAACATTTTCATAACCTGAAATGACAAAAAACACTTGAAAGCAAATCTTAGATTTGATCCTGTAAATATTTATGTGCTTAACTAAGGAGAATGGAGTTAAAAGTCATTATGAGGTATATTGCTTGGACCATCACAGTTCTTATTCTGAAGAAATGGAATTTAGTTTTCTACAGATCTTTTACGACTTTTTTGAAAGCATGGTTTTCACTAAACCTTTTCACACTGGAGAAGAGGCTGTATTTTCTATACTGCAGCAGAAGCACGGACTTCATTGCAGATCAAATATCTACAAATTTACGCAGCTCTTCATCTTTGAATTTTAAATAACCTTGTTTACATTTGTTAAAGTCACTCAACTTTCACAGTATTATTTTTCATTCTTCCTTTCTTGAAAAGGTTCAAAAAGTAGCAAGTCATTATATTTTTCTGCTGGCAGATTGGGATACATTAAGTGTAATCCAGAATTATATCAACTATAACATTCTTTTGTGAAGAAATCTTAGAGGTGACTGCCATGTTATTTAGCAAAAAAAAAAAAAAAAAAAAAAAGAAAGAGCTCTGTTGTTTCAGCTCACATATTGCCATCAAACATTATTTTATGGCTTGCTTCTGACAGAGGAGGAGATTACAAACCTATGTTAAACCAAGAAAATTATGAGCCTTGGGACAACTCACCAGCTTCCATGAATATATACACTAGATTCATAGGTGGTAAAGAAATTGAGTATTCTGCTGGATTCCCCGGTGACCAGAGACATCTCCACAGCTGAAGTAGAGTTGCTCGGCCTCACTGGGAACCCAGCACAGGCAATGTCACTTATGGGCTTCTGGATCCTCCATCTGGTGCAGCTTTGAGGAATGGCAATAGAAGAATAAAGAATGGTGAAAGAGAAAGCAGTCCCATGCTTAAGTTTTGCAGCAAGTAGTGTGAACATGTACAGAAAGGATTAATATCAGACAAACAGGGCATGGCAAGCTAACAGAGTGATGTAGATTTGAGGGATATTTAAGATCAGCTTTCTCATAGAAACACACAAAAATTTTCTCCTGGAATTCCTCATGTCTGCATGGATGTCAAAGCTTTATTGAATTGTAGTTGTTTAGACAATCCTTTCAAAACCCAATAGTTTTCTTGTTTTAAGACAATTAAAAGTTAAAGTTTAAGACAGTTAAAAGTTGTGATATTATTAATTATGTCATTGTACCTAAGGCTGGACAGTAACATATCTACCAAATTCTTATAAATAAAATATATCACTGAAACAAACAAAAAAACCAAACCAAACCAAACCAAAAAAAAAAAAAAAAAAAAAACAAACCCACAAAAAAACCCCACCAAAACCCCCACCAAATCCACAACTTTTAAAAAGTTAACACTTGTTTTTTTTTTTTTTTAATTGTAAAATGTAACTATCCCATATTTGTTACTGTATTGAGACTAAAACCTTGATCTGTAAGACTTTTGCACCAAAATTGCATTTCTACCAGTATATTATACAGTCTTCAGTTGTGGAAGTTAGCAAAAATATAGTCTGGAATAGTCTGATGCGTATTCTTTAACACAGCTTCACAGCCTGAAGATGCATAAGTGTCTTTTCTGTCTATAAAAAATTATCAAAATGTTTCTAATTTCCAATGGAAACTCTGATAAATAAGTTATAATCACAAAATTATGGACATTATCAATGTTGTTACTTAGATGTAAATACTAAAATGGTTTTAATGCTTAATGAGAAATAAGATATGAAAAACAAAATTCTAACTCCAAAGCAAGACCTTCTTCTGAATTAATCATTTGTTGCTGTCACACATAACTGTAAAATCTGAACATAGTCATGAGGTACCACCTTCAACACTAGCACAAATTTATGAGACACTATACTCATAACAAGCGCCACAAAAAGTGTCAGAAAATTCATGTTTCCAAAATGTCAATCTAAATCATAAAATGTAGAGAAAATGGAATAGAACATTCATGTGCATCTATGATCAGTAAATAAGACAGATGATAATGCAGAGAAATGCCATTTCGTGAGCTTTAATAATTTTTCCTGTATGTTTTCTTTGTAAGTTATCTTTTGGCTTAGTTTGGTTGTGATGTTAGTTAGAAAATAAAAAACATAATTCCAAAGGAAATATTTTCAAAATTTTAAATGTGTTTGTATTTGCTAGAAAAATATAATTATCTTCTTTTCCCTTCCCTTGCCCTTTGTAACTTTATTTTGTCAGAGAAAACCTCCCATAAAACTTAATTTAAATTACAATTATTTTCATTCTCATTTCATCTGTAAATCTCAGTGCTACCTCAAAATGGTTGTGAGATTGACTATGTTATATGGCATTTCTTATTATTTGACATTCTCCGAAGAATTTCCATGTGTAAATGGTCATAACAGAAACAGCAGCCTTTTTTATATATATAATTTTTCTTTTTAGGCCAAGGAATTATTCAAAATATTATCTTAAACTGTTATATTTATGGTAGCAAATTTTATTTGGAGATTATATGAAGGATCCATCAGTGAGTTGTTGCTGTTTTGCATCTCTCTGACACAGTAAAGCAGCTCTAAGTTCTCTGCGCTAGTTGGATTTGCAGCTGCTTTTTGCTGCCATCATGACAAAAAGCAGTGAGACCATTCTGGTGAATCTGGTCTGTTGCTGATATCCTTTATATTAGTTATATGTCTTTACACAACACTGCTCAGGACTTTGGAAATTTAGTTTACAGACTGTACAACATAATGAGAAGAACAGGACAGACAGACCGACAAGCTGGCTGGCTGGCTTTGTAAAGGAGTGATAAAGATGAAGTTCAAAGCCTTTAGACCAGGCATTCCTCATGGATTTCTGAAGGATTTATTTACTATATCTACAGTGTTGTAGAGAGATATGATTTCTCATTGCCATGCTAAATCCTTGACTGCCAGAGCTTTAGATTAGTCAAGAAAACTTGACTAAATTAACAGCACGTTCTACTTTTTTTCTGTGAGAAATACTGGGTTTTTACTTTTACAACCAGAACCCATTCTTCTGCTATGTGGATCAGTTTGCATCATGGTTTTATTTATTCCATCTGTTAAAAATGATAGCTTCTTCTGAATAAATCTAATCTTAGTACTCACATTTTCATCTATGTTGCTGTGCTCATTGAATTCAGAAGTATCAGCTTGCCCTAAGCATTTCAGAGCTCAGGAAAAGAAGGTGACCTGCTTAGACATTCACACAATGATTCAAAACCCACCAATCCTCTTTGATTACTTCCAGCCATATCTCAAGTCCTGCTTGAAGCACTTCTGGGCTGTGTCAGGAAGAACAGGCTGTCCTCGTATGTCTCCAGAGTGAGCTGTACTACCCTCTCGAAGATAGAAGAGCGAATGGTTTCCATGGTATGTAGGTCAAGCAATGCATTGTAAAAGTCTGTCCATGTCTTTTTCTCAGAATTAATAAGAAATCTTTTTAGTGGAGCCAGGCAAAATAAGAAATAACACCTATTTTAGTTCTTTAACTGCTTTTTTTCTTGTACTTAAAACATTATCTTTCAGAAATATCAACATGATGAGTCTTATTCTGGCCTACTAAATATAGAAATTAAGTATTCCAGACAAAACTCTTATAGGTATACAAATATGACTATTATTTGAAACCAGATAATACTTCTATATAATTACTTCTATTTTTTTGCTTATACTTTGAACAGCAGAACTGATTAATATAGCAAAGAAAATAGAAAAAAAAACCAAAACACTAAGTCATTCTAGCTCCACAATATCAGATTTGTTTTATTTTATTTTATTTTATTTTATTTTATTTTATTTTATTTTATTTTATTTTATTTTATTTTATTTTATTTTATTTTATTTTAATCTTTTAAGGAGTGGAGGACTGCTATGTTCTTTTAAATTGAAAGATCCATTCCCAAGGTAGCTATGAGTGTCTGGGCAACCACTGTATTTTCCATAGGGAAGCTACAATATGGCCTTTGTTTGTTATGGATTAATTATTATGCAAAATACTCTCTACAGTGAAGGTGGGGATAATGGTCTTGTTTAGAGACACTATATGCTATTTTAATGTGAAAGTTAACCAATGATGTTAAACCAGGGTTCTATAACTGGAAAAATACATTTTTTAAGTCTGTATAGGTTTTTCTATATGGAATCAACCAAATTATGCACATAGAGAAATGCAGATAGACATGGAAAACTCATACATAAAACCACATTAATTTTCAAGAAAAACTACCCTTAAACAACCCCCCTTTTTTTTTTTTTTTTTTTTTTTTTTTTTTTTAGGACCTATTCTCATGTATTCTCATGTTTTGACTCTTAGGGATTAGTCTTTCCAATTTCACAAAAAGCCACTTGCAGATTTCTTATTCAGTTGAAAGCTTAGCCTGGGTCAATTTATTCTTATAAATAAGAATAAATTATAAAATTATAATGGCTGAAGATGGAGATTCCTTAGGGAATAATCTTTCCACAAGGAAAGAAAAGTTTATTTTTAACATATGCAAGAATTCGATTTTATTTTGTTCTGTCAGCATTGTAACATGTAGCAAAATTCACCGAGTTACTTCATTTTCTTTTTAGCGGTTTTAATTTTACTTGTTGGGGGGTTTTGTAGGGCAAAGGGGGAACTGAGATGGTGAGATATGTGACCTATGATTGAGAAAAATCACTATAGTAGGAACAATCAGGATTTTAGTTCAGTTCTTTGACATCTCTGGGTAAGAGTATTGTTATGAGCAGTATTTCTCATATATATTAGGTCCTCGTGTTTCCAAGGTCAGCATCAGTAATAATTCTTCTGTATGGGAAGAGAATACACATCTATTCCATTGATGGAATTCTGACCCTTCTAAATCACAGAGAAAATGCCTGTGTCTGACCCAGTCATCCAAATTTTCCTTAACAGTCAGAGAACAAAGGACATGCTTAGAGGATAGTCCATCAGAACTAATTTAGAGAAGAACTTCACACACCCTTGATTTTTTTTTTCCTTCTCATCTCTGTATTATAAATTTATAGGGCTGAGGATATCTATTTTCGGTATGTACATCTAAATCTAGATAGATAAATCCTTTCCCTTAGTCTCTGCCTGCTGATGAGCTTACACAGGTTGCTTTATTTTTAAGGTTCTTCCTGATAAGAAAAGTTCAGTGAAAAATAAGAAAGTAACAGTGTTGTGACTCTGAAAGAACAATCTGAAGACAAACATGGGTGTGTAGGAAACTAACCCAGTTACCAGCAGCAGAGGTCAGAAGGCTACTTGGTCCTACAGAAGTGCTGGTCTAGAATAGCACTCTTTACATAAGATCTGTGCTCACACCCCACAGTGTGAAGAATGCATTTAAAGAGCAACACATATACCATAAGCACCTTATGAATTTCAAACACAACCTGTTCAGCTGCTAGTAGTAATTAACCCTGATCACCTCCCACATGATAAAAGCATTGCTACTTAACAAATTAAAATATGGCCCTTTGCTGGATCTCTAAAGAGACATATCCTGTTGGGGTTAATTGAAGTTATGAAATATGGCAGGTTAGCTGCTTTGCACTGTCTTTGGCAGAAAAAAATTAAGTCTGAAACATAATCCTGCTTCTCAAACAATATATTTCATATCTCTTATACCTCGCTTTGCCCTGTTAGTGGAGTTCTTGACAAGAACTCAGGACATCCGTTTTGATGTGACTGAACTTGTTAGAAGAAAGAATGCTGTTAGTTTACTGAATGGGATTTTTACAGAACAATTTGACATTGAAGGCAAATTGAAAATTAAGATTTTGAAAAATAAATTGAGATGTTTTCACTGCTAATGACCACACAGATTTGCAAAAAACAAATTTAAAAAATGCAGCTTTATATAAGTTCACGCAGTTAACTTAGATGCTGCATTTAGCAGACCTCAGTGGAAACTGCCCAGCCTGCACTTTTGTTGAGAACCAAAAATAATTATGTGTTCTGCAACAGTTACCATGTAATTACATTAAACTAGAGAATGTATTTGACATTTATATTCTATAATTTATAACACTAGTGACTGAATAAAACAATCCTGCATAACTGTGTAAACCTGTTCTAACATGTAGCACTTCAGAAAGATAATACTGTAAGAAAGAAGGCACAGCTTTCTTTACCTCTATCTGTCTCTCTTTTTGGTTTTGTTTTTGTGATTTATTTTTTTTTTTATGAGGATACTTGTTCTTAAAAACATATTTCCTTTCCTCATTAAATAGCAGAAAATTCTATAAAACAAAAGCAGGACAGAGAGATTTCCTCCTGACTGGACATGTTACATGTGAAGCAAAATATAGATTATCATTGAAGCAAGATAGTTGGCAAATGTCTTTTGAGCAGCATGTGGCTCTTAAGCAGTTCCAGTGCCTCCCCATGCTCAGACAGCACCATGTGTTTGGCAGGAAGGCTGCTGAAAAGCCTCAGCCTCCAGCTGTGGGAGGAAGCAAGTCAGCCAACTCTGCCGAGGTCGGGGTTGCCCCATCACCCCAGGCTGTAAATGCCTGCTTGTCCAGATGCACCTCACATTGCACTGAAGACATTTTGAGTACCAAAACCAGGCCTTGTCACCTGAGCTTTCCCTTGACATCCTATTCCAAACTGAATGCAATATATTTGGGGATTATCAGCCTAATAGCCTTATGGAAATCTGAAATGCACTGGTATTATAAAATAAAACTAGTCTTGTATGATTTTGCATCATACTAATGAGAATAATTTCTTTTCTAATTACATCTGAAACTAGCAAGAGTGCTAACATTACACCATAGAGCCCTTTCTGTACTGTTAAGACAGCTTTCCTTGAAAAGAGAGTAAGGGACTTATTTTCCTAATTTCTCAAGTTAGTCAGAAAGCAGCTACTCATGCTTGCAACATAAACAACTTTGAGAAAACATCATGGATATTTTCCTCTGATGTTTTATATGTAAATTTAAGTGAACTAATTCCTAAAAACTTTTGTTTAGGTTTATTGTAAATTACTAGTACTGCTGTAATTAAAAAAAAAAAATTGGTTTCATGGTGCAAGATTGTTTGTCTATGATTTCTAAAAAGAATGAATACATTAAATATTTTATGAGGCTTTTAAATGCTTGATGATAGAGATTCAGCATGGTCTATTCTCATGCTGGATGGCCAGGAACAAGAGGCCTCTTTTATTGTTCCCTGTAAAACAAATGAAATGGAACCAATTGAAATATTGTGCACAGAGTCACAGGCAGAGGATAATAGCGCTTTCTGAATGGTAAGAACACAACAAAGTGCATCTCAAGAGCTTTGTTTGTATGGAGCAGATCTCTCCTCAGAATGGACTGTCTGAAGAGGCTTTGCTTAATGCACTGTTTAATAGCAGGGCTCTTCAAGGTCTCCCCACTCCATTATGACATGTGCACTGCTGCTCCTTGGATATGAGAACAGAAGTAAAATAGGGAAAAAAGGCTGAGTTTACTTAACCCAAATGACTTCCACTCATTTTCCAAATTGCACAAGTATCTAATAATGAAAAATATTAAATCCAACATTTACATCATATGAATTTATAATTGTAGGAGAAGGAGACCTTCTACACATTAAAAGCTTGTTTATGCGGTGGAACTGGTAGTATTTTTACTGTAAATTGAAATCACAGAAGCTTTGTGATGGTGAAGATGAATCAAATACAAATTTCAATATAATAGCAAGTCTTCTGCTACAACTCTACAGTCAGAAGGTATAAATAAGGTACAAATTTGATATAAAAATCCTTCTTACAGCAATTTGTTTGACTTACAGCTTTTGGTTGACTGAACTGTGCACTTAAATGCCTTTGCAGACCCTGAGAGAGTAAATACATCTAATAATCATATGTGGGCACTGCTTATGCAAGCACATCTTTTAGTTACCTTTACAAATAATATGGTATATTGAAATGGTAAGCACTACTAATTGTCTAAAAATGCTTATCATCTAGGAAGTACTGGTTTCTTTTCCTTAAAGAATGACCAGGCCATGGGGTGAAGGAGATGAGAGAAACATTGCTCTAAGAGGGAATTGTGTTTTGCTTCAAACAGTCAGTCCATTTGCATGAGAAAATCAGATTGCATTAGGGCATATGTATGTGAATTCTTTAGGATATCCAGTATGTAAATACATTGAATCCTGAAGGCTTAATTGTAAATTATTGCAAGAGAACACTGGGATCCCAGTCAAATCCTAATGCAGATACTGCAGCAACTACTCAATTGCTTCCTCTTCCTAACAGATTGAGCGGCTGAAAAATAAAAGACAAAAAATTAAAGATAAAAGAAGAAAACATATTGTACTAGTGCCATCTGACTAAATAGAATCGACTGCTAAGTTTAGCTGATCAGAAAGTTGAAATTGTGGAGCAGTCAGTGTAATATACTGCTTTTCAAAATACTGAAGACTAGAAGTATGGTTTTATCTCCCACTGCAAAGGACCACTAGTATTCCTAATTAAATAATTAGTACCCAGCATCTATATTCAGAGTATATTGAAGAAAAAACTGATCAACGTATTTGATGTAAAAGTCTTCCAAAGAAATTACTTACTTATTATGTAAAGGATTTTAGTGACTTCTCCCATGATTATTTCTCATCTGAATAATGAAGAATGTGTATTCTGAAATAATAAATTAAAAAAATCAGTATCCATTTTTCCTACATGACTGGATTTCATACCATTCCTTGGCTATGATGAACAGGCTCTGGATTCTGAGGTATGCACTACTCATCACCTCCCAGCAGTGACAGGGAGGAGTAGCTGCCTTCTGTGTCTGCCTCACTCCATGAAACCTTCACTGGTGGTAGAGGGTCTACACATTCTGGCTCAATTGGTTCTTTGTCTTTCTAGTTGTTTTTTACTTTTTTTTCTCACCTCTCCATCCCACATGGAGATTTCTTGCCTTCACACTTATAACTGCTCAACTTCTTTTCTTCTGGATGCTTACTATCTCTACTTTCTGGTTTTGTGTCCTTTCTCCCACATGCTCTTCCTTATGATACCTCTAGCTCAACATAATCTTAGTCTTCTATGCTACATCTTCACATATTATCTCTACAGCAGCAGGGTTTCATTTCAGGTGATAATGTTTCCTTCTGCCAGGCTTTCAGACTGACATTTCCCTTTTTTACATTGAATTTTCCTTCAAGTGAAATGTTAGGGAAAATATTTGTGTGTTCAAAATTATTTCCATTTATTTATACAGCAATCTTAGAAGCACACTAAATCCTTTTTTATAAAAAAATCTAGAATGCAACATAATACAAAGATAAAACTTAACAGTATCCCTCCTTGGACAGAGATTCACTTTATCCTTGGATATAACATCATAATAGAGAAAATTGAGAGCTGAGTTTGAAAAGCCAGAAGAATGGAAACTTAAAACAGACACTAATATTTTTTCTTTTGCCTTTCCGTAGCATATGTTTGTACCTCTAAGACATTCTTTTGCATGTCTCCATTTTTTCGTTTCTGGGTTTTTTTTAAAAGAATGCTTCATAAATGAGCTTTTTTATACAACGTTGTGCAGTAAAAATAGCCAATGACATTTTAAAGAAAATATTCAATTCCACATAAATGTGTGCTGTTTCCATTGTACTTGCACACATGTGGGTACAAACAGATTTTTGGAGCCCACATTTATTATTGCAAATATATTTAACATCTATTAGTTACTCAATAAATGAAGTTTTTATAAAAAGTGCTATACAGAAACAGTGTTTTTAATTTTAAATTGATTCCAAAGAAAGCTGAAGTTGACATTTATTAATAAAAAACAAGCTTGAGACCTGAAAGAGTCTTATAATAGCTGCTGTCCAAATTTTTACACAGCTTAACTAAAGTCCCTACTTATGTTTTGTTAACAGACCAAAAAATAAGGACTCGTCATAGATCAGGAAAATTAACTGTATTATTTTAATTGCAAAGAAATACAGATATATTCGGAGTTTTATTTGGTTTTTAATTTAAAATTTGTAGCTTACTTATGATTGGCTTTACAGTACAGCCCAGGGTTTAAAACTGTGACAAATCAAGGGTTTAACACTGTAACAAATCAAAGACTTCTGAAAACTGAGCTGTCTTTCTTGCTGTTGTTCCCTATCCCTGGGCCTTGTATTCTCTGTGTCTTACTACTGCCCAAACTACTGCCACTCTTCCTCTGACTCCTTTTTTGGCCAAAGGTGCTAACTTCAAAAGAAAATAATAATAAACCGATTTTCATTATTCTTTTTTAATCCAAGACTAGCAGGCTGAATTAACAATTAAAAGGTATTGGTATTCTTTCTCTTCTAATCTGTGGGTATTCTCCTGTTGGGTTTATTATATTCTCAGCCTTTGTTTTACTACTTGATACTGTTAGCAAATGTCAGTGTTCATCAGTATCACAGTTTGTTTTACTGCAGGAAATGCTTTCAGTTGAATAGAAATGAAAGGTGAAATGCCATTAGAGAAACAGTGTTAAGCACTGAGACTCAGTTCTTCAGAATGATGTTTTTATTATCATTTTATGGCTCCAGAGGACTACCCTTTCTTGACAGACAGCAAAAGTGAAAATTTTAATACACTGTCATGATTCATCAGTACTTTCAGTACTTTCCTAACTTTTTCTCCTACAAGAGAGAGAAAGCATATTGAAAAAACCAAATAAAAAAACCAACAGCATCACCATAATATATGGTGATATATTTTCTGCTTCTTGAATTTGGTAGAAATTCTGCAGCAAATGTAAGGGTAAGAATAACAACTTTCCAGTTTTGTATAGTGTGTACTGTACCACTCATCCTGATCTGAACAATGTACTGGAAAATGGGAAAAATGAAAGGGAAAAGGGAAGGGAAAGTGAAAATTGAAAGGGAAAGGGAAATACTTGAATATGTGTCTCTCAGTCAGTCAGGTAATATGACCAAACTTAAATTTATATAACTTAAATATGTTTTAATATATTCAATTTATGGGTCTGGCTAGGTTGTAGCCAGTATTGTACTGTGTTTTGTAGTAGCCAGTATTGTACTGTGTTTTGGTTTTCTCACTAAAGCACTGTTGATAAAAACAGTATTGTGATTATTTCTGATAATTTCTTGTATAACACTAAAGTTGTGGGGGTTTTGGTTTTTTGGATCATTCCTTTTTTCTCCAATCTGCTCCCTGCAATGAGTAGGCTGAGGATAATTTTGCTGAGGATACAAAAGATGGGAGGTGGCACAACCTTAGCGGTTGACCCAAACTGATCAAAAGGATATTTGAAGTAACATAACATAATTTATGCTCCTCATTAAAAACTGTGGGGAAACAGTCAGAGAATAGCTGGGCATACCTCTGGGAAGTGGTAAGGGATTACCTTTGTATTACTTGCTTGTTTGGTTTTTTTTCCTTCATTCCTCCCCCCTTTAAATTGTATTCATCTAGACACAGGAATTTTTTAGTTTTACTTTTCTTGCTTACTGCCTTGTCCAGCAGATGCAGGGGGAAAAAGCAGTTGGCTGGGTGATTTTTAGGTGCCTGATGGGAACAACCCACTGTTATATAGAAAACAGAGGTTTTCAGGTTTGCGGAAGAAATTGTTTCTTTTCTTAGCAAGAATAAAGGGAAAGGTTACAGTTTGAGTGGTGGCAAAGAGATCTGGTAAAAGTGATATTGTGATTTACAGAATGGTCCTGTGAACATGATCTTAATTTTGTGTGGTATGTATAAGCATGAGTACTGAATATGTAAATACTCACTGGGGAGATATAGAGAAGGAAATGCGACATTATTCAGTATCACAATAACATATTTAGGAAAAGACAAATACCAGTGTTAGCTCTTTCTATCAATATTTTTTCTTTAGATTTATTTATTCAGATAATATGAGAAAGTTCTGTCCTCTAACAATGTGGGTACTGGGGGTTAATGAGCCCCTTTAACAATGACATAACTGTCTCCTAAATTTTCCTGTTAAAAAACTGGTCAAAGACCTAATTTTAGTCAGATTTTCTTTGAGTGCTAAATATGGGTAATTGAGATAACAAATTTAGACTCACATCTGTAAGAAGCAGTTCCTCCCTTAACTGGAGGTTGAGTTCCTCTCTATTTAAATCATGTGACTCAAATCACAGTCTTCTCATAAGTTTACACCACAACTGTAAGCTTAGTATTTACCTGTATGGTTATTTTGTGAATTGTATTCAATAAGTCATTTTCCTTATTCACAGTATAGGAAAAGGAGAAGTTACCCTTTGTAAAGTTTATGTGGAGTGAATATAGACTTGAAATAGTAAAAAACAGAATTATAAAAAGATTAAGGAAAGGCTCTCAACTCAAAGAACTTTAGAAAAAAAGATTATTTCTATTTAAAATATTAGTCAACTATTATGAATTATATTTAGCACTTTAGTGTTCAATACAAAAATAGTAGATAAAAACAAAAAGTAAAGATGAATAGCTTACAACAAATATGAACAGCTCTAAATACTGCAGCTATTTCACAGGAAACATTTTTTCCCCACTTTGTACTGAAGTGGTAGTTAATCACAACCTTTTTTCCTAACTTGTAACCTTTTTCTGTTGCTTTCTTCTCTCCACTGACTCAATCTCCATTAAAACAGGCTGCTCAAAAGGCAAAGCTTGCTAAAAGCACTCATGGGAGGGCCAGCATGTAAAATCCATGTAACAGTTCATTATTTTCAGGAGTAAGTACAAGCAGCGTTGTGAGAATATTTTAAATAAGTAGTGAATAAAAAATACAAACCAATACACACTGGTCCTAATGTGTCTGAAAGGATTTTTATTTGTCATTGCTATTTTAGTATTTTGGCTGACTTGATTGAAAACTTTTTTTTTTTTTTTAATGTGAGCCTTTATAAACTGATTTCTAATGGAAACCAACAGGGAAAATGATAGAAAAACAAATCAAGAAGTAGGTATCTGGAATCATACTGTGCACACAGAACTGTGAACCATTCCTATCAAAGTGAATAAATAAAACCAGTTAATGGACTTGAGTTACTGTGCATCATACTTTTGACTGTTTTGGATTTTTTTTGTGTGTGTTTTGGAGGTGGGTTTTCAAGAAGTTTTGGGAGGGTTAGTTTTGTTTTGTTTTTCTTAAAAAGGTCACTTGCCCATTTAATAGTATCTCCTGATGAGAATTATCATATGGATTCAAAACCTCCTTTTGACAAAGGAACTATACCTGGTACATGGTTTAGACCTGTCTTTTCACATTTATACCTAGGTATTTTCTGCATCAAAATTCTGTGACTAAATAAATAAATAAAATTCCTATGAAAGTTCTACCCAGACATTTAATCTGCTAGTTTAATTAAGGTTATGTAACATGATATTAAGAGATAAAGGGAGATATAATCCCAAGCAGCAATAGAGTTTTACAATTTCCTAGTCTGAAAGGTAGGTGTAGACATTGCCAGGTTTATATCAAAAAAGTGTTCCTATTTCATTTGCGCATACTGTGAAAGAAAATTCATGGCTCTGAGAGTAAAGATACATGTTAGCAAGATAACCCAAATTAATGAGGGATAAAACACATAGATAACATAAAAGTAAAAATTAAGAAGTGAAACTGAGATAGATAATTGTTGGGAAAAAAAGTGGAAAACAAGTCTGAGTATGCTTATATCTAAAAAAAAACTGTATTCATTTTTGTCCACAGAATTGTCTTACCATTTTAGATGATAAATTTCAATCAGCCTCCCATCAAAGTGACCTTCAGTGACCATGTTATGGCACAGCCATTCCAAATCATCAGTGCAAAAAGCAAGCACAGAAGTTTCTATATGATGTTGCATATTTCAGGGTCTGAATTGGTGCATGAAAAAAGGTAAGCTGCTTCCCAGCTTGGGATGGGTAGGCACACTGTGAGCTGGGAATTAATAAAATGTTCCTGGTAGTGAACATGACAGAGAACAAAAATTTCAAAGTCAGTGCTGAACTGCTGAACTGAGTTTGTGAAGCTGAGTTATTGTTCATGTTTTCAAATTTACCTTAGTTGTCCCAGAACTCCGTTGTCACAAATGCTTGAAGGTGATTATATGTTTTACTTAGCATAGGCATTTTGGGAGATTTTCCCTTAGTCTGTCCACACTTCTAGGCAGTTTCCCTTCCTACTTTGAAACAAAGACATTTGTCCTTTTCTTATTCTACTGAAATATTTTTACATGATTACTCTAAAATTGTGATGAACAACAAATCTAATGATAAAGAACCTATTAGGCTCAGCATAAGAGCAAGGACCATAATATAAGCATCATCTTTGACTCAGTCTGTTCTCCAGAGCCTCATAGCCCAGCTACATCTAATTTTTGTTGATTCATTCTGCATAATGGCTATAAGATACCATAATCCTCTCTGTCTGTGCAGTTAAATCTCTCCCAAGATCCTCATCATCTCATATCTTGCTTATTGGAAAGTCTTTTCAGCTTTGAGAGATGATCTTGCCTCAGTCAAATCTATTCAGAATGCTACCATAAGGAATTTTCCTAGCTCACTTCTCTTCCCTTTATGCCCTTTCACTGATTTTTCTATCTCATCAAATATACACTATTTTTCTTTATTAACAGGTACCCTAATGGACAATCCTCACACTACATACCTAGTTTCTGCTTTCTATGAGCCCAAGCCTGCATACCTTCATCACTCTTGCTACGTTTTGCAGCATGCAATTTCAGGCTTACTCTCAAACTTCCTTTCATGCCTGGGAAGTTCTCCTTTAAAAAATCCCTAGAGCTATCTTGTAATCCACCATAAATTCTCTTCCTAAAGTTGTTATTGGCTATGATGCATAAAAGAAACCAAAGATCCTAAGCAATTGGTGCAGTAAAACATAGTCTATATTGCTAAGCAGTGTTTGTCTCATGGTCTCTTTCAAGTGCTCTCTTTTCATCTGCATTCAGTACAAAGACTGTCACCTCAACCGGAGCAAGAAAATACTTTAGCTCCACCTCACACCACATGGTTGAGAAGGATAGTAACTCATTATTTGGATTCCCAAGCATTACCTAAATACAGCAGATGATGTAGACATCAGCAGATGATGATATTCTAGGATTTTTAATGCTCTAGCATTCTCTATGAGTACATGTTCATATCCTACCAGAATTTTACTTTTTTTTTATTTCAATGTATATTGAAAATAAAAACCCGACCAAATAAAACACATAAAATTATATATTCAGATAAATAACTAAATGTGAATAGACCAATCTGCAAAAACCCCTACATTTTATAATGCAAAATAATTATTGGATAATAATTGGACAATAATTGGACAATATTTTTTTGGATAAATAGGACTCCTTTGGTTATGTTATAAAAATTACTATATAACCCGTTCTCTATATGCAGACAAGGAAGGGAAAAATTCATGGGGTTATATGCCTGTTGGTATCTCCTGCTAGTGAAGGAGTCCCTGTGTGACAGGCCTTAATGTCAACAGGCATTTAAACTAAAGTTATATTAATTTCTAGCTATCTTCTGTCCTTACATTTTGTACCAATTACAGCAAATAATGTTGCTGGCAGATAAACATCAATTTAAAAGTAAATATTAGAATGTATCTATGTCAAACCTAACAGCAAGTATTAAGACCATTAAACAAGGATACTGTAGGAGCCAAGACTTTGCATAAATCTGTCCAGATCCCTTTCCTGGATTTCCATAGGTATGGGGAAGAGGAGGTTCTACATCAAGACCTTTCCCCCTTGTGGAGGCAGGGCAGAAGCAGGCATGAATTTATGTCTGTAACTGGAAAGACCTTCTTGGTTGTCTAAAGGAATGAAATCTCTTCAACCTATAAAACACCTTCAATTAAATGTCAAAAAATAAAAACACCAAAAAAGTAAACAAAAAACTTCAAGAGAAATACTATATGAAAACAAGTAAATCAAAGCCAATAAACAGTGAAAACTGAATACTCTGCTTGAGTCCTAGTTTCAAACTTGGCAATACTAGCATTTTTCACAGTAGAAGATATTTCAGTCATAGATAAAAGGCTTTATATGTCTGTCATATAAATTAAGTGTGAAAACATAAAAATACTCAAAACATTGTTAGCATAGCAAACCATCTTAAAATTTGAAAAAGAGATTCTCCTAAAATATGTCTAAAGGAATTTTTGTAATGGGATATTATATAATTAAAATGTATAACATGCTAAAAAAAACTGAAAATAAGAATGATCTTAATATTACCATAAGGCTAAATAAGGTTTTATACTTTTTGAAATAGGCATTGTAGATATATTCTTAAGGGTTTTTAAAAGCAGAGAGTACAAGCTACTTCTAGCACAAAAGTCCAAAAAGTAAGACTTCTGGGTTAGAAGAATGGACAAAGTTTTCACTCATATTACCTGAAACGTGCTCAGGCCATTAATTGCATCTGTCATAGATGAAGAAACTACTGTTATGCATCATTTATCCATTCAGTGGTTTACAGCTCCAACTGTTCCAGGGAAGTCACAAATTCACCAGCTATCAGAAAGAACTAGATTCTGCTTGGAACTATGATTTAGTGTGGAAGAATTCATAATGTCTGTGTAGCCAGGCAGCTGGTTAGACATCTGAGGTAGCTCAAATGTGTAGATAATGTTGCTTTAGTTCATTTGAAACTTATGTTCCATAAAATAATTAAAGATTGGCCTTTTCCATGTGAAAGCATAGCTATTCCACAAGTCTAAGAAGCGAGCTTGCCTATGCTAGTAAGATTTAAAAGATGTGATGTTTTTGACTGGTATCAATCCACTGCAGAAAGAATTAAGGAGATCACTGCAATTCCTTCTCTACAGTTATGCTAGACAGGCAGATTACAGGAAAATGGTAATTACAAATTTGGTTTTGAAAATGACCCTAAATAGTTTGGTATATCAGACATGAATAAAGTTTAGTGCTATTAAGGCAAGCTGTGTAATTCTAGCCTTACTAACTTACTAGAATCTGAGGGAGGAGTTTCCTTCTACCCCCAATATATTATTTGTGGAAACCAACTTCCTAGAGGGTCTATAGATGAAATTTTCCCAATGAGAAGGTCAGATTATTAAAGTGTTGCTTGAAGGCTGCCTATTTTAAACTCACCTGAGACTACCCATCTGGTAACAATTACAATTAGACTCCTTGTCAAGAAATTATGAAAGAAAAGCCATTTTCTATCCAACATAAAGAAAACCCTCCGTCTAAGTAGCAATACTTATGTGAATTAACAGACTCATATTTCCAACTGCAACATATTTCTTGTTTCCAGTACCTGACACATGATGCTCATTATTCTTTAAATTTAATAAATCTGCAGCCAGTTCTCAGGTGTTTGTTCTCTGCAGAAAAAAAAAAAATATAAAAACCAACTGAAACTAAACCAAAAAAGCACCATAAAACTACTGCATTCATTTGCTTCTGATACTTCTTGTAAGGACCACATAATTATATTGCTGCTTAGTTAGTCAAAACTTCCAAAAGCATTTTGTTATCCAAGGCAATTCTCACAAAAGCCTTCAATGCTTAACTTCTTTTTTTTTTTTTTTTTTTTTTTTTTTGCAAAATTGCAATTTTTACTGCTAGGATAGCATCCTCTAACTGACTTAGTGGCTGTACTGCTAATGATCAGTGGGAGAAAGGGCAGAATGACCCAATTTTTATTCCCTACGAAGCAGAAAAGTTTGGTTTTGCCTTCTGCATGAAATGATCAATAAAAATAAAAAATAACACCTTGAAAAGTCTTAAAACATATCTTAAAAAAAGGAAATTATATAATCCCAACATAATTTTAACATCACAGCTGTAAATAAGAACATGGAACTGAAACTAGCAACACTAAATATGATAAGCTTGAAATTGTATTGAACTGGTGAGTAAAGCAAATACAATTTATTTAAGGCCATATCCAAAAGAAGAATGAGACACCAGTTACAGGTTGCCCTCATATTGTATATTTCCAGGTGCTTGAAATTTCTCTATGTGCCTGCATTTTCCTTGCTGAACTGTGTCAGGTATAGAAGATCCACTCTTGCTTCCTGTACAGTGAATAAACACAGAATAAGCACTTGAGGTAACATAATTTTCAAAGGGTGCACAGCAAGCTCCAGGTTTTGGGAGGCTCCAAAACTGCAGCTGGAACTGGTTTTATACTGTAAAAATGGACAAAAGATTAGATAGCTCAATCATAGTTTAGCCATGATACAGAGACTGAAAAATTAAAACAATCTATATTTTATTTAATCCCTAGTCAAAGGACACAATCACTGGACTTCAGACTATACAAAACTAGGCATATTACTTACCTGACACATCTATGAGTGCAAAGAGCAACTATAAAAGAAGCACTACTTTGTATACAAGGGACATCTTCTAAGGCACATTTGTGAATTCAACTAAGGATCATCTCTTTTCTTAAGCTTGTGTTTATATAATGTAAAATTAAGATGTTGGGGCAAGATTTGACTAAGTTTGCTGGTGGTTTGCACCATTTGAAGGACCTACCTCTGCCTTCTTCCTCTGAATCAAGGGTAAATTCGTCTGTCAACATCAGATGTGTAGGTATTATTTAAAACTCTATCCTTTTCCCATACTAAGCAGATATTAAACACAGGCAAAGGGAACTGGAGGAAGACAATAATGTGGAAACATAGAATAGTTTAATTCAGATCTAAAAGCAAATGAAATTAAAAACAGGTGACCTTATTTAATTCTGCTGTATTTTCTATTAATAAGTTAGTATGGGTTAAAAAAATACACTATGAATACACTGTATTAAAAGTGTGTTATAATACACTCTATTCTAATACACTGTATTATAATATGCTTTGTGTATTATACACTTTCTGTATTAAAATTCAGAGAAGTGACACATTTACTATTCTATATAGACTACTGTCATTTTTTTTTTTTTATCCCAGTCAGCAGCTGAGCCCCACAGAACTTCTCACTCCCCACTGCTAGGATGGGAAGAGAATCAGAAGTGTATAAGTGAGAAAATTTGTGGGTTGAAAGAGAGTTTACTAGGTAAAGCAAAAGCTGCTTTTACAGACAGCTACATGCAAAGCAAAAAAGGGAAATCCTTTGTCACTTTCTGTGGGCACAAATATGTTCAGCCACTTCCAGGAAATCAGGTATCCACTACATGTAGTGGTGACTTGGGAAGAAAAATATCATCTCTCCAAATGTCCCCCTTTTCCTCTTCTTTCCCCTGTATTACGTGCTGAGCGTGACACCATATGGCACGGGATGAAGAACAACATCCTTTGGCCACTTGGTGTTGGCTGTCCCAGCTGTGCCCCTTCCCAACCCCTCGTGCACCCCCAGGCTGCTCACTGGTGAGGTGGAGTGAGAGGCAGAAAAGCTCTTGACTCTGTGTTAGTGCCACTCAGCAACATCTAAAACATCCCTGTGTTATCACCGCTCTTTTCATCACAAATTCAAAGCATAAAGACATACAAGTTCCTAGCAAAAAGTTAACTCTATCCCAGCCAAAATCAGTACAAGTGCATTAGATTATAAACACATGTTGCAATCCTTATACTGCAAAACTGAAAAGTAAAATATCTGATTATTTCAGGGCAATCCAGATAGAAATATCCTTGAATTCCAGACTATACTTCTGTCTTTGGTTTGGTTGCACATTGAACTATGAGCAAATGTGTCCCATATGGATCATTGCCAAGTTTGCTGAATATTTTTTGAGTGAAAACTGACCTCAGAATTTAACAAAGTCAAATGGCCATCAATACATATATCCTTATATACAAACATCATTTTGCTAACTATAAATTGCTCCTTTCTATATAATTGCCAGCTGTATTCTGTCACTTACATCCTCAGCATGAATTTAAGGTGTCCTATTTTTGCTGTATTCCACCATTATGGTAATAAAATTTTAAGTCACCAGAGAAGGATTCTGCTCAGAGAGGAAATCACACAAGCTCTTAAACAGATGCAGGTGGAGCAAGAAGGCTTAGTACTATTGCACTGTTTGATCATCTAGAAGAAACTGCAAATCTAATCAGATCCCTATGTTGAGAACTTCATGAACAAAAACCAGGCACATACACTCAAAGCAGAGGAGATGATATAACCTCATCCAAAGCCTCCTGTTGCTTTCCACATCCCTCACTAATCATTTAAATCTGAATTGTACAAGACTTGGCCAGCTTGCTCTCATCTGTGCCTGAGACTTACCCAGACAAAGAAAAACACTTGACAGCTTTTTGTTTGGGGTGAGAGAGGTATAAAACTCCATGTCATGATCAAGCTGAAATGATAACATCTATATTTTCATTTTATTCAGTAAAGCAATAGGGGTTTTCTGTCAAATTTGATTAAATTTTACAGAATTTCTATAGCAGTTGTTACATATATCTTTAATCATCTTTATTATTAAAAGGAGAGAGGTTGCCAGTGCTATCCATTTAAAACTACTGCAATACTTTCTCCAGTGAGGCACTTAAAATATTAATTCATAGATTATATGCAAGATTAAAGATTAAGCCTATTTTTATATTGAAAATATTGCTAATGCCAGTTTTACTTCCATAAAACAGCAACTTTAACATCAACTTTGATATCATTGTTTTTTGCACATGACAGTAGTGCAAAAGTTATGAGCCAGCAGTGCCCTCCCTGGCAGTCAGGAGAGCCAAGTGTGTCCTGGGTGCATCAGGCACAGCATCTCCATCCGGGCAAGGGAGGGGATTGTCCCACTCTGCTCTGCACTGGAGCGGCCTCACCTTGAATATTGTGGGCAATTTTGGGTGCCACAATGTAAGAAAGACATTAAACTATTAGAGAGTGCCCAGAGGAGGGCAACAAAAATGGTGAAGGGCCTTGAGGGGAAGCTTATGAGGAGCAGCTTAGGTCGCTTGGTCTGTTCAGCCTGGAGGAGACTGAGGGGAGACCTCATTGCAGTCTGCAACTTTCTTGAAAGTATCACAGGAGGGGCAGGCACTGATGTCTTCTCCATGGTGACCAGTGACAGGATCAGTGAGGGAAGGTCCTAAAGTTGTGTCAGGGGAGCTTAGTTTAGATATTAGGAAAAGGCTTTTCATCCAGAGGGTGGCTGTGCACTGGAGGAGGCTTCCCAGAAAAGTGATCACTGCACCAGCCTGACAGAGCTCAAGAAACATTTGGACAATGTTCTTGTGTGTGTGAATCTTGGGGCAGTTCTGAGCTGGGCCAGGGGTTGGACTCAATGATTATTGTGGGTTCCTTCCAACTCACCTTATTCTGTGATTCTGTGACAACTCTTCTAGGAGGTATGCCTCTTAAGGAAAGATAATGGGACAAATGAAATTAAAGTTAGGGACATGGTTCAGTGCTGAACTTGGCAATGTAATGTTTACACTTGGACTTGATGATCTTAAGGACCTTTTCCAATTTGTGGTTGTATGATTCTATGAAAAGGCCCATGTATTGCTGAAATCAATGTCACAATATTAGAGGCAACAACATAACAAAGAGAGGGAAAGCCTGTTGGTACGCAGTGCAGAAATTTTTAATATAGCTTTGTCCCTCATTGACCAGGTCTGAGAGGGATCAATTGTTTCCAGCACAAATGTTGAAATATAATCCTGAAATACAGTATGTATTTGCTTTTCCACTCACTACTAGATAACTGAAAAACTATTAGAAAAATTATTAAATGATCAAAATAACTACAAAAATGTACAGAAGAAAAGATAGATAAAGGATAACAGGTGTTTACCAAAGCTCACACTTTTTTTGAACAGCAAACAAAATTTATTAGAAAAAGTTAATGAACAATCTAAGTTTCTTATCTTAGAAGAAGAAGAAGAGAAGAAGGTACTTTTCTGAGACAATATTTTTTGCCTCTCATTTCTTTTAAAGTGAATGCAGGGATTTGTTGATCAAAACTGTCTCAGCTACGTCAGTCAAGAACTAGAATCTTAATTCCACCCATATTTTTATCCATCTTCCCCTTTTAGCCGACACATAAATAACCAGCAAATATCTACTAATGGAGGTCTGAATTTTGGATAGTCAGAGAAAGTAAAAGGAAATTTTGCTTCTTTCTTCTTAATCTGAACATGCAGTACAACTTTCTCTCCAAGGACATATACCATGTGCTTTGGAAGCAAATAACAGTAGCAATAACTATTATCATTTGTACGGAGTTTTACATTTACCAATCTCTGTGAAGACAGTAATTACTTTACTGAAACAGAGGTTCTGTCATTTACATTTCTCCAGGACATACACACTGTTATGTGTGAACAGACTGAGAACATATTGTAGGTATATATTCTATCATCAATTAAGATTCCTTTTTAAACAAAGGGCAATCACTCTCACAGAAAGCCAAATAAGGACCTGTGAGCTCAAACTATGCTATTAGACCATCAAAATTCTGTAAAAGAAAGAAAAAAGAAGGCAAACTGGAAAGCCTAAGGGAGTTTTAACAACCTCCATCAGTGAACATGTGAGAATATTTTTTTAAAAAACTATTTTAGGTATCATGGCACAAACTGACCTTTGCTAATGATGAGCAGGCTTCTACCCAGTCGTGGTTCTCCATGGTCATAAATATCACATGTGTATTAATATAAAAATGGATGAGGGTGCCTTTTCTCTGGTCCTGAAGGCAGTGCCTCTTCTCCCCTCAGAATGGGGTGGTCTGGCCCACACAGGCTGTGATGGACAATTCCTGACCTTGCTTTCTCCCATACTCTGCCAGGTTAGCACAGGCAAAAACAGGGAAAAAAAAAGCAAGGAGGAATTAAGTAGTGGAGAAATTCATGGACAGGTGCTCTTAGCCTGAAGGATAAGAAACATAGCTTCAAGCTGCAGGAGTACTCCTAAAGTCGGATGTCAATTAGTGAAAGCAAAAATTAAAGAATATAATAGAGCACTGGAAAGGTTGTGTGCATATGTTACTTATATGTGTTTTTTCTTTCAAATATGTTACAATTTTTTAATATAATTTCAAATAGCTTTTTGCCAGGACCTATAATTGTGGAAATATTTTAGTTTTGTTAACAGATGTAGAGCAAATCTTCATTAGACAAACTCACTCACAATTTATCTCCTTTGAAATTAACAGAGCTGTCTCAGGAGTGAATTTGATTCAATCTTTTCAGCTGTGTCCTAACATAGATTGGAGTAAAGAATCTTTTCACAAGTGACAATACTAGAATAAAAAGTATTAAAGAAATGGAATTAAATTGTTGGGAAAATTTAAAAAAAAAACCTTTTCCAGAAATGTAATTGCACTGTAATATTGACCATGATCTTGCTTTCCTATGGCTTTTTTGCAATTACAAATGTAGGTCTCCAGACCAACATGGCTTACTCAGTGTAATAGCACAGGCATGACATCAGAAAAAAATATATTAAATGGAGATCATATCATGTGGGATATTGATCCTGATTTACAGTAATAATATTCTGTAGTCAAGTACAAAACACGCCCTCTGACTATCCAGCAGCAAATGAGAGCCTCTTTTTTGTTCCATTGCCTATTATATTTGTATTTTTTCTAACTATAGCAGCTGTTTTGGTTTAAAAAAGAAAAAGGAATATGACACTTATTTCAAATATTTGTTCTTAGTTATTTAAGACAAAAGTTAGCAGTATTCTACACAATATCGTAAAAAAATTTTACCAATACTGTCTTACCAAATCTCTCCCCATTTATCTTCTTTGCTGTCTTTCATACAAGACAAAATTTTAGCAGAAATCTCCAGATCAAACTTCTGAAAAGAGACACTGAATAATTTTGGACTAGCCATCCAGAAAAGAGAGGCTCTGAATATAAATGAATGCATAATTTTAAAAGATATTTTGCTTCCTTCAAAGGAAAACAAACAAACAAAACCTCACAAACTGACAACCAGATTGTAGCTACTGACCAAAAAAACCACACAATACAATATAATTAAATAAATAGTGATATTTAAATGTCTTGAATTATGCCACTGCCTACACAACTCAACACAGAAGTAATTTAAGTCATCCTCTTATTATTTTTCTTGGTTGTAGCTTGGAAAGCTACCTTTACATGACCTTGTTTCTAATGTTACCAAGGCAAAATAAAGATGTGCTTCACTTGGTGTTACCATTCTAGAGATTAATGCATTTTAGCCTGGTTTTTTAATTGTTAGCAGCTATTCCTATTATACTTTCACATTTATGCTTTAAAACTAATCCAGAAGAGTAACTTAATTATATAGTACATGATGAAAGAAAAGCAAAAGTATTGGAAATAGTTTAACTGAGACTTTTCCTTCTTTTCTTTCCTCTTTTTTGTCCTTTTTTCCCCTGGTTTTGAACTATTGCTGCTGCTTTTCATGGACCTGACAATAAAAAGAGACACTCTTATTCAGCTGGGCATAATCAATCCACTGCTGGGAGAGGAATTTTGGCACAACTAGAGGAGACTGTCTCTTGAAAATCTGTTCTGAACTTACAGATTCTTCCAGGTTTCAACTCTGACCTAAATTCTTTGTGTCTGAATCCTTGTGACTAAAAGTCATAAACTGAAATTTTGAGGGGACTTATGAATAAGAGTTCTGGAAAATACTGATTGTAAATTGACTGTTGTAAAATTGTTACAAAATTATTCATCCAAGGTATAAAATCAACTGTGTGACAATGTCTGTGGAAATGTAGCTCTTAATACATGGATTTTCTAAAACTGTTAAATGCAGTTGCTATTTATAGTTATGTGAAACCTGAAAAATAAGTAGCAAAATATGTTATAATATTTGTCTCTAAATATGTTTCCAAGAGAATTCTTTGCTCATTTCTTTAAAACAGTAGGAAGATAATGCTTACAAAAGAAAATAGAATGAACTGAAACAAATTACCTTGTCTTCCAGGAAAAAGGAATTGAAAAAAAAAAAAAAAAACAACCAACTTGAACATTGGGCTTTTTCCTAACTTACATTGCTTTGGTGAAATATCTCTACTAAATAAAATGCATTTTGATTTACTAACTAATATTTCAATATCTGGTAAAATGTTAATACTACTTCATTCCAGCTGATAGTTTTTTCATCTCCATGACAATCAAAATGCAAAGTATAAAAGTAAAAAGGAGCACATTAGATAAAATTAGCTAGTAAAGAAAAGACAGAGCCCGTTTGTAGTTATTTCAGATTTTCAATCCCAACACCCATTAGTTTAATTTCCCTTGAACTGCTTAATATGTAAAAAGAATTCTAAATTGATTCTGCAACAGATGTCTGGCCAGTTAGGTCTGACTCCATATCCTCTTATTAGTGAATGAAATAATTGAGCTCAATCTCCAATGGTGTCTGAGCACCCTAAATATTGAAAGTCGAAAACTTTATGGAAGTCTGATTTTTACACTGCAACGTTCTTCTGAACACAAATTGTTTAATCCTTCCCTTTGAGCGTATTGCCAACGACAACAATGTTCTGCAGTGTAATTGACTGATGGAAAAGGTCCAATATGTTAAGGAACCAAGAAGGGAAAGGAGGGGTAGGAAGGGGATGTATCTGTTCTTTCTCAGTGTCATTTGGCAATCTGATGAGCTCTGAGAATTTTTCAAAATTAAAACTGACCATGCCCAGACAGAATTGTTCCTTTTCTCTTTCTTGGAGCAGCTTTGATGGCAAATGGGATATTATTTCTATCTTTCTGTCAGACAGTTATAACATACTGTGTTTATAAATCCACCACCAGTCTGATTTTTGCTAAATGGTCTTTCAAAATCCCCTTACCTCCTTGAATAAGCAATACTGCCTAAAATGTCATGAGGTGCCAATATATATTAAGTTGAAAGTTCCCTTGATGTTTTACTTTTTCCAGAGCCATTAGCTACTCTATAGTATTTCTGAGAAGCATATTTTCTTTAAGGTCATAGATGCCAAGACTAACAAGTATAATTTTATGGATGCAAGAAAATAATATGATTCTAATTTGGAAGTATATGTTCTCTACAGAAAATACACCTGTGGTAAAGTTTTTTGTGAAAAGATATTGTAGTATTTTTTCTTTATTAGTGAAATGTTATCTCTCTATAGGGTATTCCCCTCCTCCTCTCACAGGCTTAACCTGCAATTACTGCTATAAAATACTGTAGGAGTCCCAGAAATATCATTCTAAAAGGAAAGCACTTCCTGAAAAGCTGCAATATTAATGCATTAGCATTTTGAAAATTACATTCTTTGAAATGAACTAGTGTTGGAGAGGGTGGTAATTCTGAAAGACTCAGAGGCAAATATACTGTTGCACTGGAAGATAAAACTGGTTTGGACTTCTCCAAAACACTAAATTTGAAATGTTAACACCAAATATTAGAGTCAAATCATGTTTCAGATTCCAGAAAGGAACTGTAACATGATAAGCTGTGATGAATCCAGAGAATTTCTGGCTTGTTTTTTGACCTCCATAGAAAAGGAGTTTTAGAACTGTTTAACGCAAACTATCAGCAAGTCAAACCTGAAAATGTAATGCAATTAATGGCACATTGATTTTAATTTTCTTTTAGCATTAGATATGAATTTATAGCTCAGTTTAGTACTTATTCATAAACATGAGCCTAATTTTATGGCAAACACTTTTCAATTTGAGTTTGTTTAGAAATATTTCAGGTTTATTTTGACTAACTGTGATACCTATGGAGGATTTTTTCCATATCTATCAATTTAAAAGATATTTCACTAACAGTGAAATCAAACGTACTTTGCATGCACACATTCATACATTCCATAAATACACATTCATATGCATACACATTATGTACAAAGTGCATGCATCTGTATTTATACATCAAAGTGATTATGAAATTAGTCTGAGTAGAAAAATTTGAACAAAAATTGGAAAATGATGAGTCAATATAAACTTAAGTATTTTTGTAAACTTCCCAGAGGCAGTTAAGGCTGAAACGGCATAGAAAAATATGTATTTTACATATATTTTTCTGATTTCTTTCTGATTTTTTAAATTTTTTATTTTTTAAATTTTATATTTTTTCAGGACTTCTAAATGCTATGCACAGAAATCTGAACAGCATAAGAATTGACATGCTTGATCAGAACAAGGAACCCCAAATACAAGCATCATATCTCTGATGTTAATTATCAGTAAGAGATACCTAAGGCAAGAATTACAAAATTAAAAAAAAAAAAAAAAGAAAAGAAAATAAATAAGCAAAACCAAAAACAAAACCAAAAAGCCCCCAAACAACCAAGTAAATAACTAAGAAAGAAACAAAAACAGAGAGGGAACTGATTGAATAACTCTTTCAGTCTCTGGTAGGTAGAATACTTGGATATTTTACTGAACATTGAATATGGATCACACCATTTTAATATACAGATGAGTGGCTCTCTCTACTCATACTGCACTGCCCACACCTGCTGATACTTCACTGCCCTTGTGCCACTTTGTGCCAAGTTTCAGATTTCAGTTCTTCACCAAATGAATAATGTATGGAATGTTTTTTTTAAAATAAACTATTAATGCATTTATTCCTTTCTTCAGTTGTTCTTTTCTAAACAAAAATTTTAATCTATGTAGCCTTCCCAGAAATAGCTAGTCATACTTGCCATTCTTCTGGCATTTCTACAAGGTCTTTTTCTGACCATTGCTGACAGTTTCAGAGATGTGAAATGACTCACAGAACTTCTTTGCAATTAGAAGTAATTTAGAGTCTCCTATTTGACATATATTTTTAGTATTATTTTTATTTATAACTTCATGCAAAAGTAATTTCATTTACAAATTTGTCACCTCTTCATTTGATGACCTCCTTATTCAGTGCTCTTTGCACAAGTCTTTACAGCCACATTTAGATCTAACTATTCTCAATAATTTTATGTCATTAACCAGACTTTGCTACCGGTTTCCAAAAGTCAAAATGAAAGCTTTGCAGACAAATAAGAGGTGAGATTAGAGATTAAAAGGGTATTTGATGCTTTTAAATCACTTTTTGCAATGTTCTATCCAAACAGATAAATAAAAATGTATTTATTTTAAAAGTGTCTGAGCAGTCTTATCATGAGCAATCTTATCCTGTGTGGGGTTGGGAAAGGAAGAGAGGAAAAAAGGTGGAGGAAATAAAATTGAAAAAAATCCAGCATTTTTCTTCAAATAGATAATGTTTTTATTATTTGTTGATAAATGAAAAAATCTATTAACATCTTTTTTTCTCAGTCGCTCATATACTTTGCTTTGGCAGAATTGTTAGCTAGTCCATAAAGTCATACCTGACAATTACTACAAATAATATTTTATTTAATAAAATTTTAAATAGCCAGTGGGACTTATTTCTGCCTTTGCATGAACATTGTATGGCTTCCTTGATAAACAGGATTCACCTTTTACTATTGATACCAGGTGCTTCGCTGAGGAGATGGAAATGTGATCATGCTAGTGACAGTGGCTGTTTCTGCATGGAAACCGGAAAAGGTGTCTGGATTTCCCACAGTCACTTCTGTGTCTTGTAAAACCATTAGATTCTTAAATATCCCCACTTATATGTGAAATTATGTCTATGGAAACTTACAGCTTAACCTTGAAGAAAGCATGTTGTACTTTTTTTTTTCTTTTTGCCTATATCACAAGAATAACCAGGGGCCCTATTCAGCCCTCAGGAATGCATCCAGGTTTCTAGTTAAAAAAATGCAATCTCCGTTCTGCAGAAATCTTATGCTGATAATGACTAGATGAAATATAAGGATTAAATAAATCCATAGATGGAGAAGAGAGGTTTAAGGTGACAGCAACAGCAATATCTTTGCATAGACAAAGAGAACATGCTGCAGCTTTGACCTGTTGTTGCTGATTGATTGCAGTTCATGCAGAATCTCATGGAGATGGTTATTCCATGTCTCCATGTTATGCCCTTGCTAAATCAATGTATCCTACATGTTGTTGCCATAGATATTTCAAGTAAAAATTGCAGGTATTGGTATGTTAGTTCCATTAGTTCTTATATTATTGAAGCTTGTTGAGATAAAAGCTTGTCATCTTTTCTTGAATTTTGTAGGATTGTTTTCTTCTAAGATGCAGCAAAGCACCTTTTTTTTGCATGCTTTTTGTTTCTGAAATAATTTCTCAGCCAATAGATAATAGAAAATACTTCCAATGCAAACTAATTTTGAATTATCCTCTGGATTTGAAGGCATGGAAATGTAATGACTGACAAAGATATTTTCATAAAATTCTCAGAGGAGGTAATCATAATCCAGAAGATATCTTCAGGAAAGATATTACCCTTTTAGCTGCATTAACTTTCCTTAAGGAGTGCATTGTGTTGTTAATCCCAGATCTTCCTTACCCTTGGCTGGCTTTTCTCAACATCCATGAACCATGAAATATTCAAATCAACCTGCTATTTAGAAATGAGAAATCAATGGTTTTATAAAGGTACTTATAATGGTCAGCCTAAAAGATGAGCAAGAGTAATATAAGATGATAATATCAATGTGGGCGCCTTAATTAGGCTCTTTATTTATAGCCTCCAGAGATTGATTTCTAACCTTTAGATACTCCAAATCTCTCTAGAAAAATTCCACTGACTATATAAACAACAGAGGTTTCCAAATTCAGAATTTTCTATTAAGTGTTTAAATTTTTTCCTGCTTCTGACCTTTTTGAGTCCTTTTTTTCTTCTAAGTGTTTTCATCTCTTTCAGCTGTGAATATTTAAAATAAGAATACTTAAAAAAAAAAAAAAATCAGTGCAATAAAATATTTCCAGAGGATAGCAAATTGAAACATCCATCATATGGGACTCTGAACTACAGAACTCAGTTCCCATAAGCTTATGGAATTCCAGCAAGATTCCAGCAAGAAGCTTTCTTTGTGGTGGTTCCTCATTGCACCCTCTCTTTATGGTTTGTTTGTACAGTTAATAGCCATACATATTAAATAGATATACAAGCAAAATATAAATAACAGGAGGATTGTGTTCTCATTTTTAAAAATTACTTTTGATAAATGCAGCTCTTTTTCAAACACAGTCATGGACTTTGTTCACTTGGCAAAAGCTATCACTACAATGCAACAGCCTCCATCAAGTAGGTTTCTACCCTTTTGTCTGCTTCATTAAATATCTCAGATCTCCAGTGTCAGTGCTGGGTTGTGGTCATCTGAAAATCCATATCAAATGAATTAGTTAATTTCCTGAACTCTTTGGATAAATAAGTTAATTTATTCTGATAAGTGAAAGCACTTGGAAAAGCATATGCTGTTGGTCTGAGCAAAAGACTCACTGACTTTCTAGATAGCTAAGATTTCTCATGCAGGTGGCCTAATTTCAGATTTACAATGTGGGCCTGGAAATCTACTTTGATTTCTGTTTTTACTATACTACTGGAGCTATAACAAAGCTGAGAATTAAGTAACACATTTTCCAGCATTTACCTCACAGTTTCTTCCATGTTAGTCTTCCATTCCTGCAAAATCATAGCTCTTTGCAGTTATGGCTATTTAATTTGGACAAAGGTCTCATTGGGAAGCAAATTAGGGTCTGCAGGAAGTTCCACTAAATTAGTACTTCAAAAATTGGCAAAAAAACCCTTAAGTTTGGATAAAATTAATAAACCTGCAATATATTTTTTCTAACATATTCTTTTTGCAGTGAGTTTTTGCTTTTTATAATCCAATAATTATTAGATGGCAAATTGTTAATAAGGAAGTTTTCTCCAAAGTGGTGTGTATATACCCAATGAAGTGCACAAGACTATCCACTGGGGTGCAGAAGGAAATTTTTTGTGTCATTATTAAATAATATATATTTTTTAAAAAAGCAAATTTCATCTTTGTCTCATATTTTTAATATCTGATTTTATGCATGTTTTAGAATGTTTATAATATGCTACCGTAGTAATACATGTATACAAATTCTACAGAAAACACAAATGTGCATATATTGGCAGTGTATGCTCATAATTTTTTTTATATGGTTGCACAGTCAAAAAAAACTTAGATACCACTGAAATGAAAAATCCATGGCATTCACAAAACTTTTTTAAAAATACAAATGTTTAATATACAGGAATCTCTTGTCTAAATTTTAGGAGCAAAATTAAAATTGCAGTATAAACACTAATCAAAATCAAGATAGTGCATTAAAAAATCTGTGAACAGTTCCATAAATAAACACTCTTCATAATCAAAGCAGCTTGTAAAAATCATCTTCCTATCTGATATGAGTGGCATTTAAATTCTTCCCTATTCCTTAACAATTTCCCTATTAGGAAAAAGGTCAGAGATGAAAAGAGTTACAGATGAATACACTTTAATGTGGCATGGAAAAGAAAAGCCTCTTTTGTAAAGCAGGCTCATCTCTTGCTAAATCTAGCTAAAATAAATTAAAAATATATATTTCCTGCTCAGCTATAAAATATAAGCAGCTACATACATGGAACAAGTATTTTTTTAAATTTTTTTGCTAGTCCTTGACAGAAAAATTATGCTTGGGAATTTGAAACTCTTATACACCATTCACATGTACCTAATAAATAATGACAGAGAACTGGGTAAGCCTAGTGGCTTACATGTCTGAATAATATTTACTTAACCAGAACATTAATGTATCACTTTTTTTTTTGTTTTGTTTTGTTTTCCCTGAGCTGAATGGTTCAGCTAACACAATTGCAACAGTCATTCTCTCAGCAGCACTGAAATCTACATTTAAGTGCCATCTGTGAGGCAGTCAAAAACTGGCTGATTCTGTGCCTTTGTTGTCCTGTATGATGTTATGCCTTAGTTAATAACTGAGAATTCAAGCACAGAGAAAGATGAATCTCTCTGATGTCATTCTCTTCATTGTATGTGAAGATCTGTGCCCCACCACCTACTAAGCTTTCCCTGACTGACCCGTGTTTACCTTCTGTTGGTGCCACTTCCCACTGTGTTATTGATGTGCTTTTCTGCCCAGGAAGCTTCCTTCTCAATGCACTTTGTTAAGCTCGGGCCATGGGCACACACTGTTCTTTGTTGTACTGTATATGAGGAATGTTTTTGGAGGGGGACATTGATGGTATCAACAATTAGGAGTTAAAGTGTCTCTGAAGCCACAGATGCAACAGGCTGCATTGCCAACACACTGTATTGCAGGGATTAAACTGAAAAACTATTCAATTATGATATTTTCTCCTCATACCTAAGTGCCTTTCATTTACATAAGAGAAAGCTATGTGCTTCTAAATACACAGACTAGGCATGTATCAGTCACTTTTCGATTCTCTTCTCTTATTCTTTATGTTTTCTTTATTTAGCATTGTTGAAAGCTGTGCAGAATGGCAGTCAACATTTAAGATCAGCAATACCATTAAAGGAACAATGCCGATTAACCTCTAAAGCAAACACATTTGGAGGCAAGGAATTTGCCTTTCTGATTTGATTTTTTTTTTTTTGTCTTATATTTAACGTTTTTTCCCAAAATGTGGAGTGAGTATGATCTCAATCATGAATTAGGGAAAGAAAGGGAGAAAAAAGGTATGCAAAAACTCTGGTTGGCAGGAGAACAGTTAATGAGGTTATGGTTTGGTCAATACATGCCAAGGCCAGATCATGATCATTTTCAGTTTAATTTCCCAAAAGAGCAGAAATTCACCTCTAAAAATAGTGGGAAATGCTTTTCCTGGGCTTTTTTTTTCTTTTTTTCCTTTTCATGGTACTAGTTGTGTTTTCACTAAACCTCTAATACCTACTTATATTTCCTGAATAACTGTACTGGTAAACCAACTTACTCTCTTTTTAATTCTTGTCATTATTCAGAAAAAATCCATGAAAAGGTAGCTGTTCACTTACAAATAACAAATCCTGTAAAATTATACCCTGAATGAGGTCTTTCCTTTCCGTCCCTCTGTGCAGTTTGTCTTCTAAACTTAATCAATTCTGACTTTGGCTCTGCAAGAAATGCGAATTGTGCATTCTAATCTCAGCTAACCCACCTCGGGAGAAAAAAGTGTTTCAAAACACATGTGGAATAAGAGGCCTGATGAAGCAAAACGATGAAATGATGACTAAGTCTAATGAACACTGTGATTTAAAGCATCTAGCCTGTGGAAAAAAAATATCTAGAGAGTTTTCTTTCCTGACTGTTACCTCAAGTGGGTTGATATTAGGTCTATGACAGCACTACTAATTTTCTTCTCTTTCCTAGAAGTGCAATGGTCCATAGTATCTTATTAGTTATGCTCTTTATTGCATAAATGCTGTGTCTTCTTAGCAGAAAGTATTAATGAACTTGTGGTGACATCAAGGGGACCAACTGGATTAATGGATGATAGACATATTAGACAAGGGAAGCTAAAAACATTGTCAGAGCCTGTTTAATCTGAATGAGAGCATCTGTGATGTTCCTAGAACAGGAGGCATATATGAAAAAATTGTTTTCTACCTTTACTTAAAACATTGATGGTGGTAGTAATTAAGCATTTATTCTTGCAGGAAAAATCAACATACTGATTTGATACATTAACTCCTTAGTTTCATTTAAAGTGGTTCCTTAGATATTCAGAAAGAAAAGCAAGCAAAACAAACAAAAGACAAATCTGAACACAATTTTAACATGTCTACCACCTTTGCTTCATTATAAAATATTAAAATCAACTTACCAATAATAACATATTTTGATAATATTTAATATGGTGGTCACACTTATTTAAAACAATGAAATTTTTTTTCCTCTGGAATCTTTTTACTGTATTTCTTCCCTCTGTATATCATATCCCTGTACAAAAGGTGAAGGCTTTTTTCAAAATATGGGTTTCTTCTTTCAGTTATTGAATAATCAGGAAAAAAGTTGAAATTAAGCAGTGAAGATTGAAGCAGCACTTTCTAATGTATACTCTCTGAATTCTGTGGGAGGAATATGAAAAAAAGGCCCAAGAGGAGAACTCCCTGCTGTTTTTAGAGGTGAATTTTCTGCTCTTATGGGAAATGAAGCCCCAAAAGAGGAGGTAGTGAGCACTACTTTTCTGGTATTTATTACAAACCCATTAATCATTAATGTTCTATTTTGCTAGTCAATCAGTAGTAACACAGTTTCATAGAGCCTTTGTTGTAATTTGGCATGTCTCAATGTCATTTTTTACATAGTTAATCAATGGCTTGTATTCAAATTCAAGATTTTAAGGATTGAAGAAATAGGTTTGATATTTCCCTAACTGAAAGGTCTAAAGAAAAGTAATATTTCACATTTGACACTGCCTTTTTCTTTATTGATCACTCAGTAAAGCTGGAAAAGATCACTGATGTCACTATTGCTTTCCTGCTTCTTGCTTTATTAATGATGATTTATTGCTGTCTTTGGAAATAAATATACTGGAAGCAGTATACTAAGAACAGGCAAAAGTGCCATATCAGTTCTAGTCCTTAGTTTAATCTCCTTATAGACTAGTTATGGGTGAAATGCTACAAGCACACTTGCATTCATGTTCTGTCTGCATTTGAAAATATGGACAAATTCAAAGCTAAGTGCTTTGAGTTCAAGCATTTTCAAAATATAAATATTTTCTCTTTCTTTTAGACAAGCTATTTAACAACCTATGGATCAGGGGAAGTTAATTTTTCCACTGGATAAGCCATAATTTGTGTTTTTTAGGGTTTTAGTTTTTTGTTTTAGTTAGTAACAATGTTTTAATTTAATTTGAAAGGGAATTAAAGAAGGAAAACAGGACTACTAAAGGATTTGCAGCTAGCTAGACATAATTACTTACTTTTTACATGCCAATAAAGACAATTTTAGATCTAATGAGTGATTTCAGTAATTATTTGTAACATGAATAAGCATGGCATTTGCAAATATAATGATGCACTGTGTATCATCATATCTCTCAAGAGGTGTAGCATCATATCTCTCAAGACAGTTCATAAAAAACCCATAGCCTTTGTTCATCAAAATCAACAACAAATATACAGTTGCATCCTATATATTGTTTTTAGAACAAAAATATCCATAAACATTTCTCTTCGTCCATTTCTAAGCTGCAATGTGCTATAGACAGATCTTTTAAATGCCAGCAGTGCATTATAGAAGATATGACTAATCTAGAGAATTTCCATTTGAAAGAGAAATGAGTAATAATTGATTGGCCTAGATCCAAAGTCACAGTGGGGTTCAAAAAGCTTGTAAGTGCCCTCATAAAAATAGAGGCTGTATCAACCAATTGAATTTAATTATATGTGAAGGTGATGAGGGAGCTAAACAGCCTGTAATTGGAGTCCAATTACTCAGCTGGTCTTCCATAAAATTAATTCATCTGAAAGTTTGCCATTGTCCCATGCTCGAGGCCTGCTGCTGGTTTAATTAGTTAATACTGAGGAATCTTGAAACATTACATTATTTTGTCTTTATTGCCAATTATGGGTTAAGGAAAATTGTGTATAAAATATTAACATCTGCTTCCAGCACAACTTGGAGAGGGCAAAGGCAAAATATCTCATACTTAATCATGTTAAGAGGAGGAAAATGTATTTAAACACAGAAAAATCTTCCTGCTAGTCAAGACTTATCAAATTAAAAATCAAGGCGCAAAAGATCATTTGAATGAGATGCAATAAAAATATGAAGTATAAGAGTTTATATAGCAGCTTCATGTAGCAGTAGTTTAAGTCTGTTATAGAGTTCAAGAATCACTTGGATCCAGAGGAAAACCAGAGAGGAAAACAGTTTGGATCACTGTCCTTTTCCTCAGTGGAAGTATCCATATTGCTCCTAATAACTATGTGAGTGAGTGCAATAACATTCCCCGACTTCCTTCACTATCAGCAATATACCATTCACGTCTAAACATTAACATTAAATAACAATATTTTATTCTGAAGAGTGTTTTGTAAAAGGCATGCTCATTCAAAAGCCAACAGTTTCTGAATATTGTTCCAGCAATTTCTGTCACTCTTTTTCATATAAAACCTGTGTAGACAACTTGAAACTAAAGGAAAAGGAGACAGGGAGTACCTGTACTTAAATTAAACTCTAAAAGACATAAACATTCATTCCTGGCTTGTTTCAAAACTGTCTGCAGAAACTGCAAGATTTTCTACTGTGTTGACAGATTTTAGATCAGTCTACTGACTGGATTTAAATCCTTTTTTCTTATTGTAATCTTGGAAATTACAATCATTGAAAACAAAAGCACTATGTGGTCAGAAGTGGCACTATGTGATACATGATTCCAAAACATTTTTTGAACTGAAATTATGAAGGAGAAAAAAAAATACTTGATCTGTACCAAGAATGGTATGCATTTATTTCCCCAAAGACTCATTTATGTCTAGAAAGAGTTAATTACAGTATGAAAGCTATAAAAAGCTCCATTTTGGAAAGTTTGGGGAAAAGCGTTATCAGCAACAGGCTTTTTTTCTTCGTTTAAGAGTTAAAAGTTAAAATTTAAAGAGAAACCATTTTGTGGACAGTGCACACTGGATTAAAGTAGCTTTTTAAAGACTTACACACATTACTGTACTTTCTCAGACATATGATAAACAATTTTATCATAGCCCCATTCAACATAAGTAATACAAATTGCAATTATGGTTTTCTATACCTCTTCCAGGGGTATAACTATTGAAGTGAGCTGCTTTTTAAGCTCATTTTATTCAATTGAAAACGTGGAGAGAAATCTCTGCTTACCAGAGTAATATTAAAGTCAGTTTTTTAAAACAAAATATACTAAGTATTTCGGAAACTATGAGAAAGAGACTACTCTCCTAAGGGCTAGATTTCATGACAACTCGGAAAGGTAAAAAAAAAATAGAAAACCTTCTGTGAAAAAAGAGTCAGAAATGGAAGAACTTCATTGAACTTTTAAAGAAAAATAAATATAAGGCTTCATTTCCTAAACTTAAGAAGGAAAAGCGCTGGAGCCTTAAACATTCTTTTAAGCCATAGAGATGCATTAGGTTTCTTTGATTAATCTGAACTATTCCTATGCTCTGCCAGCTCTGTAAAACATGAAGAAATGAAGCAAAAGAAAGATGTTGAACAGTGAGGTCAGGAAAGCAAGGAAATTATACTGGTAAAACCTAAGGGCTTTGTGAAAAGGGAGGCTCTACCATAAAAACTATTAGAAATTATCTAAAATATTTGATAAACAGATATTAAATAGAACTCACATATTTAATTAACATTTAGGATTAGTTCATCATGGGTAATAATAGACTAATCAGTGGATGGTTTCTAAGGTTCAGTTTCTGTGCTTTTCCTTCTGCTCCTGGGAAGAGGGCAGAGAGCTGCCCAGCACACAGGAAGAGAGAAGCTGCTGAGGGCTGCTGGTGCTGGGGAGGAGGTATTGAAGTGCTCCCTGTTGAACAAAGATGACAGGACATTGCCATTAAAAATGTCAGCATTCACTTAGGGAGGAAACACAAGTGTTTGTCTCAGACCTTTCATACTAATTTGAGTGCCTGCCATTCAGATAAGTAAATTAATTTCCCATACAAAAAAAATATATTTCCTTTTTAGAAAAACAGTCGGAGTATATGCAGAGTCAAAGTGACGTATCCAAAAATATATATCTCCTGTCTTCTTCTCTCTCTTTCTATGGTGCTGAAAAAGCAGCTCCAAATCATAAGCATCAACTAAGAAAAAATATTTCCTTTCCTTGGGATGGAAATACTAGAGTAAAAAAATTACATTGACTTTAATTATATACAGACAGTGAACTTTATCCCCCTCATTATATTTGTGGACTGTATATATTCTGTTTCTCATTCATAGCAGAATAAATATGTAAAAAGAAAATCTATGACACTTTTACAAATTATTATTTACAGATGACAGTGAGCAAGAAAATTTCAGCCCTGTATATCTACCAAGCCTATATAAAACAAATAGTTCTGTTGGCCTTGGAAATTCTGAAATTGGAGGTGTATGAAGGAGTATTATGGGTCTCTATTTTATTTATGGGACATTTTAGTTAGATCATGGGCACTGAACAGAGATATTTTTTATAAGCTGTATAGCCACAAATCAAATCATGAAAGGTTTGACAAGGAATATAACAAAATTCCCCCATCTTCCTTAAATAAATATTTGTTGAAAAAAAACCAAGTCAATATTGAAATATTTCTGTCATTATATTTCATTTCGCACTGACAACAAGATTAGGGATGTAGATGATCTGGTACAGTGTCCTCTGCATCCATGCACTCACCAGAAAAAAACAATTCTCTCTTGAGGAGTTCTTCATATGTCTTTCTCTTCATGGAGAAGTTTTACTCAAATAAGAAGCATAACTTGGCAGTTTCACTCATGAGCAAAAAAGTCAGTCTTACACTTCTGTTAAAGAAGGTAAATAATTGCTTTGACTGAAAAAAAAATCATTTCAATGGCAAAAGCAGGATATATGTATTTACATTTTCACATTGTTGAAATCTATCATCTTGCAAGAAGTCAGCAAACAAGCTGTACTTAAACAAAATTGCCTGCCTACATGAAGTTATTTGCAAGACTGGGACATAAAGGAGCTGCAATCCATAAAGACAAATTTATTTTTATTTCACTTTAATGACCTTTGATATTTGCAGAACACTTTAGAAATGAAAAATTATCTATCTAATTTCTACAACAGATGTGAGCACTTCATCTCATCAATATTCCACTTGTATGTTCATCATTCAGATGGCTGTTCAAGGGCTGGTGACTGACTCTAAAAAAGTACTGTCAGTGGGAGCCAAAAAGTGACCTGCAAAAAAAGACTACTTGGGTTCTTTGGGGTTAAAGAGCCAAATTCAAAGATTGCTCCATATAGATATCTAATTAGATGTGTATATGGATCTATGAAACATGACATGCAACTGCAATGTTGCTTTCCTTAGGAAAAAGGAAGGCCAAGGCTCTTTGTCATTCCCTTAATAAATTCGTGGTCTGTCTAGCCCCTATTGTACTCTTTGTGGCAGCAGTGGTCTCATAGGTAAGTGCATATTTCTGAAATAGAAAGGCTGTTTTTACATGGAGGAGAAGATTGCTTAGTCTTCCATTGAACTTTTCATATAAAATTTTGCTATACAAAATGTTGGCAAAGGGACACGCTGCTTTTACCCCTCTATTTTAAATTGAAGGTCAGTCTCCATGTCAGGACGAAATACATCACTTCTTATCGTTTATTCCCTTACCTTGTTTAACTTGATTAATTATTTTTTCACTGTCTGAAGAGACAATAGTATTTCTAATTTGGGTTTATTTGAAGGAAGGGAGGTCTGCAGCAGTTTTTTTCTTAAATGTGTACATTTGCGGGCCGCAACATTTGTGTATGTCAGTATGTGTGTAATAGCAGGTATTTTGTACCCCACAGAATGATTTCCATTTTCACAGGAATGAGGGATGTAACTGTGGGCAACTTACATTTGACAGTTTTGTTTTGGTGAAACCATAAGCAAAAGGAGATGTTTTTCCTATTTTGCTGGCAATTACAAGTTTTTATTGTTTTATTTTTCATTCATATTCAGCCATATACTCTCACATTATCATACTTGTAAAATGGTGTTTTAAAATTATGCTGAATGGCATTTGGAAGTAATGTCAGCTACAGGCCAAGTTCTGATACACTCATAAACATGACCCTCCATCTATTCCTTAATAAGATGTTACTGAGGATACAGATTTGAAGAATTTTTTCCTGCATATCTGGCAAATAGAACATTAATGGTAAAAATCTTTCTATAATGTGTGATAGTTATAAGTATTATGTTTTAAAAGATAAATCTGACGGAAAAAGGAAAAAAGCCTCGCATAAAGCTAGGTAGCCAGTCCACAAGTTTAATATTTTCTTACAAACTGCAACAGGAAAAAAATTATAGATGTTGTCACCATGGAATTTTTGAGATAAAATAAAGAGCATTGAATGATTTTTCATCTAATTCTATGAAAAAAAATTATTTAATATTTGAAGGACTATTTCTGTGTGACATTCCACATGATAGTTAGTTTCCACAAATAAGCTACTATGCAAAGAAAAAGGTATTTTTACTTTACTTCCCATTCTATGCTTGCACAAAAAATAGTCTTCTATCCCACACATATCAAAAAACTATACCTTTTGCTCTAGTTTCCACAACGCAAGCACAACCATGGCTTTAAAAAATGTATATCTTTCCCTGCCTATATTAAATGATGGAACTTGGAATAGAATTACAACATATGAAAAAATCTGAGAAGCAAAAAAGGCCAATAACTTAGCAAGGAAAACTATTATCCTTGCTATTATATACTCCATAAGAGTCATGTTTTTTTACAGTAACTCTTTGACTTTAAATAAACTAGAAATCTTTCCTCTCCTAAAATACTGGAATGCTTAAGGCCTAGCCTGAACTTTTCAACTCCTGTATATGCCTCTTGGATATGGCTCTGTGTTGGCTGCTGAACTCCAGCAAGATCATCTCTGCCCTTCTGACATTCAGCCAGCTCAAGCGCATCTGACTGGGAATTGCTTCCAACCAGTATAGTTTGCAAATGATTTTTTTGATCGCCAGCTGTTTCTCCCTGCAAATACTGCTTCATGCATGGCACGTGGAAATTCTCTACTAATGTTCACACATTTATATGTACAAGATTTTGGATATTTTATGCTAAAGAGCAGGATTTTTTGTTTGCATGGATTTTAGGGGCTTAAAGAAAAAAAAAAAAAAAAGAAAGAAAAAAGAAAGAAAAAAAAAACAACCACCAACATTAAAAGAAATCAACCAATCCAGTCCGAAACCAAAGCAAACCAAAGCAAACCCACAACAAAACAAACAACAAACAAGTAGAATGGAATGATTTTGACAATTAGAAGAAAATAATTTTTTTCCCAAATATTAACTGTGTCTGTAGAGACAAGATGACATGTAAAAATAGACTTCACCTGTACAATTTGCAGTCACTAATGCTAAAATGTCCCTTTCTCTTGTTGCCCTTAGTACTTAGCAAATCTCTTCAAGGCTGTCTTTCAAATCTTTTTTCACATGAGTACTCAGGGAAATCCTATAATCTGTATTATGAATCAAACATATTTTTAGTGGTTGTAGAGAGAATCCATGGTGGCTAATAATTATAAGATGTAATAAAAAATAAATATTTTCTTTTAGAAATACTATATGCATAAAAGAATTCCTCCTAACTCCTTTTTTCTTCATTTAAGTATTCTGTAGAAATATATTTTATTAATTTAAGCCTCTCCTATACACCTCTTCTTTACACAAGAAGACTTGCATCCAAATAACTCTCTCTATGAACTGATGTGAAAGGAAGGTTTATCTAATTAAATCTATTACAGTAAGATAAATTTGATCTAGGAAACACACATGTCTGTACTCAAATAAATAGCTCATTTGCCTGCAAATCTGTATCATAAATATTGTGGTATTTGACATTAAATAAATACTACTAATTTGAGCAATATATCTGCAATTTCTAAGAGTTGAAAATTACATTGTTAAGAAAAATAAGAATAGAGCACAAAATGGGGAATTTTACAATAAAATCTGAAATTCTCTGTTAATTGGATTTATGACAGGCAAATAAGCAGAGCCATTATTATGGTTTTCAGAACCATAATAGCTCAACATAGACAACAGCAGCTGTAGTTTATTCCTTCACTGAAACCACAAACAAAGTTTCATACTGAACCACCCCATACCATCCCATTCCGTGCTTCCATTAAGATATTTAATTTCATGGGCATTTCATAAAAGCAGATGGTAAATCAAGGAATATCTTATGACAGTGGCTTACAAGTAAGTGGTGGTCTCTAGTCTTCCAGGTGGCCCGCACAACTACTGCTGTCACAACAGTGACACATCTGTCATTTGGTAAGCAGTGACACTTAGTGTTTGTTGTAGCCTGAGATTGGTTTAGAGTTTCCAACATATTTTGTAACCCTCTGCAGTAGAAGAAGCAATACTAAACAAAGAAAAAAAAAAATCACATTTCTGTACGGCTGCTCTGTATAGTTTTGAGTAAATCTAACCAGAATCAAGCTCACTAACATGCTAAGTAAGAAACCTGAAATAAAGGCTATAGGAAAATTGTGATCTTTATAATGAACTGAAGAGATTCAAAATGAGAAAAATGAAAGAAATAGAACTTTTTTTTTTAATCTTAATATCTTATTATAGAATATAACATCTGAATTTAAAAGCTTTAATTCCTAGATCTATAAAAGATGTCTCCATCTTGAAAGGAAAAAGCAAAAATGTACTTGGGGAAAAAAATCCTGAATTCCATGCAAATTTAAACAAAATTACTGCTCTTGTTGCATTAAAACAAAGTTATTTTCTTCTTGTTTTCTTGAGACTGGTTATCTAACCTTTAAGCAATCTGCACTGGAGACACGACAGGAAAAGTATGGAACTGACACTATGAAATGTGAAAAAAATCCTACAGTTTTATGATGAAAATATGTATGTTATCTTCTATAAGTCATAAGCAGAATGTACAACTTTAAATTTTCAAAGAGAAAAAAAAACCCACAAAAAGAGACGAGGAAAAAAAGAAACCTTTGTGATCATGCTGTCATTCCCCAAAAAATTCTAAACTCATTGGGCTTCTTGCTACAAAGATCTGCATATATAATTTAATTGGTCTTTCATGAGTAGTTGCACAAAATTACAAAAAACCTTCTAAATAATTTAGTTATTCTGCCTATTTATTTTAACATTTTTGCTTTTGATGCTTATTTTTGCTAGATCAGAAAAGGAAAAGGAAAAAAGACAGAATAAATTAATTGAAACAAAATTCAGTTCGGAAACAGATTAAAATTTACTGTGAAAAAACACGATTTCTGCTAATTCTTTTTATCTCTCCTTCCTGTCCATATTCTTATATTTTCTTTTGCAACAGAAGCTTTAAAATGTTGCTAGAAATGTATATATTCTGTTTATAGCAGCAAAATATTTTAATATCATTTCATTATACATAAAAGAGCACATTTTTAAATCATATCTCTGTTTATGATCTAGTTACATTTCCTATTACATTAAATGGATGCTGATAGTGTCTAATATCCAATTTTGTTTCCCCTGGCTTCTGACAAACAAAATCACTACTGTATTCACGTTAAAAATAAATCAAACACATTATTTTCAGTGTTTCAATATTATGAATTTCCACACTCCCCTGGTGGTCTTCAAACAATGTTAAAAACACAGCATTCAAATAATAAAGCAAAAGGAAGAAAGTTAAAGAGTATTTTATAGCACAGAATAATATGTTTTATACATCATCTTTACATACTTTCTTCAACAATGTTGTCAAACTGTGAGTTTACTAAAGGTCTCTAGTTGACAGTGTAAACTCATGAAAATTGTTACATAAACACTCTAAAAATGATAATACACCTATATAATTCTGGGCCTTTTAATACTAGAAGGGCTGATGTAGTGTCTAGTAGAAACACTATCTATAGTGTTATCTATATATAACACTAAATACAACTGCATCTGAGAAATGTGTGCTGTAATGCAAATTGATTTCCTTAAAATAGTCAGAGTATGTGTTATCAGTTTCTTCTTATATAAAAGAACATCCACAAAAGAAACTGAATATTTTCCTTTCAATTCATACAGGCTCAAAATCCCCAAAGTCTATTCAAGATTCTGTAGGAAATCAACGAAAAATCTACACACTGTTTTTTTTTTTGGTTGTTTTTTTTTTTTTTTTTGTAAATGTGTTCCAAGCAGAAATGTGTTCTGTTTAATTGGATTTCAATTTGAATTAAGTTTGGGTTTTTTGGTTTTTTTTCCTTTTCTATGAGGCATTAAGTATTATTTCGGGAAGAAATAGTCCATCCTTGTCAGTTAGGGTATGGTACAACATAGAGGCGAACACTGCCTCCAATGTCATTTTCATTTTGCTTTCAATTGTGATTTTCTGGTGTTCAGATTTTGAAAGCTTAATGATTGTTTACTTGAACTCAGGAAGCTGGAGGAGCAGACAGTCTTTATGCAGCTTAAAGAGGATTTGGAGCACGCAAGCGTTTGCGCTGTAACTTCGTTATCTTCTTCTCCCTCTTGTGGCCTCCAACAGTAAGAGCAAATAAGACATTTTGGCATCCAGCTCGGCTGTTGCTCCTGTAATAATTGGGGAGAAAACCAGACTTTGGGAGAAAGTGCCATGGCATCCATATGCTACCACAGCACTGGAGGGGCTTCTGTGCAGTCTGATGGCCTCCACCTGAGAGGGACACAGGGCTAATGATGATGGCAAGGCCAGGAGCAAAGCCACCTTTGGCATACTTGGGGTACCTTTGCCCTTGGGGACCCTGTGACACAGCGGGGAGCTGGTCAACTTACCCCAGCTCTGCAACAAAATAAAGTCCAGTGCTTTTCAACCAAGATTTTCAGGAAGAAGGTAATGAGAAGAGAGAATTCCCCTTCGTATGAGCTGGTAGGACTACATTTCTTAGAAGCGTCTTGATCCTGTTGCAGAACCGACCTAAAGGTTAAAAATTAAATGGAATGTCTAGTGCAAGATAGGAATAAGTTAAGGTGGTAGCTGTTCCCAGACTAATTTACAACCAGGTTTACAACTGGCTTTGCTCTCTTCACCAAGGCTTCAAGATCACTGAGGCAATCTCAAGGCATAGTTGCCCACTTCAGTTGCACAAACCAGTTCTTTCCTGAGCTCTCAACAGCAATGACAACAAAAATAAACAGTATTAAAGTGCCTCTTTGCAGCCATATGAAATAAACAGTTTAATATTCAGACTTTAAGGCCTCAAATTGGTAGCTATAAATATTGTACTGCATTCAAAGTTCTGTATATGCCATCTGGTGACCATGTGATTTGTGCATCTATGGGGCAAGAGGAGGGGGGGGAGGGTCTTGTCATGCCCTTATTTATTTTCTGTGTTCAACTATGCACTCACTTAAAACCCAGCCATATGCTAGAGCATCTGTTATAGGTGGGGTTTTTTGTAAATTTTCTTTTTTAAAATTGAGTCGATTTTGCCCTTTAGGAGCTTACACTATGAATAGTACTACAGAATGACATTTACTGCAGACCAAATTATTACTTTATTAGGAGTTACAGTGTCTAGTTTGAGCAAACAACAAAATTCCAATTTGGAGATAAATTAGTACCTTAAAATTTATAGTACAAAGCCAGCCAAATTATTCCTTTTTCTTGCATCCATCAAAGAATATATGATTAATTTAAACTCTGTTTGTGTGCATATTCATACACAGAGATTTTCAAGTTGATTTTTATTTTCTTCCGCATGTTAATATAAAAACATGCTTATTTTCCTTAACAGAAAGAGATGCCACGCAGCAGTCATAAAAGTGAATAGCAAATTCTGTGCTTTATTGGCCCAGTGCTCATACACGCATAATCAGCATTTAGTTTACAGAATACTGTTCAAGGCAGTCTTGTGAAAGTAGTATGCCAGTATGCCGTTGGGAATGAAACCAAGAGCACAACAGTTTTTGCGGCTTTCCATCATGCCTCAGAAAGAGAAGGTTAATCTAAAATTGGCTCTGCAAGAATAATAGAAGCATACTAAAAATACCCTCATTTTTAGTCATACTATTGGTTAAAAAAAAAAAAAAAAGTGTTATTTCTGCAGCAGTCTATGTTTGCTTAAAATATCCAGTGGAGGGAGTTTCATTTATTGATATCACAAGACCAGCTTCCAGTTTCACTGCTCCAACATTTTCAGGAGAATTTCTATTCTTTTGCTAATTGAAGTAAGTGCAAACTGTAATGTCAGGCTGAGAAGAGGAGAAGCTCATTTTTGAGAGTATATCAGTCATTTTTAAACATGGTAATATCCTACTCCTGCTACTCTTCTCTTCCCCAGTTTATGTGCGACCACTTTATTTCCTTTTGCAATACTCAGTAAGGTAATGGTGTCTTACTGAACTTTTCCCCTTTTCCAGAACTCCAGGATTATCCAGACTGACACATCCATGTCACTGTCACTCTGTTATCCTACTTTCCAGCATTAATTTCATGCACCAGATCCCATGACGAACCTGCCCTGTGCCACTTCTCAATATTTATGCTAGGTCAAGGTGGTAGAATTTAATCTTGCAAAGCAAGCTCAAAAAGGCCATACCAGCTGCCATGTCTTAGTAAATCAGATAACAGCAATAGATCTAAAGAGCGAACGAGACAGAAGTAAGTGAGATTATTGCATCTGTTTAAATCCTGTGTCCCTTACAACCATTTTGAAAGAACATATTTTTAAGTGACTGAACAATAATAATGTTAAAACATAATTAAAAACAGCCTAGAATGTATTTTTTTTATTTTAATTGTGGTTTTAAAAAAAGAATCATCAGAGACCTAAGAGCAGCTGGTAGGAAGTTCAGATGAAGGTCAGCATACAGCCTAACTGAGCTAAGATTTCTGCATCTTTAGCCTAAATTAAAAGAACATTAAATATCAATGTATTGTGATTTGAAATGGCAGTTCTGAGCCTGGTACACAAACAATGTGTAGAAAAGAGGACAGGGTGTTATCTTAGAGAGCTGATGCATTCTGAAAGCACTGACAAAAGCTGGGGAAAATGAAAGCAAGAAAAGAGGTCTATTTTTTTGGTTTTTAGTTAAAGAAATAGAGGTATTTTATGAGAACTGAATAATGCTTCAATCTGAGCTGTTCTAATGATTTATGATAGTTTACTTATGTTCACAGGGTATCCAGGCTGCTAACTAGTAGATTTCATAAAAAAATAGATACAAACATTCATTCTTAGGAATGACAAACTTTGGTTATGAATTATTCTTCTACTGGCTGGTTCTTATACGTGGCACCATGGATTGCATCATTGCCTTGGTGGCTTGAAGAATATTCTGCAGTAGATATAGCCTGGTGGACATATTTAATGCTCTGTCAGCATCCATAAATAAGTCAACTTTGAGACCATTTCCAAGATGCTTAAGTGATGCAGGCAAGATGGGATAACAGCATGTGAAGATAGAATCCACATTCTTATGAGCTGGTAGGACTACATTTCTTAAAAGCATTTTAATCCTCCCCCAGAACTGACCTAGAAGGTTAAAAATTAAATTGAATCCCTAGTGCAAGATAGGAATAAATTAAAAATGGGAATAATGTATTGTTATTTTCCATTAACTTTATTATCTGTCAGAAAATTAGATCTCAAACTTTTTTTTTTAAATTGAAAAACATCTGTTTCCTTCTGAAATAGAAATCATAATTTAAAAAATATTTACACTGTATATGATACTGCTGTGTTTCTTTTTATTTATAATTTGACTAAAGCATCTTTTTTTCTCCAAGGATCAATCAGCAGGAGCATAGCATAGAAATTATGACATTTTCCATATTGCACTGTGTTTTCTTATTTGAAGAGTGAGATGGCATTCCATGGCTGATTTCCTGTCTGAGTAAGAAAGACTGAGAATCTCTAAATGTTCTTTCTGAAGACAAAAATAAATTATTTCCAATTTGAAATTCTTCAGTAAAAGACAGAAAAAAAAAAAAAAAAAACCAAATCAGCCAACCAATCAACCACCAACCAACCAACCAACTAATCAACCAGCAAACCAACCAGTCAACAAGCCAACTAACCTACAAACCATTCTCAGAAAAACAGATATTCTGGAACAACTATGAAGCATTCATGACATTCCTAATATGAATGAGTGCCTGTGACAGGTTATAATGCAGTAACAACTTGAACATTTTTCAGCTTGAAGACAGATATTCAGTTTCTCAGTCTCTATTCTCTGTGGCTCTCTCACACATCCAAGAAATATCTGGTCCATGACCATTCTGTCAGATGAACAGGAAGGGTTGAAGCTGTGAAACAGTGAGCTCCCAGTAGGAAAAAAGAAAGACTTTTTTTGAAATAATTTTGATTTATTTTCATCGGGATGTTTCTTTGGCACAGTGTTGACCCAATATCAGTATTAACTATTAAATCTACAGTTAATACATTTACATCCATGAGGGCTGGGACAGCTGTCAGACAAGACAGGAAAAAGACAAACTCATAACTCTGAAAATTGAGTGTAAAATGATGTGTTGAATCAACTAGTGTGAAAGCAAGACACGAAGCCAAAGAATTTAATAGTCTAAACCACACTTCTAATGTTCAGAATAAGGGAAAGAAGTGATAGACAGCTTTAGAGGTCAAAGCAGGGACAAAAGCTGGCTTCTGAAACACAAGTATAGCTCTTCACCTTGCCTGATTGGGGGTCAGTCAGAGTTTGATGATGAGTTTGGTGGGAAGGGCACAGTGAGGCAACCTGTGGTTCAGTTTACTCCATCCTCACAGAAAGGCACTCATGACAGTGACAATATGACAGATACCAAAAGTGGAGAGCAGCGGCATACTGCAGGGGAGAGCAGAAAGCACAGAACATCACATCAAAGCTAGTTTTAACCCTACACTCAGGCAGAAGAACTTCAGCTGGGAGAAGGATCAGCTATGCAATTATTTTTAATATAGGAGGAATTGAACCTTCATACCATTTTTTTGCATGATGTCATCAACTCCATCACAAAACTGGTATTAAATCATCAATGATGGCTTTTGTCATCACCCTGCAGAAACATGCATTACCTCCAACATTGCATCACACCAGGGGAGGGTGTCAAGGGCACAGTTAAAAGAACAGACACCACTACCCAACAGCAAGATTCCCTCTGTCACAAAACTGAACAAATTACTGCACTCAACCACCTCCTGAATCCAGTCAACCTTGCTTTTCTCCTGAGAAATTGTCATTCCACAGGCTTCTAGCATAGAGTAGTGTATGTTGCACAGTCCTCAGAGGATCATTTAAGCTTATAGACAGGAAAAAGCCTCTAACAAATATCAGGTATTAAGTTACAATCTAGGAAACTCTTTACAGTGAAAGCATTGAACATCATTGGGAACAGCAACAGGAGCAGTAGCAGGAATACCTTTAGAAATGAGGAATTTTCAGCTGCTCAGCTGTATCCACCAACTTAAGGTAAACTGGAATGAAGAAAGCAGAAAACCTGGTTTTTATATAATAATATATAATAAAATAGAAAATTTATTTTTCCACATTTTAGATAATACTGATTCCATGTTTCTTGTCATTCCCAAAGTATTTTCAAGAGGTGGATCTTTTTTCCACATCCCTTCCCTCTTCTTTGACTCGGGTGGGGGTGGCAGCAAAAATCAAAAAGCATATTCATCTTCTATGGCACAAAGCCCGAGATCAAGTATTTTTTGCTTAACATTGTCTGTATTGAAGTGTGATTTTTTTTAAACATCATTTGTATTTCTTGAATTTCAGGCTCAAGATCATGCCAGGACTGACAGATAGCACCTGGGTAAAAATGATGTGATTCTTTCAGTGCTGTAATTTCCCATGTATTCAGCTTTGTATTCAGACAGAAAAAAAAAATTATTCACAAGCCAAGACACTTTTGTGAAGCTGCTGATTAGGCCATAGTTTAAAAATTGAGAGTGGGAAAAAATGTGCTCGTTCTCCTTCACGGTTGTGCACCGAAGCATCGACTGTGGAGGGCCTTGAGACTGGTTTCAGTGCAATCAAAGGGGCTCCACCTGTCTGTGCCTCACTCTCCTGGAGCTAGGAAAGGAAGGTAGCTTTTAACACAGTAGTTCCCCAGTGCAAAAGAGAAAAAATAATTTGCAGTATTAGATCGTGGCTCGCCTTGGCTATGTGCCAGAAAGAGAAAAGCTTTCATTGGTGCTGCAGTCCCGGAGACGCTAAGAGTGAACAAGCCTCAAAGAACAATTCAGTCATGTCTTTATGGAACTAACAGAGAACACAGCTTTCATAAAACACAGGCCATTTTAACTTCAGACACTGATAGTTCAAAGGGAAAGCCTTTTAATTGTGTTATTTTATCAATGAGAGGACAAACAAGGTTAAATGGTGATAGATGCTGAATTAACAAGCTATTTGCCTGCAGCATTTTTTTTGCTGGGAAGAAAAAATGCTGTAATTATTCTTCAGCTTTATATAGGTAAACTTTCTTTCTACTTTTCACTGTCAGGCTCTTCCAATTGATTTTATCATAATTCAAATACATGGCAAAATGCTTCTGAACACAAAAGCAGAGGGCTAAGCCTTACTCTCTTTTATTACACCAGAGAGCCACTAAACAGCAAAGGATTTTGATTTAGATTCCTGCATTAAAATTAAATCACACATCCTAAGGAAAAATGATCCGTAATAATGGAAGTCACACACATGGGGATTGAAAGTGCTATTGAATAATGAAGAAAAGTATAGTAGCAATGAGTGTAAGGGACGAATATACTTTAATGAAGAGATATTTCCAAAACAAATGTCTCCCTTCAGTGTTTTCTATTGATAGTCTGAATATTATAAAACAAATTATGTGAAATATGAATATCACAAAGTTTAAATGAATTACTTACTGCCTCTAGATTTGAGTTGCAGCATTTTTATATCTCTGCTGTAGGAAAGAGTTACAGGTAACCACACGTGGGTTTTTAGTGCAACCTGCAGGTCAGTACGAATTCACTGTTTTCAGTGCCCAAGGCTGCAAATGTACTTCCATTTTGCAAACTCCTACACAGTGACGCAGGCCACTGGTTGGTGAAATTATATGCAGTTTCAATATTTACATCTTTCTTTTGCCTTCTGCCCCCCTTTACTGATTTTATAGATTAAAATATTTTCCCTAGTAGCAAGTTGTTAATCTCTCTGTTTTAACTATGTCTGATTTTCCATTTCAGGCTGTATAATTTCAGTTTGATCAAGTACTTTTTAAAGTGAACCTTGGCAGTAACTCATTTTTAACACAAAGCTTTAGTCTTGCGATATGAGGGGAAGATTTCTTGGGAAAAAATCATGAGACCTGGCAGCATCAAAAGTTCCTATTTGACTGCCCACAAAGAGTGAATAAATGAAGACTACACAATGTCTGATTTGAGCACAGTGTTCTTAACTTGCATTGTTTTTTGACCTTCCAGTATTACTAACAAAATGATAAACAGCATAATATTGATCCTATTGTTCTATTATTTCTTTTGAAAGAAGCCTCATATTTCTGTGCAGCCTAAAAACCCACAAAAATAATTTCCTATCACTTTGTCAAATTAGAACAATTCACATGAAAAGGAAAATCAGTAGGAGCACAAACAAATCATGGGTCACAATTTTTTTCTGAGAAGTACAGTTACTACAATCACTATGAGATAAAATCACTTGATATAGTGTTTTGCATCTGATATCAGTCTTTGTGAGAAAGATAAAGATTTTGGGGTGGGGAAGAGTCTGGGGATGGGAGCTTATAAACCTAAAACATAGAGAAAGAAACCACTTCTCAGTTATATATTGATTAGGTCCATCCAGGCTTCAAAAATGTTCCAGAATTCTTATTTCTTAATTTCATTTTGTTATTGTATACAACAGGGAACAAAATTAACTTTTAAAATGGAAAATTATATCTAAGAAAGAGACCAAAGTACACTCGACAGTATTAATCTAACAGGAGATGCAACTCATTAACCCGTGTTTTGGAAATTCAACTGAAATATGGGAATTCTCCTTCCAAAATTATACATGGGGGAAAATGGTTTTTTAAAATTGTTATTTTTATTGTTATTGTTATTTGTTATTGTTGGTTTTGGTTTTGTTCTTATAGTCAATAAATTCAATTAACTGATTAATTTTAAATGCATGAATGAAGCTTGTCACAGATGTGAAAATTAAGAACTCTGCTTCTTTCTCATTAATCTAGTACAATTTTTGCATGCTGGTCTTCCTGAAAGTACTATACATTCTTTGCTGTTCTCTGGGACACCTTTAAACCATAAATAGATAATAGAAAGATACAGCCCTTCTAGAAAACATGTAGAATATACCTTTTCACAGCTGAAGCTTTCTCTTCTGGAAGGGCAGAATTCCATTTGGATGATGGAGACAAATTAATGCTGTTATCCCTGGTTTTGGTGAGTTCTCTACTTTGATCTCATTAAAGATCTATGGTTATAATAAGGTTTTGTACAAAATGTATATATACATATATATAAACTGTGATCAGGAGATATCTGTGTGATTGAGCCCTAGAGAGCTTACCAATTCCCCTCCTTATTGATAGCAATGAAATTTAGATATGGGCTCTGCACCTACTCAGATTCATACTCAGAGATGTCCCAAATTGAGGTGGCTTCTCTATGGAAAAATTTTGAGTCCTAACTTCACCTTATATGTAGAATTTTTTTTTCTAATTTTTTTTTGTGTGATCCACCATGCCATCTTCTTTTGTGAATGAAATTTCAGGGTCCTAAACAAAAAAAATGTTTTCATAATATTTCTTATAATATTTCTTTCTATTTCTGCAAACCTCAGAATATCCAGCAGTTGTTAAGGAAGTCTCCATCTTGGACTCACCATTCCATATATATCTACCATGGGGACTGTTGTTCAATTTCCTTGCCACTATTTGTAATACCTAAAAGAGGTTTTTGTCCAAGGATGTTGCTGCAAAGATAACACAGGCTGAAACTGAAGAGACAGGAAATAACGTGACAGAAACATAAGCGAGAAAAAAATGCCCAACTGGTTTTTATAAGCCCTGAATATTTACTTTTGGATACTGAATAAGTTTACCCATGTCAGTATCAGGGAGCACACCTTGTTACCTCTGTTATGTCAGGAAATGTTAACTTTCCAACTGTATGAGATTTTAGATGCAGATTTTACTTATTTCAGCAGAACAGATGGGTACGTTTGCTATTCAATAAACATACTAAGAACTCCTTTCACACCTCTAACAGTCACAGCTTTGCACACCCATGTGCTGTACATCTGTGGATTATTGGCAGTGAATTTGGCTGCACAGTAGGAGTATCTCAGGTTTAAAAATTTCCTTGTGTCTATTCCTTCCTTGTGACTTCTTTAAATGTCTGTCTTCTCCTTTTGTGCATCTGTTCACAGCTTTGACCACAAAAAAGACTTGCAACCTTTGCAAGAAATTTGAGTCTGGCAGTCTCCATGTGAGAATGTAAGAGTGTTTATAAATGGGATGTGGAACAAAGTGCCTTTTTTCTCTTTTTTTTTGTCCCCTTTTCTTCAATATTTTTAACAGATTAGATTTTTTTCCTGCAAAGAGTAGGTTCAAAGCTGTAAGTTTATTTTTAATTGTGAGGTAGAGGAAATGCAGAGATGGCAGAGGGTTATGTAAAACAAGGAAAGAGTAGGGTTAGTATTTTCTAGTAGTGCTAGTTACCCGAAATATGATTTTGTACAAATGTAGCTAGATTTCTTCCTGCTTTGGAGTTGTTTCATTCAGCTGTGATCCTAGAATTTCAGTATGGAACTGCGCTGAGAGATGTCCACAAAACTGTTAAGGACCCTCAGTCTGCGTGTGTGACATCATTATGGCCTGTCCTCCTTTTGATGTGGTTAAGCTTCCCTTGCTTCTAGGCAGAGACAAACTTTCTGTTTTCTTCTCATTCAGGAACAAGTCCCAGATGTTTATTCTCATATTGGGATATCAATATAGCAATAACTTATCCTCTCTATTTCTCCATTTTCACTTTTCATCCTTGCAGCTAACTTCTTTTCCTGTTTGTTTGTTTGTTTTTTCCTAATGTGTTCTTTCCTTTGACAATGGGAGGCATTTTTACCATTTACATTTCCTTCAGCTCCACTACATACTGACTTTTTACAAACATTCATATTGGCAGACCAGGTCAGTCCAACTTCCATGCTGGTGATGCAACATCCTATAACAGCAGTGTGCACTTTCCTGCCTAGTAAAACAATATGTACATCTCATTTTAAATCCTTCTGTACACTGACCTCTGGATTTTAATGCAGACATATTAATTACTTTATACAGTGGACTAATTTCTAAAGGCTGTTACCAACTGTTGAATGAGACAAGTTGTAGTTAGTGCTACAATATTGAGTTTTACTCTTTAAAATGTACTATAACATTTCCATTTTTTTTTTTTTATTATTACTACCCTCAAGGGAGGACAGCCAAGGACAGTACTAAGGATTCCACCTGGCCTTTTTTTAAACCTCGTATTATATCAACTCTTACAAATGTATGTTGCCATTTGATATTTTCATCAGACAAGTTTGAAAGATCAGAATAGCTACAATTTCAAGTTTGTTTCACCAAATATTTTCATTTAAAGGAACAGACATATATACATTAAATTACTTAACTTTTTTTTTTATGTCCTCCTTACAATTTTCTCTCAGACAGATATGTTTCAATATAGACAAAATAGACAGATAAAGATTGAGAGCAGCAGAACAAGAATTGTAGTGGAACTCAAGTGCTCTGCACCGTGCAAAATATTTGAAGGAACTTTCACAGTGTTCCAGTGTGTACAGCAGCCAGTTATGACACTGTCCGCAGAAACCTTAAACTTTAATATGATTAAATTAGAGAGGAAGAACTTTATTGTTTGGGTGAGTGACTGTGTACTGGAACAGATTTCCCAGAGAGGTTTTGGAAAGTATCTCTCACTGGAAATATTGAAGAGCCATCTGGATACACTCCTGTGCATTTTGCTCTGGGATGACCATGATGGAACAGAGAGGCTGAACCACATGAACTCCTGTGGTCCCTTCCAACCTCACCCATGCTGTGATTCTGTGATGACTGTGAAGAGATCAACTAGGCAATAACTTTATAATCAAGTAGAATATTTTTTACATTTTTAATCAAAATACATTATCAAATGTCAAGTAGATATTGTTTGTGTGTTAAATGCATACATTTATATATTTTTGAAATATTATTCTCTTTTCCTATAGAGGGTCAGTACTTATCATCAGCAGCAACAGCAAAACTTTTGGTGTACATGAAATATATACAAGGTAATATTGTTTGTAAACATTTATCTTCCTTTGAAGTTCTTCATGAGAATACAGATGAGCAATAATTTTGAATATCTTTTTGCCTATTGTCAAAATAGAAACAAGAAGAATATCAACAAAGTGGGTATTCACAGAGTTGAAGAAGACATCTTTACCATTTTTTCTCTTTGGTGGCTACTTCACACAATACAAGATTGGACTACTATATGCGTCTTATAAAATAAGTAAGAAAATGTAAATTTAAAAAATAAAAGGGAAAAAATAATCTAGAATTTGCCTTTTGGGGTAGTATTTTACTAACCAGGCATACTTGTCTTTAAGTTATTTTCTGATATATTTTATGCGTAACAGATGAAATTGACAAAGGAACTAGATTAGAGTTGGAGTTAGAAGTATAGTTAATAAAATTTCCTAGGGTGATCCATTCAAGTGTACATTGATGAAAATGCTTAGCTACAATGATATGTTGCTTTTAGATCAAGTAAATTAAATTAACTTCAGAGTACATCTTATTAGACTTTGAAAAAGGGTCATTAAGTTACTTCTGGCCTTTGAATTAGGATAATGGATTAACAGAAGGATGAGAAGTTGCCAAATCTTACTATCAAAATTTTAAATCTACCAAAGATAATAATCTTGTATTTAATTATAAATAATAATTAGGAGTAATTGACCAAGAATTTACTGCATCAAGTAAATATTCAAAATGTTATTTGTGTAATACATGAAAATTTCATTATTATTTTAAACCTTTATGTATATTACTTACTGATTTAAAGAAGGGGGCATGAGAGAGGGGTAAAATACAAAAAAAAAAAGTATGTTTGAAACACCAAGGAATTAATATATAGGAAACTTTTTCAGTGATGTAACTGAAGCGCTTGGTCATTCCAACAAGATAAAACTTATTTTAGATTCCTCATTCATGCTGTGAATGCCATTCACTCAGGCAATTCTATTAATTCAGTGATACTTCTTCAGTGTTAAGTACCAGCATAGATTGCAGTTTTGTGCCTTAAATGAAAAACTGAAGTGAGTTGTCATTTATTTATTCATTTGAAATACAATCCAGTGCACTGTACATTCTGTAGCTAAATGGAATTTGGTTATGAGAGACTGTTTTGACATGTCAGATGTTCTGTGCTGTTTTTTGGTAAAGTTTTTGGTTGGTTTTTTTGAGTGTGGCAACTGTGTGGCTGAGATAATAAAAGAAAAATAATATTTTCAGGCAGTTCAACACACACTTTTCTGGTCATTGCTTCTTTTTAAGCTTTCTGTTCCTCTGTACACCTAAAACATAGACTCACACCCTAAGTTCAAATGTGCTAAGAGCTTTAATATACTTCACTCAAGTAAAAGGAAATTATTATCTCTATTGCAAGGGGAAGCAATCTTGAATATCCGTGGAAGCCCTGGGTCACAGGAAGATTTAAGTACCTTTAGTAAATTGAGTCTTTTAACCAGGTCCTTTAGATGTGCTTTTTTATAACTAGAAAAGTAATTATGGACATTTTATATACTTCATTTTTTGTCAGTAGTAAAAGAACAACAATTTTTTGTATTATTTCTCTGTACAAACATGAGTGCGTAATTCTTTGATTTTTTTTGTTTTCACCACCCAATTTACCAGATGCAAAAATATATGTGAACACAACATGCAGGGTTACTTAAATCTTTTTATTACTGAGGCCATAAGTATTGATAAAACACAATCCTTCCACTCCACAAGCTGTGATTCTGCTTGTATGCTCTCATATACATTCTTCATACATGACCACCTTCTACTTCCTATATGTGGGCAAAAAAAAGGAATGGACATCCAAAACCTGCATGAGCAACTGCAGATGGAAATGGCAAACAGAAAATCTCATCAGAGATGTTGTCTAGAACTGTGCAAGGGACAAAAGCAGAGGGAATTTAAAGGGAAGTAAATTCAAATACAATAAATATAGAATAAATGCTTCCAAATCATCAGACTCAAGTAGTATAGGTAATAATGTAAGTTGTCAATGGACATGGAGGTGTTCACGCTCCATGTACCTTTCTACAAGTCTTATGTCTACTTCAGGACTTGGTCAGGGAATTAGCTCTTCCTTTTCTGCATGCTGGAAATCCCTCATTTACTGAAGTCTTGTTAAAATCAATTATCATCAGACAGTGGAGCAAAACTTCAAACAAAATTTCAAGGATTTAATACATTAACATGAAAAAGTCTTATTATTTGATGATTTATGAAAGGATATATCAAATCAGAATTCTGATTTTTATCCCAAGAATGTAATAAATAGACCTAAAATGTTGTTGCAAATCACAGTGGCAACTAATTGAGGTTTTTTGTTTTGATTAGGGTGTGGCTAATAGACCAGTACTAATTTTATTTGATAGTGTTTCCCATTCCTACAATTAACTTGTAACTGACCAAACAAATCATATGACTGCTTAGCCCAAAACAGACTGAAATATATCTGATGCATTTATCTGTCAGAATGTCTTCAATTATTATTTTCTTTGTCACTCATTCAGCTGTTTAAATTTACATGCTGCCAGACTATCCCTTTCCTAGTGAAGACTTAAAAACAACTTCCTCTGTTATAGTATTCAGGATCTGTAGGGTTCCCAGATATCTGCTTTTTCCACCTTTTCACAGAGATGTAATGGACTCCAAGAAAGTATGCCTCAAAGTGCATCTAGTTTTATTTCTGAAACACTAGGATTCTGTTCTCTTTCTCCCATGCTTTTTTTTTTTTTTTTTTCCTTCACAAGAAAGAAGTAACAAAGATTGTGAGGAACTATCAGTAATTTAACTGCTATTGTCCTTTTTTTTTCTGGAGTGTGTGTGTGTGGGGGGGGGGTTATATTTTTGTTTGTTTTACTTTAGATATCCCTTGTACTGCTATAATTTAGGGAACAGTCTTGGTACCAACTAGGAGAAAAGAGAAATACAAGTTGTCAGGATCTTGCATTTTTCTCCATCTCAGTTTCTTATTTTTGACTCTGACAAGGAAAACAACTGACTGTTTCAATTTAACATAGATTTCATAAATAGTTCTTTTACTGTACTGTGGGTTACAAAGACATCGAAGACAATTAAGAGGAGCCATTCTAAAACAACTTGTGTTTGCATTCTCAGTGACCTCTGCAGAGTGTGTTTTTTCCATTTGAATAAGCCTAACTTCTTCTAAACATGAGCTGATACAAATCTGTTTTGCAATAATCTGATATTTGAAAATCCAAATAAATTTATCTCTGTGAGCAACAAACCACAAGTTCTTTGGGATTTTTCCTTTCAAATGACAGGAAAAAAATTTTAAAAAGGAAGTAATTTACTTTACTTCAATGTATAAAGTATATTGTAAGGTAAGATGAGGTTATATTTTCAAGAAATTTAGAAAACCCATGTAATTTTATTCACTTAATGCAAGCAAGTAGTACTATTAAGTTTTGTGTGATTTCTCTTAAAAGAGTGAATCACACACTTTGAAGGACAATGGGAGAAAGAAGAAAAGGGTAAAGTATCTCAAATTATATTATTAAAATAGAGATAGTGATGTCAGTGATGTCAAAGTCCTCTCTAACACATGAAAGCCTAAAAAGAAATGTTTCTCTAAAAACATTTTTATTGTCAATGTGTCATATACATATGTATTCGTTTACAACTGCTCTTCTTTGATATACATATGGATATTTTACCACCCACAGACTTACAACTTCATTTGTTCTCTAATTTTTATTGCTTGTATGTTGCTTATGTGTTCACCCACCAAATTTGAAATCTCTGTATCTAATTAATTTTTAAAAATGACAATTGCATTTTTCTAATCCTACTTGCTCGTTCCTTTGCCTAAATTTTTTGTTAGGGTGATTGTCCATCAGTACTAGTTATTTGAATGGGATAATTCACTTAGAAGCCATTGATTTGTGCATTTAATTTTGCATGTGTTCAGAATTCTCTGTGAGAACACAGAAACATACAGTGTTGTCAAGTGAATGTCAACTAATCTTTCAACCCTTCCAGTTTATTAAAGGGAAAAAAAAAACCAAGAAAAGCCAACACACATACTAAAACCCCTCTAAGAGACATAGCAATATATCCTTCCTTTTTTTCAGTCATTTCTTCTATCTTCTTTTGTAAATTTAACTAGTTAGATCCCAAGATAATACAAGAAAAAGAAAAAAAATATTTTAGTCCTAAAAGTCAGTTAGAACAGATAAAACCAGTACCATCAGTTGGAAGCAACTCTGTAATGAAGTACTGAACTTGCACATTTGAAATTCTATGCTGAAAATTATATATTCTGTTTTGCAAATTAAATTAATTTTATTTCCCTCCAATTCACATTTTTTTAAATTCTTATATATATTTCCTTATAAACATTCATTATAAAAACATTTAATTTTAAAAAATACTGAGGACAAATGAGTTACTGCGGAAAGTTTCCTATATCTTAAACATTTTAAACAGTACTAAATTAAAAATGGTTACAAGTCTGGGCTTTGTGTTGCCTTTATGAAAGACAACCAGGGGCCTGGTTCAGGTGGCAGCACGGCGGCTTGGTCTCGTCCAAGCCACTCGGGCTAATCAACACACGCAGATACCAATATGGCAGACGGTTGAAAAGCGTTTATTATCCTATCTCGTGGGTTTAAATAGGTTTAGGGGTCTTTGCTACGTCAGAGGGGGGTTGGGGGTCTCAGAGGATAGTGGGTAGTGGAATTTTACTAGAACAGGTGTGGCTACATTCTTCTCTGACTCCTGGGGTTAACAGATAAGCGGGGAAGAGAGAGGGGGGAAGGGGTCTGTCTTTCCGTGACATCCCGGTGATCTTCCGCTCCGCCTGTCCCTATCTACCACATCTTTGTTTCGGTTTGTTTGTTTCATTTCCGTGTAACTTTGTTTTGGTTTTGGTTTTCTGTAGGTTCTGTTTGTTTGTTTTAAAACTTTTGCATTTCTCAGTTTTGTTGCTTTACCAATGGACCATCACCAGATTAGCACTGTCCACTTCAGGAAAGCCTCCATTGCTTTGAAATGATCAGATCATGAAAACTGTGTGGGCTGCTGTGCTGTTGTGTAGCTGTTTTGCAGCCAGAAATGATGACGTGGATGGAGCCCAGCCAGCTGAAGGGCTGTCCAGCTTTGCCCCGATCCTATGGGAGCACAAGCTACCCCTGGCAGGATGGCTGCAGAGCTAAGGCAGCTGTCAGGGTATCCTGGTACAGAGAGCTGTGATCTCTCAGCTGTGGATCTCATGGTGTGGCAATGCTCATGGCCCTTCTGCCACTTCTGCTGAACAGCTCCAGCTCATGCTCTGATGAGCTGAAGGTATTAGTTTGCATATTCCCTTTGCATATTCCCATTATCCCTTTGGTTTGCATATTCCTTGAGGACCTGACATTCCTGGAAAACAAAATGGAGGACATGATGTAGTTAAGGGTAAGAATGCCACAGAGGAGATAAGTGTTTAACCTGTCAGACAGGGTGTGAAGCAAAAAGTAAAATGGACAAAAATGCAACAATTTTTAACAAAAAATATTTAGTTAAAAAAAGTTAATTGATTCATTGACACACCTGTGATATTATAAAAATCACTTTCCCTAGTAAGTTACTCTTTTTTATTGCTGACTCTGGCAAATGTTCTCTACTCTGGGGTGGAAAGACAAATACAGGGGAATCATATTCTAATTACCATTTAGGTTACAAGCACCATCATTATTAGAGAGGTCAGAAAGAGTCTATAAAATGGATTGTCATGAGATTAATTTAGGAAGATGGGTAAAGGAATGAACTGATGAAGCAATACTCTAAGACTGGGACTGAGTTATGGAGCAACTCAGAGATGTGCCAGATTTCTCCCACAGAGAGTATAGTACAAGGCTGCCAAAAAGTGTGTGGAAGCCAGTAGCTTCCTGCTGACTTCAAAGGCTTTAGATCAAATTCTGGACTCCATTCAAAGCTACTTTGTTTTTGTCTCACATTCCTCCTTCTGAACAATTATTACATCAAATTTTCTCATTATCAAATATTTAGTCAATTATTTTTCCTCATATTTATTATTAATTCATTTTTGCCAGTGTTTAGAAAACTCTTGCTCATTCATTTTCGTAGACGTGTATATGTATCAATCATTGTCACTTGAAAATTCAGTATTCTATTTCCTTTCTTATTTTTAGGCATGCTGCTGACATATTTCCTTCATTCACAACTCTTCTACAGCCCAAGGTCAAATTCTGTTCTTGAACTAATTACAAACTAGTTCATATTTAGCACCAGTGCAAATAATATTGTCAGCAACACTTGATGACTTATTGTCATCATAAAAAACATGATGACAAACAGCAGAAGAGGGATTTCTTTGCCTATCATTTCAAAGATGGAATTGATATCAAAATCTGTTCTGTCTCCTTTTTCTAGGAATATTTTAGTTATTTTAATAATATTTTGTTGATATTTGCTACAATTCAAACCAGACTTGATTTTCTATGGATACATTGACATCAGCAGTTCAGCCTGCTCCAGGAGCGCATGCCAGAAGAAACTCTTCCACACATCCACACAGAGCAAGGAGCACAGTGGAAGAGAAGACCCTCTATGAAGTAAAATAGGTTTCTGAGGACCCAATAGACCTTGAAATAGCTCTAGTCTGTTCTGAAGTTACTGTCTGTAAAGCACTTTTCAATTTCATTTCATATAACATGATATATTTTATGTTTTCTAGGATTTCCCTGCAATAAGAAGCAAAGAGCAATGAGGGAAAAAGCTGGGGAATATTTTTTCAAATTTATACCTTATCTGAAGGAAGATGTAGGTGTGATCTTTTGGGTTTTGAATCACATTATGTTGTGGTCTTAAAGTTTTTTACCTGGAGGCTTTTCAACAGCAAATCTTCTGCAAAGTATCATTTGAAACCTTGCCTAGGATGCTCAAATCAACCACTAAAGGAAATTTTGACCATCAGCCCAGAAGTATTCTGAAGTAAAAAATAAACACAACACATATAGATAGGGAGTTGTTAGGTCGTCAGCACTGCTTGTTTCTCTCCGCAGATCAAGTAATTCCCTGTGCTACCTGCTGATATGGGCATGGGCTACAGCACTGCAGTGGGCTATATCCCTTACCATTTTATCTGTGATCTCTCTTCTCTCATTTTATTTTTAATCTTGGATTTTATTTACTTAATTGACTCTTATCCACATATTTTCCTGTTACCCACATCCGACATCCTTCTCTCTAAACTGGAGAGAGATGGATTTGATGAGGGGACTGTTAGATGAATAAGCAAGTGGTTGGATGGCCATATCCAGAGGGTAGTGGTCAATGTCTTGGCATCCTGATAGACACAGGACAAGTGGTGTCCCTCAGGGGCCTGTATTGGGACCAGTATTATTTATTGCCTTCATTAATTATGCTGATGAAGGGATTGAGTGGGCCTTCAGCAAATTTGCAGATGACACCAAACTGAGTGGCGCAGTTGACACACCTGAAGGACAGGATGCCATCCAGAAGGATGGACAAGCTCAAGGAGTGGGCCCTTGAGAATCTGATAAGATTTAACAGGACCAAGTACAAGGTACTGCACTTGGGTTGGGGCTTTCCCCTGTAGCAAGAATGGGCATAAACAGATCAAGAGCAGCCCTTGGGAGAAGGACTTGGGGGTGCTGGTGGCTGAGAGGCTGTACATGAACTGGCACACACAGCCCAGAAAGTCAAACATGTCCTGGACTGCATCCAAAGCAGCATGGGCAGCAGAGGGAGGGAGGGCATTCTGCTCCTCTGCTCTGCTATGCTGAAACCCCACCTGCAGCACTGCATCCAGCTCTGGGGTCCCCAGTGCAGGAATGACATTGACCTGCCGCAGACAGTCCAGAGGAGGGCCACCAAGATCATTAGAGGACTGGAGCACCTCTCCTGTGAGGAGAGGCTGCGAAAATTATGTTTTTTCAGCCTGGAGAGGAGAACGCTCTGGAGTGACCTAAGAGCAGCCTTGCAGTACCTGAAGGGAGCCTATGAGAAAGATGAAGTGATACTTCCTACAAACGCATTCAATTCTTTGAGGAAAGGAACATCTCTGTATCTGTAGGAATATATAGGACTGCACAAGCATATGTTTCTTGCAATATAAGTTCTGTGTGTGTGTGTGTGTAGACATCTATAAATTTATTTTTTTCTGTATTTTTATGAAGTGACCGTGAGTGTATTTATCAATACCTAATAAGAGTACTAAGGGCAGATAAGTAGGAGATGAGAGCACTAGATTTTTCAGAGCTCTGTGTCACAAATATATTCTTATATTTATCTTGGGATTAAAACAAGGAAGATACATCCTCTACCATAAGGACCTAACCCTTCATTTCTCACCATCGGTTTTAGTGGATGCTTTTTATAGCAGGGAAAATCTTTGTCCTCCTCTCCAACACAAAATGTAGAGTGTAAAACAGCCACAACACAGTCTCTAAGAACATTTTGTGCTCCACCCAAGTCCCCAAAGAAGAAGACTAAATTACATACATCAAAATAATGAACATTTTCTTCAAATGAAAAAGTTATGTGTAGTCTGTGCATGAATTGAAGATAACTTTTCTATTCTCTTCCCTTTGAGTTAGAGTATCTCCAAAACAAGATACTGAGCTGTTACACAAAAAAAAAAAGTGTAGTTGAAATACACAGTGATAATTCAAAGCAAGTTATAAAGTGGATGTAATTTTAGAAAAGTTAACAATATTTTCTGCATTCACTAGTTATTACTGGACAACATAAGCCACACAACCAAATAGTGAATAGTTCTAAGACATTTAAAGTCCCATGGAAGTTTTCAATGATTGCTGCATCGAGACTCAGCAAAATATGAGAAGGATTCTAATGGTGTGCTCAGAAACTGCCGTTCCATGTAAATCCCTGAATGGGCTACATACTTCTTCTGACCTGCTTCCAACCACATCTTCCTAAATTATTGAGGAACTTGAATGCATGTATCACACTTAGGAAGAAGAATATTCTGTGGTTTATTTTATTTACTTTTAAAAAAATCATTATTAACATTAAATCCATGGTACAAAGTCTCTTCTGTAGGAAAAAATGGATTTTAAAAATTCTTTATTCATGCAAAGTAAAACTTTAAGGTCTACGATTCCTGATAGACTTTAAGGTTTATGTTATCCAGTGAATGAAGTATGTTAACTTCACTATCTCTACATAGGAACTTAAATATCAACAAGTTCAGACTTTACTCAAAAGTCAGCTTGACCATACCTTGATTTACTCTAAGCTTTTTCTGCAAAATAAGTTTTGCAGGACTCAAATCTGAAAAAAAAAAAAAAAAAAAATCAAAGACAGTGAAGGTTCAATCATAGCTCATCTCAAGATAATATTTTTTTTTAATATTGCTTCACTGATAAAGAAAGTTGCAAACTTTACTGAAAAAAACTCCAACAAAAAACTAAATGGATAATAATTTTAAATGTGATTGTCAATATTCTGCCATGCATAAATATTAATATATATGCATTATACCTTATAATCAGTTATGCATTATCTATTCTATTTTATATAAACCCTGAAGCAGACAAATAAATCACAAATGTCAGGTCTCATACCCACAGTAAGCACATCAATCTCCTTTTTCAAAATATTTTGGGTATTGGCCTTTACCTTCTAAATATTGGAAAGAGATTTCCTTGTATTTTTATAATCACTTTTAATGATATTAGATCAAATGTTACATTTCAGCTGATTCAAATTGTATCATAGCTTGTTAAAATCTTCTAAATAGGAGAAATAATAAGATATTGAAAATAATCTCACTGGTAAAAAGGAAGCACATTCCAATTTCTTATTTTTTATCATAACGTTTTATAGAAAATGTGAGGATTTCAATAGCACTTGAGAATTGTGTTATCTCACAATAATTAATAAAAGTTATCCCGAAGACTGCAGTGTGAGAGCATTGTGTCAGCTCCATACTCTCCTACAATTTCACAAGACTGTTTATAATGATCCCTGTGACTTACTTGGGGCTGTCAAGTGAGTTCTTCTAACAGCCTGATATTGTATCAACAAGTAGAGCAAATACTGTGAAAATGTCAGCAGTGGTCCTGAAAAATGACAGATACCTCGAGGCACATTTGTCCTCTACAGTGGAGAACAGAAGTACTTAACACACAGAACAACACAGAGTAAAGCCTTACTCATTCTAAGAAGGTCACACAGAAATCCAAGCTAGGGAGCACTGTACTTTTCAGCCTTTCCAGGTCAGGTTTGGTAGCAGGGTAATCGGCACAAAGTCCATGCAAAAGTGCTGCAATAGGTGACTGTGTTGGTGCCTGTCATCATTGGCTGCCTGTCTTTAAGCTCTGTTTTCTGTTCATTCCTTTCCTAGCTCAGCATGAGATGAGCTAGCTGAGGTGGATCTGTGTTTCAGCCAGGATGAAAGACAGTGCCATGAATTTTGCAAATATCCACCTTGGTCTGTCAGCTGGAAGAGGAAAAAAACTTGCTAGCCAAAATTTGATCCAAACAGCTGAAATTTTGGTGCTCCCAAAATTGGTTTCTGTATGGCTTGTTTGATATCAAAAGACTCATAAACTCCATAGAATAAGATGTAGGCTCCATAAAATATAAATCTCTATAATGTGACTATTACGGCAAGGCAAGGCACCAAGTGATTCTAAAGCAAAATCAACAAGAACCATTAAGACAAATAATTAATTTTAGATTACAATCTGTCACCATATATCTACTCTTCAGGTGGGTGTAAGTGAGTTTTTACCAGTGCTGACCACTTTTTTTGCTTTTCCTCAATCTCAATAGGACTCTTTTGGACCCTGCAAGCCTCTCCGAGTCTAATGATCTCTCACATTGGATCGATTGCACAGCCAGGTAAAACATGAGAATGCTTTGTCACAAAAAGATTCTAATATAAAACACAACAACCACTTGGTTATTTTGTTTTCTTCGTATTAATTCCTTAGTTTGTGATTCTTTTGTCACATGCTAATTTTGCATGCAACACTTAAAACTTTAAACTTTGCTAATAGTGTTTACTTTGTCTTAGCTATTTTACTGTCAGCCACCTGCAACCAGTATATCTATTGTATTCTCCAATTATGGATGGGTAATTATATGCCACTTTTCTTCAGTTTCTTTTATATGAGTCGTAAATTGTATTTTTTTAAAAGAATGATTTCTTTTATTCCAGACTGCAACCAGGAATAACAAGTAACCAAATTTGAAAGAAAAAAAAGTTAAGTCAATATCTCAAAACCCCTATTTAAACACATGTGAGCACATTGTCTCTGTGGGAGTGATGAGGAAATGTTCCTTTTCATTTGGACGATGTACATATCATTAGTGATTTTGTGATTTTCCAATTTTACAGCACTTTAGGAACTTCTAAAAGTATAAAGCAAGAAGATATTTGCCTTCCTCTTGGTGGCCAAAAGTACATGCAGCTGTAATCACTACCATGTTGACACTTGCCGTGAAAAAGCAATTAGATAAAGTTACCTTGTGCAGGTACTCAGTACTTTATAAAAGCAAATCCTAAATTCTAGTACCCAACAGATGCCTTAATTTACTGGAGAATGAACACATTTTCCATATGTGCTCCCATCTCACTTTCCACAGTGCAGGAGTTCATGCACTGAACACTTCACCAGCAGCAGCCTTCCTAAGGACTCCAAGCCCCATAAGGACACACCATCCCCAGCCCACAGGGAGTGGCACCAGGAGTGATTCTGCAGCAACCAGCTTGGGGCTCTAGTGGTCTCCATTCAGAGCTGACTCGACCACTCCCATGTGCCAGATGGCCTTTGGGAAGGGAGGATTATAAAGCCTATATTGTCTTGGACAACATTGTTCCCTCACTGATTTTCAAGCAAAAGTGTGTTAATACTTGTGTTTTAAACACAGCAACCCTCACCAATTAATTTCTCACATGTTTTTCAGAAATTTGCTATTTTAACATGGAGTTCCATAAACTCTCTTTTCTTTCTAACCATGGTACATTTTACATTAATAGAAAGGATGAGGAAAAAAGGTGTAAAATGTGCTGTTCTGCAGTGTCTTCAGGATTTATGATATGTGGATGCAGGTCTAATTTTTCAACAACATTAGATCTTCCAGAAAATTTCAGTTTCCATTGCTACACAACCTCTGTCTTCATTCAGCATAAAGCTCATGGCATCCCCAGTATTTACTTAACCACTCTGGTTATCAGCAATGCATATAAAAGTATTTTCTTAAGCTTTCCTGAATCCTTATAGATTTTTCTATATCCAAAAGCCACATATTGTCATGTTCCTATGCAATGGAATATAGCTTTGAATTTGCTACTTACCTCTATAAAAGAGATTTTATTTCCAGTAAAGAAAATATTTTGTTTTATCTGAGCTTGGCAATGTTTTTTTGCCCAGGGAATATCTCTGACTATATCCTTTCCATTCTGCTTAGCATGCAATGATGTTTGTAGAATGAAGATTTCTGTAGCTTTCCATACAATTTATCAATATTAGAAAATCAGAGACAGCAATTAACATGAAATAAAAATATCTTGTTTTGGTCTGTTTCAAAAAGAAAATATTTTCACACTAGTAATGCCCTCTAATGTTACTTGCAATGTTCACTAAACTACTTTTATTTGTCTAAAATTATTCTGAACAAAAATCCTCCCGGGAGTTTCATCAAACCACACAATTTCCATTAAGTGGTTTTATGGCACCTTAAACAAAACAAACTTATAAAATCTGAGACATTTTGAGAACCAGATTTAGCTTATAATGTATTTACTATTGTATTTTGATGACTGTTGTAACCATTGTGGTTTCTTCCACAGTTCATATAATATTAATCTATTACATAATTTTGGTCTACTTTTCTGTAAAACTATCTTTAGAACTTTAAGCTAAATAGCCATTAATCCATGGTTATCAACATGTAAATTATTAAAATAATAATAATATCTTTAGGTTTGTATTAATCTATTGGCCTTGGCTTAATTATATGTAGTGTGATTCATCAGACATGTAAAGTATTTAGAAATTTTCTGCTCAGAAAGACTCAGGTGCATGCTTCAGCAATTTGCCATTGATCTCCATGGAATTTTTTTTATTTAAACTTTTGGAAATTTAGCTCTTTGTTCTCTCACATCACTTATTAATGCATGTATTCATGTACACATTCACTCAAGGAAAACCAAGTGTCAGCTCATGGAAAGCTGTGCTGCTGTATTCAAAAGGAGAAAAAAATCTCAGCATAGATACATATCAGGTATTCACTCTGTTTTCACACTTGGCTGGTAGATTTGCACTAAACAAAGATGTACCAAAAAAAATATGTGAAGTTGGTCATGTTAAAAATAAAGTTGTTTGGTGTTAGGCTTATTCCAACAAGTAATTTTTCATCCAGGGAAGAAAATTGTTGTTAATCTTAAGCTACATCACTAAAATAATTTGGAACACTTATTCAGATGTACTAAATACGATTGGGGAAACTGCATGAGAGAGATGCAGAGGTTAAGATATAAAATGATAGTATAATATATTTATATATATATAAACTGAGACCTGGTACCTACTTTCCCCTTTAGGTGACAGGTACAACACTGGAGAGATCTTTTCATTGCCCTTTCCTTCACTGAACAATTCCACTGAGATGTGTTCTTGAGAACCTCCTAGTGCCAATGGAAGCAAAGGAAAAAAAAAAAAAAAAGAAAAGAAAAAGAGGTCCACCAAAGAAATCCAACAAAAAAACCCCAACCCACCTTATCTGCTCTGCATTAACGAACATAGTACTAGTAATTATTAACTACTCTTCATTCCACATAGCTTTCCTTTTAAAAAGCAGTTGCTTGAGAAAATCTTTTCTGTTTTACTGGATTGAGTTACTTTTTTTTTTTTTTCAGATCATTAACAATAGTTTCTGCCTTCTGAGTCTGGTATATTGCTATTTGCAAGTTTTTGACACTTTATTAGTAAAATACATTATACATACATAAAACTGGTTTCTTTCTCACACTACTCTTGGAGTTGCACATTGTATTGTCATTAAATAAGAGTTAACACGGCAATTTCATTCTGCTATTGCCATCCCAAAAGGAGCAGTACAGGTAGGTAATGGAACTTCCATCTTCACTTTGTTGAACCGAAATAAGATGGGACTTGCATGTACTGCTATGTGAACATTGGGAGCCATGCCTTCCCAGCCTGCACTAACAGGATGACTACTGTCAGTGCTGGAAGATAGTAAGTATTAATACTGACATGGCCTTCAATGTTCATGAGATAAAGTCAAAACTAATTAAGAAAAATCAATAGAATAAAAGTTTACAACCTGGAATAGAACCAAAATGAAAGCTGAGCTCATCTTACTGAATAGATTTCTAATAGACCATCTTCTAGATTTTCTCAAAACTCTCTTCAGCAAAGAGAACATAAGCCAAAACATTGATGTAACACACATTTTGAGGTGGTATTTCAAATCTTAGGACAAGTTTCATTTTAGCATCAATAGACGCTCCTTCTGAGGCACATTTCAACAAAAAGTTTAGGTGGTGTAAATCTTTTATTGGCCACAGAAGGAATCTAGTAGATTAGCCTACATCAGGTAATGTCAACCTTTAAACTAGTGAATGCTTAACCTTGTTATCTATTTTGCTTGAACAAACACTTTTGGTTTAATAAGCATTTTTTTTTAATTTTTTGGTATCTTAATCACAGTGATTCTATATGAAAACATAGTTAAATGTATCCTAGCATTACAGAGATCAAATCTGTACAGTCACTATAGTGTCTGTCAGCACAGGATTCTACTCTGCACTGTGGCTTTAGGAGAACTAAATGCGGCAGGCAAACCTTTGGCTGTTTTTATGCTTTCTTTTCAGTCTCTATCACATGTCTAGAGATTGTGTTCACCTTCTAAACTGACTTTTCTGATAATACATTTATTGCAAATGAATTGTTTTTTGGTAACAATGGCATTCCAAAGGCCTCAAAATACACAGCCAGATTAAAAAAAAAAAAAAGGAGTAAAATATGATTTTGTGCTGCAGCACCCATATCTTTTTTGCAGTTCAAAACTAACATATTTCTTACCTAATTTTCTTGATAACTATCAGCCAGAAACCATTTTAACAGTTTTAGTCCTCAAATTTCTGCATCTGCGGTAAATCTATGAATGTACTTTTCCCCCTCCTAGAATCCAGACGTCTATTTTCAGAAATTAATCACTAAATCCTCAAAAAACTGTTATGATAAAGCCATTTTATGTTTTTACATTTCCTTCTGGAAGGGCAGCTGCAACACATAAAAGTGGTCTGTTTTGATACTACATGAAATAAAAAGGGAGATACTGCTTTCAAACATGATCAGTTTGCCCACAATGGATAATTGGATGTGTAAAGTAAACACTCGTCTGAACATAGCTGGATTACAAGGACAGGTGTGCTGTCAACAGAATTCTGTGATGTCACCAATTAATACTCAGTTCCTGAGTATTACAAAAAGGAGGAGACCTTCTCTTCTGTTCTCTCATATTAATGCGACAAATCTTTCCTATGAATGCTATCCAAGAAAAAAGTGACATATAATTTTAATGATTCATTCATTATGTTCACAGTGGCTGTGATAGGACATGGAACTAATATTTTTCTGATACTCTTGATATATACATGAGTAATTTCAGAGACAGGGGTAAGAAAGAGGGAAGAAAAGGGAAACAAAAATGTTGTTCAGGTAAAAATCACCATTTTCCATTTAAAAAGTCTTTCTTTTACCCAGAAGAACTGGTTATCACTGCATTTTAGTTTTTATTATTGACATTTACCTAGCTTTACAGTTCTGCCTAGAAAAGTAGATGTCAGAATATTCTACTAAGGTATTCTCTGACAAGGAGAACACACAGCATCTAACGTCAGAGACAAGCCCTCAGAGCTTTTTAGTGAAATAGAGACAGAAGGAATTTTCACATCCTAATGAAGTTTCTTGCATGATATGCAATGAGTTTTGTACATAAAATATATCAGGTCATTTTTGTTCCAGTTTCTTCTACAATGCAGACTTAGACCCCATAAGCATGATATCATAGAATCATAGAATGGTTTGGGTTGAAATTTGTACCATTTAGACATACAAAGCAATTTTTTATTCATTAATATATGCAATAGCTAGGACAAATTGTATGCTAAGTTAAACATTACATGTTTCTCATATCTGGTGCAGGCCCATAACTTTATAAGTCTTTGCAAGCCAGCCACTTTCCAGTATGGTGGGGACAGATCAGCCCCCACTGATCTTTGGAGTATCTGTCCCTTGAGATTTCTGATTTACTATCTTCTCTGTAACTTTGCAATTCAGAGCTTTTCCTCTTCTACCTTTGGGTCACCTTTCCCTGAACAGGTGTCTATTTTGGGTTCTTACCTGTCTTACATTGCTTTACCTCACGTGTTTTCTCATAAAATAAAAATATCCTCAGTGAAACTGAACCAAGTACGAACAGCCCTTTCATACCTTGTGCCTGACCTTGAGGGTGCCATGAGACCTTTCTGTCCTTTCCCACACCCTCAGGGTTCTCCCTACCCCAAGCATCCTGTGAGAGATCTAGAATTGCTCGCTGGATGCAGTGGTCCCACAAGAAGCTTGCCAAAATACTTCCATTACTCTAAAGGATGATGATTTCTTCATTTACATATGGGATGACTTCCTAAACCTTTAAATGTCAGACGCACAAGGGTGTATGGTAAATGAGGACATTCCTCAAAAACATTTTTCTCTAGCAGACAAGAAGCATTGAAAGCCCTGAGACAAAGCATTTAAATAGTGTAATCAATACACTAAGAGAAATCAATACCAAATGAAAACAATGATACCTCATGGTTAAGAGAAAGAGCAAAATAATGCACAAACAAATGACAGCTGTCCCAAAATGGTAGAAGTACAAATGCACAAATATGCTTATGACAAAATTGATTCTATTTCTTTCTCTTACCTATAGGTTTATGTCTCTGACTTAGAGTATAAGGAAGATGAAACTGTTCTGAATGTTCACTGCACACAGATCAGGCTCATCCTTACATCCCATTGGGACAGACATAAAAGGCTAAATAAAGGGTTTTATCTACACAATAAGCAAAAAAAATTAGAAACACCTCCTATTCCATATTTTAAAGATTATTATTTTTGAGAAGGGTTAGAACTTTGAGTCAACAATTTATGGGAGGTCTTATTGCTTTTTATTTTAAAAAGCATATTTTTATAAGGCAAAATATTAAAAAATAAGAAAAGTATTTGTTCCTGCCAGTGTAAAAATAAAAAATAAATTAAATTAAATTGAATGAAATTAATAAAAAGCTTTCCTGAATTTTCAACTCGTATTTTCACAAAAAAAGTCCATTAGTCTCTTAGCTCTAATTAAAACAACATTTATATTTATGTCTATATGTTTCCTGCTAGCATGAACTCAAGGCTGTTTTTTTTTTTTTTTAGAAAATGTTAGGTGGACAAGGTAAGTGAGACTATGGCCCTGATGAAGGCAGAAGAAGCTCTAATACTTACTTTGATCAAGTCAGGACTTCGATTTATGTGAATTCCTTTTTTTTTACCTTTTCCTTCTACCCGTAATTTTCTATTAAATGTTCCCATTCTCATCTGCCTTCAAAACTCATTAGTTTTTCAGAACATTACCTCATTTTTGCGTCTGTAGCCCACACATTCTTGCAACCCTGAAGTAAGACAGAGAGCAAATCACAGATTACACTGACATTAAACAATAGTGGAAAGGGTAAGGATAGGAATTGGACAATGAGAATGGAAAGAATTTAGAATATACTATGATAACTTAAAAAGCAAATGAAATCCATGAAGTACAACCAATAAAGTGTTTTGAACTTAATGGAGTGGGTAAGCAGTAATTGCTTTACACGACCTGAGTTGTATGCACTACACTTGCTGAAAATTATTGCAGGAAGCTATAGAATGAGGCTTCCTCTCTGCTTGACTTTCCATTTCACTGAGAAATCCTAACCAAAATAGTATTATTGAAATGCAATAATGAAATGAATAATGCAAAATTATATCCTATTTTGACATCCATATTTTAACAAAACTGCAATAATCAGAAAAAAGGGGGTCAAAAATAGCTACAAAATGCAGTAAAATTCATAGAACAGTCCAGGTAGCTACATTTGTTTTCATAACTTAAACTTGATACCTAGACCGGAATGGATTCTGTCTTTAAATTTAAAAAATTTTCCAGTCCAAAATTGAATGTCTTAATACAGTTCAGTATGCCTATTGGGAATGGTACCAAGTTCATGCAAATTTTCAAATTATACAAGGATATTAATTTGGAGCTTGATAAGTTAATAATGGTAGAATTATGCTTAGAATATATTCAACAAATAAAATTGTAAACAGGTGCGTTCCAGTTCCTAATGACATTTTATCACACTCATGAGTACATATGTAGCTAACAAAGCCTAAAGAGCTTTAGCTCATAAGACTTGAGGTGATTTTTTCAAGCTCCATAGAAGAAGCTTTAAGGATAGCTTTTTGCATAAATGGAAAGCAAGATTTCAATTTCTCACCAAAAAACTTTGGTTAAATTGCAACACTGTTCTCTGTATATTCAATAACCTATGAGAGATGTGGGGATCGTTTCAGTTTCAGTTCTGCACTGGACTACTCCTAAAAATTGTAAACTTTTCTTAAAATCTCAGACTACTAAAGTTATGGACTAATAAGAATATTTTCAGAAGAAGGGCAGCACTCTATATTACAGGGATAAAGAATTTTATGTAAAAAAAAATACCATGCAGTAACAACGCTTCCTAAACTCACATACTTTTAAGAAATCAGTCCACCATATTTTCTTCCTCAACCTTTTCCTTTTCTTAGGTGAGAAACCCACCTGTTTTTCTGATGTCATTCCAATTTGTGTCTTGTTTTAAATCTGCTATAAAATAAAGCACTAAATAATTTTTGTTACGGAAACACTTACTAGTTACAAATATGTATGTATCCCTGAAATTCAGTTTCTTTAGGGAAGAAAATTAAGGTTGTCCTTTTTTTATACTTAATTTACCTCTGCTTTTTATCTTATTAAAAATTCTGTAGTATGAATGGATCTTCCAGTATTATGAACACTGAGTTATGATTCACTTTAGAAAACATTCATATTACAGTAAAATCAGGTTTGAAGATCCTTACTTTCTGCATATCATCTAGGTACCAAAATATTTTTTTTCCATTAGTAATTGCAGAGGGTATTTATTTGGGTAGTATCCTGAAATCATTTTCTCGGATGTCTCCTGAAGTTATAATTCCTAAAATTCTTAAATAAGAAAGTACAGAACAAATGAAAGAACAAGCAAGGCTAACAAATCCACAATATATAAAATTTATGTAGCAACTTCTAAATACTTTTATTTTCTCAGTTGACATTAGCCTCTCTTTAAATAATATAATATATTCTTAATGGAAAAACAGAGAAGAAAGAACCAGAGAAGATCAGTAAAACTGTCAGATTAACAGTACTGGACTGGTAGGTGGCAAATGTATGTCAGAATTCCTAGCAGCACAAAAGCTTTGGTGCACATTTTGATGACTCTTGTGTCAAGATTGAGGTGAGTCAGGACCAGCAATGCAGCAAATTCGTGTTAAAACAAAAGAAATGTAGGTTTATAAAAAATATGAACTGTTAATGCATATTCATATAAAATTGTAAAGGCATATTCATATAAAAGTATTCAATATACAGTAGATAATAATCTCAGTTATCTGGTTGCTTTCTCAATTGTTGATGCAATTCAAATAAGCAGGTCATAACAGAAGCCCATTCTGAATTAGCTAGATTATATTTTCTTGGTAAATAATTCTTAGTACTGTGATAAAACATGAGTCAGTTCATATCTATATGTCAATGACTACTGAATTGAAGAGACAAGAAACACAAATAGGCTAATAATTATAACCGCAGGAAATAAGATTTTTTTTTCCAGAGCTACATCCTCATCAGAGTCAGTCTGATTTTATGGAAAAAAAAAAGGTCAGAATTTTCACATGTTAGCTTGTCCTACCATCACTTTCAGGATAGAAGTATAGTTACTTGGTGTATGAATGAATTTTATTATTTTGACAAAAAAATTGCAATTCTTGATATATCATTTAATAAGCAACAAATTGTCAAAAATAATTCAATGTGGCTACTGGTGTGTAAGACTATTACAAATATTTCTTTAAATACATTGACAATAAAAGGATGGCTAAGGACAATTTCCATCCTTTACTGGATGCAGAGGAGAAACAGTGACTAAGAATGAGGAAGAGGCTGAAATACTGAATGCTGTCTTTACCTCAGTTTTCCAGAGTAAGAACATGATCTCCAGATTCTCAGACCTCTGAGATGGAAGACAGGGACAAAGAGAAGAATAAACCCCCTATAATCCAAGGGGAAATGGTTAACATTGTGCTAAATCACTTAGTCCTACTATTTTTCCAGATTCAAAATAACAAATGCTGGGTACTAAAAGCTAATATTTTCTCTAGATAACATCACAATGTTTTAAATTGAAATATCAATTCAAAGACAAATATAATTTTCCTAATGTTACCTTCTTTGTTAAAAAGCACACTTTATTTTGGAGAAAAAAAAACACCTTATATCAATCATAGTCAACCTCAAATCAAAATTTTTCACAGAAAAATTTATTAGATGTATTGCAATATATGACTACAGTGATACATTGGGTTTGTTTCTTTTTGTCATGAGGAAGAATTAAAATAAACAAGATACAAGAATACATATGCTTACTTATTGCAACAATAGTAGCAGTGTGTTACGTTGCAAACCTCTATACAAATAACCTAACTTCTGCAAAAAAAGTAGAAGAGAAAATATTGGCCATTGTTCATTTTCTCAGGGCCCTGCTGTGTTGGGCTGGACTCTGTGGGTGAGCAACTTTACATGTAAATCACCCTCTCTTTGTACACTTTTGTTATTTATATTGTTGTTGTTACTGTTCATTTTCTTATCTCCTGTTTCCAGAAAATTGTTCTTATCTCAACCTGCAATTTTCACCTCTTTCTTCCTTCAGTTCTCAACTCCATTACCAGAGTGGGAAGGGGAGGAGAGCCGCAGGGGGAAGGGAGAGGGGCAGGAGAAAGGGGATGAGGGTACTAAATTGAAGACACTAAATTGTCATTCCTAAACCATTTTGGTACCAGAACATATGTGTTCTCTACATAATTATATCACACCAAATGTAAATTAAAAATTAATTTCATTGCAAAATATTTAGTAATCAAAGTATCTAATTTTAAAAATATAGTGACTAATTGACACAGAAGAAGTAAGGATTAATAAAAATTTTGAATAAAAGTAGCCAAATATATCGTGTCATTCACCTCTAAAGGTATATGCAACTTGTTCTGACTCCAGAGGTAGCTGTGATAAAGTTGATTGTACAAAGTTGTCATTTATTGATTATAACAATATTGACAACCTCCACTACAAAGAGAATGAAAAATGCATTTCAGGTCTTGCAGTTCAGCTTCAAGCTGTTATTTTGGTTAAAGGGATTGTCTGTAGCTTCATTTTAGATATTCAAAGACAGGTTTCAGCTCTAGGCTGAAACATCATGGCTCATAATGCAGTTAAAGGGAGCAACACACATAAAAACATTCACTTCAAACAGTAAAACCCCCTGAGATAATTGGATAGAATTTTGATCTTTTATTCAACAACACAATTTTTTTAAATCCCAGAATTAATACTTGATGGATTTTTGCTTATTTAGCATTATTTATTAGTTGTATAGACTTGTTAAATTCTGCTGAATACAACTGGCATGTATTAGCCCAGAATGTCTTTTTTTACCCATGTGTAGAAAAAAAAAACTAAACAGACTACATACTTATATTAAAAAAAAAAAAAAACAAAACTTAAATATCAGAACTGACATGCAAAGTCTTTTTTTTTTTCTGTAAACTTTAATTTGTGAATGTTTGTTTACTAGTCTCAACGGACAGAAGCTGCCATCTCATTACTGGCACAGTCATCATTATAGTTACATAGCTATAGTTGTAGCATTTCTATAGTTATGTATGTATTAAGACTTGGATACAGAAAGATGTAATCTGAAATAATTTTTAATTTTATTATTTGAAAATTACTGGATAAATAAGATCTGAAGTGTGAAATCTGTCTGCTTATGAAACTTAATTGCTCAATGAGAGTTTTTTCCACGCCCTTTAAACAAAGTGTCATTTTAGATGACCATGGGAAGCAGCCTAAAAATTATAATATTTTACATTGAAACCAAAGAAAATTGATAAAACTGAAGTCATCCTTTGGAGGCCTTTTATTCAATTTAACATGGCTTATGATCAAAAGCCCCAAGATATTCTTTAGCTTATGATCTAAGCTAAAATATTCTTCTTAATTCTCAGTTAAGCATTACTTTTTCTTTGCAAAATAGAAATATTTGCTCTTAAATTACATATTTGTAAGGACCCCTGTCCTTCAGCCTAGATAAAATGAGTTTTCCAGATTATAACAAACTTTTTAATGACAGAAAGTCTGTTTTCCCCATCACTGGAAATATCCAAAGTCAGATGGGATGGCATTGAATAATAACCTGATCTAGTAAAATGTGTCCTTGCCCATGACAGAGGGTTTGGAGTAGATGGTCTTTACAGGAAGATTCTTTCCAGCCCAAACCATTCTATGATTTCATTAATTCAGTGAATCATCTTGACACAGTCTTTATTTTGTTGGACTATAGTTTTTGATACTTATTCATTATAAACATAGAGTCATTCCAATAAAATTCCATTTGGGAAAGCATTCAAATAATTATTTAACTTTTTTTCAGAAATTATAGGAGTTCATTATTCATTGCTTCTATGCTATTCTTAATTTTCTCATTTATAAACATTTCCTGCAAAGAGAAGTGCAAATCTGTGATAAGTTTCTTACATAGCTTTGGGTTTGTGTGTCTGTAATTTCTATGGTTTTCCCCCCTCCACGCAGCCCCCTCTAGGATCCAACCAACTCAGAGATATGGGGCTGTGAGGGGAGGAAAACCAGGAGAGGGAAAAGTATTCAAAAGAGGCCCTTACCCCAGGGATGTTGGAACAGCTCTCTTTATTCTGTGGTGTCCATGGAGAGCGGGGCAAAAGAGAGAGAGTAGGAAGTTTCAGGGGTCTATATAGGTTTTGGACAGGGTGGGCTCTTCTGGCTCCCCGCCAACCCTGTTGGGGCAGGAAGGAGGATCCAGGGGTTATCATGATCAGAGCCACAGAGGCCCTAGGAAAGGGGGGCAAAAGGGGTGCCCATGAGCTCACCGTAACATGTGTCTTCCCCACTGCTTTTAATATTTGCTGACAAAGAAGCACTGGCAAGTTATAAGTAGAAAAAACATAGAATCATGAAATGTGCTTGACTGGGAAGAACTTTAAAGATCATCTAGTACAACCACTCTGACAATGGACATGGACACCTTTCACTAGATCAAGTTTGCAGAGCCCCATCCAACCTGGCCTTGAACACTGCCCAAGGAATGGGCATCCACAGCTTCTCTGGGCAACCTGTTCTGATATTCAGCTTAACTGCGTAGGAGAGATGTTCAAGCCATCTGATCATTTTCATTTTCCAGGCCCATGTCCTTCGTGCACTGGGGACCTCAGAGCTGGGCACAGTTCTCTACATGATCTCATAAAATCAGAGTAGATGGGCAGAATCTACTCCCTTGACCTGCTGGCCATGCTTTTTTTTTATGCAAACTAAGATACAATTGACTTTCTCAACTGCAAGTGCACAACTTTTTCTCCTCTAGGAAGGGAAATAAAAGACTGAACATAGAATATAACTACCTAAAAAGCAAAAATTTTAGGCACCACAATTAATTTTTCAAAAGACTTTATGAATATGATACAATCACACTTTTAACACAAGTGATATATATTCATTACAAATATTTTATCATTTGAACCATGTGATTCTTTGTCTCAATTAATAAACAAATAAATAAGTAGTTTTTAAGTAAAAACTTGGATAATTTTTTTCCTTCAAATTGCTTATTTTTGAACAAGTTCAGTGTCTGTTGTGGGCATAAGAATAAGATTTGATAAAATTTGAAAGTAAATACACTTGTATTAGTGCATTCAAGGAAAAAAGTGTATTCATAGAGTTTATGACAAAAAATTGTTTTAATAATAGTCTCTATATACTGTGAGCCTCTTCCATACAATTGTTCCCTTCAGCCACATTTGTGATTACTTTTTTTGGTACCTGAGATTCTGAAAGCAATTAGCACACCCTTCTGCACTGACACAAATCATGATAGTTTAAATTTATATTCTAAATAATTTTAAATATTTCTATTTTAACAACTCAACATTCATTTATTTACATAAGTACTGAGTTTGTCATACTTATCTTATACGTCAAAAGCTCATCTATTTAAAACATTTCAGTCTGTCATTTGCTCATATTTCAGCTCTTCAGGATATCTGTCTGAGGATAATGTGCTAAGTTTAGCAGGTCAAAGACTAGCTCTGTGTAAAAACACTAAAGACGTTTAGAATATTTTTTCAGTCAAGATACGGGGGAAAATAAATTGAAAAGCAGCCATTTACTTGATTTAATTTCATAGTTTCTCTCAGGAGCAGTCCAACAAACTCCTAATAACTCACATTTTTCAAAAAATGACATGTCTTCACTTCTAAACAAAACTAATGGGCAGTGGAAACATTCATGCATGGACCAAAATTTAAATGAATAATGTCATTAGATAAAAAATGTTGAAATGCTGAGTCCATAAATACCTATTATGAAATTAATGGTGGGCCCTATAGTTACTTAATTTTAATAATCAGTATAAGCCCTTAAAGATATTATTTCTCTTTCAGGCTATTTATACAGTGGAATTTGAATCTGATTCTAATCATAAATACATATTCTAGTCCTACATAATTCTATTACTTTGTTGGTTGTCATGTTTCACCTACATTTTTCATATATTCCTCTAATTATAGTATCAAATTATTTAAGTGAATGTTCAGATTTTTGTATTATATTAAATATGATGCAAAGGGATGCCTATATAGTGAAAAAATATATTCAACCCTTATCCACCCAGCCAAAAATTTCAGAGCTTCAGAAAGTAGGTCATACCATAATAGTGACATTGAACTTTTCAACTGGGAGTAATTAGGTTTTATTTTCAGTGCTCAGTGACCTACTCTGAAAAATAAGATAGTACAAGAAGTGTTCAGCTTTTTCTTTCTTTTTTTTTTTTTGTTAGTTACTGCCTTGCTTTGTTATTTCTTTCTACTGTATGTACCTTAAGAATCCATAATTTTTACCTAACCAGAAAATAGTAGCTGACAGCTGTGTAGGGTACTTCTGCTGTTTAATATGTCATAAAGAATCTGTTGCAAGCAATGATGTTATCATTAGGGAACAAGGATAGCGTCTATTATTTCAGAAGCGAATAATTCAGCATTAAATCATTTCAACTGCAGTGTCACTTGCAGGAAAGAGAAAGCAGAAAAGTTACTGTGTATGAAACAAGCTTTGCAGCAATACTTACAGCACAGAGGGCATTTGAAGCACACTTCCATGTGTATTCCCTCTAGGGCACTTTAGAAAGCTTTGCTTTTATTTAATGGCTGCTTCCTAATGCAAAGAGACATAATAAAATGCACTTGCATCTGTTAGCTCAGATAACAAGACGTATTTTCCCTTTTTGGGGCTGGGGTATTCTAAGAGCCTTTTAACACAATTCAGGCTACTGTGTTGCAACATGAACTTAATACTTCCCAAGAGTCTTAAATTTTTTATTTGTTACTAATGTCATTACAAGAAGAAATACCCTCCCAGCCCTTTGGTCATGTATCAGTATGTGCAGTGTACCAGTGTGTGTGGTGGCCTGCTGCATCATGCCAATGTGCAGTGTAATGCAACAAGAAGTGTAGCTTTGATGGAGTGTGTCAGATGCTAAACATGAAAAGGCATGCATAAAACTTTCACAGACAAGGGACTGTACTTATTCAGAGGCAGACTGTTCCTCTGGTACTTGCATAGCTGTGAACTGGGAGTGGGAAGTCTGCAGTGCCTTTATCCTGTTACGTGGAGCACACAAAGGGCACGTTTTTAACAAAATAAACTTGTTTCAGGCAGTGTTCCCTATTTTACTAAATATGACTGACTATCCCCAGTGGATACAGAGATTACCAAGAGTAGTAGTAGATGTGCACCAAAGAGGAGCAGAGTTTCAGGCACCCAGGAACTACATAATTTTTTTTGGAGTCATTACATTTTTTTCAGAGAAAAGTCTTTTTTTATTTTGTATTTTAAATCGTCTCCTTGAAATTCACACACAAGTTCTCAGCGGCAGAGTATAAGACTTGACCATTTTACCTCTGACTGCTTCCTGAAAAAATATCATTATTTGTTTTCCAGAAGCTCAGATTTTATTTTTTTTTTTAACAGAAACATGAAAATAATTCAAACTTTGACAGCTACCTAAGAGCACCCTCAGCTTCATATTAATTTAAGAACCTATTTTGAAACATATATTAAGTGAAAAGTTCTCTGCTGTTTGGATACTGATGCAATTATAAAAAACAAAAAATATTATATACATTATCTCCATGCTTTGACAATATTTGTGACAAAACAGATGTTTTTTCAATGTACAAACAGGCAGCAGCAGCTCAAATACCACCTCAATAATCTTCAATAAATCAGTGTCTGTATTCAGGAAAATAAGCTTTTGTATTTGCACAAGATTTCAGAAAATTCAGTGATAACTGACAGATTTTTTATCATGTTGATACTTATTTCCCAATCTTTTAAACAGATTATTTGTGAGCAGTGCCTCTGGGAAGGGGGGGGGGTGGGGGGCGGTGGTGTAATATAATGAAAGCATTCCTATTGCTTCTTGAATCTTAGGTCATAATGTTTTCTTATATATTTTCAGTTCTATTGAATTGGGTGGAAAAATAGAAGCAATATTACTGATATTTTTGTCTAATTGCTATACTGTCCTGCTCTATTAGGCAGAAGAGTGCTAAGTTTATTGCTTTAATTTCACTGATATATCGAGAGAAACACACATTTCAAATCAAAACCAACCAGCAGGTCATAAGAGTTTTGAGGCAGTAGGATGGACTCTCCCTTACACTTCACTGATTCCACATGCATTTGAGTTTATACCCATTCAGCAGAGTAAAGAATGCCATTAGGTACTTCAGTGACTAATGTACTATCAGAACATACAAAAAGCAACATTTGAAAAAAATCCTAAATGTTCAAATATGATGTTATAAAAAGAAGTTCTGTCACTTTTAAACAAGGAAATACATTTTATGCTGAGTGTAGTAGCAGTTCACAGTATTCAAGAGCAATTACATAGATGGTGAAGAAAGAGTCCACAACACTTTCTGATACACTTTACAGAGAAGCATAAATTTCAGTTTTAATGTACTTTAAAAGCATCTGTTAATCACAGAACAAGCTGTAAACAGACACCAAAGAGAGAATTAACACCACAGCTTGTACCTTATTGATACAAATCAATAGTCTTTGGTCTTTGAGCTGAATAAAACAGAATTTCACACCACAAAAGACATTGTCAGTTTAAATGCCTATTAAAACATATCATTATACTGCACAACACTTTTCACACTTAAACAATTTTTTACAGTCATGCCCTGAATAATATTTACTTGCATGAAACCCTTACTTCTAGCAGCAGGACTAAGGATCAGGTAAGATTGGGCAGTGTAGGAAGGGAAGAAACAGTACACATAATTTGAAGATGATTCTCCTGAAAGCACTTCTAAAAGACAAATTGCGGTGAGTTAAGAGTGTACACAGTAAAAACCTTGTTAATAATCACACTTTTTAAAAACTGAAATTGGGCTTTCTTGGAAAAGTGTTAAGTTTAACACTGCCTAACAATGCAACATAACACATCTTTTTTTCCACTGTGTATTCTGTTTTGAATGACTGGAAGAAAGCACGATTATTACTGACTGATCTGACACAGTAGCAGCAAAACACCTCAGTACCAAATGCGAATACCACATATTTTAGAGGAGTTGCTTTGGAAACAAGGCTGTATAAGGGACATGATTCATGATACAAACTCCACTCCCAGTATTTGCATCCTTGTTATTACTCCTTGCAGTAAGCGATGAACAGCTGTCATCAGTATATCTAACAAGTATTTGCAAATTAACATATTACGACTGTGTCTCTGACTAAAGATCATGCATGTACTCACAGAAATGTATAGCATTTTGAGAAAACACATTTTAAAATGCATCATTCCTAACCAATCCATTCAAAGGACACCAGTGAAAGACATAGCAGTGATTTATCTCAGTCAGTAACTTCCTATGAGCTGAGATGAAGCTGGAAAGGAGGAGCTTAAATATTCAGTGAAAATCCAGCTAACTGCACTTCCCAACATTTTGCTTTCAGTTTTTCGAAGATACTTTTCTGTCTACTGTCCTGTGTCAAGCTGAAATTGAATTGCATCAAATAATATTTACTCTGTTCACTGTGGCATGTCTCAGAAAAAATCCTTTTTAATTCTTCAGAGCTCAAATCTGTTCTGTCCACTGCTGTTTCAGAGGTTCAGGGTTTGTTTGGATAAATTTAATGATAGTTTTTATTTCTTTCATAACAGAAATACTACGTGAAAAATTTAAGTAAGTGGATAATGTCTGTGTCCAGATTATCCAACCACAGAAGTTTGTTGACACTATTATAGGGATAAGGAAATGAACGCTTAGTTTGTCACTGACATAAAGTGAATTTTATCTACCTTTATCTTTTGTAATCTATTTTAAATAAAAAATAAATTTTAAAATAATTAAAAAAATAAAAAGGCAGGTGGATGTTTTCTTTACCATCCAGCAGAAAGCTGTAATAGGTCAAGCAGCTACCATGGCTAGATAAAAAATACTTTCTTTGAGAATGTAGCCCTGCTGGTGATCTTCTATCCCTCATACTAGGTGTGAAAGAATAGAATATGGTGTTGAACACAATGTACAGGAACATTAAAGGTAATATAAAAAGGATAGCATTTGTTTGTCTGCTTTGTTCTTTTGCATATTTGTGGAAGCATTGTGAAAAAGTTCACATGCACTATTACCAGTCAAAATACATTTACATCAATGTTAATCGATGACACATTGTTGACATTACAGTGTTTAATGTATTATTCCTTGAATCACAGGATGCACAATAACACAGAGCTTGAAATCACTGGGTGCTTTTTTGCAATTTTTCACATTAGAATATTTGAAATTAATAATTTGGGTTTTTTTAAATTTCAAAGCAGAGTTTTAGACTGAAATAATTAGTTGAACCTATTGCTAGATTTGTGTTACCAAAGAAAATGAGTATTTAAAATATTTACCAAAAATCGTCCTAACTAAGATGCTAAAGCTTGTGTGATTCATTTTAACCTTCTCTGAATCTTGAGACTTCCCAGAAATGCTTAATGATTAATCACGAGTTAATTTGAATATCTGAAACTCTTTCAATCCAGACAATTTTCAGGTATTTTTTATTCTTATAATCATTATCAAAAAATGTAGTGGCTACAAATTATCACTGAAGGCAGAGTTAACAATGTAATTTTCAGGTTCTGAATATCTGGATACTTGTTTCCCTAGGAAAAAAATGCAACATGTTAATAGTATTTTAAATATACATAAAATCACATCTCTTTATATTCTTAATTCCTGTGAACTAATGAAGCATATATCTTAATTTTGTAACCTAATAACTTGTTTCTAGGGCAATGTTGAAGAGTTGTTAAAGAAATGCAAAGATAAAAATTAAAGAGAAACCCTAAGTGTAACTGATAATAATCTAGTACTATGATGATAGTTGTTATGCAAAACTGTAACAAAATAGTATTGTTAGAGCCTACAATAACTTTTTTTCTTTAAAAGATACATCTGCTATAAATAAGGCATCTGACAAATACCAGTGCAAGATAGATCCTCAGGAGAGATCTTATATGCTGAAAGACCACCACATACCTCCTAACTACAAAATGAATGCTGACAGTCAAAGGTTCACACACAACTAGCACTTGTAGAAAGGCAGCCAAGAATATCGATGTTTTTCAAAATCCCACATTTCCTGTGTAATGATGCATGGAATGGCAGACATCCCAAGAGAATAATTTATGTTAAGGGTTCCCTTTTTATCCATAAAATAGAAAACTATGAGTGACTGATATAAAATTTTCTATACTTTGTATTTTCATTTTTTTTTTTATTGTTTGCAGCCTTCAAGACATTTTCTTCTCTCTCTGAAGGTGCTTTAAATGCCAGCTTTGCTCCTGAGTCTTTCTCAGGTTGATGTATATCAGGTACCACTCTCTTCGTATTGGTGTCTGCACACTGGAGACTTCTCACCTTTCTTCAGGGTGTTTAAAATAAATTGAGTTCCAAGCTGGCAGCAAAATGCCAGTCTAGCAAAAATAAGTAGTCAGAACAATCCTTGAAGAAATAGAGATGTTTGATTAATTGGATCGATCTTTAGCGTAACCTGAAAGTTAGTGAAAATTGTCAGCTTGCTCTTCCTTCAAGTAGTCAGTGGAGAGAAAGACTTTTCTTGTGAACAACTTATACTAAGATGAAGTAATGAAATACATCTGTAAGGATCTAAATAAGTCGTTTTAAATAATTAATCTGAATTCTAAATTTTATGGGGCTAAGTCAAGTCATATCAATTCCTCCCATAGTGTTCACAGAAGAAACTATTTTAGGAAAAGTCTATGATTATTAGTAAGGTAGCATGCACAAATCCATTATTTCTTGTGGCCCAAGCTCTTCAATTTCTTTAGATTTTTGGATTTTTACACAGATGTTAGGGAACTCGATAGCAAATAGTTACATTACCAAATTGTCCTCAGAAATATTTAATGAGGTGATCAGGTAGGATAGTAGGTTGTGAGTGAGAGAATCTAATACAAGGCAAATGAGAATCCAAACTTTATGTGTGCCCATATTTTTCATTCCACAAGCATGTTTACTGTATTGATAAAACTTAGTTACAAACTTCATATATGGACTTGAACCTTATATTAAACTCTCAGGAATTCCAGTTCTGGTTTTGATTACTTCTTAGTCAGGACCGAGATTTGTTGCACTTCTCTGGCATTGTTAATTAGAGTATTTGTACTTTAATGAACTATGCTACATATTAAAATTAACACATTGGGGTTTGGTGTCAAAAGCATTCATAAATTTAAAACAAAAAACCAATCAAACAAACCAACAAATACCCTCAAAAATCCCAAAATGACAAAACAAAGCCTGAAAGTAATTAAAGAAAAAAAAAATCAAATCTTTAATGATTAGAGGATCACAAGTTTTACCATCCTGGACCTCTAAGGACTTAATAGCAACACCTACTGAAAACTCAATTGTATCAGATTGGGGTTTCTGCTGACTAGATGGGAATTTTCTACTCTGTTGAACCAAAGCTTTACACTTTCATTAGCTCACATTCTCTACCATGACACCAGTGCCCTCTCATCAGATCGAAGGCTGAGCTGAGTGGTACCGACAGAGAGAGGCAGATAAAAGGAAACTGATGAAAGTGCGAAATGTTTTCCTTCTGGGTAAAAGCTGCACGTGGCTTTGCTGACCACTGATTTCCTCTGTCTCGTTCCTAGAAACGGGAATGTGTCTTGTGTTCAGTGTATATATAATAATAGTTTCAATTTAAACCAAATTTGATTTTTAGTATGTTTTCAGAAAGCACTTTTCTTTTCTTGAGATTGAAAGGAAAAAAAATTGCTTTCTTTCACTAAAATCAACCAGAATTCAGAATTTAAAAGATTAAAGGTGGAAACCATAATTATATAATTGAATTTTAAAGTTCTGTACCACAGTCAAACAGTCAAACATTATTCACTGAAATTTGTAAGAATAATTTGATTTATTAATAAGCAAAGAAGCTTGGTCAGGTGATGCTGGAAAATATTTATTTTAATAACAGGTGAATTTATAGCCTATCCATGTTTCTAAAATTTGGTTCAGACTCAAAACTGGCCTGAATGAATTCAAGCTAAACTGAAAAATTATATCTGATGATATAAATAATTTGAATAGCTGTTTCTTTATGAATCCTAGTACACAAACCAAAAAATCAAAATACTGCAATCAGCACTGGTCTGATCTGAAAGATTTACATTTAAAATACCTATTTCATCTCCACATACATAAGTATTGGAAATCCTCTCAGTAATCCATTTCTTGTTGAAACTAAATCCTCAGTTTGATCGCTAAACCAGATAAGTATAAAAAATGAACAAGTAATATAATCACATCAAAAAACCTCTGAGTAATTTTATAAATCTGAAAACTGAAATTATTCTCATTCATTGAAATATACTAAAAATCTGTTTGACTGTAAAATTCATCAAGACCATAAAAATTGTTCTTTCTGGTAATAGCTACACAAACAGAAAAAATTACTGAATAGTATCTTAGTATTAGAAACCTATGATAGGAAAATATAAATCAAATACATTATAAAATATATTATAAAATACTATGATTATAATATTTTTGACCAAAAATGAAATAACATCTAATTTACCAATATATCAATATTCATTGTTCACCTAATCATATTTTTTGGGGTAATTTCCTGTTTTCCAGATAATATTTAAAATATAAATGATGAAAGCAGAATTATTAACACACAATGCACAGTGCTAACAGATATTGGACATTTTAAGTTTCTTTTTCTTATTTTAGTCTACAATACACATAGCTATTCAGAGGTGAATACAAGTCAAATAGGAAGACGTAAGGGCAAGCATTTAACCTGACAAATTACTTTAGCTTTGAAACTCTTGGAGATACACACATTCACAGCAGGAACATATCAAGCTAACAGAGTTTTGAGAATAGCTTCAGAGAGCCAGACTTGAGATTTACTTCTCAACTGAAGAGTGGTGGTCATGGCACAGACCTGGCATAGAAAAAAATGTCTAATCCAAGTTTTCCTATTGCTAGCTACCATCTGTCTACAAATATGTGAATTCAAAGATTTTAATACAGTTTAAAATCCATTTTTAAAAATTATGTTCTTAATAAAGACTATTGTAAGATTAAATTGCTAAATTGAAAGACAAGGGATTTTCTATGATTATGTGTATAGTATTTTATGATGTTTTGTAATGTTGATATTTCAGAAACTTACCAAATCATTGCAGTAATTTTGATTAAGTTTTCTACAGGTTTTCTGCATACCATTGTTCAGCTAGTGCATGCAGAAATGAGACCTTGGTTCTTAACATAAAAGTTTTGAATCCTGTGAAACATTGTGTCTATATCATAGAAAATAGAAGGACATTGCCATTTCAAGAATTATTCAAGATGCATTTTATTCTCTTACCTGATAATGTGAGGCAGAATATGAGAAAAATCCGTAGCTCCAATGGACAACATACATATTTTAGGTAACATTTTTAGAATGCAAAAAGAGTTAATGTAGCTTCTATCAGTTTCTGAAAGTCTGTTCTTGATTTTATCCAAAATTATCTAATTTGCCTAAGAAGAGGAGATTCACCTATAACATTTTCATCTGACTTAATATACTTCTAAGACTATACATTTTTTCATATTGCTATACATATTACGTTGTTGACTTTTTCTTATGAGTTTTCTTTTGCAAATATTGTATTCAGACAAAAACATTTGCTTTATGAAAATTTAGAATATTGACAGAGCATAAGAACAAGTGCATTTTATTAATTCTGTCAGGACTCTTGTAAAATCGGTTGTAAAATTAATAACTATAAATGTGTTAAATTCTAAAGGCGCCAAATGAGATTTAAAATCTATAATATAAAAATACACATAGGTTATGAGTGTAAAAGAAACAAGTCTAATTCTGTTATTAATGTGTTGTCTATATTATGCTGGTTGACAGTGCTCTTAATATCCCCATTATATACATTACATTTATTTTTTTTTAAACAAAAAAGGATAAATAAAATACTCTTAAAAATTAATACTCAAATTTTTTCCACTGCTCAAGTGCTTTTTAAAAAGCCTCTGATAAACAAGATTTATGAGACTGGACATGCTTTACCCTAATTTTGTAATGTTTTGTTTCAATATAGTAATTTCCTTCACTGGTGTCTCTGGTCTTCCTCACCCTTTGAACTTCTTACCATTTAATCAGGCAAATGCTGGCTCAGAATATGTTCAAATTTCTTTGTTCTACATTTAAATCTGAAGTTTGAAAGGAACAAGGCTGATTATCATTTCTCTCCATATATAGCCCTGAGATTGAGTTAGTTGTCTCTTTACCTCTTAATCTTCAATTCAGATGTCTGGAAATGGGTGGTTAGGCAGAAAAGGGAAGAACACAAAGTGATGTAGACCTAACATTTGGCAAGCTGTTCACTTCAAGCATGGCCACAAAAGCACAAAGGAAAACAAAGCCACCCACCATTTTCAATGTTCTACCATCTGCAAAATGTATTTTTGTTTCTTCTTGAATTTTAACATCAGAGTTATTTGCTTTTTTTCCCAAGGTTCACAATAAACCCACAAGCCATCAAATTGCATATTTCACTGAAGTGCAGCCATCTTGAATATATTGTAGCCCAGGGATGTCAATAAAATAAGACACTGCATTTACTCTATTTAATGTAAAAATGTTTTAAAAGTCAAGTCTATTTCAGAAGAATGGTTCTTCATTCATTTTGGGCATTAAAAAATTAACTCACATTCCATTTTACATTTTTTGTAAAGGGTAAAATCTAATGTCAGGGTGTGCGTGAGTGCTGTAAATGCTGCCATTTTCCAGACTTGATATTATTAATCGAGACTGTCAAGTTTAGGTCAAGCGTTTATACACATTGTGCCTCAGTACTTCCAGTGTTTCAAACATATCTGTCATGCACAGCAAATGCACAGTGCAGCACAATCCATGGCACTGAGAGGGAAACATGAAATCTTTTAGCAGAAATGAGCCAATGCTTTTACCTCATTTATCTGAGCTCCTGCTTTTACCTCATTTATCTGACCTGACACCATTTTTAATAACAATTTAATTTACTTGACAGCTGCATACACTTTCTAAATAAGCAACTTCCTTGAATTTGCTGATTTGCAACACTTTTTAAAATTGTCTTTTTTTTTTTTTTTTTTTTTTTCCTTTTCATTTTTTAACATCTTTGATATTATACAGAGACAGGGGAGAGAAGAACCATGGTGTTAAGTATAGGTTCGTGTTTTTTTAAAGAAAACATATCTTAAAAATGTACACTATCTTTAATGCTAAATTAAAAATATGTATTTCTGGAATAGTGTTATATTAGCCTTTGGTTATATGTAATTTCAGCATTCACTTAACTTTGGAGTTGTCCTGTAAATGGGACTTATATGTCTGTGTAAAGTTCAAGGCAGCCAGGCTGAATTCATAGAAGAAAACTGCTTGGAGGGGCTGATGTCTAGAGAAGTAAGCCTGCCCTATCTGAGGCAGACAGACTTTATCACATGGCTACATGTACTAAATTACGAAGTGGGGAAGTTCATCCAAAGTGCACAGATTAAAATTTTCAATAGGCCTAAAAATTACTCTAAGGCATGAATGAGCCTGTCACTTTTTCTCTGCCTCTTCAGCAAGTGATGGATTCACTATATGCCCATAACATAACCCGTGAGATATGCCTGGCTTCATTGGTTATTCTTCATTCTCAGTCAAGCTGAAATAGAGGCTGTAGTTAAACAAATCTGCTTTTATAGAGCAAAGCACTGTGAAACGGAGCTGATTATGGCCTGACACATTGAATTAGACTGTTGTGTAAAGCAGTGCTGATGATTCCATTGTTTCAGGGTCCCATTGGCCTGCCTGAGCCTTTCCTTCACTCTCAAGCCACACACATTGCTTCTTTCCCTTAGCTTTAAGAATCATTTTTTTACTCTATTTACTGTTTGCAACTGACTCCACAATACAATGCAATTTAAAAGGTCTATTTAATAAGAAGTTTAGTGATGAATACATTAAGGCAAGAGTATCACACATTTCTCTATCACTATTCTCAAAGACATATTATTAAAAGCATATTAAGCATTATAAAAATATCATAATTACATATAATGACTTTTAATTTCACTTATAAAAAAGTAGAAGTGTTGGCTAGTTAAGGTCACTGGCTAGCAACATCTACTACCATGAGCCAACAATCAGAGCCCAAGATATACTGAGTTCCGAGACTTCATGTTACTGAACATCTCCTCTTGCTCTGAAGAAACATGAAACACTTAAGTACTTAATTTTCCCATCTTTTAAGTCATTGATCTTGATTGAACCTGGAAATGAATTAATTTATTTATTTCCTGAAACTGTTGGCTACTCTTTCTGTATTGTTCCAGCTAGAGCATGAAAAAGAATAAATAACAGTAATTTTACAACTAAAGAATTTTTATTAATTTATGGAACATATCAAACCTTTTGTGTCTCCATACACCTTAGAAACATCAGTTGTTGTTTAGTTTTTATCACTCCCAGTACATTTCATCTGAAACCCTCTTCATTCTTCTAGGAAAAGTTTTTTATATAAGATGCGCAGGACTGCTCAGTCTCTGAAATAAGAGAACTCCATGACAATGCTGCAGGCACTGAGTCACTGCAAGACACATCCAAGATAAAAAATACATTTCCTTTGGCGTCCATGAGTAATTGATACTAGTAGTCAAGTTAACTACTAGCTTGAATATATCTGTGATCTACTGCACTCATCACTGTTGTAGTGCAGATAACACCACAGACCTACAGTAAGGTTTAATATCTAAACTATATGTCATTCTTTGTTTCTATACACATTAACACGTATTGACTTCCATACTCACCACAAAGCATTATGGCAATGTTTTTACCAAGCTAGTTATGGGCATTTTGACATTTCAGCTCCCTCCACTATATCTGTCAGATATGCATGTCAATGCATATCTGGTATAAGAACCTATGCTTAAATCTGTACAGATTTTGAGTATTAAATAATAATTTATCGTGTACACAATTTTGTAACTCTTCAGGTTTCAAAAGAAGCTTTGAACAGGCCAAAGTTTTGGTATTCTTCCCACACGCAAACCAGAAGTTTATTTGTAGTCGTTGCCTCTTTATGTAGGGTTCACATCTAGTAACACTTGCACAAGCTGTTCACCTCAACTTAAACATTCCTCAAAAGTATGAGTAAATTATCCTAAAATGGTGCAAAATAATGATAACAATGAAAGGGGTGAAAAGAAGTTTTCTCTTTCTAGAAGAGACGGATAGACTTTTAGTCTTTATACAGAAGATAAGTCTGGGGCCAATGTAGAGTTAACAGCTCATACTGGCAGGTCAAAACTTGCTGTGCTGTTCAAGTGCATCCCAGTCGCCTGAGGGAAGGTTGTAACTCCACAGCAGTGAAGACAGGGAAGGTGAGATGTGTTCAAAACCAGTGAATACAGATTTGATGCACACTGTGGCAGCCCCCACAGCTTAATGGCATTAAGTGAAGTATATTCCTACATGCTGTCCCTTTGGTACCATTTCCATGGTATCTGTGAAAAGAGACACCAATTTTTTTTTATTTAATCCAGAATAAAGAAAGCTTTGTTTTTGTAGGAAAATGGAAGCAGCATGAAGCATGGAGATTTGTGCATTTCCACAAGAAAAAGAAGGATCAATACAATAAAGATCAACTATTCAATAAATGCAAATGAAATTTTACAGAAATTGACAGAAACTTCTGAAGTTTATTTCTCTTTAATTTATTTCACCTCTTTTTCTTAGCTTTTCTTTCTCTTATATTGACTGCATTATATTGTTCTATATCACCTGCAAGCTTTTCTCTTCTCTCTTTACACTTTTTCCTGTTATTCATTTGATGTATCTATGTTCTATGAGGGCCACCTTTCCAACAAACAGCTGCTTCTTGGCTTGGCAGGAATGTCCTGTAGGCAGCATGAAAATTTTGCATTACTGAAAGCCGGAGTGAAGCCAATTTGTTCAAAGCTTCTCATCAAGCAAAGAAAACTAGTCTTGTCACTCTAATATAGTTTCAAGTGCAGTGGTTTTTGCCAATAAATAAGTAAATTGCTTCTCAGTAGAGTCAAGAGACTGGTCAAAGGAAACCTCCACAAGGAAAATACTCATTTCATCTCTTGACTTGTAGTGGAGGAATTTTTTTTTTTTTTTTTTTTTTTTTTAAGAATTTATTCTGACAAAAATATATACTGGTAGCAAAACAGACTAGTGCTCTTTCTTCATAAATAGTGTGAACAACAGTTGATTTTTCACTAGTTAATAATTTTCAAATATTCCATAGTGAGTCTAGAAATCCAGTTTTCATGTAATCAATATAGAGTTTCTGCTAAAGTCTGTGTGTAGGAGAAAGGCTTTAGCCATATATTTGAATTATGACACTTTGCTTGCTCTTCTGTAACAGACCGAATAATTTTAACATTACAAATCCTTGTGCTGGATAGAAACACTGAATTTAATTTGCTGAAAATCAGTTTTCTTCTGGAATTCTTTGACTCCTCTAGTAAAACCTTATATCAAGGTTTACGTAAAGGTCCAAATAAACTCTTACCATGTGGTCAAGCATTTATTATGACAAGCAAGTGTAAAAAAGTCATATTACTCTGAAAAATGTTATTCTGTAATTTTTAATTTACTTTATTCAATGAGCCCATTGTATTAAGCATCTATTTTAAGCCATAAAACAGATTAGCTATGAGCTGCAGTTGCAGCTGCTATAAGGTCAATGCACATGCAAGTGGCAGGATAATTAGTTACATACATTTTGGCAGCAGCATTATATGTTGCAATATTGTGTAGCAGTTTCATTATGCTATAACAGTGCAAGTGACCAAAGAGTCAAAATAATTATTGGATTTCAAGATAAACAGAAAAGGAAGGTTGCATAGATACATGGCGTCACAATGTTGACTAATAATCTAATCTTTCCACAGTCTGGAAGTACAGAGGACTTTAAGATGTTGTATGTCATGTTAGTTAAGGGAGATTAGTAGAATATTTTTCACTGATTTTTACTGAAGCAGGATAAGGCTCCAAATACTATGGTGGAATGATGTTCATAGTACAGTTTTTATTTTATTTCAGCATCAATGCATTAAAAAGACTTCAGGGAGAATGGATGGGGGGGGGGAAGGAAAATAGGTAAAGAGCTTTTCCCTGAACTGCTGGCTTAAAAATATGTTCTGATATGTTAAATATATTTATAGCCTGGTCCCATGTGCACATGTTTTCAATTTCAACAGTAATTATTTATATGAAGCTTTTAAATAATTAAGTACCAACTGAGACTTATCTATCCTTGATACTAAATTCATGCAGTCAAATTCAGAGCAACATCTTTACCTTCAATCTACTTTATGGAAACCCATTGTGAAGACAGCTAAATGGGATTCCACCTTTGCTAGTTACACATTTCTTATACTCATTATCATTAATAGCTTAACAGCCTCCAAACTGTTACCTTAATCTTTTTTATGTCAATGAGATATTCTCCAACTGTCAACATTTTACAACCATTATACACATTAGAAATGACTATATTTTGAATCATGTCCAATTAATGGAAGAAATAATTACAACATTACCTTTAATTGAATGGGAAATGTTGACCAGGTTTCTTCTATTTTTCCTTTGGATGACATTTATATTAGAAGTGCTCTACACAACATACAGACTTAAAGTAATGCATCCTCATAAAAATATTTAATAGTCATAATGAAATCTTCAGATGAGATTTCCATTTTTCACTGTTTTCAACAATATTCTTCCTGCATTATATGTACTTATTAGAAAATGGGGTACTTCACTGTACTGTGAACAGCATAGGATTTTTGGAACCAAAACTTCATATGTGTTTCATATTAGAATAAAACAGCACACAAATACAGGAAGGTACTCTGCTCCTTTTGAGACATCCACTTCTATGCATTTAGTTAGCACAACTACACCTTCATATTTGAAATTATACTGCATGATGGAATTAGTCCTTCCACACTGGTTTGACTGCAAATAGAGGATATTTTAAAATGCTCCCCAAAAGGCAAAACAGTCTCTGAAAGATGTGATTTTTATACATCTAATAATTTTATTAAAAAGTTAAGATAGAAGTGCATTTTAAATATGCACTTCAATATGCAAGGTAAGGGTAGTGACTTGACCAATACAGACAGTGCTCAAAGTGTGAGAAACTATGAAAGGAACCGGATGTCTGAAGACATTTAGAGTGAAAGATTTCAAATCTAGTTAGAGAAAGGACAAAATGAAATTTGTGGTTTAGGTCTCCTAAGATTTTTCACTTCTCTGATACACTTAGCTAAATAATATTATGAAATATTAGATTACCTAAATTACTTGGAAAACAGCAGCAAAGGATCTTTGAAGCTATTTCTGCACAGTCTCCTTCTGAGCGAGTTTAAACATGAGTTTAAAGGTGATGAGGAGTCTGCATGGCTAAAGGCAAGATCAGAGTTCACCAGAGGTTCAAGTGCTGATGAACAAGCCCTTTAGCCCTCTAAGACTCACTTGTTAAAGACAGAAAAAGTCACCTGCCACTTGAGCTATACCTGCCAGAATTCTGTGATACCTGCCAAAATTTCCTTCCAAATTCTGTTCGCTTTAATATTTTCATACTGAAGCTAGGAAAACTGAGACTGGAGTGCACATGTGAAAGCTGCTGAGATCTAGGTGCAATATTATTCAGAAATGTGTTTATCTGATAATGAAGTCTGACAGGAAATGAGAAAAAGATGATGCAAGCTAATGAAAAATTCAAGGAAGTGCCCAATAAATAAACTTCTTTTTTCTTTTTTGCTTATTTTTTTTTTATGTAATGTTAATTTGCTAAGCTAGTGGATCTCACAAAGATTAGAAGAATGTGCTGATCACCTGCATGCAGTTAAATTTTAATGACTTTTTGTGAAATCTCTACTGGCTAACTGGCTACATCATTACAGATAAAATATTTTAAAGTGTACATAGTATGTGTTCCTACTTTACAATTGATGTCACATCATAAAATAAACAGGTACATAAAACAAGTCATTAGTATGGCTTTTTTCTCTCCTGTTACTATTCAGAAAGGATTTCAGTGTTCCTTCTGTGTGATGCTAATTCAAATATTAGGAATACTCAACATGTTTGAAAGTAAACTAACATTAGTAAGTGTAATTGTCATTAAAATAACAACAGCATTTTCAGAAATGTTATTTTCAGATTTATGTTTTGAAGATATGCTAATAAAACTTTAAAACTTCATTACTTTATTATGCTATCAATAGGATTATTAAAAAAAAAAGTGTAAGGACTGATCTGAAAAGGGAAATTAAAATGTAAAACATTTGCTAACCTAAAGGAAAAAAAATAGAATAAAGGAAAAAAATATAATAGAAGACCTAAAAAGCTTCTGGTTTTCTGTACATTAAACAAGAGCTTCTTCTTTGCCTCTCTGTCTGCCCCATTGTTATTATGATTATTCTCTTTTTTTTATACCATTTCATCTCTAGGTCAAATCAAGTTCATCTATGTCCACTAGATTATTCCAGTTAAAAGGAAAGACAAAGATTAAAGAGTATAGTAAAATACCTTCCAATCTGCCATGGATGCAGTGTTTAATATTAAAGTCAGGTGACGCGACAGCATCTAGGCTGTGGTAGCTAACCCAGAGACCTCTGGGTGTTGAGTTGGAAGAGATGAAGTCTGATTTTGACTTCGTCGTACAAACAGAATGTCATCCACCCATCAAAATTCCACCCACAGTGAACCCCCAGCACGGTTAATGATTATAATCTTCACATTTAATCATGGGAACACAGTGACAGGCAAACAAAGGTTAGCTAAACTGACAGTGCAGACTGTTTGAATGGAATACAGGGACTTCACAAGTTTTATTTTAAAATGTGTATCCTCTTTCAACAGTACTTTTCAGCTGTACACCAGAATAGTGTACAAAGCCTGGCTGCTTGCAGGCACGGACAGTGTGCATAATTAACCTTTAAACTGCAGAAAGATTGGAATCTTTGATGCTTTCTTTAAAAGTGTTGCTATGCCAATACTATTTTGAAGGTTAAATTAAGCTAAGGGCACTTAAAGGGTAAAGGAAGAATAACTGCACCAACATGTCAAAGTGTCAGACAGAAAAGATGTCATTTTAGAAAAGACATAGTTATTTTTTAGAGATGCTCTTTTTTACTTACGTTAAAGGACAGTGACAAGTTACTTAGAACAATATTTCAAGGTACACTTTATTCTCTGTACAGTTTGTTGCTCATAAAACTCTGTGGATTCTTTTGTGGCCTTTCATCTTCCCACTGTGATGTCCAGACTTCTGAGTAAATGCATGTACTTCAAACTTTCTTATATTAAAAGTATATATTCACTGGTCTTTTAGGCATGCATGCAGTAAAGGTACTCCATTTTTGTATGGAATAATGAATAAAAGCATAGCAAGTGAAATTTACAGACAATATGAACCTAATTTAATCCCTTCAGGAAAAAAAATTAAAAAGTGATTTTTGCATTAGATTGAACTATTCACCATAAACTAAGTGTTTAAACAAATACTCAGTTGCTCTTTAAGTCATTGAGCTATTGTATTGTTTTTGATGTTCTTCGGAGGAACTATTTCATATGTATTATTAATAAAAAAATACATGCAATAAATTCACACTAATACAGTTCGTATGCAACTCTCACTGCCTTTGTTCGGCTAAATTTGTCAAGTAAAAATACCATATCAAAAGAGCAACAAGGCACTCAAGACAAGAAAGATTGAGCTCACCTGCTCCAGGTGAGCTCCAAAGTGGTTTTCACAGCCCAGGACTTGGGATCCTTCAAGTCACAGAGGGTATCCAGCCTGCCAGACCCTCTGTCTCACATGCTTTCTTTGCCACCGGTAGCACACTCTGTTGAAGGCCAACATCTCCTTATGCTTTCTGGTCAGACACACAGAGCAGGATGAATGCATCACTGGTCACACATCTGTGTCACTGATGCTGTGAAATGTTGAAATTTTGAACCTCCTAAACCTGCCAAGAAAACAGGAAGGGGAGGAAATTATGGTTGCAATTTTGAATAATTATGGCCTACCTAAATAAAGTCTGACAGGAAAGCAGTGACTTTCTGCAACTCCAAGGAAGGAAAATAAATGAAAGCCATTAAGAGAAGGATAGGAACACATTGTTATGAAGTGAACCTGAATGCATTCCAGCTGAATCTTAGAAGTTTTTCTAGTCATAAACATGGTAAGGAGAAGGAATACCCTCTAGGTAAAAAAAAAAAAAAAAAAAGCAAAAAAAAGCAAAATAATATAAAATGTTTTGATACTTTATTTTTTGAAAATATAACTGTGACTGGCAGCAATAGCTGGGAGTAAAGAATATGACCAAGGTCTCTTAGATCCCTGTATTTCTATGTAATGAAATAGCAGTTCAAGTCTAGTTGACAACTCTCACCACTGGTTGTAACTATGCTCAATGAATCCAATACGTAGTAAATTGGTTTCATGTATCTTTTGTCAATTTAAACTGCTAAAATATAAGATTGAATTCTTTATTGAATGTCTGTTTCTGCCATGAGTTCACAGTAAAAAAAAAGTAAAGATCCACAGAAAACACAAGCAGAATTTTTATGTCCTCTGTCACAGAAGATTTGCTCTGCTAACATGAATTTAAATTCTGCTTATATACTGATGCTGACTTCCATGGTGACTAATTTAAATCCCAGTATTAGAGGTCTATGTTCTCATTTCTATATTTAATTTCAGATTCTCTTCTGTGTTGTGGTTTTATCTCTCAACACTCTTTTTTTCTCCTCTGTAAGAAAGGGTTTTCGAGAACACAGCGAGTAACGTCATTCTCTAAAAATAATTTCTTCTACGCTTCCATATTTTCCTTTTCATTTTGTAACTTTTTTTATGGTTGGAAAGAAGCTATTTCCACAGTTTACATCCTCAAAATAGCAGAGAACAGCCTACCCTACATCTCAGTTATAGGGAATGCATACAGTCATTGAGCTAGAGATGACAAATATAAATATGCAGTCATCCCTTGCATGCTCCTAACAATGTATTACATTCTGAATAGACTAGAAAACACCTGAGGATTGGGTTTACATGTTGGAACTGTGGGGTGCTTTATCACACAGTTAAAAGCCAAAAAAGAAAACAAGAACTAATATTAAAAAAAAATGCCATTTCAAACTTAGCACTTTTCCATTCAGAGTAGTACATTTTTAGTTCACTTGCACATTTAAAGTATTCTAGAATTTATAGACATAAAGATACAATTCTCACAAGAACCATTTTTCATGGTTATCTGCTAAACTATTGCTCTGAAAAGTAGCAATAAAGCCCCCATTTGCTTTACACAATAACTGTTGGTCTCTTTTTCAATTGAAGTACAAGCTCAGAGCCAGGGACTACCCCACTGCTTCAAATGATAGCCACTTTATTATTGTCATTAAAATTGCTAACACAGACCTGAGGGACTGCCTCTTGAATCTTGTCTATAATTATTGTGCCTGCAAAAGAGACAATTTATAAAAACTGGCCACACTTTTTTTTAACTAAATTGCATCCAGTTATGGCCTTCTTTATAGGTTTTTTCCCACTGTACAACTGAACACAGATGCAATTGTGCTTGTTTACACACATCTTAAGCACCACTATAATATTACAGTGTTGACTTCACTAAGAAAAACACACACACAAAAAGATCAGATTTAATTTTTTTTAAAACACTGAGAAGACAAATAGTTATTCAGCAGAGAAATCAACAAGAAAACAAACACAGAAAGACTAAACCATAAAAAACAGGGAACACAGTGAAGGGAACTGTGTGAGGCAAAAGGTTTTGGTCATCACCACTCTTCTCTTAGACATAAGAAGCATTTCAGATTCATGAATACTTTCTCCTTTTCACTCTAATAACTGAACATTGTCTGAGCTAAGCACACCATGAAATGTATTGATTGTGCTGTGAGAGATGTCTGACACAGGGAGAAACATTTGCTACAGCTGTGGTCTGATCAGCTACCACAGAGAAAGGGCAGTGAAGGAGAACAGCTACTTAAATTCATCCCAATAACAAGGAGGGCACCACCAAACTATTCATTCTGACCTAATTAATCCAGGTTTGTCTGTAAACAACATTTCTATTCAGATTAACAAATCTTTGGGTAAATTCAGGCCACAGAATAGGTTGCAGTTTAAAATCTTAACATAACAAGAACATAGATAAACCAAGAATGAATGAACCATCTTGGACTGTAAATCAAGGAAATAATGTTTATTAATTAGACAAGGTCAGCCTATAATGTAGCAATGATTTGGGCTGGGTCAGACTACTAAAAACAAAGAAGGTTTTACGTCTTTTATGCATCTATATGTGAGAAAATACGTGTTGTGTACTGCATACAACAAAATCAGAATGCAAAATAAAGGTTTTTTTTTTTCAATTTCCATTTCTCTGTGAATTTAAACTAAGAAGGAGAGCTCAACAACTCTTCTGTTCCTCATTTCTTTTTCTAGAAGAAAATTATTTGAGACGTAAGTATCATAAGCATTTCAATTTTCCTCCTTCAGCATTTCCTTTCTCAGTTTTATTTGCAGCCAGATTAAAACATATATACTCAGAAAATGTAAGGATTTACTTGTAAAAGTGTAAAATATTTTCAGTAGAAAATAGATACTAACAATCAGCGTACAGCTGAGTGTAAAGGAGAATATTCAGAACTTGAAGATAGGACTTCTGCAAGTGATTCTAGACTTACAAAAACTGGTAAGAACTCAAAGAATTAGGATGGAGAGAAAGTCATAGATGAACAGTGAGTAAGGAGTTTGCTTTCTATATATTTCAGACAGCACAGTACGAATTAGCAAACTCCCACTGTTAGAAGGTGTAAGAGAAAAGTAGTCTTGCCCTGATGACAATTCTTTGTCTTTTAACCTCTGCCTAAACCATTTTCATTGTTTTTATTAAAAGTGGGGAAAAAAAAAGAAAGAAAAAGGAAAAGCTTTACAAAGTTTTTACAGGCAACACAAGAGACTCCAGAATATCTTAGAAGCTAAGTGTTGAGAAGATCTCCAGGAGAAAACTGTCAATTGAGAGAAATGTCCAGAAAAACACTTCAGAACTGTGTGATTTTTAATTGTGAGGTTCACCTGCCCTTTGGGATGATGATATCTAAGGTACAATTCTATGAGAGACCCTCACAGGCAAAGTGAAGCTCTTTGAGTTCTCTTTAGTTTTAAGTAATGATAAAATCTTTTCAAAGTGGTTCCTCATGCACAGAATTGCTAAGATGGTGAAAACACTTTGACCTTAACCCACAAAAATCCTGTCATCTGGTCTTACATTCATCTTAATCAACAAGAATGCTTGAATGCTTTTTGTCTGCTGATACAACAACTGCAGCACATGGAAATAAAAATTAAAAATCTCAATTCTTCTTCCAGTTGAAGATATATGGTTTTAGGCTGAAACTGAGCCTACACCAAAACCTGAACTGGAATTCCTGCAAGAGACAATTTCAGCAAATGTAGTGCTCTGAAGCTCTGCTGCACATTTGCCCCTACACTTGTAAAGTGCAATGAAGCAACAGTCAGGACACAAAAATTAAAACTCATCAAAGAGAAGCAAAGGAACAATATTTTCATAGTATTCAAATCCGTAAATAGGCCTGGATGTTGAGGGGAATGTTTGCCATCAAAAAGCTCTGTAATCCTTCTCTCAATCACTTTGAAAAAAATTAAGGTTAAATAGGATAATGAAGAGAAGAGTGTACTTTCATTCATATCTACAGTTTCATGGGCACAATACAAATCAGTGGAACTACATTCTATGAAATTTTGACTGCATGTTCAAAGAGATCAGTGGATGAGCCCTGAAAGTCTGCCTATATGTAGTTTACTTTCCAAGTGTAAACTTGTCAAAAAGCACCTTTTTTGTGCATTTTTTAGCTGCACATCCTACACAAATTACCTTATTTAGTTTCCTGTAGAACTTGGATATGTATATCTTCTGGAGGCTTCCTCCTTCAGACTGGGGTCTGACATTGCAGATCTCAATCTGAAAACTTTGGTACTTTTTTATAAAATGCACTGAAACGCTTTGGAGTATTTTACTCATTTTGTGATTCATTTCAATGACTAAGTCAAGACGGTTATATCAAGGAAAAAAGGTGGATTTAGAATTAGTTAAGAAACCTTCCACCAAATGCACAAGTGCCAGAAAAGCATAAAACATTGAAGATCACAAAGGGAGAATGAGAGAAAATGGAAATTACTGGCAGTCTAAATTCGTCCTTAAGAAAAGAACTGAGAAGGACCAACTCAAAAAGTCAAGATCTCACATAAAACATCATTCAGAAATCCCCTCATTTCATGGATTACAATTCTTTAGAAAGAAACTGTATTAAATCTATCTCTTTTTTTTTAATCAAAAAGCCTGTTACTGTAGAAAACCCACCATTATCAGAGACAAAATCAGCTTTATAGCGCTAATTTAGAAAGTACTACATTTTAGTCTTTTTTGTGCGACATTACCATACAAATATACACACAAAATGGAAATAACAGGAGCACTCAATAGATCTGTGATATCTCCCTGAAGATGCTGGGCTCACAGAAACAAAAACTGAGGATTGTTCAGAAATTGTTAAAATTATTAGAATACTACTTAGTACTAATATAAGATTTTCTGCTTACCTCTATATGACTGACTACTTCAATTATATATTTTATGGAATTTGTGGATGTATACACTTATGAAAGGCTAAGAAAGATTGCTGAGAGAAATTACCCTAAATTCTGAACCACTAAAAGGCTGGCCATAACACTTTTTGAAAATTAAATATCTTCATATGGCTGAATAGCCACTGGAAAAGGAAACGATTGTTGATTATTTTTTTTTGATGCCAAACACTCTCTATTCTTCTTTCTCAAATGATTTAGTATTTCTATTATTCATTCAAGCTATTTATGCAAGATGATGGACTTGTTTCGATTTCTAATTCCCAAAATTCCTCAGTTACAGTAAAAAGTCAGATAATACCTCAAATATTTTTCCATTACTAATATGTTAATGCATAAACCAAAATAATATGATTCATTTTTAAAATATTTATTTCACATATTGTTACAGTGAGCTCATATAAGGATTGTTTGTAATTGTCAGTGAACATTGTATTTGTAAAGCAAATAGTCTTAAAATAATGTAAAGAGGGTTGTTTTGGGTTTTTTTTCAAAGCTCAACAAATATATACAAAAAAAAAACAAATATATTTTTGTTTCATTTTTTATTTGCATTGCTTATCCATCAAGGACAAAATTTTCAAGACCAGAATAAAGCCCTGCCAGCTTCATCTTCACCTTCTCTACCAATTTTTTAAAGTCTTATATTTTTCCAAATTGTTCCTCTGACTGTGGTTGTTTCTTTATCTTTTACAGCTTTTAAGGGATAAAGATATATTCAAGTTCAATAAAACAAGAGGTTAAACATTTGATATTGTTACTCTCTCTCACTTACCCCAAGAAGGTTAGGTGGTGAAACAGGACTGAGATGTCATCCAACTTTTACTTCCACAATTACATGAGTAATTGTAATCAATGTGAAGCTAAAAGTTTCAACAAAAATTACAGGTCCTACATTATGAGCTACTATGAATAGCTGTGCTTGAATTGTTCAGATCAAGAAAATAAAGAGCTTATTATATTGGAAAATAAAAATTAGGTATTGGCTGCGTCATTGCCTGTTACAATTTGGATCTCTATGTAAGCACTAATTTTTTTCCAATTGCCACATTAAATGCCATGAATGATGGTGACAGAAGAGGAAAAGGAGCTTTTATGTTATACTTAGATTTGTTTGGTAGCACAAAGGAGCTACAGTATTAAAAATAATTTTTTTAAAAAGAAAAGAGTGTTATTCATTCTTTATGAGAACCTAACCTTTACACTGGAAAAAACTCATAGGAAAGATGTTTACAAAAATAATGGGAAATAACAGGAAGATAATCAGAATGCTGACATTTTAACCAGATGCACAGCCAGTTTCTAGCTCTGAACAATATAATCTCAGTATGAAAACAGTAATAAGCCTTTTTTTGATCCATTTTGGCAATTTAAATGTGGAGCTGAGAACAAAACAGTTTCAAAAATACATCAGGATGTACCTGGAAAGTAACAGTAATACATAGAAGCACAGATTAGTAAGAGAACCCTGATGAGCACTAGTTTATCATTTTCAACTGCAGAACTTACAACATTTAGACAAATCAGAGCTTTTCTTAGTTTTTCCATCTTCAAAATTAATATAAACACTGCCTTCCTAGCACAGTCATTTATAAAATGGGTGCTTAATTATATTATATTTCTTTCAGAAAATGCTGTATAAGCATTCACTGAATCACAGATCTGTTGGAGCTGAAGGGACCTCTGGAGATCATCCAACCCACCCCCCTGCCAAAACAGTAATCTGGAACAGGTTACACAGGAACACATCCAGGTGGGTTTTCAATGTCTCTGGAGAGGGACACTCCATGACCTCCCTAGGCAGCCTATTCCAGTGCTCTGACATACGCAATGTAAAGAAATTATTGCTCATCTTGAGGTGACACTTCTTGTGTTTTATTTTATGGCATAAATATTAATTATTATTAAACATGTTACAGCTTGATGATGTTAGATAATGAGACAAGCGCACCATTACTGATAATGTCCTTTGTACTTCATACTGCATCAGAAGTGAATCTAGATAAGTGGACAATTAAAAATACTTTATCCAGGTATATTTGTATTTTTATAGGAGAAAAACGCAGGCGTTTTAAAGCTTGTTACTGTCACAACAAACATTAGCAAAAAGATCAAAATCTCAGTGAGGCAGAGATAAAGTGGAAAGAATAGGCTGTATCTAACAAACAATATCGCAACCATATATACGACAGAGGCTAAGACTCAGGAGGCAGACAGTTTTCCAGCAGTCAGTAGTAATTGCAATAAACACAGACTTCTACAATTAGGGTGAGATGATGGAAATAATTCATCCACAATTAAAAGCATGCAGACTGGCAGAAGCAATTATAATAATACATATACAGTCAATATATTCACTAATTAAAAAGGCAAGATGGAATATGGATGTATTGGGAAATAACAGGGAAATGCATCCTATTCAACTGCAATTCAGTATTTGAGATATAATTCTTTGGAAGACTCCCCAGTTGGCAGCAATAGCCTAGAAATTATGCCATATATTATATATAAACCACCCTCTGAGTGAATACTTGTATAACAGCACCAGTAATCTCAGTCCCAGTTCAGAAGAACATAAATAGTTTGGCCTAGTTCCAAAAATATGGAGTATGTTTCTGATTTTCCTCTCATTGAGCATCTGTACAATTCTCATCAGGAATTTCCACTCTGGGGCATTCTAAAAGCACAAGAGACAGATTTTCTGATTTGAATAATTGCCCTTTAATGAGTGAAATAGTATCTTGTGGTAGCATTTGCTTGCTGCAGATTAGGAAAAGACAATGGTAACAATGCTGTGCCATTATACTGTTCATACAAAGTCAAAATAAAAATTATATCACACACCAATCCCCAAGCTAAGTTCTGCTTGAAGTCCCTGACCTGCATTAGTATTTAATAAATTCCTGGGCTCCTGGGTTTCATTGATGCATAAGCATTGCAGAAACAACGTTCTTGATGTTATTGACATTGAGGTCCAGTACAAACTGATAAGAGGTGCATAGAAGACAGGATTAAAAAAAAAAAAAAAAAAGAAAAACAAGATTCCTTGACCAGTATTTTCAAAATCTTTAGAAAGGACATACAGACCATGCAACATCATAAATATTGGTGACTGTGTTTTAGGAATCTGAATGTTTAATGTATTTTTCAAGTTTGAAAACACCATTTTTGGCATTTCCTGTCTGTTGTTGAACCTGTGTCATTTAAACTCTCCAAGAATCAATTTATCCAGGGAAATACTCCTTAAAATATAGTATATAATATATAGTGCACTTTCATCTCACATGCATTTTCAAGTGGTTTTAAAGTGACGGTTGCGTGAGATCATGAAGACACAGAAAATTATCATGCCCCATTCAGCAGTAGGAGTCATGCAGCATCTGTACCTCCTAAGCGCATAAAGGATGAAAGGAGGCAGGGGATCACACTAAGTCATGGAAAACATGACAAGATCCAGCCATGCTTAAATCTCAGTTTTCACTCAATTTGCCACATTGCCTTACCACGCTGTATCATCCAGGGAATTGGGCAGCTCTAGCACAAAGACCTAACACAGCATGGAGAGGAGAAAAGGAGCAGGATATGCTGAAGGAGGATGCTGAATACTAGCTATGTAACTGGAAATTGAAGCTGGAAAATCTTGTTCTTCATTAGTTTCACCAGAAACCTCTTTTTATGAAACTGAGTCAGAATTATGGATTAAGTTACATAAAAATTCTGGTCTCCTGATAACACACGAAATGCTTCAGGAAAATCTCTGTAAAGATTAACACTTATCAAAGCAGCAGGTATAACACGGAAGCACATCCTGACAAATTTTATTGTCAGAAGTGATAGCATGAAGAACACAAATCTTCAGGAAATTCTGATTGACATGTTAAATAGAGTATATGCAACAAATGCACATCTGTACCTTTTCAAAGTTGTATCCCAGTCCTTACACTCCATGAACCCATAAATCAGAACTGGGTTTTTTGGCTAAATCTCCCCCACCTTAGTTATAAAAACAGTCCTTGTCCCCAACGAATTAGTCAGACACATATGTCTTATGATTGAGGGAGGAAAAAAACCCCAAAAACATGATGAGTAATAGTAACTCCTAAATTAATTCTTCAGAAAATCTCTTGATTTCAGTGTGCCTTTTCCAAGTAGGCTAACTATAAATAGGACTGGCAGTATCAGAACTGTCTTTTGGAGTTTCTTAAGTGCTTTATGTTCTCAGTGTCTGTGAATAAAAGCATTTCTGTCTGAGATATTCCTCTGATACATTTGAGAAGACTTTACTGGAAAGTTTACAAAGAAAACGGTTTTTCCTTATTTGAGAATAGAATAGCTATAGCCATGGGGGGAAATAGAGGAGTGAATTTACCAAATCCATAAACCAGAATATTTGGAAGTAATTTCCAAGGTAAAAATAGTGGAGGGTGAGAGAAGTTTTCAACTGATCTAAATCACCTTACTTCTGCATGCTTGAGAGGAACCATATTGGTTATCATGCAAGAATATAGTCCACCTCTTTTTAATAATCTGTTTTTAAAATAATTCATTTAAAATAATGTAAGAAATTCTACAATGAGACAGGCCAAATATTTCTTTAGCTTAAAACACTATCCCTTGCAGTAGTGAATGGAGGATGTCCAGAAAAACAAAACAAAACAAAACAAAAATATCAACATTTAGACAGAAATTTGAGGTACTTTTTATTACTAGGAGTATCTGGTATTTCCTGATCTGAATTGCAATACTTACAAGTATGTTTTCTGTTTATTCATTGTTGTTTTTCTGCAAGTATCCTAGTGAACATGTTGAATTATTGTTGAATACTGACATGATATTTTTAGACATTATAGTTAGTAAAAATTATTTTCCTGAAAAAATAATCTCTCGATATGTGATATTTTTTGCTTCCTTCATGTACATTATTTTGCATTTACTGTCATTTAATTTAACCTCTCATTTTAATCAGTCAGTCACTCTGGCTAGACTCTTTAACTCTCCAGAGTGAGGATCAGATTTGATTATCCCAAATAATATTGTAGCATTTAAAACCCTTGTGAAGTCAATTTTTATTCCTTTTCATTTCATGAGACATATAACAACAATTCAGCTGTCAAAATCAGTAATTTTCTTATTCTACAATTTAAATTATCATGTACTCCTACCATTTTTTGCTACCTCTTAAATATTATTAATCCATAACAGATACATAGGAACCCTGCTTCCTTCAGTAAGGGAACATGAAAGAAAATAACACATGAAGGAAGATAACTATGTACCTTAGTAGACTAGCAGACAGGATCTGCCCAGAAAGACACTGATCTTATTCATTACATTAAATAAATTTTTAGAATAAATGTAAATTCAGTCACATAGGAAGATTTCTAAACCTGAAAGCTTTTCCAACTTTTCCACTTATAAAAATTAGACTAATAAAAGAATGCCACTATTCCATTCAAATATTAATCACTTAAACTACTATGGCAACACCTTCTACTGTGACAATACTTATCCAAAGCAGAAGTGCAATACATTTCACAATCTTAATTTTGCAATCATTTTCTTAGGAACTATAGCAGAGTTTAAATATGTGTTTGCACAAAATCTAATCACTTGGTAGAGAGTAACAAAAGAAAGAAAAAAAATATATGTTTTGAATCAATATGAATTGTTACAGTTAATTTTTCACTTGTTAACTAATTTCCACATTTAAATTACAGAAAACCAAGAAAATGTCAGCCAAAAATGTCAGAAGTACAATAAAACCAAACAGATGTTCTAAGAAAATGATTGTCAGGTTGAAAGGAGGATCATGTAACTTCCTGATGAATATATTCCTTAGTCTGCAGCCATTTCTGCAAAGAGTTGAAAGCACTTTTTTAAGGTGTTGTAAATGAGGGTGGTAAAGAGAGAAGTTCTTTGCTAGATCCACGTTGGGCATTCTTCCATAGCTGGCTGTGAAGCACTGCCACCAAGATGCATTACAGCACAATAATTTTTCAAACCAAATCTGTTTTATGAACCTATTTTTCCTAAGGCACTTATATTTCCTAATTTATATATTCTATTTAAAATTATGTAAGATGCCATAAAAGCACCTTTCTCTTGTTCTTCCTGCCATAGTGGTGTGACATAAGGGTCCCACCCACAAACCACAGGACAAGTGCACCATGCTGAAATGTTGGGAGGCTGGAATAAATGTCAGCAGTTTCTCTACTACTAATAACTCTTGTTGATTCAAGGGCTTTTTTTTTTTTTTTTTTGTTCAGGTTTATTTTGTTTTGGCAGCATTATACTATGATTTTAGAGGATTATTTTCTGCCTGCAAAGAGCTGAACAAAACCAGCCCCTGAGTGTCTGGATTTTATTATTTTGCCTGATTGCTAATCAAGAAGAACAGATTGCTCATTTCTTTAGAAAAGATTATTTGGTTTTTGGTTTGGTTTTTTTTGGTTTTTTTTTTTTTTCTTATTCTAAACAAAACTTAAGCCTTATAAGGAGTCACTAATTAGTACAAACAAAAGTTTTGACTGTGGCAGTACATACATTTTCCAAGCCTCATGGAATTTTTTCCCCACTATCTCTTCCCCATATAGTTCCTGACACCAGCACAAGCCACACTGTGTACCCTTGCACACCAGGGACAGGACTGTCAAGACAGCTTAGATTCTTCATGGGCACCTAAGTAACTGTCCATGCATTCACAAACACTCATAGTTTAGCACCTCCAGTGTGCCTCTGAAGACCACGTTTTTCACAGAGACTCAGCACTCAAAAAGCTGAGCTCCTGAAACCATTTAATTTGATGCTCCAATAATATCTGAGCTTTTCAGAAGTTCTGGCTGAATAAATCATAAATCCTGAATATGTCACTAGCTCCTTTGTTCCTTCACTGTTCAAGTACTGCTGTTTGCTGTTCTTTCCAATTCTGCTCTCACTCTCCATGGGAAAAATAAATAAATTTTAAAAATTGTCTTATTTGAAAAACTGAAAGACTAAAAGAATGAACCCAGTGAGATATCCTCAACTGCAATAAATTGGGATCACCTCTTTTCCCTTTCCCTGCTAGTAACATAAAAAAGAGACAAAATAAGCAAGCAACTTTCTCAGTATGTCTTTTTTTGTTTCATTTTCACACTAAGAATGTTTCTAAAGATCTTGTTCTGATTTTTCAGCTTAGAAAATGTAGAAATGCTGAGGGAGTTAAAGAGGAAATAAAAAAAACCCCACTATTTAAAAAAATATACTATAGGTAAAAAAAGCATCACTGAAAGCCCAAAGTATGCATTATCAACTAGATGGCTTTTCAGAATGTATTTTATTAAACCATCAATATTTAACTCTTTTGGTTAAAGGTCCAGTACTGAAATAAATCAAAATCATGTGTTCTATAATTGTAGCATAAAATATGCTCACTTGCGTCTCTCTGGTTAAGTGTCAGAACACAAACTGCTTCTTCCATGGAACATATGTTATGTTCTCATCAGCAACACCCCACATGAGCATCACACTGCAGTTGCCAAGGAATAATCAATTGAAATTACACATATACTCTGAGCACTGGAATAGTGCCTGGCACACACTGACTACCAACAGGGAAGACACTGCAGTAAGTTCTACTTTAGTGCATTTATCATAAAACATAGTGGTGATTGAGTCTGCTAATCTATTAAGACACAGCTAGATTTTTTTTTTTTTTAATTTGCATGATTAGATCATTTAAATACTGGGATTTTTACAACCTGAATACTCAACATTCATTGTAATTGCAAGAGTAAAGTAAAAAATTCTGAGATATTTGGTAATCCCAGACATTCTCCATGTGTAATTAAATTACTTGCATAGATAGTAATATTTTTTGCATATTCAGAGGCCCATTAATTCACAGCATGTCAAGTAACACCCAGATTTATCCAAAGTGATAGCATTCATGGCATTCATTTAGATTCCAGGATTTGATATTACCAGTGCTTGTCTACAGTTCTGGTCTATCTATAAAAACAATAGATCCCTATTTTTATAGCCCTATAATTACTATCAAGAGATGGATGACTCAAGGAAAAGATTATAACATGTCTAGCTGGACCATGTCCTTGCAGTTTTCCTTCCCTCACTCTTTTCTCTCCAGATTCTTATATTTAGTGTCATATTTTACAAGCAATTATGAATCTGTCCTCCCCTAGATCATTAATCTGTACTCTGCAATGCTCTCAGCAATCCACATTGCACAGCACAAAAAAATAAGTGCTTGCTTTAGCCATGTTTTTATAAAATTATTGAGTAACTACTGTGTCTTAATTTGGAAAGAAGGTTAATTATTTTTTTCTTTCACCTGTCTCCAGATCTCTTTTGATTTCAGAGCCTGTCTATATTGCCTTCCTTGGTCCCTTCTTTCCCATGCCTATCTGGTCCACTCAAACAACCTGATAAGTGGGTAATCAGATCTGTGTATTTTAAATAAATTTGAAATAAATTAATTTTTAAAAGCACTCATGCTGCTTTTAAAAGAAAGAAACTCTGCAGGTAATGCTTATCATGCAGTTAAATACTCATTGATTTCATATAACCTACAGTTCAATAGAAGACATTTTAATAACAATTTTAGAGCAATGCATGGCTCCAGATGCTTCAGACACGCACTGATCTAATTGCAGAAGCTGTTATCCATGCCTATTCAGCTTGCAAGCAGCCATTCACTGCTTGCAGAATTACGGCCCCACTTATGCTGAACTTCAATCTTCCTTTTCTCATAGCAAATGTTTTGAAAGTGAAACCCACTTGACTAAATTAAGAAGACATATTTAGCAAACTGTCTTAATTAATAATCAGTCTGTAGTTTTATCCACTTGTGCTTACTCTGTGTAATAAACATTTATTAAGCTTTTCTTTTTTATATCATGAATGCTGCTAATGTGCTTTGAATTTCTCAGAGAAAATCAGATATAACATTTGGCTTCAAACTGCAAAAGTCTAGATATGGAGGTTCTGTGTTGCAGGTTATTTGTTCCCCTTCCCACCAAAACATTCTGAAGCCACTTCTTAATTTCTTTTGGTTATCAGCCTATACATAGAATTTAAATACTAAGACTTTTAAAAAGGACATCTCAGAAATCCCTCACTTATTTAAGTAATTATGTATGTGAATTATAATAAAATGTATTTGTAAGCATGTTATTGTGATGTACATAATTTATTTTATTATATATATAACTAAAAAACAATATATACCAATATATTGCAAAAGTAGCAAGATCATACTGTGTTTTTCTACTGAACAGATGAAAGGTTACTAGATATACACAACAATTAATAAGTTAGCTTTTTTTCCTGTTTGTAACTTATCAGGAAATGTATTTCAATTTATATAAAATATATTAATTATTCAAAGAAATCAGGCATAGTCTCATTGTCTTCTATCCACTTTCACTCAAATTCAAAATATACTAGTTTAGTCCATTTCAGTTAATATTAGGCTAAAACATTTTTTAAAAATTAAAATCAGGAATTTTATTTAAATACTTTAAAAACAGCCTTAATTTTATCTGAATTTTTGAACGCTTTCCACTGTACAGTATTTCTAAGAATCAAAAATCAAAATACTTCAAAATTATGAAATAGTTCATAAGAAAAACCTGATATATTCTGGACAAAAAGTTGATGACAATACTTTAATTTCTTTTGTAATTTCTTTTTCTCCCTATCCAGAATATATAGAAGTAAAACGTTTTACTAGTCATGTATCATGTGCTTTCAGCTCTCACTGCATCCCTGAGGAGCCCCTAAAGGCATTTGGGTCTCTTTGCTGAACTGTGACAGCCTGGCTAATCACTGGGGACTTCTCAGGCTGTAATGTAATGCTCACTTATATCAACAGGAGTCCTTATTAACTACTAGAGGCAACAGAACAACCCCTAACTTTCACATTGCAAATATTTATTAAAAATTTCACAGGAACACGTCCTCATTATTTAAAATCATATGAAATCATGATTGGAAATAAAATAGTTTTTGCAAAATATTGAAGTACGAAACATAGAAAATAAGTAAGTTTTGTCGGTGCTCCATTGCATTTACATATTTCTTCTGGGGCAACAAACATTCCTCACTCTATACTCCTAGTATTTAATTATATATTGTGTATTAGAAGTCATCCAGGTAAAGTATCTGTGTTTAAAAAAAATCATCCATAAAAACATCACATCTCTGAAAAGGGATTATTTCTTTACCTTTTAAATTATTAATGAGAATATAAGCAATCACTTATAATGCAGACCCTATGCAATCTTTAGGAGCAAGTCAATTTGTAGGTTATATTTTCCTATGTGTAAGTTAGGTCACTTGCTACTTGTAACAAATTTTCAGTGTTATTCACAGGCATTCTAAAAAAAGAGAAACATGACTTTGTGAAAATCTATGTGTGCCAGGGCAGCTTGACCATGTAAAAAGGATTCAGATGTAGTGCCTGGAAAACAGAGTTGTACTGGAAGAGGAGAAGAGACCTGTAAGCACAGTCAAACTGTATTTGTCTAAAATCTCTCCCACAGCCAGGCCCTTTCCATCTGCCAAGCAAGTTCTGGTAATGCCCTTGGGCATATCCTGAGCCCCAGATACTGCTTGTGGCCAGGCTTAGAAGGGGCAGCAGTCTGCTCATGCTGCTAATTCCACACCTGTACTGCAAACAGCGCAGTCCTGACAGTCAAATCTGGTTCTCCAGGAACCACAGTCTCTCTGTAGTACCACACAGCTGAACTTGGCGCCACTCAGAAAACTTCATATAAAAAATATATTAAAATTCTTTTAAAGATAGAGGATGGACACCTGAAATGTTCATGTTCTTGGACATTTTGGTGCTGTGCTGCAAGCAAAGTCTAACACCTTCTTAGGGTTTAGGTGTGAGTAGCCTGTGCACTGAGAGCAGACAAGACAATGACAGCTTTAGGAAGCCCCGCTGAGCCCTTCAGTTCCACTCCAAAGCAATATTTCATGTTCACCGTGATGCCTGAATACCATCTTGGTGACAGAAGGTTAAGTAGACCCAAGATTATCACTAACCCACAGAAGACTTTTCGGATCTTTGCAAGAATAGGGCAAGTTTTGTCTCCTGGTATTAGTTTCCTTATGAGGGAAATAGTCTCTGTTCTCACATAAAACAGAGGTGTTACATCCACTGATAAAATCCATCTTTCTGTGGGATGCTCTGTGCATTACTATCCACCCTGCACATTGAGCAAATTAATTATCTAAAAAAAACCAGAGGCACAAAACCTCTTTTTATCAGCTGGACATAATTCAGTCAAAGGGCAAAGCCTGATGCCCTTGTACATAAGTAAGTATTGATTACTCAATTAGACAAAACCTCCAAGACTATATGTCCTGTGGTTTTGAGAAGTGAGCCCACATGGCAACTGAACAATAAATGCTGTGCAACGAATTAGTACCTTTCAAAAGGACATTCCTAGTCCAGCAGTGGCCAGAGAATCCTAATTGATAGAGGGAACTTTGTCATTTCCCTGAAGACTTGGACCCACAAAATTATAACCAAAAAAAAGGACAAAAAAATTAACATTTTTGACATACAGTGAGACATATCCACAGTGTGATTATTTTTCTATCAGGATGTAAAAGAACAAAGAATATGTAGCCATGTTTACCTAGGTGAGTCATTGAAGCTTGTTTTTGCTTTTGGTTGAGCATCATGATTACAAGTGATTATCTCAACTGATCAGGTATAAATGAAAAACATCGCATAACTTTCCCTCCAACACACTCAACCAAGACAGTGTTAGTCTATGAAAGTTCATCAGACAGCATCATAACAACAATTGTAGGTATGCAGAGAAAGAAAAATAAGCTTCTTTGGACAAAATAAATCCTCAAGCATTTGTAAGTCCATCTCAAATTCTAGTTAAACTCAAAAAATGTAACAGAAAATAAATTTGAACTTTTAGGCGGCACAGAAGTGTTTTAAAAATACTTTTGTAGCATACTTATTATTTCCTATAACTTGATATTATTCTTCTCTTCATGAAAATGCAGGGGAATATACCATAGAAGTTTTATGAACCTTTCTAACTCAAGTTTCAACTATATAATAAAGCAAATAAAAATACTATATTTTAAACTGAAAACTAGCATATTGCAAAGCAAAAATATTTTGCACTTTCATTTCAGCGCCTACTTTCAATGGTATATTTGGCATATTATATGAAAAAAATCTAATTTTTTCCAGAGTATATGTATACATATTTACTTTCTTTTAAGAAATGCATTTTCTATATGTGTTTATACTGTACCAAAGTTGCTAAATATCATTTTAAGATACAAAGAAAAGTTTTTTTATAGGCCTAATAACTACAGCTGGAAATGGATATCAGGAAAAGATAAAGAGCAGTTGAGAAGATTTTTAGCATAAGATGGAAATTGATGAGTCTCTTGATTAATCTACAAACCCCTCTCCTACCTCTCTGACCTTACACTCCTTCTCACCCATTCAATACCTTCGATTTATTTTATAGGTTTAGGAAATAAAAAATCAATAAAGATATTGATATTAATTTAAGTTTAATTTAATTTCTTAGAAAAAATAGCAAAATATGTGTTAAAAATATGGATAATAAACAAATTATCCTGATTTTATGACTATAACAATCAGGAGCATTTTTTGTTTAGTTGGGTTTTTTTCCCTGTTTTTAAAACTTTTAGCATCTTTTTCAAGTCTGCACCACACAGATAGGCTGCACTGATGTTGCTGAATACTATTTTGGGTATGTGAAACTTTCCTTGAACTTGTAATTAAGCATACATATTCATGGATGAGATGTAGGTTTCAGAAAATATGTGTGTCACAAAATGGATTATATTTTCTTTAAGATCCATATAAGCACAAATGTTATAAAACACAAGACCAACATTTCACAATATTTTTAATGTACAACCATTTTTGAAGCTGTTACAATTAACATTTCTACTATCTTACTAAATGCTGAGACTTCAGCCTTCTGGTTATGTTTATGTGTTATTCTTACTTCAGCCCTTGGACTTTGTGGGCAGTTTTAGATGGAATGAGTTAATGAAGATTTCAAACCCAAGACAAGGGACTCATATTTAAAATAGATAGAATTGACAACACTGGAGAAGACACTAAAGCCACTACTTTTCCTCTTTCTTTAGATGCTTCAAGGTAGTAGTATTTGCAGAGTCCCATCATATTCTTACATCATTCCTGTCTTCATCCTAATCCCTGCTGACTTTCTTCATTAGAAGTTTTGCAAGCTACTTTTCTTACTACGATACTACCTCTAAAACAGTTAACTTCTTCATCTTTATTGTACTTACTAGTCTTTAGTCCTTGAACTTATTTCCTAAATTTTGAGCATTTAAATTTTATTGCTACCTGGAATGGCCTGCTGCTACTTTTATTTGATCACACAGAAGTCCAGAGAGGAGAAAGTCAGTAAGAGGATCTTCGCACTTTGCTGCAGTTAAAATTTAAATTGCTCCCCAGAGACAATGACTTATAGAATTGTACTTCAGAGCAGTAATTATCTTCTTTTTTATAATATGATTAAAATATGTCTTCCTATCAATTAATGAGTTAGATTAAAAAAAAAAAAAAGGAACCTGGCAGCTACAATTTAGGTTGTGCAAAATCTAACTTTTTCAGCCAATTGTTCCATATGGATTCCACAAGTGTGTATTAGGTACCTGGGAATCTGGAAATCAGTATGCCTTCTGGTGAATTAAAGGAAAATTTTGGCTCTGATTAGGGTACCAGCTGTGTGCCAGCTACTAGAAATGTGATAACCATTGTTTAAATGGAAACCTGTGGCTTTTAGAGGGAAAATAACATTGTCCAGTGTTTTCCAGTTCCAGTTAAAATTTACTTTCACTTCCACCTTCATCTGTCATGGTGCATTGATGACCTCCTGGGAGCTGTAGCTTTGAGCACTCAGGTAAGGAAGGAGAGGGATGTGGGATATCTTAGCACCACAATGGGTTGGTGGTAGCACTGCGTGCACTAAGTTCTTCTGTAAAAGTCACATGCATCATAGTTAATGCAGCTCTGCCTCTTGCAGCTCTGCTCTGAACACAAAAATATTTATAATCTTCACCATTCTATTTTATGTACTTCTAATAAATAAATATTCTTCTAATAAGGAATGCACATTCTGGTACCTCTATTATTTTCTTAGTAAAAAAAAAACCCAGACACAAATCCTACTCTATATAGTAATTTCTTTTGTCTAAAGATGCTTGCACTGTGAAACCAACATGAACTGACAACCATCAATATCGCTTGTTCTGAGCTGGGGTCAGATCAAGTGGAAATAGAAGCTCTGTAAATATGACAAAGAAAGTGCACAATGCAAAACAAATGCATGCATTCATAGACCAGACAAAGAAGACAAAACCCAATAACATTACATTTAATCTAAAGAGGAGAATCTTGCCATATAAAGGAATGGTCAAAGAATAAGGATTTGATCTGTCTCAAAAAAAAACCAAACAAAACCACAAAGGCACAAACAAACAAATACCCAAAACCAACAGACATCTTTAGTCAACTGTTCACATGATGAAGAATTTGTGCAGTGGGTCAAGAGATACATGCTTTAAATATATGCTTTAAAATAAAGTATCTTTTTTTTGTCAAAATATGGACTATTGAATGTCTCCTTAGAATATAAATTTCCTGATTTTTAATTTTGTCTAGTATTTGTACTTTGGTGCCAGATCCTAACTGTAGAGAAGGGTGAGGAAAAAGGGCACCCAAATTTTCATGTCTGATTAATTTTAGACCCCTTATTTTTAGGCAAAATTTTACTTCTACAGAGAAAAATTTTTAACTTTTGTTAAAAGTTCACTTTAAAAGAATCAGATTCAACTTAAATAAAAATTATAAAATTAATTAAATATGTTAACCAACCCAATTGTTTACAAACTACTAAATAGACACTGACACAAAACCACACATAGTCATGTATCATACTGGAAGTAAATGGAGCAGGCTAGGCATTGGACATATCTATGTCAAAATGAAAGTAACACTTTTCACATTAAATTAAAACTAGAACTTAAAATCACTTCCATAACTTCCAACAGTTTAGAGATAAACCAACAGTAATTTTGAATGATTTCTGCAGAAAAAATAAAATATGGACTATATGAAGCCTGTAATTTCATCATAATTTCCAGACACAGAAGAAAGTACACTCATTAAACAGTAAGAATGGAGGACTCCGTGGAGGACAGGTTAGTGGCAGTCAAGTTCTCAATCAGAAGTGCTACTTTCAAAGAAAGAAACAAAAAAGTGTCTCCTGGGACATGACAAAAATTTCTCCCTAGATATACTTTCTGGAAGAAACAGAAAATTCTAAGTGGGATTTTCATACTTTGTGTGATGAATCAATCCTAAGGTTCCTGCGCATACCTTTTGTTTAACACATGTTCAGTTTTTTTGATTTTCCATTTTTACAGCTATATCTTTTGCACTTTTCTGTTTATTCTTCTTAGTTGCATATCACAGTATTAAAAAAAATAGATCCTCTCAGACACATATAGGACCTTTTTTACACATACCTACTCAGATCTAGCCTGATGACTTTAGAACTGAGAAATTACTCAGCACTGAATGCAATAAAGCAATTCAGAATATAAACCAAATTTGGATTCCATCTTATTATGTATAGCAAGCAACTCTGTTTGAAATTGAAATGGCAAATGTAGCCATATATATTTGAAAGAACTGTACTTAGATATCACTAGACTAAACAGTGAGATATTAGTGTCATTACTTTTGTCTGGAAGCCTTCTGAACATCTGACCAATATAATTAAACCAAGAGGGTTAATCTGTTTCAAGCATTGGATCCAACAATGTACATGTTTAACTAATGAATAGCATACCCTTTGATTTGTAGCAAACTGAAGCTTTTGTAAAGAGGCCTTTAATAATGGATCATGGCTGTAAACCATAGTTATGAGATCTAACTAATGAATATGATGCCCTGACATCATTTCAGTTTAGCTGACTTCAAGGTTCAGGTTATCAAGATTGCATGCAAGGCAACATGCTGACCACAGCAAAAGGGACCCTGAGCTGCAAAACGCACTAAGGAGAAATGACATCTTAACAGCCAGGTTGTCTGAACCACCTCTGCCAAAAGGCCTGACTAATTAGAAACTGGGAAAAGCTACTTGCTCAAATATTTATTTACAGTACTTGAAAAATAAGTTCTTTATGAGAGAAGTTGTTTTCTGATGTTTAATTTTCCAAGTGATTGAAATCTGCATTTGTAGAGATCCTGGTACTCTAGTAGTCTAAAAACTCTATATTCTAGTATTATTTTATATTTTCACTCAGTATTTCCTTGAAGGATTCTAGACTGACGATTTCCATCATGATTAATTAATTAAGAGAGCATTTTTCATAATGCATTAGCTTTATAAGCAATATTTAGTGGTTACAAGTGATCAAGAGAAAAAAATATGAATCACAACTTCAGGTTCAAGCATATTTTCTATGCTAGGACTCAGAAAGAGGCTCCCCTATCAGCTCTGAATACATTTCAAGAAATTTTAAAGTGAATTATATTCTCTTTTTTTTCACCCCAAAATGCAGAAGCCCAGTACCTTACTAAGAAATGTATGGAGTTCACTGAAACTGACCAGAAACAGCAGAAAAATATGGCTTAACTTATGATTTATTAAACTTCTTTAAATCTTCAAGAAGATTTTGTTTACAGCTAGATATAAAGCTAAATTTTTAAGGATATATATAAGTAAGGATGCCCTTACTTACAGAATTAACCAAAGAAAATTTGATTTGTTTTCTGTTTTATCCAAACTGTCTATGCAGAAAAGCTACTTAAGAGATCCATTTTTTCAATTTGCTGAGCACTCAACATCTGCAAATTCCCAAGTTCCCTAACACCTAGCTAGCATATTTTTTAAAAAATCATGGTATTTATTTAACCTCATGCTTTTTTTCCAAAGTAATGTAAGAATTACTTAATATTTAATACTTCTAATACTTGAACAATTTCCTTTAGATAATTTAGACTTTTTTTTTCTAATAGGCACATTGTAACCATATCACCTACTACTAAAAATCATGGACAGTGAGACTGAAATGTCTTACAATTTTGTACACTCAATCTTTGCAGTTATTTTTTTTTTCGAATAATAACACATTTTCAGGAGTTTTTGATTAGTTTTGTTATCCAAAATGCTTCAACAGTCCTCTCTGTCAGTTACAGAAAAGATTGTTTAGACTGCCTGCTACATTTAGAAAGGCCTTGATCAAAGTTATAACTCAAATATCATTTCACATAGAAATCCTTAAGATTCCCATGGAAATTTTTAATGATTGTCCTGTTTTTCCATGACTCCACATAGTTCTACAAAGACAATGAATGCACTCTGGCTATTTGTTGCACCATCACTATAAAACATCACTATGAACAGAAAATGTCACTCTGAGATATGTGTAACTAATTCAACTAATCCCTGAAGGTTTTGACTTCCAGATTCTCTTAGTCTCCATTTTCCCATTTTTTATTTTTTCTCACCTGAAATTCTTTCTATCATCCTACAATCTTTTGTATTTATCCATAAAAGAATCTATTAGCATAAAATAATTTTTAACAGGTCCATCCAAAAAACCATTTTATATAGGAATTACATTATACTTCAAAGGTCTATATGAGACTTCAGTGTACATTCCCTTGTATAAATGTACCTCCATCAAGAGTCCTTTGCTGTTTTCTCTGAACATGCAACAGCAGCAAATTCTAGTCTCTACTCAGTTGTGAGACTTTTGATTTTCAGAGAAATTTTATGATGTGAACATGTAAAAAATTAATTATTAATCTACAGGCACCACATGATGCTCTAAATTACAGAGTCCACTCAAAGTTCTCAAACTTAATTTTTCATGGCATCTTCAATTTGAATTGCAATTTAATTTTATTATACCATTTGATATCTTTCTGTCCTTGAAACTTATAGGACAGGTTGACTGATAAGACAGATATAAAATAATTTATTTCATTCTTCTGCCATCATCACATTTGGATTCCTGAATTCATCTCATTGTTTTTTAATGCCTTAAAAATAATTAATAGTCTGTGATTAGTGCCAGCTTTGGATCTGCCCAGCAATTTCACCTAGAAAATCGACGACAGATGCATTTTGATTCATGATGTTATCCAATTACTAGGCTACTTGTCACTCTTCCATCTACATAATCTGTACTTGCAGCATTTATTTAGCACACATTCCTAGAAAAGACCTCTCCTCAATCTCTACTAGGAACCATTGTGGAACACACAGTAATTTTACTCTACTTGAATGGTTAAACACAAGTGAAAAAGCTGCTGCGAGCTCCAAAGCTGCACTTTTATAGAAACAGATCAAACCTTTCAGATTTGTCTTAATATTGTGCTTTCAAGAGGTGATTTACACAGAAATATTTAAGGAACTGAGAGGCAGGTCGACATGATAACTAGAAACTGATACAATCACAGAGGAATGCTCGAAAGGGCTATAGAAATTATGTTTCTGGTGATAATTTTCAGGACGATGCTTTTCTCCTACTCTGATTCAAAATATTGAGAAAAAAGAGAAAATTGTTGTAATAGAACACCTATATCTTCAGAAAACAACAAGGGTTTGGGGCAATTTACAAAAGTCAGTGGTCAGAATGGACATAGTGAGCAGTGGCCAAGAAAGAATTACTAAGCCAGGTTTTCCTGAGTGTTTAGAGCTTTTTCAGTGGCTATTGAAGGGTTTCCACCTCTTCCAAATATTCTTCATATTGCTTACTTGTTATTTACCCTATCTTAACAAACAAATGAATCATAACATCTGTGTTGAAGGAGAATTTGGTTTTGCAGATAAGTTATCTGAGGAAAGTCCTGAGCAGGCTGGTTAAGATGGATGATAAAAGAATGTCACAATTTTAAAAGACCATTAATCAGAACTTTGTAAAGTTGAGTATTTGGCATGTGAGTAAACTCTCAGGTGTAGTGCTAGAAAGTTTACTGGACACAGTTCAGTGTTAATTTCACTAGTCTCATCGACAGCTTGAAGTTTAAAAAAAATATTTTGTCAATTCCATTATAATTTTGGCCAAAGGCAATACCTTATGGGTCTATAGGACATCTCAGTAAAAGACACCAAAGAACAAATCTACATATGTTTCATCATCATAATGGTGAAATGAAGATATTATAACAATATTTGAATTAAGTAAGTGGGAATAACAATTTGGAAAGTAACATTATTTTTCCCTTGGTCATGCATATTTCATGTAGGTTATATCAAAACAAAATGCACCAAAGAAGGGCAAAGTTAATATGTATCTTGTCCTAATCAGTTGGCTCAAGTTTTCATGTCAATTTGTCATTCAGAATAGACTCACTCATCTCTCTTTGGGCTTTGGCAGAGAGTCAGGTATTTTTTCAAATTCTGTGTCTCTTGCCAGAATGTCTCTGAATGTTTCAGGCAATTGTCAGATTTAATTTTTGTTTAAAACGGCAGTGCAGAGATTGCTCTTTGAAGTAGGCCCACATCTAAGAAAACCTCAATTCAACTGTATCTTACATTCCAATATAGCCTAAAGAAACTTGAAAATGAATTTGCATCATGTTTAAAATACACATCTATATTAAAATTCCACTGATTTATAAAGCATGACAGTACACTATACAGAGTAAAGAGAGGATAATTTTATTTTGATCCTTTCAAACTGTTACAGAATGTAATGGCATTTTCTACTTCCTATTTTTAGAAAAACAATAATTGCTATCTCAATATAGGGAATTAGGAAACAGGTGTTCTTAATTTTACTAATGAAAAAACATACATGATAGGTTAAGATGTGCAGATATCAATTCCTAATAACCATTACAACTACAATATTTAATACAGAAAAGCAGCTGCTGCTACAAATATGCTCACTATTCAAGTTCTTTGGGTGATTTAGACTTTCATATATGGAGTATAACTGGTACACTTTGTTCACTATCCAAGTAAATGAACATCAAGACTGCTCCAGACATAATTGCTAATTCTTGTCAATATCTTCTCTCTCTTTTTTGTTCCAGAAAAATATTTTTCTTATATTTTTCCCTGGTGCAAGATGTTCCTTAATAGTAAACTGTTGGAGGCTATGAGATTATTTATAAAAGTTACATAATTTGGTAAGAGAAAATGTAATTAATCTCCTGGCTATGTACAAATGTAATTTATATCTCAGACATAGACTACACTGATTTTGGACAAGGCCCCTTATTTCTCCAAGCTACACTTGCACATACTCTGTTAGACAGTCAGTGTACTAGATAACAATACATAATCTGCCAAAATTTTAACTTGCATCTTTCCTCAATTCCACAGCCTAAGACATAGGCAAATTTCCATCTTTAGGAAAGCTTGGACATACTGTGCCTCACACATACATAAATTAAAACTCCCCAAAGAAATACTCCTGTGAGCAGAACCAATGTTTTTTTCTGCCAAAAAAAAAAAAAAAAAAAAAAAAAAATAATCAAACCCCACCAACATCTGCAGAGCATCCTGCAAGCTGTGTCTTTCTCTGCCACACCACACTGGTTCCTTTCACAAGGAGTCTCTGTGAGACATTCAAATGAAAGGAAAAATGGTTTTTACCTTGTTTTGTAGAATTTGTGCTTTTGATCTCCATATATTTGCTATATCTAAATATACTCTGGTGCCTGTACTCTTTATATATATATATATATATATATATATATATATATATATACTCTCATTCTAAAAATAACCTGTATAATGAGTAAAGGTATAAAAATCATCAACAGTCATTGAGCATTTGAGGATCACTGAAAACTTTCTTGTTCCTGTTTTTATCAGTCTTCTGGGAACAGAAGTATAGATCCCTGATCACATTTTGAATATCTAAAAAATATTTTTCAGTTTAATTAACATCAATGCTAGACAATTAGATTCATAATGTCTATACCTTTTCTTTTCCTAGGCTTGCTTGCCTTTTTTTCATCTGAGCCACCAATATCTTACTAAAATAAAGACAGATCTAAAATAATTGAAAATTTTGCTTTACTTAGATTCCATGTCTTTGGTACACCTGAATAAATAACAGTATAAACATCTTACTGTTGGTTTTAAGTGGAAATTTACCTGGATTTAAATGGGAATGGAAGAACATAATGGTGTCTGACTGTGACTTCATGTTACCATAGGCTTCTTGATGTACTTAGAGACCTTGTTATGCTGCTGATGACTTTTGACACATTCCTAGCTAAACAAACTTTTAAAAAAATTAATGCACATTTCAAAACAGCAGGAGATAATTAGTAGCATTAATGAGGCTACTCATTGGATTCCCCAACAATATCTTTCACAGCAGGAGAATCAGACTATATGTGTGTCAGGGACACTTACCCTTGACATTTTCTAATTACTTTTTGTACGTTTTCTTAACTCACCTTAACTACCAGGAGACCTTGACATTGAAGCTGACCATGGTGGTCACTGTGCTCAATCAGTTACAGGACAGTGAGGTTGCAAGACTGTCAGACACAAAATGTCTTAGTACTGACCAAAGATCAATATTGATCTTTAAAAAATGTATATTCTGGGCTTAAGAACTTAAAGAGTTATGCCATTATATAAAAATCTACTTGATTTAAACTCACATTTATATAAATAGTCTAGAACAAATACACATCAAGATGCTTATTTTAAGCAAGTGCAACTGTGCCATGTAACCCCTTCATTGTCTCTCTCAAAAAATGAAGAAAATATTTGGATTATTATCAAACTTAATCACTTTTTGAAGATTTTTATAGGTCCTACAAAATACTATAGAAATGAGCAAATTAGTTTTGAATTATTCATCCTTAATCTAACTCAGCTTCTTTGAGCTTTGATGGGGTTTTATTCTTTACTTCAAAAAAAAATCAATTATGGTATCATTGAGTAGTCTTAAAAATTCGGTCTGAGTCAGTGTAACTGAGATATCTTAAATTTTAAATAATCAATATATTTGTGTAATTAAATAAGAACAATTGAAAACAAAATTCTCATAGCTACATTTTCATTTGACTTCTCACTCCTTGTAGCAAAAGTGAATTATATGTGAAGTACCAAGAAGAGGTTTTCTTTCTGTTATCACATACCTCCCTACCTTTTCTCTACTTTCTATATGCAGCTCTATTAATATTCCTGCATCTACCTCTTGGCTTTACAGCTGTTGAATTTTAAATTTTCTTCCCATTGTCACATTATTAACTATTTTTGAAACTTCTGCAAAACGTCTTTTTTCCATGATGATTTGTCTCTGATACCTGCTGAACACACTGAGATATTTTAAGGCAGATAAAATACAGTCAGTAATAAAATAGATAAAGTAATTATCAATTATTTAATAATAATGGTAATTTTTTCTTGGATGCAATTCTTGTTTTGTTTGAGATATTTCTAATTATTTTTTCTACCTAATAAACTAGTGGATTGCTTTTAAACTTTCCATTTTCTGTTCACATGTAAGCAAAAATAGAGGCGCAGAAAATGCCAGGAGGGACAATAGAATGTTAGATAACAGGATAGGGAGCACTTATGCTGTGTGCAATCTTTTAAGTATTTAGGATTCTTTTGTACCTCTGTGACACAGAAAATTTATCACATTCTTCTTGTCATCAACCTGCTACAATCCAGAAATATTTTTCTTCCAGGGCTTCCCTAGACAATTACCCACCTCAAAAGACCCTGAAGGATACAGTACAGGCACAACATACATATTGCTTGACTGAGAAAGTAGCATTGTTATTCTTCAGTACTCCCACCAAAATTCCTAACAGCTCATGCATACCAAAATAACAAGGTAAAAAATTTCCCAGTGTCTCATCTTGTGTGAGCAGGAAGTGGGTTTTTTTCTGTTTTACAGCCACTAATATAAAAATATTCCCAGATGAAATTTTTTTTAAAGCACACAAATTTAAAGAACATATATTTGGCACGTTTTCTGTTGTGTCTTTTATCTTTAACAAGTACAAGTTCTTTGACTGAGCAGGTCACTTGAAAAGATTTTCCATGACTGTTAACTTTCTATTTAATGCTAAATTATTGCAGTTGTCTAATGATCTGAAACACTTTTTCGCTTTTGAAAGTGAAATAAAATAGTAGAATATAATGAAGAGTATGGTAGTATCCAAGATTAATGTCCTCTACAGATTTTGTACCTGGCTTTATTAGTGCATCTGATTATGTAGCTAATTGAATAAGAGAAATTCTACCAAGAAAGAAACAAAAAGATGAAATAACTTCTACCCACTAAGGAATTAGTGCAATAAAGAAGAAGGCCACTTATCAAAAGCTTGTCCTATGCTTTATTTTTATTATAGGAGCCCTACCACTCTTATCATGCACACTTGAAAACTGATTTAATTAATTTCTGAATTTCATCTGACACATGGCTGTTGCATGCACCCTGCCTGTTGAAAACAGTCTTATGGAAAATATTTCTTCCCAATTCAGAAGGCATCTGAAAAGCAGGCAATTTACTTTCCAAAGTCATATTACCCATCCATGAGGTACTTGTGCCATATTGAAAAATTTACATTCCATTGAATAGACATTTGTTTAATTTCTCAGTTTCTCGGAATACAAACTGCTTCCTGAAAAAGTGAAAACTCAGATTGCTGCCTAAAGGTCAGAGGAAGTTTATGTGATTTTTTTTCATTGCTGTTGTTTTTCTTCTTTCCCTATAATGCAATCTTGTCTCTAGCGCAGCAAGAGAAGGGATATCAGACAAATGGATTTCAAGGATGATATTCAACACATACATTTTTAGTATTTGGCTTGGCTTCAATCCTTGTTTTTCACATCCTGGCAATAAAGGTTTTTTTATTTGTCCGTAAGTAAGTATTATTCTTTCCTTTTCCTGGAATTATTTTCAAAATACTTATCTAAATATTTATTAGCATTTTTTCTCATACCTTTCATTAGAGAGATTTTTTTTCTTGTTATGTCAAAAATAACTGGAGTCTTTTTTTTTTGCAAATCCTGATAGTCTGGTAGCAGTCAAAGGATTGTTAAGACCGTCACATTTAATTTAATATTCTTATAGCTTTTTTTCTGAAAATATGTGGAAGTCAAAATCACACACTAAATGCCTAAACCCAGTCCCACTGTCATGAAGGGAAACTCCAGCACAAGTGGCCCCCTGTTGATATCCTTTCTCATACTAACGAGTGGTCCACAGTTAAGTTTCACTTTTATCAGGAGAACTGCTTGACCACAGTCAGTATGAATGGAAGTAAATTGACCTTACTTTACCTCTACCAGAGTTAAAACACTCACACATCCACACACAAAATCAAAGTATCACAAAGAGCACATTTAACCTTTGAAGACATTGAAGTTAAGGCTCAGAAATTCTCCCTGGAGACCTTCAAACACTCCTTTTTCTTTCATTTACTGTACTAGGACTTAGCAATTTATGTGTGATTTAAACGCATGGATTCAAATGCCTAAAATATGTATATCTGTTCTTTCCCACATTTTTGAAAATGTTTTGTCTTATCTTCTATATGCCTATAAACAATTTGAATTCTTCTAAATGTACCAAGGCAAATAGACTTATTAATATGATTAAAATAGAAAAATACAGCTGGGAAGAATATTTTAGCATGTAATGGCCCTGTGCCTATATCTATATAAAACCTAAAAGCTGAAAATTCTTTGGGTTCTGTTTTTAATTTCCTGCATGAAATTAAAAAGAAAAGATTTTTAAAAATATTTATATATATGGTTAAATATATTTTGTGGTGGATACACACATAACACATATGCTTATTCATTCAACAGGTATTCAGTTTGCAGGTATGAATGAATAACTTCAAACTGGTGCTGCTCTTTCAAGACAATATTTTCTCAGCTAATACAATGCCAGCAGTATGCACAGGTGAGTGTAGTGTAATAGGTATACCTGTCTCTTAAAGTCAAACACTTCAGTTGGTACAATATACTTTGCAAAACTGAGGTAAAAAGAAAATATTGAATCAACTAATGCAAAATCTTTACTTCCCTGATGTGCTGCATAGCGCCTTATGAAAAGCAAATTTTAACAGCTTTGACAAGAAGATCGTGATATTAATCATAATTCAAACAGCAGTAGTAACTGATGCTGTGAGGAAAAGATAACAGCTGGTGTAGTCCAGAAAAGACCCTAATTTTGACATTTCATTCACCTCTGCCTGGGCAAAGGTGGCGCAGCAATATACCATTTGTCTTCATCTGTCTTCCCAGCACTGCAACTTGACAGGATAACAGCATGGTTGCTTGGTGGTCTGCAATGGCAATCTGCCCTTTATCTACCTAATCACAGTTCAGTGTAGCATAAGGAAAGTAATTTTACAGGTGTGTAGCAAAATCTGCATCCTCCTGGCCACCCAGTCTGGGATTGCTTTACAAGGTGGATCTAATCATAGCGAGATATTTCTGGTCAGCTACTGATGGCTGCCAGCCTTTGAAGCTGCATTCATGTCAGATGTAAATAACATAAAATGAAGACAGAACATTAAAGGCAGAAACTATGTAAAACCAGTTGAGCTGATTAGTACTAAATTACTGATGTTCCATCTGCCGGGGTGGTAATACTTGTTTTCAAACTGCCTGACTGCAATGCTTCATTTCACAGAGAGCCCATGTTTGATGGGCCTATAGGGAACACTTAATAGGCACTGACAATGGAAGGAGATAGCGACAAATACGTAATTACTCTTTGAGAGTGCAATGTGTTCATTAAGAAAACCTGCAAATTGTCTGTGGTACAGAATATATATATATATAAAATATTTTCCCATATAGACTTGAGAGCAGAATTAAGGAAAAAATTTTGGATCCTCACCACTTTGAAAAACAAGAAAATCTATAATAAGTAGATATGTAGAGAATATTAACTTAAGAAAAAAAGCAAAAAGCAAAACTGAAACCAAACAAAAAAACACCATAGGCGTTATCAAACCTGTATATAATTTTCGCATTTTTTATGCTTGTTCAAACACCTAAATTTGTTAATATTCTTAAGAAAAGACTATTTTTTAGAAAGAATTAGCAACACTGTTACTCCTGGCACACCCTTAGACAATATCCCAGCCATAGTACTGAGCAGCACTTAAAATGGGATTGGATTCTAATTAAGTAAACTGTAGGAATCAGAATTAGGAGCAGTGTTAAGCCACATTATGACATAAAAAGCCAATAGAATATTCTAATACCTTACTATCTGGCAATTAGAATTCCTCCTTCTTAGATCTGTCTCCCACAATACCCCCATATTAGCTTCCACACTGCTCTTAATGATTAAGAATTCATTTTTCCTGTTCACTAAATAACTCATTTTATTCTTAGAGCTGAGTTAATCCTGAGCAATTCAAAACCTCTCATCTTGACAAATAATTATTCTAGAAGTAAGTTTCCAGAAAAGCCAGATTTTCTAGAAATGTTATGACTTAAACTGTTCCAGGAGACTGCTGAGAAATTTGAAAGATGTTTCTGTCTGGAAACTCTGTGAAAGGGGAAGTTCAACATATTTTTTTGTCGATATGTTTTGTTGTCACAAGTTACAATTCCTAATGTAAGCCATATTGTTTAGATTTTCTTCTGCATTGAGTTGGGAAAAACCATCATCATGGAAAAATGATCCATAAAAGAAAACAAATAAACATCAGGCAGCAATCTTATTCAGACACAAACAGTAAAAAAAGGTGAAGAAATAACCTTCCTTCTATACACTGTGTGAATGAAAATTTTGTAGTTATAAAGATAATGGATACTGTCAAACTGAACAGTTATTTAGAATCCAGTCAAACAACCTGAAATATTTTGTTGTTCAAACAGGTTTGGTCTGTGAAAAAAAAAAATAGACACTGATATAACTCTTTGATATAGCAAATAACATACGGAAAAAAATGGATGGTTTAACAATCTTTACTTTAACAATCGATAAACTTTAACAATCGATACAATATTTTAGCTTGAATGAAGACCACTCCATGCATCTTATGTGTAAATAAATAAAACAATATCCTGTAACTTTCTGTTACAAAAGACAGAGAAGAAAATCTGAAATTTAAACTAGGGAAAGGAGATACCAAGAGAAATCCCACACTCATGCATGCATAGCACAGAAATTTTCTACACTTGAAAAAAAACAGTATTGAAAAAAAAACAATATTTAAAAAAATGTAAATAACTCCCTGAAAAGACAAAGTTTCTGTCTTGCTCATCTGGGGTCCAGAAACTTTGAAAATAAGAATGCTGCCACTTATACAGACAGGACTAAATCAATAAATCAGTCCCTGAAATGCACAGACATTAACTGGACAAAAAAGTTTTTAGGAAGCTGAGCTGCAGTTCTGAATATCAGAGACAATTTCTGATTTGGGAATCAGCCACAAACAGACCACAGAGATATGGCATTTAAAAACAGATTGGATAAAACCCTGAAATGTGCTAAATTAAAATTAAAATAAAAATGTTTTGGCTATTTATATAGCTTGTTAAATAACATAATGTCTGTATGAGAATTTTACCTTGTCTTTGTACTTAGACAAGGTACAAAGGTACTTGTACTTATACAAGGTACAGATGGAAATATGCACTGCTGTAGTGCCCATTGTTAATAAAATATAACTGTGAAAGTCATAAATGCATTAAAAGTACCTCACCTGAATTCTAATTTAAGTCCTATTTGTCTTTGCAGAATAGACTTTAGACTATATAAAGACAAATCATGGCCTCTCCAGCATCCATCTCCCTAGTGACTAAGAAAAATGTCCAAAGAAATATTTTCTTCCCATAAAAAGTTTGTGCTTCAGAGAAATTCTATTGTGTCTTGTAGCTTCCTTGAGTGTCCAGTACATGAGCAAATCTAACAAGAAAGGAGCAGATATGATACTGCCAGAAGGCTTATTTATTTTAGAACTATTAAGAAAGCTGACAAGGAATGTGAGATTTCAAATTATCTAGTCTGTGGGCCTTATTTGCAGACTAATTCACTTATGTAATTTCACCAATGCCAGAATTGATTGAATAAAAATAACAGATATCATTAGATATCATTAAAGGTTTGAACATCTATTAGTTATTTTAAATATGCTAATATGTATATTATGATTTTATTATATAATTGTATCTAACATATTAAATATATCAAGTAAAATGCAATAAATGCAAATTAATATTGTAAGGTAAAGGATGGCAAGCTTTGTAGTGTATTCCCTACACAACTTTAATAAGGCAAAACTGCATTTTCATGTCTTTTGATGCCCTATTTTTTATTAGCATGCTATTACTGAAATCATTATACATATTAAAAATCTCTTAATAATGGCAAAATAATATTTTTTTCAAAATGCATGCAAAATCAAAGATATGGACTACTTTTTGTTTATACTGATGTCTTAGGTTGTAGCTTTTATATTTTTCAGATTCTGTACTGCTTTAGTGTGCAGTTCTGAGCTTCATATTAAGGGGTGGTAAGCTCTCTTCACAGAGTAGCTAGAAAAAACAATTCTTTTCCTAGCTTGGGACCAAGGACAACCACCCAAATTTTGAGCCCAAGAGCATACATAACATAAACTGAAGAGAGAAAAACAAGAAGGATGAGAGTCCATAACCTGAAGATCTAGTTGGACAATAACTCCGATATGCAAATGGACCAGAACTTATAAAAGTGAGAGACCCCATGACCAGTCGTCCATTTTGTGACCATTTTGGGTTCATCTTGGGTGTAGCCATGGCCAGGCTTTTGTACCGTCCAAGGTGTGTCTTTTAATAAATACCTACTTTATTCTTTAACTCTGCCTAGCCTCTGTTCTAGGTCAACTTTACACTTATCCACCAGACAATGATCTCAGTTCACAGCTATTTGAAAAGTCCTTAAACATGAATTCCATTGTTATAATGAAAAGATCAAGAAGAAATAGCTTCTACCTCTTATCAGGGTATCAGCGTTGTAAGAGGGTGAGTTTCTTGTGATTTCCTGTGACTTTCATTTCCTCATCTGTGCATTTCTTAACATTTTGGAAACAGAAAAGATATTTCTAACTTAAGCAAGATATGAGAATAACAAAAAGGGAAAGCAATTTCTCTAAATTTCCCATTATCACTACAACATGCAAATATAATTAACACCCACGCACAGCCTCTTAACTGATACTAGACATATATTAAAAACTATATTGGGTAGTAGATGACACATTTCTCAGTCAAATATGTACATACACACAAATATATATCTATAAAAAAACAAGAATAATTATAAGGAATAGTTTTATTTCCACAGGAAAATAATTTGGTTCCTGATGCTCATTTTCTCATATGGAGGCCCAAAAGATAAAAACTTTTGTTCCTTCATTCTCTCTCACTTCCTCTTAAAACTTTAGAGAGCAGACTTCTTAAAATAATGTCTTAGACATTTCTATTATTCCTTCCTAAAATTTCCATCCTACTTTCATTTTCTCTGATTCTACACTATTCCTCTTCATACATTTCCAAATTCCTTTGCTAGAAGAAAAACATGTAAAGAACTGCATAGAAATGTGGTCAATATACACAGAAAAAAAATTCAAGTATTTTTTACAGAAAGATCTCCAACAATGACATGAAACTTGAGATACATGCAATGTGCCTTATTACCATTGGTTTTGCAATAGGTTAACTTTATTCACTGTAAACAAAAGCCAAAGAAGAGCTAGCATTTGAGCAATAACCCAGAAACTAGCCAAATTAAATGATAAGTTTGTCTTGTTAGCATTGTCAAAAAGGGTAAAGAGAGAAAAATGTGAAAGAATATTGCTGTTGATTTTTTTATCTCAGAATTGAATCGCATGATTTTATTATATTCCTTTTCTTGTAAAATACATATTCCCCAATTACCCTATGGTCTTTTTATAGTAACAGAAAAATATTGTATTTAAATACTGTATTTATATGCCAAAAATAAACTTTTTAGCAGTTTTATTATTAATCAATATTTTTCCATTGAGTTGTTAACTCTGATAGAAAAATCTAATACATCTAAGGCAAATTGTGCTCCATAAATATTACTTTCATTCAAAAGATTCTGAACAGAATCTAAATGACTATTCAAAGAAAGCTGTTTACCTAGCAGACATCTAAAACTGGGTTTCATATAATCAGACCTTATGATGTTGAAAGAATTATACTTAAAAGTTTTTGAGACCTAAGTAAAAAGACATTCCAAACAGAATACATCAGAATATTGTACCTTGCTGTTATCACAGCACTATATCTACTAACTGCCATTGGATAAATTGAACTACTATTGGAGAAATTGAACAAATTAGCAACACATTTGCATACATTTTACTGATTAAACAGGACAGTGTTTTTTGGTTTAGTATATAAGGGAAAAATGTCTTTATATGGAACTTAGGATTCCATGTTTCATGAAAGTCAAAATGTTCATTATAATAATATGTTCCATAGAACAGCTCCCAAAGCAACTAAATTTAAGTCTGTTTTACCATATTTTGCAAATGAAGTGCAAAAAGATTATTTAAAAAATTTTGTGTAATGCTACATGCACTGTGTGCAATAAAGCACTGTTCATAACTAAACCTCAAAAATTTAGAATTATGCTTGATAAAGCAGAAGGCAGAGATATTCAGTATCTTCTTCATGTCAGTTGTTACAAGTGTATATTGCTTCAGCAATCTCAGGACCCTGAAACTAGTGGGAAAGGAAAGTCTGGAGTAAGGGAAGCTTATCCTCAATGCAGATTAGGTATGACCTAAATCAACTGAACACACAGAAGACAGGGATGGGCACACCCACAAGTGCTGAGGGAGCTGTCTGATACTATTGCAAGCCAACCCTTGATCATCTTTGGAAGCTCACGGGATCAAGGGAGGTCCCTGATGACTGGAAGAAAGAAAATGCTCTCTTTTCAGGAAGAGCAAGAAAGAGTATCCAGGAAACTACAGTCTGGTCAGTCTTGCCTTATGAAACTGATGAAACAACCATCTATAAACAGTTTACGTATATATGGAGGGCAAGAAGGTGGATCTCTGAAGTGAAAATTAGATACGTCTGACTGACCTTATAGACTACCACAATGAGAAGACTCAGTTGGCAAGGGAAGATCAGAGAATATTGTCTACTTAACAAGACTTCTGACACTGTCTCCCATAATTTCCACATAGGCAAGTTGATTAACCATGGGCTAGACAAATGGACAGTAAAGTGATTATGAAATTTGCTGAATTGCTGGACTCAAAAGGTTAGCATCAGTGGTATGGAGTACAGCTGGAGGCCAGCCACAAATAATGTACCCCAGGGGGTGATATTTGCACCATTGCCATTTAGCATCTTTGACAATCTGGACAATGGGGCAGAATGCACTTTCAGCAGGTTTGCAGAAAATGCAGAACTGGGACAAAACTCTGATACCCCAGATGATTGGAGAAATTAGCTGACAAGAACATTACAAAGTTAAACAAGGGTAAATGACAAATTCTGCACCTAGAGGGGAATAATGTTATCCACTAGTAAACATTTGGTGGAACTGGTTGGAATGCAGTTTGGCAAAGAAGGGCCTGATGGTCCTGGTAGTTACCCACCAAGTAGCACAGCAAAGAATCCTGCAGTATCCTCAGCTGAGTTAGGAAAAGCTTCACCAGCAGGCCAAGGGAAATGATTCTTCCCCTCTGTTCAGTCCTGATGTGACACATCTATGTTCTGGGTCAAGGCCAGGGACCCCCAGCACAAGAGAGAAAAGCATTTACTAGAGAAAGTCCAGTGCAAGACTGTGGAGATTATGAAGTTGTTGGAACATCTGTGGCATCAGCTGAAAATGAGAAAGCTGGGAAACTTCCAGCTGGAGGGGGCTCATGAACATCTTATCAATATGTATAATTATCTGCTGGGAGAAGCAAAACTCTTCTTTATGGTGTCTAGTGACAGAGAAATACTCAGTGGACACAAAGTAAAACATAGGCAATTCCACTCAAACATAAGAAAAAATTTTGATTTTTAAATTTTTTTATCTTATGATTGTGGTCACACACTGGAACCTACCTTTGCAGGTTGTGGAGTCTGTGTCCTTGGAAGTATTCAAAAGCAAATAGGCACACCTCTGATCAACTTACCCTGAGTTACCTTGCTCTGAGCAGGAGGGTTGAACTAGATGAGATGATTTCTAATTCAATTCATTCTGTGATTCAGTTACCTCTATCCTTCAATGTTCTAAGGGAACAGTTGTGACCATGCTGTAATATCCATAAGCTTGGTACTTATTTTATTCTATTTTTAGGTGTCTTGTACTTTGCTTATGAATAAAATACGAGTCCTTTAAATGGAGCTTTCCTACTTGCTTTCAGTTAATTAGTGAATTATGATACATTTATACTTCTATTTAAATTAATATGTATGATTTAAGGAACATATTCTTATGCCCAATAATGCAAATTTTATGTGTGCAAATAATTGAGAAATTAAAAACCTGAGTTTCTTTTTTTTTAAACTGAGTTTATAGATAAAATTCAATTACTTATGCATTTGAGATAGAAGAAAATGTTTCTTTTTTTCCTTCTTCATGTCTGAATTAATATGAAGGCAATGAACCAAATCCCACTCTTAGGTACACAGGTATAAATTATATTTCTAATTTCTGTATTTAATAATTCATAAAATTAAATTTATAAATAATAAATTTCCATATATGTATATGTAAAAATAGAACTTAGCTGGGAAGAAGGTCAGGAAGAAGGTAAAATTTAAATGCCCTCTAATTATAAAAGTAAACTCTATACAGTAATAGAGAAAAAGATTTCCAGAAGATAATAACTTTGGTCAACTTCAAAAAGTTGGGAAAAATTTCTCTGGATTCCATAATTATTATGGGAACAAATAGGTAAAGAATAAGTTGTTTTGTTTACAAACCATAAGATCATAAAAAGATTATCTATAGTGATGTTATTGTCCTTATTCTCATAGTTAGAAAATTTTGTACAACTAATATTTGTGCTAATTCTAATATTTCCCAGTTTCATCTGAAACAGGAAATATCAAAATTATCACTAATTCAAAATTATCATACCGTAATGCACCTGTATTTCATTGCTGCGTTTATATTCTCCTTCTGTCCAGTTTAATCTTTTCCCTTATTGGCCTTACCCACTGAAATCATAGAAACACTTCCACTGTCAGTGACAATTCAGTGTTTCTTCCTCTATAGTCCTTTGACTAATATTTGTGAAGAGACTCACACCTTAAATAGTGCTCCATAAACCCAAATGGAGTTACAGGGAAGACTGAATCACTGCTGATGTCATTATTACTCTCCATTTAATTATCATCTAATTAGTGACAGATATTATGACTTTAGATAATTTCAAATATTGCAAACTTTATCAGAGTGAATCTAAAGATGGATTTCCTGTGGGGATTTTTTTTGCTTTTCTTCTGTTCCTCCCTGTTAGAGATGATTGTCTGGTTTTCATCTGCTTTGCTTGCTTCCATTTGGAATAATTTAATATTGCTGTGATTCAGCATTACATTGATTCAATTTCTGAAGAAGACACCTTCAGTGCTGTCTGTGCACAGAAACACTAGACTGGATTAATGGAAGAAAATAACCCAAAATTATTTCTTATTCCTGTTGGATTTCAGCCTTGCCCTCTACAAAATACACTGACTACTTGAGATCAATCATCCACGATATGCTGGTTTATGTGGTAGGAGCACTACAGAACCATGCATGATTCAGATTTATGAAAAAAATCTGCAGTAATGAATTTATTGTTTTTAGGAGATCTTTTAGATGAATATACTTTAACACTTCCAAAATCTTTATGGATATGTTTTGCACACCTTCTGCAGATACCACCACTACCACTTCAGGCAGAGAACTTCCAATTTCCTTCTATATAATTTTCTAAAACCAAGTTTTCATTGAGTGAAACTGGTGAAATGCTTAGGCCAGACTGCAGGGAAGGCTTTTCATGTCTCTTTGAGTAAATATGCAGTCTCCAACTCAGGGAAAGTAATTGCCACTGCTCTCAGGCTAATGGAAATAGAAAGCCAAGACATAGGTTGCATACAGCTTCACTCCAAAATAGCATATTTGCAGTTTTCAGAAGATGCGAGATCTCTGCAAAAGGGTTTTTCACATCACCATCTTTTCTGAAGTTTCCCTTGCTATTCTGTGGCTCTGCAATTCACCTGCTTGGGTTTGTTGAATAAATCGTGTACCCAAACATGATGTTTGTGGTTATAGCAAGACTTCAATTTTTACTCAATAATTAAGCAGGGGGAAAAAAAAGAGCTTTGGATTCACAATTATTTAGTATGAATATGTTTTCATGAGTTAGTCATCAGAACTGGCACTGCTACTCTTTGGGAAAATTCTATAGATGGGTAATGAAACAGTGACATTGCCACAGCAGGGAAGGGAAAGTCGAAAGATTGTTCTCAGTCTGGTTTGCTTGATTAAGCAGTAGCCAGTGACATGGCTTAACTGTATTTTCTTGACAATTTTTTTACTGCTATGATTGATCGGTGGTGGCTAGAGGAGCAAAGGACCAAGGACATCAGAATTTGTTATGATTTGGGAGAATGAAAGCCAAGAGAAAACGTGGGCAAAATAAAAACAACAAGTCACTTGTAGGCAGTAATCTACATTCAAACTAGACAATAGGGCAGACACTTCTCACGCCTTGGATACTCTCGCCCCAGTGGGCATGCTATAAAAAAAGACACATGAAGGGCAAAAGTTCCATGTTAAAATTCAGGACCTTTTCTCTGCAGATATAAATATGGGTATGAGAAAAAGCAAAAATCTAGGCAGAGTGCACTGAGATAAACATGCCTTGTGATACCATGAAATTGAATCAGTTTCAGATGTGGTAGATTGCCCCAGTACAGAAAATGATGAGTGACTCTCTATCAATCTGAAATACATCCTGAATCTTGAAAGACTTGGGTGAAGAGGCTCAACTTCTCCCCTGTCAACTTGTCTGGGGACAAATTCTACCATCATGCTCTTTCCATGAGACAAAATCTCTTAGAATAAGTCTCTGAGTCACAGGCATCCCCTAACCATTTCATCATTATCTATAGCCTAACAGGCCTATCCAGCCCCTCCTTTAGTGACTTCAACCTCAACAGAACTCAGGATTACTGACTCCCATTTTCCTTTTTAATGGCTTTTAAATCACCTCTAATCTTCAGTGCTTAAAGTTTGTCAGGGACATTCTTCAGTTCACAGTTTTCACATGTTGTTTTAAGGAGCCTTATTTCTATATTTCTTTCCTGCATTGCCTTTCTTCTAAATATTTTCTGTTTAAGTCCTTTGGCCAGGCATAGTAATATCTAGCTTATTAACTAAGATGTACATTTATGAAGCAAATATAAGCTGTGATATAAAAATACACAATCTCAGCAGTCATATGCAGGGAGGTATTAGGTAAAAGCATGTCAAAAGAAACAGTGGACAACATGTAGTTTATTGATACTTTATATTTTGCTACGGTCCTAAAAACAATGAAATAACCAAATCAACTAGTACAAGCCAGTTTAATTGATCCATATAGAATAAAATATAAAAGAAAAATAAGGAAAACCAGGAAAGTATTTAAAAAGTAGGAATAGAAATTGAGATGAAGTGTCATTTTCAAATGAATATTAAATAGACCTTCTTCATCCACAGAGTGGATGTCATAGCACAAAATTTTAAAAAATACCATAAATCAACAGTCAGGAAAACTGTTACAACTGGAAGAGCAGAAATTGCAGTAACTTCTCTGAGCTTGACCTCCACAAAAGGTTTCTCTAGAAAATTTCTTCTTCCTCTTACATTTTAAAATAAGTTTAACTAGCATAACTAAATTCAAATACCAAAGCAAGTTAAATAAAAAGAGCACATTCTTCTCACTGTCTGAGTTGCTTTCAACAGGTTACTAAACTGAAATAAAATATTTGGTTTAAATAAGCATTACATAGCATGCCCTCAATTTCACTGGTCTAGTGTGTAAATTTACTTTTAAGAGCACAAGTATTATATTTAGAAAGGGTGAAGAGAAGAACTGCAATAGAAATATCCACATTACATTCATAGTATAAAAGAAAATAAGATACAGTTTTGTGCTTTAATAAATGTATGGCATTTAAGGCCAGAGAATTATTATATTGTGCCATTGTGTCACCGACTATCCTTTTTCATCTCACTAAATCTTTTCAGAAGAATAGCTTGTCTTTGACTGGTTGTGTTTACCAAGGCCACCTCTTTCAGAAAAGCATTTCATCTTGATTTAAAGCCATTAAGAGGTGGAAAATCAACCACCTTGTTCAGTAGCCTTTCTGAGAGAGTAATATCTGTTGTTTAACAGTGAGTGTCTTACTTTTTGTAGCAGTCAAGTATGTGGCTTCAGCATCAAAGTCCTCATTTTGTTGCATTCTTCTAAACTAAAAAAAATTGCACTATCCATTCACATTACCTCTTTTATCTTTAGAAAGAATTTATCTACTGCACGTAAGTAATCTTTTAATTTAATATTATACTGAATCTCAGATTGTAGAATATTAATACTAAATAAGTAATTACTTTTCTCAGACTTTTAATATCCCTCTTAAAATATAAACATAACATTTTTAAATGAAAAAAAATATCTCTCACTAACAAAAAATTATTTTTTCATTTAACCACATCGTCCCACTAGAGAAAATATGAGTTGCTAGTTTATCTTGATGCTTTTTCCAAGTCCCTGCCTTTCAGAGAGCCATTGCATCCTCTGTCGTTATGAATCCTTTTAATATGGAAATACATTCAGATACCTTGTTTGATTTTCTTCACTTCCACGAGACTTTATACTTCTTGACCTGCAACCTAAAAAAAGGAAGTGTAAAACTAAAAAAGGAAGTGTAAAAGCTGGTAGTGTGGTATACTGTCCAAAAAAAGCCTAGCAGGAATCTTCCCAGACACACAGAACAAAAGAGGTAAGACATTTTATTTATTAACAAAATATTTTAGGTGCTTTTCTGAAATATTTATCTTGATTTCATTTCATTTTGATATCTAAAAACTTATGTAAGAATGCCAGCAAATAAATATTTCAAAACTCAAATAAAGCATTTTCTTAAGATATGAAATTGGCAGAAAATGCTAATAAATTTTTCACCTTTAGAAATCACTCTAATATATATGAATTTAATTTATTCATTTCAAAATCAGAGAAATATTGGAAAATCACTGTGATTTTTTCTGATTTCTGTGTCTGAGTTGCCCTCTAAATACCTGCTTATTAAAGCATACTCAAGTTATGCGAGAACAAAAATTCATGAAGGGAAACAGAGCAATTTTAATAAAACAACTTAAAACATTGCTTTTGGGGGTTTATTTCTTTTTGTGTTTTTGTTTTTTCTTTCAGTCCTGCTTTATTTGTTTATGGTGTAGTTTTCTACAAAACCCCTGCTGTTGGCAAGGACATCTTTCAGCAAAGTAGCTTGCCTATCCAGTCTGGCCTTGAACACTCTTACACAATCCTTTCTACCTACAGATTCATGGAAAGTATTGTACAGCAATGACAAATGAATCCTCAAGTAAGCCTGAAAATAAGAAATTGCAAATTAGTCTCTCCAAATTAGTGCATGTAATGGCAGTTGTATAAACAATGTCTAAGTGAAGGTGAGCCATAATCACATCTAAAGCATCCTCAATGTCATTTTTAATTCACTTTGTTCAACATTAGAAAAAAATAGCAAAACCTATGCAGTCGAAAGTCCTGCATTTCATCCAAAGGATTGTTCTGTACAGTTTCCTATTGATTGTCCTCATGTATTTTAAGACCTCAAGAACAGAGTATTGGAAGTGGAATATACTTTAATTTTTTTTTTCCTCACAAAAGAATTAATACAGATTACCTATTTGAATTAAGTTTCTGCCTGAGTGTTTCTTTCAATTAATTCCATCCCCATCTTTTTTCAGCTGTCAAGGATATGTCGCACAGATAAAATCACACCACAAATGACACATTAAAATGAATTCTGACCTGTTCAGAGGTAAGAAGTCTGCCCTGGAAAATGTCTCTACAGTCAATAGACCTTTGGCATCTCATCTTCCAGAGACAGCATCTTCCAGTCCTGGAAGAAAGCCAGGTAGCCTGCATATGTGGGGAGGAAAGGAGAACTCTGGTAGGGTGCCAAGCTACCTGATTGCTTTCTCTTGCCTCCCACAATTTTTGAACAGCTAACCCCCAGAAAGGATGTTCACTGATCTCTAGAGGAAGCAAAATTTCCAGCTCATAAATCAGTCTGCAAAGAATAAAAGGAAGGCAATATGTTGCCACAGTGCCTTACTATATGGGGATTATTCAAGTTTCTGTAAAATACAGTTGGTTCTAAGCATTTCAAGCTGCAGCTGCCCAGTTACTGGATTTGTGGATGGGTAGTTAATGCAGAGTTTTGTTGTTTGTCTTTGGTCCTGAAACAAGTTGCTGGTCAGCTTCTTGAAACAAGGTTTCTATGTGCTTGTCCAACTCTTTTTCATGAGCAGTTTTGGAATAGAGTTACTGGAAGCATGACTTGAAATCTGCATTTAGAAAGTCTTCACATATTGTCTTTTGGATGGCTAAGATTAGCATTCCACAGATACATGGATTCCTGCAGCGGTTGTTACAAGGATAAATTAATAAAAAGGTTTTGATCTTAGAAAGAAAATGAAGAAAATCCATCCAGAAACAGACCTGAGAGATCTGAGAAGTCATCTGCAGTTCCATAATTTTGGGAATCATTATATGTAAATCCTAGATTAGTGCTTATCTGTGTCAGATGGCTATGGTTTCCAGGGAGATACACCTTAGAAGTGTCTTTCCCTTTTTGTTTCCTTTTATTTGCTGCTTGTGAAGGATACAAGAAGACCTACCTCATCTTTTGACAATTGTCATTTGGAAACTTTCTTGTGCAAGTATATTTTTGAGTGAAAAATATCTAGGAGAATGTTGGGAAGGGTAGATAAATATGATTAAGAACCACAATAGTACAGCCAGGACGAATATAACGCCCCCTACTGGCTGGACAATTACCCTCACCTACAGCGGGGTCCAAAAGCCAAATGGACTGTTCCATGTCACCCCCCAGAATGTATGGTTCACCCCACATCTGTAACCCTCCCCTGAACCATCAGGTGCCTGTGACCCCATTGGCCCAGGTCCTGTTCCAGCCCACCCTGGAGCCCCCTTTGATAAAGGCTCTCCGGGGGGCTGGACGTTCTGTTGGATCTTCCCCTCTCCTCCTGGAGCGTCCTCTGGGAGTCCCTGCTCCCCTCTCTGTCTCTCCCCTCCCCCATCACCCGAGGCCCAGCCACGTGCTGTGTCTGGCAGCTCGAGGCAGAGCCTCTCTGCGTCCTGAATAAACTTCATCCCCCAAGAGCAACCACAGAGATCTCGCTTGTATCTGTCCATGGAATACAAATAAACGTCTTTACAGGAGAAAGCAATCAGTGAAAAATATCTAGGAACTCTCTGCAACTTTTGAAGACCAAACACACTGAGCAGTATGCCTGCATGTTGTAGGCTTCTGATATATCTCAGATATGTTGAATTTTGATTTATATACTAATTATTTGAGTTAGATATTTACCTATTAAGAAAAAAAAAAGGCAAAAAAGAAAACTAAAGAGGTCTTATTATGACTGATTTTGGTTTCCCTAAGACTCTGTAAAAAGATGCATTCAATAGGTAGAACAAATGAAAGAGAAGATAAAGTACAACCTTGTCTAATGATATAATTTTAAAAAAATATTTTGACCAGGAGCTAGAATGAATTTCTGGAGAAGTGAGAACAATATGATAAAATAAATAGCTTCTGACATTATCTTTCTATTACTGGGAAAAGACTTCCCTAAAGACTCCAACAAAGTGCCTTCTGCAAAAAGAAGATCACAAAACAGTTTGTTTAATTAATATGATTTTTGGTGAGTCTGTCTCTGAATAAAAGACAGAATTCTCACTTCACATGAAATTACAGCATTTTAAAGTGTTGATTTACTTGGTCTGAAGTCTCCTGGACTTTCAAGTAATGTCATGTTTGGGTCTCAGAACCAAAGGCAAGTAATTTCTTTCATTCAAAGGGGTGGTAGAAATCTAAAATAAAAAAAAAAAATGAGGCAAATTAAGACATAAAGAAATACAATTTTGGAAACCTGACTTTTATTGTATTTATTTAGTCTGTGACTTGTTTATTCTCCTTTACTGTAGCTATGGAGGGAGTGCATGGGATACTCATTAGTTAAATTATGCATTCTAAGAGGTACAGATTTCTCTTTCAGGAACTGCATTTGTTGTTGGACCCCCACCATCACTTGTTGGATTGAGAATTTTCAGGTATTCTGTCATGCTTACAGTCGGATGTATCTGTGTGCAAATGATATTTTGGTAATTGATTTTTAGTTTCCAGGAAAATTGAACTATTGAAACTATTTAGACTATCAAGCAGCTTTGACAGTCAACATTTTCTGCATTAGGACAGTTGGCTGTCAACAGACTTTTAATTCTCATCTGAAAACTCAATTTCCTCAGAAATCTACATAATACAAGTCTGAGGGTTTTTTTGTTGTTGTTGTTGTTGTTGTTGTTGTTGTTATTGTTTTTTGGGTTTTTGGTTGTTTGGCCTGTACTCCAAACTAGCAGTCTTTTTATTCACTGATAGTTACTTCTACTCAGATAATATGCAGGAGATGTGTGCAGCATGTGTGAAGACATACAGATAAATATGCAGACTACACTGCTTCCCTAATTGACATAGGTATCCTGCCACCCTTAGCTGCTGCATATTTCAGACTTGGAAAGGATCAAAACTCTACTAGGTCATAAGGAAGGACTGTGAAGTATGAGAGTCTTCATTGTTATACATGTCTTTTCACAGCTTCTCTTGCAACTATGGCACAACTTTCAAGCAGTACTCATTGGACAACTGAACAGGGGAAAATCCTGATTTTACATCCAGTTTACACAGTAAACACAGTATTTTTTTAAAAGACCTTGCTACTTTGGTGTTGTGTCTATATAGAGTAACTGGTGTTGCATTATGACTCTTGTCAAATAACTTCTTTTGGTGTAAATGTCTCACATTTACCCCAAAAACCATGTTCAGGTGAGGTTCAGCACAATCTAGAGAAAAAAATTGAGCTTGAATATGATTGAATTAGGCACCTACTTCCCTTAGCACTGCAACATGGGCTTTCTGATAGCTCAGCCAATTGAGATGTGGATTTCAAATGTACATACCATGCTCTAAACCAGAAGAATTAATTTTTTTGACAGTTTACTTTTACACTAAAATTAAAACCTTGTGGTTGTGCATGCAGTAAGTTCCATGCAAGCAGTAATTTAAATAACTCATCTCTTCCTCCTCTTCTCCCAACTTTGAACTTACCTCAGAAAGGCTCCTGGATCTAGGAGGGTCATATAAGATAAGGAGGGGTAAAAAAAAAGGGAGGAACAGAAAATAATTATACATTTACCAGTAAAAATAAGGGTATTATACTGTTGACATAGTCATCACAAAGTTAGCAGGCTAGGATCATAGGCAGAAAAAACAGATTATCAAAAGGAAGATCATAAATTTCACCAATTTTCTTGCAGGAGCCAAAATATATTCTCATCAGACTGTAGCTGTATATAAAGAAGGACTTTGCCTATATCTAGGCAGGTTCAGCATCCCGTGACTGATCACTTTTTAACAAATATTTTTCTCTTCACTTTGCTTTTCTCTTCAAATTTTTTTTTTTTTTTAGTTTTAATAGAAATGGATCTGGTGAGGCAAAAGTGATAAATATCCCAAGGCAGTGATGTATCCAAAGAATTGTTATCATGTTTCAGATGTGGCAGTGTGATTTTTGGTTAATTTGAGAGGCAAGTGGCTTTCAGCTAATATGTGAACACTGCAAAACAATAGGTACTGCTAAAAACCAGCAGTTTAATCCAAGCCCTATCAAAGCAAGAAAGACTCCTAATAATTTCACTAGTTCTTTGATTGGATCTGAACCAAAACTATTGCAGGATCAAGGTGGAAACTGCAGCTCAATTTTATGTTTTGAATTAGGTGCTTGCTATATTGTTATCTGAGAAAATTGCCTACATTCCTGATTTTGAGAAGATGAAAGCACATTCATAGGAATACATATGTGGAAAATCTTTAAGGGCACACAAGTGCTTACAACTTCTGTGCACAACAGAGAATTTGAAATAATGAAAAAAATAATCAACTGCCTTTTATTAGTGTTTTTTATTAAGACGAGCATGTTAGACCTAAGAATAAAAATATTCTCTCACAAAACAACAACCAAACAAAAAAACAACCAGAAAAAGTACCTGATCTTTAAGGACTCTTCCAACCTGAGTCACTCCATGCATTCTAAGACTCCCACAGGTAAATGACATAAGGCTCAGCTTCTCCCTTGGGTCCAGTGCCAATAGCAGATGAAAATCTATTCAGTTTCTATCCACAGGCATTCTTCTACCAAGAGCTGGCTGCAAAAAAAACAGTAGCATCAATTGCATAGAAAACATGTAGCTCCAGATTATTGTAAAACACTTCAGCCTAGGAAAAAAAATTATTTGAGAAACTGTCAGTTCTGCCATTAGTGTAATTTATAACAGCTGACATAAAGATACTCTGCCTTGGACCTTGTTCAAACATTTTAAAATCACTTCTCCCACTTTAAAAAAATAAACCCATGACATAATACAGTCAAAGGTCTTATGCTGCTCTTGTTCATTACAGCAGAGCTTTATAATCCACTGTAGATGAGTTTGCATTGCCTTTAGAAATAACTTTCTGTCAATGGGGAAATTTTTAAAATAGCAATGACGTATAAAAGCTCTATGAATTAAAAAGAAAGAAAATAACATTTTCATCTCATCAGCTGCACATGGGATGATGGAATTGATGAACAACACTGTTGAGAATACAAATAATTTTGAACTAACTATCATTCAATTCTGCTGAAACATAACTCACAATTTAACAGGTAAGGACTAGACCATGTGGGTTTTTTTTTTCTTCCCATTTTACTTATCAAGACAGCACTCCAAAGAGCAGTTATCAGAGTGCAAGGGAAGACAGCCTTTCCTGTGAACAAGTTTTAACCTGAGAAAAGAATCTGTCTTCAAGGGCTGCAACCAGATCTGCTTAAAGCAAGTGGATATTTCTGCAGAAAATACTGCTATTTCTCTTCCAGCAAGGTAAGTTCCAGGAGAAAAAAAAAAAAGTAAACAAACACACAGCAAAAATACAACAACAAAAAGCTTAATAAAATGCAGCAAAGATACTGTTTTCTGAAGTTTGAGGGTTAACACATATTCACCCACCAACAGAAAAGCAAAATGGTAAAGGATGTTGTCAGCACAGTCTTGAAACAAATATTTCCCCCTCACTATTTCAACATGAGATTTTTGTCAGAGATTCATATCAGCTTTATTCTATTCTAAATTTGTTCACATTTTGTACCTTTTATCATTTTTCTAGGAGAATTCTTAATTTTATCAGTGCATTAATTTGTTATGTATAACTTTTATAGAACTAGATTCTTTATCAACTTTATAATCTCCAAAGAAGTAAAAATTTTCTGGATCTCCTGTTATTCATATAGCTTTTTATTACCCCTTTTTGATTTCTCATAATTATAAAGGAAGTTCCAGAAAGACCTTGTACAAAAAAAAAAAATCTCTCTCACAAGGGCCTCTACTGAAATTTCCTTGAGTTGGGATTGCTTTCTCCTTTATCATAACATGGAGTCACCCCGTGACCACATAATATAGCTAGGACTTTTCTCCTCATCTGTCATTTCCAGTAGGTCTCAGCTTACAGAGAAAAATTGCATTACTGCATAAATGATCTTGTACTTCACACCAATAAATTTTGTCCTATTTATATTACTAGTGGACTGCACACTTCAGACTGAGTCAAAAAGGTCAGCCATTTCTTCCATCTGCAAATTATCCACAAATACGTAAAGCAAAAAGCTATCTATCAGTTGACTTCATGATCAGAATTCAGGTTCTGAGGTAAAAGGCACTACGTCATTGCACAGGTCCCTCACTGGAGGAATAATGTTCAAGAAACTGTTGTTATGAATATGTATGACATTACATGGCAAGACTGCTTGCAACAAATTATTGTAAATGCTTCTGAGAACAATCACTATACAGATTTTTTTTTATTTGTGTGCTGTCATTAACCAAAATTTCATTATATTTTCAGCACCTAAGTAAGATAATATTCTCTCCAAAATAAAAATTTAAAGAGTACAAAAAGTTTGAATTCTTCAAAGTTACTTTGCGCTATCCCCAGCTCAACATCTGCTTAGTAAATTCATGCTTCTGATTCCAAATATTTATAAAGTCAGGACAGAAAAGATCTTATAAAAAGCACTATAGTCTGAATTCACAAATTCAAGAGAATAATGGTTGTTTAAAGAAAATTTTAGTTCAAAAGAAAACTCTTATTTTCTATCGGTATATAATTGAAAGGAAAATGTAATATTAGGTGGTACATCACTGGATGAGATAAAAAGGAAAAAAACAAAGTCTGTGTTTTTTTGAAAGAATACCCTTTATGTGACAGATGTAAAGATACTAAAGCAATAGTAATTCAAATTCCTTGTTGTTTAAACAAAGCCAAATCACAGCCCCACTATGTTTTTGTTTCACTTAAAATCCATGACCCTTTATTGGAGAAAAATTCCTTAATGAAAGGAAACCAGACTGACAGAAGCGACAACAAAGAAATATAGTAATTGAACTCTAACATGTATGCAATACGCAATGTTTTGAGGAAGGAAGGTGGGCTAATAGACTAAAGAATCGTCAAGTTAATCCAAACTCTTTAATAAAATTACAAAATATTCCATTTGGGTTCCTTTCTGGCAGTCAAAATGAGAAGGAAAACATACTGACATGGAATATTAACTTTTAGTCCATTCCAGGTATGCATAAGTAAGGACAGAAATGTAGTGAGGGAAACCTGCATAGCCTCTTAATTGTGAAGAGTCAGCATGATTCATTGTGTTACTACACTTTACAGAAAAAGTACTTGGAAACACATGGATCTTGTATTGGAACAAAATATTAGCCCAGCAATAAAGTGGGCTGACATTAAGTTCTGGTCATTTAGATTCACTGAATTTGACATGTCCGAGCAGGTAGCCTACTCTCAAAAGCACATTGTTAGATCTGTTTTACTAGCATAGAAACTTCTTTGGTTCTCCCTTTTACCCTGAAATCAGCCAGAAATGTGCTGAGCATTCTTTGACATGCCTCTGATCCTCTCCAAAAGGATTCATTTCTAGGACTCTTACTAGAAATCTACAGCACATTTATTAAGTAAGAAATAGAAATCCATTGAAGTGCTTTCTGAGAGAGCAAGAGCAATGAGCCTTTGCAATATCTAATTCACATAATACTGAGAGTAACTGCACAGGAAGAGTGAACAGTTGATGGTAAATTATATGAGCTCATCCTTGTCAAGGAGCCATTAAGGGAGCTAAACTTGAGACACAATTGGATTACTGAAATTTCTTGTATAACATCAGCGTTAATAAAGTAATAATAAGTATATTTCACAATCACAAGCAAATTGAATTCTCTCAATTTTCTGTACTCCTTTTATTTGTGCTATATATACTGTCTTCTAGTAATAGAAAGGGATTTATTTACTTTCAAAGCATTCTTGAGTCAGAAATGTCCAAAATAATTTTTATCTAGCAGGTTTAGATCCTGAAACTTGAAACAGTGATGACCTTATAAAAAGCAGTGCAGTAGAGCTTACTTAAATAAAATTAATTTAAATTTAAAGGAAATCCATTCCAGAGATGTTCACATATATTTTAAAATTAATACAATAAATTCCCATTTTTTTGAAACAGATATAGTCAGCAAAAACTTGGTATAAAAAGCAGACCTATGTAAGACCTGTTCTACCATCTAATGAGGAAACCAATAGTTCTCCTTTACAGCAACAACTCCTCTAGATCCATACAAACATACATTCCACCTGGCAAGGTAGTGCTAATTTGGAAGCTTTCAAAAAAATTTTGGATTTGTTTGTACAATGTAGCAGCACAAATAGAGTGAGTCAATGTATATGTATTGATTTCTTCCTGTAATAAAACATACCCTTTAAAACAAGTGTCCTGTATATAAAGTCAGCCTTTTCAGTTGTTATGCACCTCTCAGCATTTCTTTGAAAATCTGACCACTCCAACATTTTCCATAGACAAGGTAATTTCGTTGTTGTAGATGGATTTTCAATACTTCTCGACACATCATTCTTTATATCTCATATATCAGATCACAGGAAACAGGGAGACATAGAAAAAATATTTGAAATACACTCATAGTAGCAGCAACAATAGATAACCAAATATACTGAGGAGATTAAATACATTAGTATTTAGGACTAGAAGTTCACTTAGCAGTGAATGTTGTGCTTTACAACACTGAGAACAGAAAGCTCAGGTTTAACAAATTCTGATTTAACTCCTCCCCTATCCATGCAGTTAGGTCTTGACCTAAGAAGACCTGATGCTAGCACATTATTCGGTTGGTTTCAACTTGGTTCATTATGCAGCAATCACACCACACTCTCCTCAGGGCCTGATGGATGGCTACTAAGGGTAGTAGGCAGATGGCTTTTGAAAAGGATAAGTTCTAATAGACTGGCTAGGAGCAGAGATGACAAACAGGTAGAGGTTATGTTGTTTTTTTTCTTTGTGAGTTAAGGTTCAGGTAATGCTATGACTGGCCTTAATGAGTTTGGGCAAGTGTACAGGCTTAGGCTAAATGTATCGGGAAAGAAGCCTGATTTTCTAAGCCTAGGACAAAGCACGTTTAAATGCTTTATAGCTTAGATAAGCTGTTTTTATCTCGCCTCAGCTCAGGATGCTAACCTCTCAGTATCTCCAACTATTAACTTGTTGAATTAGGAGAGATACCAGCACAATATACTCCATAAATTATCTGAACGAGTATTCAAAAAAAAAACAGATCAAAAAAAAAAGATCAGTCCTTCCAATTATGACAGGGAGCTGACTGTTACGTGACAAACACCTCTCTGTATAAATGTACCTCCAGTTATTAAAAATTTTAACTGCAAAATGTTCTGGTTGGTACATTACCTGATAAGATTAGTAAACTGATGAAATTGATAGTCATATAGCAATAGAGACGGTATCTGATTTGAAATTATAAGAATAATATGACACCATATTCAAAATTATATAAGGCATCTAGAAAAAAAAGGTGCCGTCATTAAACACCATGTTGAACATGTTATACAGTCTTAAAGTAATACGCCTATCTGAATGTATATGGAAGCTACTCTGACCTTAGGTTATCCATCCCAGTGCAAAGAATGCATGTAAGTGCTTCATACACTTCCTCCTTTTTTTAAGTTGTCTTTAATCCTTTGCATGAAAATATGCATACAGTAACTTCAAAAGAATTACATTGTAAAGCCTTGCAACAATTAACATCAGGTCCTTGCTTTAACAAGTCATCAGCAGTGAGATATTGCCTGCTCTGAGAAGTAACACTGATTTGAAAGCTTCAGTCCTGAAAGCATCTTGGCTGTAACACCTCAATCTACAAAAACTATTTTTTATACACCTGGATTGTTGATGTATTCCACCATCCCACTCATGTTTTGTGTAATTGCTGCTTTGAAGATGTTAAGGAAATAGACTTGATTTTGACGGTTGTTTCCTGGGATTTGGAAATCTTGTGATTGTCAATCTCTTGCAAAAGACATTCTCATTATTTGGATAAATCATAATCTGAGGTTACTTTTCTCTTATCACTTTTCTTTTGATTTATGGATTCTCTTTTTCATTTCCTCTGAGCTATTTTGCTAATTGACAGGTGATCCTGATGAGGTTCACTACAGCAACCTCTCTCAAGTTACTGGATGACTCTCCAGATGTTTAATTTCATCGTTTTGATATGCTTCGGTGACTTTCTAGGCTACTTCTACCTAGCACTTGTACACTTATCCCTCTCTTCTGTTCTTTTCTCCCATTAGAATAAGTGGCTTGGTGGTGGTTGTTGTTGTTGCTGTTGTGTCACAATTAAATTAATTCCCCAGTCATCAACATCATGATTTTAAAGAATCTATCAAAAAGTTAGTCATGGAAAGCCCTCAAATCTCATCTCATTTCCAGCTGAAACATGAATATCTTTGTGCCATCATGTAAAATTATGATGCTTGATAGTTCAAAAGCCAGCAGTACATTGTCATCCCCACGGAGATCAAGTTCCTTTTGTTACAGGCATGCAGAAAGAATGCCTGGGATTTATGAATGCTATAATTGTTTCAAAATTTTGGGTTGAAAATTTCACTTATTCTCCCTGGGCACTCTAAATCTTTCTTTTGTTTGATATGTATGACACCTATCATGACAAAATGTTCATATCTGTACTATTTCGTCCAGGGAACATTTTACAGACTCTGGATAAAGAACTTAATAATTGGTCTGCAACACCTGAAGACTCCTGTAAATTGTCTTATGCTGGCAGCTTTCCTGTGTTACATTTTTCATGCCATAGATCTGTAAATGAACCACAGATTTTAAGATGACACTTACTTATTAAATACATTGCTGTGTATTTGACAATCCTGAGTTAAATTGATTTACTTCTAGTCCTATAATATGGGGGCTACTCTATCTAGGCAAATAACTGCATTCAGCTAAAATTTAAACCTACAAATGCTCATTATGTAATCTATTTTATTTACCACTTTCGAATCATAAAAGTTTTTAATCCTTGTTCTTCAACTGCATCCAGTGTTAAACTTAAAATCACGTGCAGAGGTTTTTTGTAAAATTCCACAGTTCTTTAGAATTTAGATGTATATCCAAAAAGTTTCAAGGTACCCCTTTCTTAAAGCATTTCCAAAGCTAAAAAGCCTGTATATGACAAATTTCCTCAAAAAATTACAGACATGTTTACCTTTGAGTTGTTCAGATAAGGTTTGTGCTAAACTTTTGCACTGAACGTTCTGGGAGTCACTTATGGTTCTTTTCCATCTCAAAGAATAGCTACTTAGGGAGAAGCATCCATTTTAAATTAGAAACTACCTTAGTAACCAAAAGAAAAGTTTTCAACACAGAAAAGTGTTTTCTTTTTCTGCTAGCTGTATTTCAGTTACTCTAAGAAAATAATGCAGGACTATGTGCTTTATTAAGAGCTGGAGCAGTGTTTTTCAAGGTGTATACTATGCCAAGATCACAACAGTACATGATTCCCTCTTCTGGTTTATTCATGGGTTTAAAGCCCATACGCATGTAACTGTGCTTTCTATCACTGTCATATGTCAAATATCATGGATCTTAGACTCCTAGAAGGGTTTGTATTGGAAGGGACCTTAAAAAACCTGTAGTTCCACCCTCCCTTCCATGGGTAGGGGCACTCCCACTAGACCAGGTTGTGCAGAGCTCTATCTAATCTGTCCTTGAACATTTACAGGGATGGGATGTCCTCTCAGTGTTAAGTTTCTGTGTAAAGAATTTCCTCCTAAATCCAAATATGCTCCCTATTAATTTAAAACCCTTACCCTTGTCCTATCACTACGTGCCCTTATGTCATTCTCCATCTTTTTTACAAGCGACACTTAGGTACTGGGAGGCTCCTCTAAGATTTCCCCAGAGACTTCATATTGAAAAAGCCCAGCTCTCTCGGTGTGTCTTTGTAGGAGAGCTGCTTAACACCTCGGATCACCTTTTTGTCCCTCTGGACCTGCTTCACCAGCTCTGTGACTTTCTTGTGCTAAGGATTCCAGAGCTGGATGTAGAACTGCAGGTGGGGTCTTGTCAGAGCAGAGTAGAGGGGGACAATCAACCAATCAACACCCCGTCCTGCTGATTATGTCATGTTATATATTCAACTATCTATTCCAGTACATGTTTCAATACACAGGTTCAGATTAATAGCAAGTATGAGCAAACACAAAACCTCATGCCCAGAAAAAAAAAAGGTGAATAAAATTATTCCAGTTCAATAATGAAGTGAATATTTGACGTTACAGAAAATCTTATGTCTTAATTTTTTAAAAATATGATCTGATTTTTTTTTCTTTATATTAGAGGACACATAACTTGGGAAAAAAAAAAAAAAAAAAAAAAAAAAAAGAAAGAGGGTTCTAGTTACAGTGTTTCCCTGCCTTGAAAGTGTGAAGTTTCACAAAGGAAAAGAAACATAAAATTCAGCAAAAATAGGTACATGCCAAAAATATAGGATCAAGAGCAGATATTTGGGAAAATAAATGATGTATTTATATAAATGATATATGATGTAAAAAAATGATGTATTTATTACAGTGTGGAGGCTACCTGCCATGGCCCCGAGCAGATGGCATGGGCCGGCTGGCACTGCCCGTGTGAGGCCGCGTGGCCGCCCCGTGAGCGGCACCTCAGGGGAGGAACATCTGCCCCCAATGATGCTGAGAGCTGCTCGTGGGTGCAGCTTGGGTAACTCTGCACGCTGAGAGGAGGTGAAGAGATGAGAGAAGGACACTGTTATGCCAGCCCAAAGAGTTCTTTATTTGCCCAGGTATGGCAAGAAAGGTGCCCTCTGGGTGGGTGCAGGAACAAATGCCAAAGAAATCAAAGATTACAGCAGCTTAAGTAGGGGGTGGGTGGACAGGGGTGCAAACCTGTCTTGCCCAGTGGGGATAAACCAGAGAGGGATACAACAACCCATGATAATGTAACAGGGGTAGGTACAAGGTCAGGGGACAAATAGAAAAGCTAAACTGGAGTGATTGATACAGAACTTTCTGGAGGAAATTGGGGGTGGTCATAGGATTGACAACCGAAAGGATATCAACAAACTCAGATTGATAGAACCAAATAAGAAGAAAACTGAGAGAAGTAAGAAGATTTACAAGTAACTGAGGAGCTAAGTGGCAGGAAATTTTGGGGTAAATGACTTGGATCAAACCAACCATGAAGGGACAAATGGGGGAGCATAAAGGCTAACTAACATTAATAAAACCAACTGACTAAATAAAGCTACACCACAGCATTACAGGGTCCAAAATGGCCAAGTCTTTGTATCTAACTGAAATGAGAAACTGTTTTTGTGACTGAAATTAAACTCAGTAATTACTGGTGGAATTATTTAAGAGTAAGATAATTTTTCAGATTAAAAAGACAAAAATTTAAGGCTTCATTTTTTTTCCATTTTATCTGTCAAGAATAGTCCTTCATCATAACAGTAGTGAGAGAAAATGAAGTGCGAAGTCACACTACAGTGTGAACTTTATCACGTACTATTCTGTGAAAAGTAACATTTGGTTTCTTAAAGAAAAAATAAATTTAAACAAAACAAGAAAAATAGGAGTCATCACATTCTGATTTTATTCCTGAACTGCAAATTTGCAAATGTCCTTAGTGAATTTGGGTGTTATAATGAAATCTTAGCATATCACTTGAATATAACTCCATGAGATGATAGCTGAAACACACACTCGAAAATCCTGAGAGTCTTTTAAGTCAGGGAAGAAAATTTTGAAATTTCCAGTATGCATGTAAAGTATCTGTTATGATATTCAGTACTGATATGCAAATGTTAAAAATATTACTGTAGAGATTCCATGGTTAAAATTATGTCTGTGCAAAGCACACTGACCTAAAAAAACCCAGGTGGAAGATGTAAAGGAAGATTTATATAGCTTACACAATTTATATAACAGTTTTATCTGTAATAACCTATATATGCATCATGGCTGCATGAGTCTTAAGCAGCAGACTGACAGTACATTAAGTGTTTCACTTATTGTACTTTATGTGATGATTTATTTAACATTTGGGGAGTTTTGACTTTTTTCATTTCTCACATCTGTGTGAGGACCCACCAGCATCTAGTTTCATACTAAGTCGCATTTTTAATAGAAGCTTAAAAACCATAGAATTTAAAGTTCTGTAGTCTGCCTCATGGCATTTTCATTAAATGGCAGCTGTTTTTCCTATAAAAATCAAACCCTGGAAACAAAATATACAAGCACAAGAAAAGAAAAACAAATGGATTTATAGACAGCTTTTAAGTTAAAAGTAAGGAAAAGCATGTTTCATTATTTCTAATTCAAGAGATATATATGCCAAAAAATATTTTACAGATTAATATATGCCACAAAAAATACTTTAGTACAAAAGTATGAAAATTGAGAATATTTAGACCTTCTTGTCATAGTTTCGGTATCCACTGTGTAGAATGTTTATACTGAGGCAATAAGTCTGTGCTCCTGTTATTTTCAATGTGAATTTAATTTATGTGGCCAACAAATTTTAAGATACAGATTATCCCAAGACAGACTTTCAGAGGAAGAACTAAGCAAAGAAAGAGGCAAATAAATTGGAATAGGGATAACAGACAACAGTTTGTAGCGAAACAATGCTGCATTGAACAATGTGGCATATTTAGCCTTCATGAAGAAATACATCATTTAATAATTTATTCATGTATGAACTGAGGGAATGGTATGAAACTGTGTCAGAAGAGGTTTAGGCTGGATATTAGGAAAAGGTTCTTCCCCCAAAGTGTGGCTGGGCACTGCAACAGGCTCCCCAGGGCAGTGGTCACAGCACCAGCCTGACAGAGCTCAAGAGATATTTGAGCAATGTTCTCAAGCACACGGTGTGCCTCGGGGGCTGCCCTGTGCAGGGCCAGCAGCTGGATTTGATGGTCCCTGTGGGTCACTTCCAACTTAGGATATTCCATGGTTCTATGTTTTATTTGACTTCATATAACACTGAGATAATATTTCTCATGTATGCAAATTCATTAATTTTCCCTCTATGTCCAAATATTGTTTTCTTCCAACTGATAGCACTTAAGCAGCACAAGTAATCAAAAATGGATAAGACTAGTTAATTGAAAATTCCCTAGCTAGACCAAATCTGTAATCTGGCATCTCATGCATTATCTATGCTCATAATTTTTGGTGTAGGACATGAGAGGACTCCTCGTCTGGCAAGAGAACAGACTGCACTATAATAACAAACAGCATGAATGTTATAACCCTATGCGTGTCTGAAGCTGCTTTTAAATTTCTGTAAATTAAATAGCCCTGATTCTCTTAGACTGAGAAAGGGTAAATATCAAAGACAACCAGGGGGCCAGCTTACTCTGGAACAGCCCATCATTCTTTTCTGCTCTGTGCCTGCCTAAGTGCAAGTTACCTGAACTGTTGTATTTTTGATTGATAATATCATATACTAACACAGATTCACCTTATTATACTTGCAATCAATCTTGTTCATGAGGGTATTTAATAAACTGTGCCTCTTGGTAAGATGGCCATAATCAGTGTGCATAAACTAATTTTTTTATTAGTTATGATTTTATGAGGCCATTTTTATTGGTGCTAGATTTATAGATAATTCTATAATTGTTTTCAAAGACACAGACAGCTATAATACAATTAAGTGACAAAGGATTGATCCTTGCTACATCTAATCAATTGAAACTGATGGCATGCAGAAAGTCACAGAAAAGCTCATTAGACTTTAGGATTTAAGCCTAAATTAAAATCAGCTCACAGGCTCTCCCCATTTTCCCCTGAGTTCTTGCTTTACTCTGTATTTAATAAAAAGACTTAAAAAATTTAGAGTTACAACTGTTTGGTGGTTTTCTTTGTAATACAACATAGACATTTAAAAAAGCATTGACACAGTCTTGTCAATAGTTTGGATTCTTTGTTGGTGCTACAAAGCTGAAAGGCTAAAATGTTATCTAAAATTGTGAAAAATCTAACCCTTTATTTCAGTGTGACAGATGTACTTGCCTTGAGCCCTAACAAGGCATGGCTAATTACTGATACAGTTGCAGAAAAGACACTCTGACAGTCACAATCTATGAGCAAATTTGTCTTCCAAGTGACAAGTCAACCAGAGGTTACAGAGGATCTTGGGCACTGGGTGAGTTAGAAAAATAATTTTGCACATTCATTTTTATTGCTGTAAGGGAAATATTTCACCTTCAACTCAGATGATGTCAGAGGTCCTTCCAGTCTCATAATCCTTCCATTAAAGGCCCCAAAATTTATTTCTATATACTGGCAAGAGGTCTATAATCGAAAATATTTTTGTGCTATAATTTTTCCTAAGTTATTTTATTGTGGTTTTATGATACAGTATCTATTCTAGTGTTATCAAGTAATGAATAATTAAATCATGCATCATAAAAAATACTGCATTTAAAAAATTAGAATTGATAAAAATGTTACACGTAAATCTATTTTAAAGTAACTGGTTTCAAAATATCTGAAGCTTTATATTTTCTTATCATTCCAAACACAAGGAAAATTTCTGAGAACTTGCATTTCAGTGGAAGTAAATGACAAACTGATGGTAATGCAAAAGAATCATATTATTCTATTGAAAATTTTATTTTTAGCACTATTATTACTGAAATAAAGTGAAAAACATAGATAAAAAGATTTCATTTTACTTTATTGGAGGATAAATACAAGATAAATATTGAGGATATTTTCTATCCTAATTTTCCAAGGGTTTCAATCTTGAGATAAATACATTCTCATTTTCTTATGTCTGAAAAGAGTTCTAATAAGACCAAATAAATATAATGTTCTTTATCAAGTTGAAATAGTTTCTATTTATGATATATGTGAATAGGTATTTCTAATGGTCAAACAGTTTTCTCACTGCTACACTGGCAGATGTAATTTCAGGACTGAAATATACTAGTAATTTTAAGAATTTTTTAAAATCAGCATTTACTTTCCTCAAGTACACACATTACCTGTATTTATTTCATAGATATCAGAAATCCCCTATAAAAGCAATCACAATGCCTTTGGGTGTAAAAGATTGAATCATTTGGGTCAGGTCCCAAATGGGATTAGGCTTCCTGGCACAAAGCATTGCAGCAATTCAGTGTTAGGCAGTGAGCCCAGGTGTGTAATTCAGGGATTTCTTACATTCCATGTGCAATGAAAGAGAAAAACTGGCACTTCAAAATGGGACAAGTGTGACAAAAACTACTTAAACCAGGCAATATGAACACCAAACCCCTAACAGAATGAAACTTCATTTCTCTTTTCTGCTCTAAATGCTTGTGTCTCACCAAGTTTCTGAGCTTAAAACAATTTGCTCCATATTTTTTGCTTAAACCACACTGACCATTTGCTATGACTTTTCTGATACTCAGTGAATGCAGCAGGAACTTCATTTCAAGAATATAATTGCTTTCATGAGTTTTAAATTCACGTCATACTTTTGATGTAGAGGTATGAACCACGTAGGAAAAAGCCCTGTTTGTTTATTTGCCTTTCATAAATCTTGTGTTAAGGATTGCACAGAAATGCAGCTCTAGTTGGAGAAATGGAGGGCCCTTCTTCCTGGGTTTTGCAGCTTGCTGTAGGTCCTTCACATAGAAATGGGAACACCAAACCCAGGAGTAATAATCATTACCACTAAAGTTAAAATAATCTCTTTTTTTTCAGTATTCCTCTAGTGAATATTTAAAATTTATTTTATTTTAAAGCATTATGTTATATTAAAGAACATTTTATTTAAGTATCATTCATTTCTATATTGTATGCTTTTAAACTGATACCTTATCATGGGCTAATTGAGTTGCCAAAAATTATAAAATGAGATTTTTTTTCTCCTTCTTCAGATTTGCCTTTTTGCAAAGGTCCATCACAGCTTCAATTTATAAATCCAGTTGCATTACAGCAGTGTAAGAAATATTCATACCAAGGCATATCCACTAAGTGAATACCCAGACAGGGGATTTTGGGTGGTGTGCTTCTGAACATTAGACAAATTTAAAGACCCTTCAAGTAACAGGAGGTTTTCTCCACTTCTCTTTAGTCTCTGAGGAAACTGAGAAGATAACCTCTAGTGTTATCCCCAAATGTTTTTTTTTCATGCTCTGATGTGGAAAAACCAATGAAAAAGTTTCTTTGCTTGAGTGAGATTTGTAGAGAAGTAGTGTGGCAGTCTACAGACAATATGCACAGGGAGATGCTGAAGAGTATTTTTTGTAGGTAAAAGGAAAGGATGGGAATGAAAGTGCCTTCAACAAAGACCCCTATTAAAGTGGCTTCAACAAAGAACCCTATTAAAGTGGCTATGACGGTTTTATCACCCCTGCAAACCTGACCTTCTTCACTGGGGCGCAAGTAATCCTTAACATGTGGGAAATGTACACTATTGACATTATGCAAATGTTGTCACCCTTCCAAACAGGGAAAGTTCAAATTAATTTTTATTAATTTTACTGACCTATTTTTCCATCCCCATAACATAATTTAAAAAATATTTATGCTTCTGCAAAGCTATCATAAAAAAAAACCCAAAACAAACAAACAAAGCAAATGCCTCAGCCAGAGCAAAAAACTAGGAGCTCTCTCTTTGCTTACTTACAGAGGCAAAGTGTATGCACCATCATGTAAATAAAGTATATTAATATGCATTTTCATTTTATGCAAGTCTTTAATCAGAAAGATTTTTTTGATAATATTGAAGCAATAACATCCTGCTCTTAAACGTTCATTCCTGACTGAACTTCAATTCTCTGTCCTCTCAGCTGTGCCAACACAATGCTGGAGTCATGATGTAAATGTAAATCTAACCCAGAAAGTAATGCTTCATTTAATAGGAGCTATGATATGCTGCAGGTAAATCCAGAAGTGTAATGTTAGTGTACTACGTTATGTTCTGATGAGAATTAAATAAAGGGCTAGCTGAAATATTGCTGTCAGCACAGCATCTGCTCGTTTGATCCTTTAGTCATAATAATAGTGCTAATTTACAGTTTATCGAAGCAGACATGGAAACTAACACACACAGTGCATCTTCTGAATATTCCCTATGAACTGCTCATGAGCAATCTGCAGGCCAAGAATTTATTCACTGAGGAAATAAATGAATATTTTCTAGGTAATGAATAAATCTACAAATTTTGCCATATGTTTGTGGACAACTGGTGAACAGAAAAAAAAAATTGGTGAAATTTAACCCAATAAATAATTCATTGCAAATTTCTTGCCTAGTCTAAATTTAAACACACAGATTTAACTACCTCCAAGCTCTTTTTTATGAGTAGCACTAGCACCCAGTGCCTTCATTCATTATATACTTTGCCATCACCATTGGTTATCATCAAAGGCCTTTCATTGAGGCAGTAGAGGAAGAGAGCAATCCCTTCTGGTTGAAATGTTAAATCAAGTTACATTTCACCTCACTATTTCAACACTGAAACCATCACCTGCATTTGAATGACCAAGAGACTGAGACAGATCACAGGCATGGAATAATGCAGTGGGTTGGCTGCCACTTAATTTGTCTCGACCTCTGCTTTGTAACCTACCACTACAGAATTTTAGAGGAAAAATTACTTGAGATAGACAGCCTGGCAAAGGGAAAGTCAACATAATCATCTCTCTCCCTGCAGGTCAATAGTTCAGCATCATCATTCTGGAAGAACTAATCTCGTTTCTGAAACCTATTTCTAAGTGTACAGTAGCTATCTAAAAAAGAATCTGGAGACTTTTTAAAATGCTATCAGATGGAGGAAGTTAAAACAAAGCGAAACAGAAGAATATAGAAATGAACTTCCACTGCCCTTTTATGTGGAGAGAAGAGGTATTTAAGATCAATTTTTTTACTTCGAGTACAGGGACTTTTTGCATAATCCTTCCCAAGAAGGTCTGCTTGAGTAACTTATTCCAGTTTATTGACCTAAGAGTAGTTTACATCTAATGAATAACAAAAAAAAAAAAAAAAAGCTCAGAAAGAACAACTTGCTATGAATGCCATCCTGCCAAAGAATATAATGGGTGCCACTGTAAATTATCCAGAAAACTAAGGCTTTAATTTACTTTCATAGGAAGAACAGCAAAAAAAAAAGTAAAATGTAGTGATGCACTGTCTTACACAAAATTTTATTGTAAGCAACTTATAAAACAAACTGTCTTCCCAGCACAATTTACATTTTATCCATTTTCCTTATGTAGTCCTTGCCCAAGTAATACTGCAGATTCTAATGGTTGATGCAGATGTTAGTGTGGGAGTTTTAATTGGTTTGATGTCGTTCAAGTCCTTCTGTAGTCTCAGGAGGGAAAAGACAGAGAAACGTAAATACATACTGAGCAGTGAGACCTGTTTTGACTCTGCTTAGGATGACAGAAAAATTGGTACACTCACTGTTTAGCTACATCCAGACAAGCCAGAGGGTTCTAAAAAGGGTGATTTCAAGGGGATTGCTATCTATAAACCTCATTTTATGATTTCATTCACTAAATAAGTAAGAATCTGCAGATACCCTACAAAGTCAAAGGTGATTTTAATACGTAAATACATAAAGGATCATGATGTAACTTTTTTTTTTTTCAATTGCACTATGACTGTTTGAAATCTGCTAACTTCCAGTAAAGAGGATCCAGCCCTAATCTTTGGTAGCAAGCATACTCATAAAACATCTACTGGTATCATTGCAGCTAGCAGTGAGGGGGAATACTAAATTTTCAAAATCAATTCTAATATCCCTATATTATAACTCTAATGTAAATCTGCCTTTTCAAGTCCTTTCCTTTGAGACTTCTTAGGCTGTTTTCCAATTCAAAAGTGAAGAATTTTTTAAGAAATGCTCCAAGTGTTTTTGAATTAAACATTTACTGTAAGGGTTTATACAAATAGATCTCGATACATTTAATCTAATCTCTTTTAAAGTACTGATTTCAAAAATTAAATGGAAGCCTAGATTACCACCAGGGAAGTAACAGCACAAGATGTTGCCCATAGATCACCATTAGAAACATGATTCAATATCCTCAAAAAAAACCATTGAGATGTTTGACTGCTTTTCAAAAGGCCACCATCCACCTTCAACCATACATTTAGCTGAGTTAATTATCACATTAAAAAAAAAAATACATGTACATAAAAATTTACATATTTGTATATTTTGGTTAGTTGTGGTCAATGATGTCAGTAGTCAAATGTGCATTTCATACCCACAGCAAAAGACCCAAGAACAGCTGCCTCCTTGCCACTCACTTGGCAGCTATTGCAGCTTTTAAGAAATATCTCAAAGCATCAGTTTGTTCTTCAGCCCAACTCCTGACATTTTTCTATTACTCTAGAGTAATTTCCAAATTAGGATGCATCTAATCACTGCTGTTGTTAGAAAAAATTTAGAGCACTTCTGAATGAGTAAACAGCACAAAAGGATGTCACTCTCCTCTCCCAAATTGTGATTTTCAAGCTAATCTTAATTCCCATGCCTTAATTTATGACTCTTGAAGGTTTCTTGTAAAATGCTGCCTTTCTTCTTACAAATAAAGTTAGCATTTATTGGCAAAGTCTGATTTTTCTGTTTACAGTGTCTCCAAGAAATTTGCAATAATACAGCCTTTTGTCTGTTTTCTTTCTATTAAAAATAAGATAGTTACAGGAAAAAAATAGTGTAAAAATAATTTAAAAAAATAAATTTGGCAAGCAAGAGAAGCAAAATTTCTACGTCAGGAAGTTAAGACAAAGTAAGAAAACAGAAGACATTAAATTACAAGTAACAAGTCAATCTAAATAATTTAAAGTCAGACAATAGACAGATTTAATTCCTTCTGTCTTCCATATTTTTATACTGATCTCAAAATTATAAGTCCTAACTGAAAATGTTACCATATTTAAATGGTATATAAATTATTAAATGCAATAAAACAAACATAAACTTTAAGACCACATTTCCTACATAATACATGTAGAAACCTACATGTACTTAGCTCTTCATAAATTCCTATTTAGAATTTCTGAGGAATAACTATTAGGTGAGGCCAAACATATTAGTCAACCAAAGTTCAGAGCAGCATTTTGAGTTTTTGAACATATTTACCTCATTTATGGCTCAAGATAACAAAGTAAAAAGGGTTACTTCCCTCAAAGGAAAAGAAGGTAATATTAATTAATTATTTAAAATTGTTTTTCATTATTATGATGTATACCTACCAGGTGTTTTCAATTTATTTATGCTATTATAACATATTTTATACATAGGATTCTGATTATTATAAACATTTTTAATATGTAGAATGTATTTGTGGACTATCTAAGACATTATGAAGAAGTCAGCATAAAAGGAATAAAAGGACAGACAAAGCCTACTTCTGATAATCAGATAGATTATCTGATGATCTGATCTGAGAGAAGATTGATGGTAAAAATGGCAAAATAAGGCCCTGGTGTAAATGCAGGTAGTATTAAAAAACCAGAACTTAGAGCCAATGAAATTCAGCTCCTAACACTTGGAGGTAGGTCACATTTAAAATGTTGCTATATTAAGGTGCTTGCCCTTTCCTATTTATTAGATAGTCACACATTTGGAAATTGATAGATCATTTTTGGCAGGCTTTAGTGCATGAACACAGATTTGCTTTCCAGTTTACCCAGTGTAGCAGTTAATGGTAAGCCTCAGAGATCAGGGAAAATATATCCAATAATGCAAGTAAGTAGGTTCTGTGCCTTTTGTGTTTTCCTTTATTTCTCTAAAGTGGTCAATATAATATGTTATGGAAGTAAGTTTCAGCTCTGATCAACAGTAATGGAGGTCAGGCTTTGGCACTTGTATATATCCAATGAGGTCAACTAGCCCATAAAAAATAAGTGCTGAAGTGTTCATTTTTTGTGGGTTATACTGCTAGATGACTTGCTTTTCCTGTTGTAACCATTTTATTACAAGTTTCCACAGCAAAGAAAATGCTAAGTGATTTCTGGTGAAGATATGAACTATAAAAGTCACTGTAGCTTTTATATTATAGATAATATTTGTGCATAACAGAGTGACCCAAATATAGTTCTACTAGGCTTTTTTCTACAGTGAAAAAGTAAGAAATAGATCAGAGAGAATGGTTCTATATTTAGTAACTATTTTTTAAAATGACAGGTGAAATACATCTTTCTTTTCTGATGGTATATTTGATTTTGAAATTACAATAGCTTTTGAAAATATGATGGGGTTTGTTTGCTTGTTTTTGAGGCCAAAGAATAAAATAGAAGCCTGGAAATTAATTGATTAACTTCCATTTTCCACTGACCAATGTCAAGGTGTTAGAATTCGACTTTTTTTTTTTTTTTTTTTTTTCCATAAAAAATGCAGTACTTCCTCATAACCTCACATTCTGCAATTACTTTCTTTCTGCAGTTATTTCATTTTGCTCAGAGTTATGCTGGGAATTTTTTCTGTTTTGTCTGAATGAAAAGCTTGTTTGTGGGCTAAATTTGTGGCAGCAGAACCTTTTCCTTGTGAGAGACATTTAAATCGTCTTTATAATCCTTATTACATAGGCCTATCTCTTCAGTTTCTAAAACACACAACATTTACAAGCCAAAAGTTACACACTTCAGTTAGCATATATTTAGATGGTTTCTTCTGGAAAAAGGAGGCACAATGAAATAGTATTTAAATTAATTTTACATTTTCCACTTTCAAAAGGAATAATTTGGACCTTACTTTCATTACATATGGGATCAGGTATACAGTGACTGGAGTATTTTGGAAATACACAATTCCAGATTTGTATGTATTGTATGTATTTGTACATGTTTGTATGTATCGGTTAGCAGAATTGTTCATATGATAAATATTTAATAGTTCTACTTTTAAGGCATGGAAGACTTTAAAGGGATAAAATCTGACACAGTTTTGAAATTAGTAGTATTTAGTAGTATTAGAATTTAGCAGAGCTTTTTGCCCTTTCAGATTCAGTCTTTTATGTTTTTCATAAACAGCTTAAGTAATAAGACTTTAAGGTTTTGAAGATAAAAAAATTTCAAGAGGAAGTGGTAACACTGACTATATTCTGCACAGTGTACTGAACTTAAAGTTTTATGGTTCCAGTGGTTGCATCCATCTCTGTCATTGACCTTTCACCAGGCAGCTGAACTATCTCAGCCTTTTTTGTCTTTCTACTCTTCAGTCTTATTAGTTTGCAAAGCTTTCTAGAAGAGGATCTAGCTTCTATAGAGTGTGCAAGTAGATTCTCATGTGGTGGATCCCCACTGAGTAGCTATGACCTCTGGCTGATGTTGCTTTACAGGTAGCAAACAAAAGCTTTAACATCACAGGCTGGAGTTCTTCCATGCAGATTATGAGTTTCCCAAGAAGTTCCTTGTAGCTCTGCATAAAAAACAACAGACACTTTGTACAGGCAGATAATGTTTTCTTCACAGAATAGTAATAATATCGCAAAGACCAAGTGTGAAACCGGAATACTGAAGATATATTTATGAAATAGGAGATATCCTCAGATAAAGTCATTATGATAAATAATTGCTGTTAATCTGAATCTATTTCTCGGCAGAGAATGAATTGATTTTTAAGCACCTAAATCAATGGGAACTTCTTAAAAACATGGTGCAGCCATGTTATCAATTATTTACATTTATTCACTCTATAATCTGAGATTTTCACTTGATTGTATTTTGGATTAGGTGTCGAGCTACTAGAATTGTAGCCCAAATTTGATTTTATGCAGGATAACACTCTATAAATTTAATTTCAGTTAAATTCTACTTAAAGTAACAGCTACATAATCTGGCTTAATACAGTTCTCTTAATGGAAATTAATTATTCTATGATCACATACCCTATTACCCCCCTGAAAAACATAATTTCTCAACTGGAATTTTTAAATTGAATGTGGTAACTCTGGAGTTCTTTATTTAGCGTAGGTCTCTGCTGTTTCATGTCCAAATCTTTTCAAGTAATCTACTTTAATGCTTTGGGAGAGCACTGCTCATTACCAGAGAATAAAAATGCTTTATTATGTCCTCTGAAGACAGGAGGATCTGAAGAACTGAGAACATTGCTCTACATATTTCAACATTCTTACTACACAAATCAAATCACTAAGGTTCTGTTTCACTATACTTCAGCAAACAGAAGGTGACATAAAGGTCACATTAATGGAGAACAGAAAAATATTGCAAGAAAATCAATAGCCTGAAATACCTGAAACACCTGAAATATTGTTTTGAATTTAAGCTGATTGCCTATCAACTGTTCTTTTCATGTTAGCTTAAACCTTTCCATGAAGTCAATGAAAAGGACATAAATGTGGACTGTATGAACTACAGATCTGATTCATGTTCTTCTGCTGTTCTTCTCCTGAAGTTCTGGGCAAGGTTTTCCTTTTTGTTGTTTGTTTTTTTTGTTGTTTTGCTGGGGTTGTTATTACTACTAGTAGTTATTTCTAGCACTGTCTGGTGCAACATATCTTTTTCTGATAAGACAAGTTTTCTACAGGATAAATGGCAAGGATTGCCCAACATCTTTTTGTGTGATCATATGAAAGTTACACAGGTTAAAGTTAACCTGTTCATTACTCCTCAGCCTAGTAAAAAACAAACTTGGTCACCATAACAAGATAAAGAATGGTGTATCAAAAGTATAAGATGTGTAATGTAGATTTTAAATTTTAACTCCCTAAAGCATTGGTACAATATACAAGATGAACATGTTTGACTTATATCAAAATATAAATGAGCAGATAAACTGCTTTAATAAGAAAATAAATTGGCTTGGAAATTTTTGAAGAAAGGAATAATTTAGTGTATTTTAAATTGTAACTCGTTCTTATGTCAATAAAATTGAGTCTAAAGCTACTTCAAATAAATAATTTCTTCTGCACCTTTAATTCTATAGACAAATATCTTGATTATTGGAAGTAATAATTACACAATGAGGTTTTATTATCTGGTCAATAAGAGCAAGGGAATTTTAAAAATAAATAAAATTGAAGAGTAAGTATATTTTCTCCCTTCTCTAAGAATTGTCTATCCTAGTTTTGAGCTTACTGTAAGTCCCTCATACTCAGAAAAATACCCTCTTCATTGCTCTGCTAAGTCTGATTTGTAAAAAGCAGGGTGAAGAGTTCAAACAGGCATCTAAGCACACCCTGAACAAAATAGCTCTGATTCTTGTACTGTACATGAACAAACAAGAGATGCATCCCATCAGACTCTCGACAGATCTGTCATTGTTTACCATTAGCTCTGTCATCTTCTCATGCCTTGTCATTCTGTGCAGCAGGGCAAAGGTTGGCTCGCTGCCCAACTGCTGATGTGCAGAACTATCTCCCAGCCTTGGTAGATGCTGCAGACAAAATAATTCCTGATGAAAGTGTGCTCCCTAGTGTTACAGTGCTACAAAGGCCAGTTAGAAGGCAGAGAGAAGAAAAATGATCTCCAAGTATGACTTTAGCAGATCTTGTTTCTGGAATGCTTACTCTGTTCAGGTATCTATGTTATTACAAAATTTTGAAAATAAAACCAGGAACTTTTTCTTTAAAAAAATGTAAGGACTATTGCATTATTTATGACGCAGGAGCAGCTTTTTAGTCTGGCATAATAATAAAGACTCTGTGCTTAAAAAAATTCAGTGACACATTACCAGCTGACTTTTTATATTTCTCTATCTGAACAGTGGCTTCTGGCTTCCAGTTTCCAGAGACATTTTGATTATCTACTTTCTTAAAAAAAGGCTCAATAAACTCAGGTGTGTTGGTGGCTCAGCTCCTATAATCAATTGCACCTGTTATATATTACGGGGTGAAAGTTTAAACATTATGTTTTTAGCTCAAACTCCTGCAGGATAGAGCTATCCATATTCAGCCCATGTGCACTGTGCCTAGAGTGATGACAAGTTAAGCCATCCAACTTTCAGCCTTTAAACTTAAGCAAGATTAAAGATTAAGCTTTTAATTTGCCATCAAGGCTAATGCTGTGTATAGTGAAGAGAGAGACAAATCTCTCAGGTAGTTGTCCATTTTAGCTGCATAAGAGACTCATTTTAGTCTGCAATACATTACCCTATCACCAGATTAAAACAGATGTTGAATTTTCATGTGACCAAAGTCAAACAAGGTAAAATCTGCTGCAAGTGCTAAGTCATAAAATTTTTATGTGGTAAAATGTGAATACATGTAAAACTTTATATTTGCTCATTTTTCACAGATGTACAAGGCACTTCCACACTGGGGAATAAAGCAACACAGTATTCAGTGAATGTGAATGCACATAATGACAGAACTGTTGACTGCAGTGAGGTCGTCCCAGAAGCACAGCACACAGATCTGAATCCAGGTCGAAGAAAGCCATAACTAGTCCCACAGTCCTCCAGCATCTCTAACAGAAATTACTCATTCTGGTGCCATCACAGTCTTCTGTACAGTGACAGTGTCACAAAGACAAAATGATGGTCTGATGTCACAAGTAGCTGGAGAGCTCACTACAAAGAAGTTTGAAGAGTTTTCTAAGAGTACTGATTTTGAAGAGCAAAACATATTGAACAAATTCTGTATTTAAGTAAGAGTTTAGAAAGAGAAACTGACACCATCGAAAACTTCTTCTATCATATAATTAATATCTGGTCGAGCTTTAGGCATCTGCTTTGCAGGCACAATCACTTCCTTAATCATCCAAAGGAAATTATTTGCCTCTACCAGAATAGTAGCAAGAAGGAAGCCTATATTTTTCAAATGCAGTTAAATGATTAGTATTGATAGTCCTATTCATGGATAATAAATAGCTTACTATGCAAATTGCCCAGATGAGTATAATAATACCAAAAATGTGAGACAATAATATTTCTGGAATACTTTTCAAATTCTGACACAACACTAGAAAACCTGAACATTAAATGAGTGATTGAAACCAAATTTTTCTGAGTTTCTCTTATAAAAAACTCACATTATATTTGCTAACATATTAAGAGATCTGTTGGCCATTACGTGGGCTTGGGAGCTAAGTATAGATTAATATCTATCAAAAATTAAACTGTCATAATGATTATGTATGTGATGGACTGTTTAATAGCTGGTATCTTAGGCTCCTTTCCAATTATATGTTTATTTAGTCAGTTAATGTATGGGATATTTAAAATTATGTTAATTTTTTTTTTTTGCTTCTTTTCTGATATTGCAATCAATTGTTATAAGTAACTGCCATCAACAAAGATTCACATTTCATTTCATACAGGAAATACGACTGATGAAGAAAATCTTGACATAGACTCACCTCTTGACATAATGTTATACGTCAATTTTTACTTCTATATTAAGCCATGGAAAAGGAATTAAAGTCTTAAAACTTCATAAATATTTTTACTTAAAAGACTTTTCATTCAAAGAAGAAGTAGGTGGTTAATATATGCTATTCTATTTCTCTACTGCCTGAAGAACAAAGTTTTAAAATTTTCATGCAATATGTTCAATTAAAAAAAGGCGAAAATTGGGGGTAGATAATCATGTAGCTATTATATTCATACATCCTAAAGTTTATTCAAAAATATTTTCAATTAATTTCTGAGAGAAGGGGAATTTTCTCCTGTGCTTTGGTATTTCAATATTTGGATCTCAGTACTGCCACTATTTAACAGAAAATAATCAATATTCTTATGGTAAAAGAATGGTCTTTATCCCACAGTACTTACCCTCCAGGGAAAATATTTTAGAGTTCCTTTGAAGTCATTGAGATTTTACAGTATCACAAGGATACTATAGTATGTAGTATGATACATCATATAGTAATGTAAGTATCATCATTCTTAATTAATTGAGGTTAACCTTTTAATTTGTGATTTTTGGAGAGCAAACAGAGTCTGATGTGTGATCAATCTGACCTATTTATTCAAAGGATAATTTAAGTCTTTTAAGATGGCTGCAAGAAACAAACTATAACTAGCAGCATGAGTTCATAACACCACTAAGTATTTAAGATTTAATATTATATTTGCACTTGCATCTAGTTAGTTTTTTGTCTGACCTACACATTCTACAAGGCAAGAGTTATATTTTTAGTGAGTTGCTGTAGTCTACAGCTCTGTTGCATTTTCAGTGACCTTCTATTTTTCTGCCAGCTGCGAGGCTCATGTAGTGTGTTATCATTGCCCAAAAAGTATGAAGTCTTGTTTGATTTTAAAGTTTATATCCTAAAAAACGCTTATAGTGACCTTTGGATTTTACCTCTTGGTAACAAAATACTGAAATGCTTTGTTCTAGCAATCAACTTCATAACAAAGCTTACAAATATCTTTATCTCCTACCCATACATCTAACAAGTTCTCTTAGGGTTCAGTACAAATGAAACTTAGATCAGTATTTGGGTTCTGCAGTAGGCCTCCTCTTTCCACTTAAGACTTGAAATTGTACAAACAAGCATGCAAAATTTATACCTCTTGTGAAGTACATTTTAAAGGTAAAAACCCAAAACAATCACTTAAAATTAAAACAAACAAAAAAACAACAACAACAAAAACACCAAACCAAAAAACCCATTACATGTGGGAATTAATTTGATTAATGTGATGCATAGGATATATTTGGGGGGAAAAGAATGACCATACATTCACTATTTCAGTGGGCAATATATGTTAGAAAGTACATAACAGTCAGCTGGCAATCACAATGAATAAACTGCTTTAACTGAAGCTATACTTGCTTTTCATGATAAATGGCATAACAATAGTGTTATAGATAGATAGAAGGTTTATGTACATTTAATTTTACTATAATGATTGTGTAGAGTATTGGTTTTGGTGCAGGTTTCTTATATAATCCTTAAACAATTGATACTAAGGATTAACAAACAGAATTTAATTTACTCGCTATTCCACAGCAAAATTCACACACCTTTGGGTAACCTTTTCTTTTCCACCAGTTCCCTTCTTTTTATTCCCTACCTTCAGCTAATAGGTAGATAAGCTTAAGTGCAGAGTCATTTTTAATGCAAAAATCAAGTGTATATACCAAAATGTAGATGCAAAATTAATTTCAACGGCTGAATGGAAGGAATGTGAGAAAGTTCCTGAAAAATGGAAAATACTATGTGAAGTTAAAAAATTATTTTTGTCTATAGCCATCATGATCTGTGGCACTGCTGTATAGTGGAGCTAGAGAAACAAAGAGACACTCATAAGTTTTCACTTTTTATCACTTGAATTTTACAGAGATGAGCATGATTTTTAGAATGGAGTCATCTCTATAAGACTATTTCCAGGGGTTCCATAAGAAAACTTTTATTCAGCTTTGGTTTTAGGAAAGGTCTTTTTTCAAAACATTCTTCATTGAATTTTAGAAAAATCTCTAGATCCAGTATTTTCCACTGATAAAGAACATAAATTAATATATCTTACTGAATAGAAAGCTAGGACTATCAGGTTTTGAAAAGTCCAAAGTATTTTTTATAGGTGTAGGTTTGGGCCTTCCCTTTTCTGAAGAGTTCTTCCCCCCAGTTTTGAAATAAATGTTCAAATACCCAAAAGTAGTTTATCTTTTCCCAGGCAACTAGAAAAGGACAAGAGCACCAAGGCAGGTTCAGGTTGGAAATACAAAGGAATTTCTTCAGAGAAAGGATGATTAAATATTGGAATGGGCTGCCCAGGGGGGTGGTGGAATCGCTGTCCCTGTTTAAGGACAGACTGGACATGGAACTTAATGGTATAGATGATATGGTGGTTCAGTCATAGCTTGGACTTGATTATCTCAGAGGTCTTTTCCACCCTAGTTGTTTGATCCTCTGATCTGCAATACTCTTCAAAAGGATGTTTCTTGGTCTATGGGCAGACAACAGTAAAGGTTCGGTCCTAGTTCACAGCTCAACCACCCTCCTTATTCACAGTGTGGACCTTATTTAAATTCTGCATCACTTTCACTCACACCAGTAGAGAAAAAAGGTAGTTGGTTTTAACGAGAACTGATTATATCACTCTGTTCCTACACATCCTGTCTGATGTATGGAGACTGCCAATCGTTCTGAAGTTTGCATCTGTTTCTAAACTTTCAAATTCTGACCTCTTCTCTGAGAGTTTACAAGACTTTCTAAAACAGAAAATGTACACTTAAACTATTCTGGAGAGAGAGGGATATCTGCCTTTCCCATACCTTGTTTCCACTTGGGATAGCAGAACTATGGTCTGTAATCATATATAAATTTCCCAGATTGTGAATGCATTTACCTCTGACCACTTCCTGCTGTTAGGCAATAGCAGAGTTTTGAACAAAAAAAGGTTTGATTTCCTGCAGTGAATGAAGATTCATGACTATTCCCATCATATTGTGACTCCTCCTTCTCATTCTTTCTAAAGTTATTTTGCTCCACATTGCTCTAATGCCTGGCCCTTGCCAGATGAAATGTCATTTAATGAATTAGATTAAACAGTGCTGTCAGCACAATCAGCATCAGCAGTTCTGTTTGACCTCTGGTTTTATAATGGTTCGATGTCCCTTAGGAATTTAAAGTCAGATAAAATTTAAATATTTTTGCTATTTGGAATTATAAGGGTATGTTTAGCACAAAGACAACAATAAGAAAAATACTGAAATTTTGTTAAAGTTTTCATGAAGAAAACTTCTTTCTTTTCCCAACTTGTAACCATTACTAAAAAAAAAAAAAATCCAAATGAACCAACCAAACAAAACTTTCTATAGCTAGTTACTGTTAAGTAAAATTTCTTTTTGTGAAGAAATACCTTTTAGGGAAAAAAATGTAGGAGAAAAACAACTAAATGATAAAGGAGTGGCTAAAAGGTCCAGAGGAGCTAAAAGGAGATGAACAATGAGAAGGAAAAGGAAAAATTAACCTTAACCATCATAAAAATCTTTCTGACCATGAAATTTTAAAATATTGTGAAAATATACTAGTAAAATAATGAAAGCATTTCACCATTTGGAATAACTAATGGGAAAAAGAGCTAACTATTGCTGTAAAAATCCATATTTACATCCTAATACATAGAGATCTTTTGCAACTAGAAGTGCAGATTTCTATTCAGCATAGAGCTTTTTTCTGAACATGAAATGATCATTCACATAGTTTTGAAAATCAATAACATTTGAGTATCACAAAAAAGGGCCATCAAATCATACCTAATTTAGAGGGACCCTGCACTAGCAGAACAAACCATTTAAATGGAAGATTAAGCTACTATTTATCAAAATCAAGCCTCTGTGGCTGAAGATGGTGTGGCAGATAGTTTTCAGAGAATATTGTTCCCTGGAGATGACATTTCAGGTATATCCCTGAACATGAGAGGCCCCAGCAGTGGCCTTTTTATACATCCCAAACTTTTTTCCATGGAGCTACATCTGAAGGCTGAATTTTAGCTGCCCAGAAAAGGAAGAGCAGTAATGAGGGCCAGATAACAGCGTGCTGGTCTTAGCTGAAAGCAGACGACCGACACGCATCCAACTCTTAAGCCCTTCTGAAGATTGGATAGGGCATATATGAATCCATGGCTCTGAGTACACCAACCATCCCATCTGCCACAGAGATGAAATTTCAGAATGTCAGGATTCAGAATCTGAAGCCATGGGCCTTGAAATTTTGCTGTCCAGAGGAAAAGAATGTGTTTATCGGTCAGAAATGGAAAATATATGAGCACATATAGGAGCAAATATAGAGAATAGAATAAGTTTTGCCAAAAGGATTCAAAAGCCTTCACGTGAAACCCGCCTGCTTTGATATTCTGATGCAAAAATTGAGGCTTGGTTTTCACCATTTGAGATTTTGCAGTATCAGTTCACTCAGCTTGGGTTTCATTGTAACCTCCTGGTTTTAGTTATAACCGACTATTAAACATTTTCTTTTGGTAAGGAACCTTTTTTACTTGGTTTCTGCCCAAGTAGGAATGACATTGGAAAATCTGAGCAAAGTCCAGACATATGTTTGAATTAGATTGAAGGGGTGGGGGAAGGAGGGCAATAGACTTTTTCATTAAGAAACTTATTTCAAAATTATAGTCTTTGAACTGGAAAATGCTTTTGTATTTTTGTTGAATAACATTTGCTTGTGTAATGAAGAATTTGAAGGATTAAAACCAAACTGAACTAAAGCACACAAAAAACTAACAAACCAGGAAAACCTATCAAAGAAACCCTAACACACACAAAAGCTTGACTGAACTCATTCTTGCATTGCAATACACACACATACAGAAACACACAGACCCCAGTTATATATACTAAGGAAGGATTCCACAAATCTTCCACCATGCCAGATAGCTCTAAAGCCATCAATGGGCAGAGATAGGAGTGAATGGCTCCAAACCTGAATCATTGCTGAGGAAGCACAAGCATGTCAGCACACCTTTGCCAAAGCACAGTGGCCCCATATGTTACAGAAAATTGTCGCTCTACTGAGTTGTGCTAAATAATGTTCTACAAAGCAGAGAAACTACAATTTAAAGTGGAACATTTTATTGAGGAACTTGAGGGAAGTATTTGAGGTGGCAGAGAGTGGGAAGAAAAGCAAATCATTCCAAAGGTATTGTAGAAAAGCTGGACTGAGTACATTGTCAGTGTAACAAGCATGTCTCTGATTTTCACTTTTTCTCTTAAACTGAGTTTTGCCAGTTTATGTGAATTTGGCTTCAAAGTTAGATGAAGGATACATCAAAATGCATGGTTCTGGATAAAATGTATCCTGGAGACAATGACTAAAAGAAATGAGAAGGCTGTAAGCGAGTAGACTAAATCATTTTTGAAAAGCAGTATCTTGGTCTTTAGAGAGATACAGATTTCATGTGGCTATTTAAATAATACTACCTAGTGATACAGGATCTGTTTGGATCTGCAACTCATCTAGATTGGATCGTTTATTTAAAGCACTTTCTTGTGGTTCAGGGGAAGAGACTAACTCATCTGATCCTTCAGAGCATAAAGGTCATTATAAAAATGAAGTGCATGCAACATAATAAGAGGACAATTACAAAGTGAATAAGGAAGATAAGGATTAACATTTTGAAATATCATAGAATCATAAGTCAAGGATAGGAATACATCCAGTGGGGGCTTCCATTAACTATTTAATTGTTCTGCAGGACTAGTCCTTCAGCAAACACAGACAACACTTGCTTTCACCCATGCACACAGAATTTCTAGTTAGTGTAAGAGGGCAATTAAATTAGTTCACCACTTAGCAGATCACGGCCTGCTAAGAGAATTTCAATTGTTTAGTTCTGAGGTGAGAGACTGCTACTTTTAAACCCATTCTCTAGCATTAGAACCTGCAAAGACTAACAGATTGTAGTCTTGAAAAGTAAATTGAACCTTTTAGGCTTTTAGAAAGAAAAAGGTAGCAATGAATGTGAAGAGCATTGAACACATATTGCAATAAATGCTTGCTGACAGAAATGAGTTTTGCTTATCTTGGTTTACCCATCAAAAATAAAAATTTAAAAAAACCCTAGAAATTATTTAAAAATCCCAAGGAATGAGATAAGAAAGAGTTAAGAAATCATTCTCTACAGAGAAAAAAAAATTCTCAACAAATTAAAATACAATAAATGTATTTAATTCCTAAACAATCTTTCTTATCACTAAATCTATCCCAGGAAAGAAGTAGAAAAAGCCTACTACTATAAATCCATTGTATCCATATAGAATGGTGACAGCAGAAAATAGAGCCATTTACTGTTTTCATTTTGCTAACAGTTTTTCACTACATTTCTGGAAGTCACTTCTCATCATTTGCAATTCAAAACTGTGCAATTTATCAAGAAATTGTACTAATAAGATTAAATCTTTTCTGCTGGCTTTGAGTAGAATTCATTACATAAAATGAATTTGATCCAAAACCAGTATCTAGACCACTGTTTGTAAATGGCTTAATTTTCCTGTCTGTATCTGGACAGGCCTTGAGTTTTCCTTAGGCAATAGCAGTCATTTTCTGCAAGTGGCAAGATACATCTGAAAGCCTCAATAATGTATTTGAATTTTGGTTTCTAGCTTCAAGTCAGAGAGTAAAAAAAAAACAAAAAAAAATGAAGAAACAAATGAATTGTCTTCAGTCAAACGGGAGTGATTTCCTATCCTACCTCTTCAATTCCCTCATGAAATAATATTAAAATATTTCACACATTCTTTTTTTACCCTTATGGTTTCTAAACTGTTGTGGAAAATTTTGGTTTTCCCCCTGAACTTCCAGTAGAAGTAGTTCTACTACTGGTTTTTCTCCCAAAAGTTATCAATGTTGGACTGTTGATTTTGGGGATCAAACTGAAGACAGATTCTTTAGTGGCACATCCTGTGTAGTTTCTGACCAGAAATAAAAGAGGAATAAGTTCAGTTTGCAAGTCCAGCTGTCTTCCCAGTAAATCAGGAAGCATACTTGAGGTGCAGCATGACTTTTCTCAGCTTGGGCTCAAACCAAAAGTGAGCATATTGCCAAGTTAGCTGTTCAGAGACAGCTGGCAATAACCTTGCTAATAGTGTATGTTGAAAAAAAGGCAAATAGAATGTAAAAAGAAATGCATCTAAATTTCAATATTTAGGAAAAATTTTAAATCCAGACTATGTATATCAGTCTTAAGGGAAAGGTTAACAGTTCCAGTGTGTCTTTGAAAGTCAACTGTGAGCCAAGATAAGGAGTATATGTTGTCTGGGTCTAAAATTAAAATCTGGCCAGCCCTGTATTTTATTTTCCACCACTGTTCATGACTTACTGAAAGAACTTGCAAAAGTCGTCTTGCCAATCTGTTTCTATTCCCAAAAGACCAAAGCAAAGCTAATACACTTACCTTTATTCAGGACTTCATAAGCCTTAGATGTACTTAACCCTCTATGTGATACTAGTAGATACCACTATTTTCAGTTATTTTGGATCATATTCTCTCACTAGTTCTGCTTACATGAATTCACATCATCAATTTGTTTTGGTTTTATACTCAAGTGTGTGTAAATAGGACTTGAATTGGCAACACATTTATTTTAAACAAAAATTTTTTGGAAGGGGAAGAAAGGGAATGGGAAGGAAGGGAAAGAAAAGAGAAAGGGAAAGGGAAAGGGAAAGGGAAAGGGAAAGGGAAAGGGAAAGGGAAAGGGAAAGGGAAAGGGAAAGGGAAAGGGAAAGGGAAAGGGAAAGGGAAAGGGAAAGGGAAAGGGAGAGTTTACATGAAGATATATTCCCTTGGAAAATAATATCAAACAAATATAAAACAATACAAATAAGTAATGGACAGAGGGAATAGTTAGAAAGAAAGCCTTAGCTATAGATGAAGTCGTGTCTGCAACAAGCCCAGGAGAAAAGTATTGTGGATCTCCCCACTTTTCCAAACAAATTTTACATTATTCATCTGGAACAGGCCCATTTCCATAATGTATACAAGGGAATTTTCTGAGTAGGATAGTAATTACAACCTGTGAAAGGTCAGTTTACCCTTCAGAAAGACTATTTTAGTGTATATTTTCAACATACACTATTAGTCAAGAATTTACCATGTGGCTGCAAGTTTGACCATTTTTTTTCTTTTAATCAATAATCCAGGCAACTTGAAGTTTTTTTTGTAAACTTGACTTTTGTAAATGTGGGGTTTGGTAGGTTGAGAAATCAGGGACATTCCAAACTATCTCTGCACAGATGGTCAGATGAAGCATAAGGTGAGAATCAGAAAAGCTGTTGCTTAGATACCCTCTCAAAGTTAAGATTAAGCACCTGGTAAGCATGTACAAGATACTAACCAGGTTTAGAGAGTTTAGAGAGTTTAGAGTTTAGAGAGAAGAGCTACTGGGCTCTCTTAGCCCCTTTTTTTTTTTAATAGCAGTAACATATGGATGCCAGGAGGCTGTCACTTGGGACAGTGTAAGCAGAAGATAAATTAAAAACAGAAGTATAATAAACTTTAGAAGAATTAAAAACTGCCAACAGAGCCCGGTGTCCAAAGTTGATAATGGATTTGCATTTCCTCCAGCCTCTGAATTCTTTATCACTATATTTCCCTGTAAATTATTAGGGTTGCATGTGAGAACTTCTATATAATGTATCCCAGTGAATTACAAAGGGATCTGCAAGCAGAAAAGTATATTGCCTCTTTTTAGAATTTAATATGTTGACTGCCCTCTAAAAATGCGGTCTCTATCAGCACAAATTTAATGCATAACGTCATCTGTTTGACATATAATTGACTTAATTTAATAATGCATGACAATATTTGATTTGGGATTGTGGTTCATCCAAAGACATTGAAAAGGTGAACACACTTATGCAGCAAATAAAAGCAGTTTTTAATTAAAAAAAAAAAAGCTTATCACTAGTTTCTATGTTTAAAGAGACCACTGTCCTATAATAAAAGACTCTCTTTTGTTTGTTTTTATTTCCCCTCCTGTTTTATTATTGTTAACAGCAAAAGAATTGGAGGAAAAAGAGCTAAACCAGATTTTTCTCCCCCACCCCATACTTCTGACTTACATATCTTTCTTATTTTTCTGCATTTTGAGCCCGAATCACCTCACATTTTCCCATGAAAATTCTTGATCCTTTTGAAAAATAAAGCACCTAGTGGAAAGAAAACAGTTTTTATAAACAAGAGAGAAAAATGTCCACCTGATGAAAACAACGTCAAAAGGAACAAAGACCAGTTGTTCTATGTGAAATTGTTTTAAATTTCTGGACATTGTTTGCCTAAATATATAGACAAGACCACACCTCTTTAAAAGAATATTGGTTTATGTTAATATTTTAAATTTAATTTATATTAATAATTTGTTCTTTGAAAATGGACTTGACTATTCTCCAACGCATCTATGACATGAATCAAAACATTCTTCCCACATGGAAAAATACAGAACCCCATTCTTCAGGTGAGAGAATAAAGGTCTTAGCCTAATTCTACTGAAATTTATGAGTTTTCATTTTGGAGGTTTTTAAAATCCAGAGCTTCAGTGAAGACAAAGGTACATAAAGCAGGACTAATCAGAGATGTAACCACTGAATTGAAAACTACAAATTCCAAAATTTCTTTTCAAAAAAATCAGTTTGGAAACAACAAGCATGTTTTATGCCTTGTGGTGGGTTGACTCTGGGTGTATGCCAGATGTCCACCACAATTACTCTACCTCTCCCTTCAGTGAGTGAAATTTTTCAGACAGGAAGAAAATATTCTTTCTGTAAGGTTACAGTAGATCAATACAAATGTTAGTTTTCTCCTACATTTTCCAAAACAGGTATAGAAAGAAGGAAAACAATAGTAAGCATGAAGAAAATATGGGAAAAATATAGGATTTTTTCAACAGCTGTAGCATAAGTTATCACTCATAGATTTATGTTATGGATTGGCAAATATGTATCAGTGGTTGCTGTGAATTCTGGCTAGCTTTTGCTGTCAAGAAAGACCATTTTCTGATTGATTAAGTGTTCTTTGGCTTTTTTTTTTTTTTTTGAGTCCTGACTTATCACCTGGTGCTGGCCAGCACAATTTCTCCTAAGGCAGGATGAAAAGAGGGAGACAGAAAAACATATATGGGGCAAGTATGTCAATAGAAGGAAAGGAAGAGCAAGAGTCCATTTATCATTTATCTAAGTCATCCAATATTCATTAATTTAGCATTCTGTCAGGCATATATATGCTAATTGAGGTGTTTCAATGATTGAACTTCTCTAACAAGATTGGAATATCAGGTGAAGAACTGATTGCAACCTGGTGAACAGCCTTTCTGCTAAGTTATTTTTTGATACACTTGGTCTATTGCCTCCAAATTTGAGGCAATTTAAAAGCCTCCTGGTAAGAAGAGAAGCTCAACATATGAAAACTGTGAGTGGCTCGAGTTTCCTTAGCATCAGGGCAAATGTGAGCAGATGTCTCACTATCTTCAGAGCATGCACTGAAGGAAAAAGAGAGAATAATACTGCATAATCTCTTTCTTTATTCTGTTTGTTAAATAGCCTGTTATTGTAATATCAGTTTTGGTCCATTGGCTTCTGATTGGATTCTCCATTTATTTACAATTTACCATTTAATTTCATGTGATCATCTTGGCATTCTTTTGATTTTAGACTATTTTAATCCATTTATCATCAATTTTTTAGATTTTTTTTTGTGCTACTGTCAGTTGTTATAGCTCATGAACCATGAAACTCTTTTTAATAGCTATAAAACAATTGCAAGTTCATTTCCAAAAACTGCAGTAAGTGGTTTTAAAGTGACCTTTAAACACAGTCTTTTCTTATTTTCTGGAGTAATTTTCCATTTATATTGCTTTAGCTAAATGAGGAATTAGGCCCAGAAAATCCAACAGTTGGAAAGAAAGCATATTTAGAATTGAAATTCACCTTTGTAAATAATATTTTATCCTATTCAAGATGGCACAGGTTCTGTATTGATGAGCTCCAGAGAACAGGTCCTTTAGAACATGTTACTTCAAAAGTTAATATGCCTCTAAGCCTTTTTATTCATTTGGCTTTCTTTTTTCTTTTTTTTTTTCTTTTCTTTTTCATCTTACTTCAAAAAAGTTATTCAAAATACCTTTTTGATTAACTTCCTCAACTTGGTAGCATATGGCTTTTCAATGCATGACTAGATGCCCACTCTGCTTTTATGGCTGAGAGGAGAGGCTGAAAATTCTGTTGATCTTTTAGGTCAGCAATGAAGTGACCTTCACCTACTGCAGAAATATTTTCTTCTCTTGGATGGAGTGAGGTTTAAAAATGCAACATTATATGAACATGTTCTGCACATGAAGGAATGTACTTCCTACACCATAAGAAATTCATGGCTGTTACTCTTTGCTGTCCCTAAATGTTTGTAAAAACAGCAAGTGACCAGAGGTTTCTCAATTTCAATTCAAATCTTACTAGTACTCCACTTAAATCTACCTAAGTGGACATTAACTATTTATTTAAATGTTGGAATTTAAGGAAAAAACAGGTGCATGAGGATATTGTTAGATTTCCAGTTCTGTATTTTGGCACTTACAACTATCTCAATGAACTTGCAATTGACTAGAAAGAGAATAAAAATCTCATAAGGGAATTTATGCATCATCCTTCAGTATCATTCATGTAAAAAATTAGATCAAAGCCTATTACACTGAATTTTGAATAATACAGTCATCAGATGGTCAAATTTTTTTTAACTGATTGTCTAATTTAATTTATTACAACTCTTACTTTATGGTGTTTTGAGATGTAAAATGATACAAATTCTATTAATGGAAAAAATAAATAGATGACAAGTGAAATTGAAAAATAAATTAAACATTTTAGGAAATTAAAATACAAGTTCATGAAATGAATCAAGTATGTGCTGAGCCTGACTCAGAGTCTTGAAGCACAAACCCAAGTATCACCAAAACCTCAATGCAAAATCTGGATTCAGATTTATCAGCTTAAACTGCAGAAAACTTGTCATTTTCTAAGAACATTTCAGAAAGGAAGCCCAGACCTAGTGTTAACAGGCAATAAATTGTGTACCTGCCTGTAAGTATGCTATTCTCATATATATATATATATATATATATATATATATATATATATATATATATATAAAACATGAAATATTCAAACATAATCTTCAAGAGAAGAATGTAGGTTATCTCCTCTATATATAGACCTTCCACATAAGGAGTTTTATTATTCTGAGTGATTTGTCCAAAGTTAGCTGCAAGAAAATTTCTTATATGTTGTGTCTCTGTAATGATGCTTCAACCCCAAATTTAATATAATACTTTACGATTGGTGTCCCAGATTAGACCAAAAACCTATTTAGCCCAATGCTTTGTCTCTGATACTGGTCAGTGGCAACTTCAAAGGAAAAGCTTATTTAAAACAGAGAAAATACACTCTCCATCTGTACCTTCCTGATTTCTGGGAGTCAATGTTGAAAGTATACCCTGAAATTGAGGCTGCAATTATAGGAAATCCACAGCAGGACTTTCTTCCAGGCCCTGTTATTGTCTTATATCTTCCACATAGTATAATGAAAAAATGGAAAAAGCTTCTTCATTCCATTGGTGATTTTATAGATCTCAGTCATATCTTCTTTATTTAGCCTCTCTGTGGTAGCTGTCCCTCTATTCTGATTGATGTCACAGCCCTTTTGGGTCCTGCTCCCTCCTTGTACCAGACTAAGAGGGTGCAGCACTTACACTGTGACTGTTACAGAGGTTTGCACAATGGCAGAGTCACGTCTTTCATCTTGTTCTTTATTATCTTTCTGATAATTTCAACATTCTATTTTTTCTTTAAATTGCTATTCAGCACCAGGCTGACATTTAGAAAACTGTACACAATTTCCTTGTGGAATACTGAAAGCTAATTTAGAGCCAATCACTTTGTGTGTATAATTAGAATGCATTTGGTATTTTTCCCCCTTGAAAATTATTTTGTATTTATCAACAATGAATTTCATTTACTACTTTATTGTCATGAGAGTCATCTGTGGTATTTTGCAGTCAATTTTAGTTTTAACTATGTGAATAATTTTTTATTACTAACAAAGCTTGACATCTCATTATTCATTCTGTTTCCCAATAATTTATGAATATGTTTAACAGCAGAAAACCGTGGTAAATAAAATACTAATTTTATTTGCCATAAAGTTTCCAGTAATGAGTGGCAATAGCCAGCTCACCAACCCTTTCTCTCCAAAATCAGGATTTTTTTTTTTTCCACAGTGTACACCATATTACATTATTGGCACTGAATTTCTCTTTCTTTTATAGTGTCCAGTCACACAGTACTGTACTGTCCTTTGCCATTCTTCAATCAACTTTCATCTTTGCTGCTGTTAATTACTTGGTATTCATCAGGCAGCTGTGTCCTTTGCTATTGACCCTCTCTCCATGTCAGTTACAATCTTGACAAAAAAACACTGGCTGCAGCCTGGATCACTGCGGCCCTATTGGGTTTGACCTCAGTGCAAAAGCACTGTTTACCCCTATTTTGTTTACAATGTTCATCCGGTTATTTATCCAAAGGAAGAGCTCCCCTCTAATCTCATGACAGATGATTTTCTGGCTTATCCTTCTGGTGAGGGATATTGTTGAAGCCTGTGCTTCCAGGATACTGAAATTTTAGCTGCTCCTTTTAATAATAATTCCAGCTTTTTTTTTTTTTCCTTAAAATTAGATGGTAGTGCGAAAAATTCTGAAGGGACATTTTAATCTTGCAAGAATATAAAATTTATATATTTTTTTAATTACAAACAGGCTTTTCTCAATGGTGCTGAATGTGCAGCTCAGGCCTAAATTAAGAGATGTTTCTTTTCTTGTGAACTTTTAAATTAGGAATGCCAATAAGCAGGTATGTATGTTATCTAATTGCTTATTTCCTACATCAGGAAAAGAAGCCAAAATTAAACCTCCACTTTACATGGAGGTAACTGGATTCTCTCTATAGCTGTACTTTTGCTTTGAGATGTTGGATTTTACATTAATGCTTCACTTGCAACCTTCCTGATTGAGGAGTTGATCGTGTACTATTATTAATACTCTGTCTAGTCAAACCTTCAGGTATGGGAATAATCTGGTGTTTGAACTCACAGTTTAAGCATTTACCCCATTTTACCCTATTTCACTTCTTTAATGTGCAATGTCATGGCTCCATATAGCAGGTTTTCTCTCATTTCAGTACCATTTGTGTCCTGCTATTTCACTATTTTGCTGACTCTGATGCTGTTTCTGAAATGTGCGCTATGTCATATCTCTCCTAATCATAAGTGTTTCTACTTCACTAACTTTGCATAGAGGTAGGCAAACAGTTCACTTCCATCTCTATGTTTCCCTTGTAATTCTCTACTCTAAGTTATATTTTCTGTCCCTTGAGGAGATAGAGTAGCTCTGGTGGTCAACCAGGGTCAGACCACCACAACACCAAATCCATACTTTATATAATGAAAAAAGTACACATGAAGGACAAATACATTTAAAAACCCAACATATTTTGTTCTTTTTTGATGGGAAGTTTTCTTTTGTTTCCCCTTCCCCCCCCCTCCCAGTACATTACAAAAAGGCAGGAAAGAATTATCTCTTCTCAAAACTAAATTTAAAAGATTCATAAGATCTCAAACTCAAAAATAATAATATTATTTTTGACCACTTTTTGGAAAATAATATAGGTATATTTAAATTATATTTGTGCAAATTAATTGCTACCATTATTTTTTTTTTAATGTTGTCTTCCTACCTTTCTATCAATATAAAAGCACCTACAGCTGAAATCAACGTGCAAGCCCTCTGCTGTCAACTCTGTCATCTGATCTGAGATCCTTGGCCAATGCAAGTTGCCTTAGCCTAGGGCACATTTTTACTTAGCTGGGTTTTGCAAGGCTGTTGTGGTAGTGACAATGTGGTAGGATTTCATTAGGCTCAGTTGAAATCAATTGATACAGTTAAAATTTCTAAGGCTTTTTTTTTTTTCTTTTAAAAGGCCTTCTTCCCCATAATAATTGTGTGGCAATTACTATTTTTTCTCTGAAGATCTATATAAGAAAACTAAGCCAAAAATACTATATTTGCCTAGTAAATATTTGGAGATTTATTTTGGGATGGTTTTTTTTTTAAATATATTAATTCCAGGTTATACCTGTTAACTCACATGAAATCTTTTACACCTTTCTTCCCAAGAATTCATCTTTCAAATTGTGCCGTGGCGTGCAACCTTGGGATGTATGAAAAACATAAGATAATTTTGTTATTATGAACCTAATTAAAGGCACAGTCAGGTGCTAACACAAGCCTAACAATTACAGTCTGTTAAGTACAACTGACAAAGGTATTATCTCGTTTCATATTAATAAAGAAGGCAAAGGCTTAATGAACTAGTCCTATCACTTGAAAACAAAAACTATCCAATGAGAAATGGGATGTTTTAAAAATAGGATATGTAGCAATATTAAAATAAGGATATTTGAACACACTACCTGAAAAATACTAGTAGTAATTCTGCTAGCAAACAAAAAAGTTCATGTATTTTTCAGTTACACAATATTAGTTCTAGATATCTAGGATCAGTTTCTTCCTCTGTCTCACATGATAAGTAATTCTTCTCATCTTCTAAGAGAAGAATCTGTGAACCTGCTAGAAGATGTTTTGTGATCATGTTCTTTCAGTCTCAAATGTAAGTATTATATCACTGTGCATTAAGAAACATAAATATTGATATGATCTGATACTTTGGGACTACAGTTTCCTTCTTACTCTGAAACCAGTAAAGAGCATATCAAAACTTAGCTCTTGCCCATCCCAAGGGTGAGCTTTAACCACAGGAATATCATAAATTTGGTATCAGCTCTTTAGCATCTCTTGCAAACAAAGCTTTTCTTCAGGTAATTTCTTTAAGCACTTATTAGATCAATGAGATTATTACATCTTTATGTTTATGCCACTTTCAGGATGATTCCAATACCCTGATTTCATATTAAAATTATTTGCACAGAAAGAATTCTAAGCAAAATTTCTACCCAAAACAACCTAAACTATTTTGCTTTTTTGTGCTAATGGATAGTTTTTTGTTCATGCTGGTGCAGAATAAGTGCTCCAGGTAGAAAGATTTTCAGTTATGGGATCATATTCTCTATATAACTGGCAAGTTTTCATGGCTGGGCTGCTAAATAGAGTCACTACAATCACTTGTGTAAGTCTTAACTTTATTTCTTCAGCCTTACTTCTAAAGGTCTGAAACAAAAATGGTTCTACAAAGTGATGGAGAAAATTGAAATATATTCTTTTTTCATTTCAGGTGAATCCTCTTGATGAAAATGGCCCAAAGCAGAAAAAGTTAGGATTTTCTCAACAGTGAGTGTTCAATGATAAAATATTCATTAAGTTTCAGTGAGGAAACACTAAGTATGCATAATTGCTTTGCTCCTCTGACCTCCTTTTCCATGGGCCCTGCAACACAAATTTATGTAAGCACTTTATCAGGGATTCCCTGGGCAGGGCTAGACTGGACTGAGTTGAGCTGTCCTATAATAATTTTTCAGATCCTCATAGAGCAGAACCTCTGCAGCCCTGGGCTGCATTATTACTTCCTTGTCTGTTTGATGGTCCTGGTGGAAGAATGACCTGAATTTTCTTTGTTCTTCCTCTAGGCAACCCATCTCTGACTTGGCTTTCATATTTATCAAGTGGTATCAGCATTCTTGGGGGAAAAGAAGAATATGTCATGGAGGCAACTGTCTATCTCATCCAAAGAAGGCCTAATAAAATATATCATACTTTTTAAGCATCAGTCTCCAGAGCATATGATTGCCCATAGTCAGTAATTTATGAAGTGGTGTCCTTTTGTTGGAATGAATTCCTGGTACATACATCAGTAGATCAGTCAGTAAAAAAATCAGAAGTGAATTACCTAATCGATAATAGTTGAAAGAGAGATGTGTATTTGAAATTTCAACTCAAGCTTTGATTCTTTAAAAAATCTTTGAATAATTCCTAATTTAAGATTTGCAAAAGTCCTTGCGAGCAGAGATTATAAACACATAAACCTGAACATTTGGATACAGATAGACAAAAATATTTCCTAAGATGGCCAGGAAAAAGAGAAAACTAGGACATTTACTTTACTGAGGCCACTTTCTTCTCTGCAGCTGTCTATTAAAATAATTATATTCTCAGCATAATCAAAGAGTTTCAGAATTAACACTGAGTTTTGTGGACTATGAAGACACACTGCCAAAAAGGTCTGGACAGAGGAACTTTGAATGCTGGCAACAAAATACTTGTGAGATTTATGGATTACAAGGAGAGCATGTAAATGCATAATCATACTTACTGTTTCTCTATTATACCCAGCCAAGAGACTAAGAATGTAATCTCATTAGGTTTAAATTGACTGCACATTGTTTTGGCAATATTTGTAAAACTCTATGGTTTGGCAATTAGGGAAATGGAAGTGGGTTAATAAACTCTCTAGTTTCAATTGAATATAATTTTAATTATAAAACAATAGTCATACTTTTAGGAAAATAAATACTTGAATGCCCTCACAAGGTAGAACAGTACTGAGTATTTGACACTGATTTCATGTCAGTAGATAAAACTACACCCATGTGGTTCTGTAATTCACTTGTCCTGCTTAGTGGAATAGCTACTATATAACCCTTGCAGGAACCAGGAAGAAATTGATGATGAACATCATAGTAAGGGCTTAACAGAATAATAGGAAGTAAATGGAAATTAAAATCAAAAAATCAAAGGATATGCTTTATAACTTTTCTTAGCATTCAAAAATTCCTTAGCAGATGGCAAGTCATCTTAATCAAGTAAATTAACTGATCAGGCATTAAAAAAAAATAAAGCAGTGGGTTATTTGGCACACACTGTAATCATATTGGACATATTGCTTTCAATAAACGTTAAAGGACAAATTAACATTACAGTTGTGCCAACTATGCTTCTAAATCTGCTTTTTGAGCTTATAATTCAAACCCTAAATTATTACTGCAGCAAATTAACACTTTCAATAAGATTCAAACATTAGAATCATCAGTATTTGCTTTTATTTCCCCTCCAAAAAAAAGACTTTTAAAAAATACAAATCTAAACAATATAGCACTTCCACAAATACTAAAAGGCTAGATGGCATAAAAGTGTATATTTTAACATGCATATTCCAAAACAACATATTTTTTAAAGTAGTATGATACTGCAATCTATAATAATATTATGTAATATTCTATTACAATTATAAAATTATACACCGTAAAGACACAATTTTATTTTAGTCTTTACATTTCAGAAGATTTCCTACCATAACACTTAAGTTGATCCTGTGTATTTGTTTTTATGAGGATCATTCTGAAAACTTAGCACAGAGACTCAACTCTGTTGAGTTCCAAGAGAAGTGAACCAGATTAAATTTATTTATTATTTCCAAACAACCATGTCCTTCTGCTTCAACCTGGGCACCTTCACATTCCTTCCTGTAATTATTTCTGTCTTATTCTGAACCTTACCAATGTCTCTGAAACTTGAATCTGTTTTGTTGTTGTTATTTATTTCTCTAGAAAATGAGGAGCCTAAGGAACTTAAAATTGTAGCAACATTTAAAACACACAGCTGAGTGTTTTAAACTGAAAGAATCAAGGACTTTTTAGAAGAAGAATTTTGCATCAATGGGATTCTGACAGTTCTCTCCTTCATCCCAGGAATTTTAGGTGCTTAAACCAGGATTTAAGGACATTATAACTCTGTTAAACTAAAACAAGTTTTAGTTTACTTGAAACTCCATGTGCTTAGTTCCAGCATTAACTTGTTCTTTTCCTGTTTTTCCTTAAGAAAGTTAATCTGAAAGTATATGAGAGATGAATACTCAACTATCATTTTGTGTTTTCTTGATCTACCCCATTAATTCAAAGATACAGTTTATTTCCTGTGAAACAGTCAAACATGAAATCACACTATAATGAGTTTCATTTTCCAGTAACTGTCCTGTTAATATCCTTACAGTACTTCCTAAAATAAGCTGATTTTTTCTATGGAAGCTTTGGTGACTTGACATAAATCTCATGGGAAAGATTAGCCTGCTTATATGTTATGAGACACTTCTTACTGAAATGGGTGTGGTGATACATTACAGAGGTTTTTGGAAGTGCAAAAGCAACAAGTGAAGATCTCACATAAAATAATAAATAATCATATTATTTTTTTAATCCAGTGACCAGGATTAAATCACCTCCCTCACCATCCCTATACACTAAATTAAAAAAAAAAAATCATATAATTTAAGTCATGTGAGCCAGGCAATGACAAAAGACAACCACTTTTGATTTCTGTCCTTACAGGAATACTCTGATACAGTGCTTTAATCAGATAGTGAGGTTTTGTAATATTCAAATGTTTTTGAGTAATGCTTGATTTCAACAGCCTTCTAAAAGAATTTTTTAATGGTTTGAAAAATCTCTTTCAAGTTTCTGTTTATGTGCTAAATTTAGAAATATACACTCTGAGAAATTAACAGATATCAGTTGATAGATATACCTGAATAATTGCATAATTAGGACTTTATTTTCTTCTTTCTTAATAAACATGAGGCCTAATAAGAATAAACCAAAATACACCATTTTTACAGTGTAATCAAAGCTGTCAACCATCTTTCGTTTTGAGGATCACTATCCTGTCTTGTTTAAAATAAACTGAGAGAAATTTTTGGTCTCTCCCCAGCATTTTTGGAAATACTTTTGTCATTGTTACTTGAATCACCTGTTTAATTCCAGCCTTGGAGGAGATACTTCCATTTTTATAGTTCAAAATGTTGTAGTATCATATGCGAAGTCTTATACTTCTGCTATAGTTAAATAGTCATTATCGTCTTTCACTAATTATATTCAAATATAAAAGTACTACATGGCTTTAATGATGTATAACCTATCTTATTTTTGCATACCATTGTAGGGATGTTTTATGGCACTCTTAATGGTATGTTGTAACAGATTACCATACTTAATTTACAATAATAAATTCATTTAATGAATATTAATGTGACCTCTTTAAATACTCTACAGTAGACCTTTGTTTTTAATATACTCATTCAGCAATTTAAGACTCAGGAACTATGACACCATTTTTTTATCATCCAAAGACTGTAATGCTACACATTGGATTATGTAGGGCTGGTGGCATCTATATAGTTTATTGTGAAAGTATCTCACAGAAACCACAGATTATAAATAAACTGCTTAAATATTTTATAATTTAATAATGAAATCCAGCCCCACTAAACTGAATTATTTTCAACAAAATTGAGCAAAAAGCAGATCTTACTTAAACAGATATTCATTCTCGTTCAATAAATTGGTGTATTATTGCTTCCTTCTTTCTATGTGTTTCTATCATTATAGTAAAACAATTAATAAATACATATAATTTAGAATTAATACAAAATATAGCATTAGTAATAAATATTTTATAGTCACATATGCATGTCAATCATCTAAATTATGCAAGATATAAATATGTGGAATGTTTATAAGATCTTCGGTTTTCACATACTTTGAGTAACAGACACACTGTAGGTGCAGAATTTTTCATTTCTTACTATTTTTATATTGTGATGGCAGGAGAATGATGAGGCTGGCTACTGTTTTTAAATCATAAAGAATAAATAAAAGGCTTCCTGTAATATTTGGGGAAGCTTCCAATTCTACCTTAAAAAGTCTATTCTCTAAAACTATTTAGTAGGAAGACAAGTCTTCTGTTACATTTACTATACCCTGAACTCTCTTTATGGCCCCACCAGACCAAAAATCACACCAGATCTAAGAGAACAGAAAAGTCACAGGCTCAGAAGCAAATTTTTGTTCACCACCTTCTCTACTTTGATGCTATGTCTGCCACCAAGCCCTGAATTTCCATGAAAATTTAGGTTTTAATTTGGTTTGGCCAGCTTATTATTTTCATGTATTTTACCCTTCTGTCACACTCTGCTGGGGATGGGTTCAGCTTTTATGTGAGAATTGACATTCAGGAAAGCAGAAAAACCCAGCCTTTGCATAAACTTATATTCTTAGGAAACCAAATTAAAAAGCTTTTTGATGCCAAGTAAGGGAACACTCTGTTCAGTTTCCCAGACAACAAAACTACAGCTTAAACTCATAGTACTTTTCATGACCAAATAACTTGTTTAATTACGATTGTACCATTTTTTCTCAAATATTAGAACAGCTTATCAACACAGAAACAAACAAAAAAGGCATTACTGTCTTCATGTTGTGAGATGTGACCTTAGTGAAGGTTAGCTATTTCTCCTAAATCTTATTCTAGACTTCTTTGGCCTTCTCTTTGACTTGTAAAAAAATGGCTTAATAGAAATAAATTACACAGTGTTTGCTCTTCTGAGTTTGCAAAATGATGAAATAGTGATCAGAAAATGTAAAAATGTGTATTTAATTTTAATCCATTAATTTGGTTTTGGATTGTGCATTCTCTCTTCCCATTTTCCCCATAATTAATATTTGACATTTAGAATCTGAAAATAAGACCTCTATATATACAGACCTGGTCTGAACTATCTGTATAAAAAAGACACACTCATCCCAGGATGTGCGTTCCCCAATCATCAAGATTAAGGACCTGTCTTAAATATGTCAGGGACAAGTTACAAGATATTTTTTCCATGAAACCCAGCTATGTGATATTAAAAAAGTGGGCTTCAGTCTTGTAATAAGGAGTTGGGGAAGGTTCAAGGCGAACAATTGGTCTTATCACATGTGGAAACCCTTTTAGGCCTTCAGATGAGATGTAGCCCTAATGTGGTCTAAGATGTCTTTCCAAAAGCAAATCTTAAGTACCGTGGAATACTCAAATATACACCCAAATTTAAACATAACCCAATTTGTTAAGTCTCACTCTGATATAATAAACAAAACAGGTGATTAATTGTTGCTTATTTATGTTACTTATTTATATTTTCTGCATATTATTTATTTATTTAGTCATTCATAAATCAAAGAATTAATATGGCTTGTTTTGTCTTAGAACTCCAGCAACAAATAATTTTTTTTTAAAAAGGACTTGGTTATTTTCACATTCATAATTTATCTGTAGAAGAGAGAAGTGTCTATCTTAAGACTTTATTTTGTTTTTCTTTTCTGTCTCTTCCATTCTCAGCCACTATGTTCAGAATAAACTATGTAATTCAAAAATCACACCAGCAAGCAAGAAGTAAAATTATGAGGAACATGATTTATACACAATGGTTCAGACTCTTTATCATGATCTGATGAATTATACACATTTATGACAGTGGTTTTAAGGAAATATATGCCATAAAGTCTTTGTTGATAACAGGCCTTTGAACAGTTCTAACTGACTAATAACTAAGAAATCAGATAGGTTTAGAAAATTTTTGCTTTGGTTTTTTTTTTATTTTTAATACAGTACTATTTCTTGGTGTGGTTTTGTTTTTATTGTGTTTCTTTTTTTTTACTTTTTCCTTTCTTCAGAGTTCCATCAGGAGACTGAGAAATCAGGTTTTCTGTTGGTTGTCTAAGCAACAAAAATGAGAAGATCCTTTGTTATTAGTGTTTTGTACACAGCAAAAATGTATGTATCTATCAGATTTCTTCACAACTCAACTTTGTAGAAATCTTCTGAAAATAAAAGAACCAGTCCTGAATTTGTGGTGCATACAGAGCATAATATGATAACTCAGCAAAATATTTCACACTGTTCTACTCTATCCAAGCATAATCAGTGTAATCATCATAATAAACCATTAATAACCATTACCTACCTTAATTCATTAAAGTTGTATGAAACTTCAGCATATAATATGATCTGTGTTTCTTTAAATAGCTTGCTGTCATAAGACGAAATTAAAATTGGGGATGTTAATGCAACAGAATAAAGAAGGTAAATAAGTGCCTAGGACTCTTTAGCCAGCATGTTTCCAAATACTTCCAGCTTGGGCTTCTGAAATAATTTACAGAACTTCATATCTGTATTTTTTTCTTTTATAATTTGTACAATTTTTTTTCCTGAAGAAGGCAAAACCATTTTGTATTACATTTAGGTAAGAATATTAAAATAATAAGTTTGTTTCCAAATGTTTTCACCAAACCTTCAAAGAAAATTTAAACTTGATTTTTTAATGCATACATTAAAAATTGTATGTCTATGAGACATGAAAACACTTCAGGTGTCATTCCATCATCAAGACTTATTAATTTTCTTATATTTCCCACAGGTGTGTTAATGTGTGGTATAAAATACAAAGAAAGATGCAGAGAAATCAAATTTCCTAATAAATGTACCTTGATAGATTCAGAAATAAGTTGAATTTCTTTAAGCTTAGAAAGAATTGTCCAGATTTGAATATAACACAACTATATTACGCTTCAGTGTCCCTGAGATTAAGTTTCTCTTTTCTGAAAATCTTACCTTAAAACAAACCTGCTCAATAATTTTCCGTACAAAAATCATTAAAGGACCAAAGACATCCTGTGTTCACATTAGCAACAAATGTCAAACCTAAAATAGGAAAGTGATTTCAGAAATGTAGGTCTCCAAACCACTATTTAGTTCAATTTTATTGAACAGACTTTCTATCAACCTACTGTGATTTTATTTCCTGCATATATCAGCAGACTGACAAAGGTGACATGTGACAAAGTTAGAACAAATTTTCTCTAGAACAAGGCCTGTGAAGATAATTTCTATAACATTTCATGTGCTCATTTACTTGTTTTTATTTTAGGGTCTTTCAATTACAGAAAGGGGAGCTGCAAGTCTTTAAATTCACTAATTGACATATTTTTGACAGATGAATTGTAGTAAGGTATAATGTAATATTATTTGCAATGACTTAATATGCTGGTTTTGGCTGAGATAGAGTTAATTTTCTTCACAGTAGCTGGAGTGGGACTGTGTTTTGGATTTGTGATGGAAACAGTGAGGAAAATGAACACAGTCAAGGCCTTTTCTGCTTTTCCCACTGCTATGTTACCCAGCAGGCTGGAGGTGCACAAGGAGTTTGGAGAGGGGACAGCGGGACGTCTGATCCCAACTGGCCGGAGGCCATCTCCTGCCATCATTATGCTCATCACATAAAACTGGGGGAAGAAGAGGGAAGGGGATGACTTTAAGAGTGATAGCATTTGTCTTCTCAAGTCAGTGTGATGGAGACCAGCTTGCTGACATGGCTGAACACCTGGGAAGTGGTGAATAAATTTCTTACTTTGCTTTTCATGTGTGTGTAACTTTAACCTATTAAACTGTCTTTATATCAACCCATGAGTTTTCTCACTTTTACTCTACCACCACTACAAAGGGAGTGAGCAAGCAGCTCTGTGTGGCTTAGTTTGCTGGCTGGGGTTCAATTATGATGCTTAGTAAAATTATTCTTCACTCAGATCCACTGTGGTTCAGATGAGAAGCAATAAAATACATATATATGTTACAATGATATGAACCAAATCTTCCATCTATCTAAGTAATTGCCAAACTCTTGAAGTCTCTTGTTTAAAATCTGTCATGTCTTAACATTTAAAATGCCATGTCTATTTGTCACACTACTTTCCAGGCTTGAGGTAACCAAGTCTCTTTATAATCTTATTCATATGAAATATAGCATTTATTTCTTATTTCAAGTATAGTGCCAAAATGGCTGCAACTCTTCTCCCCTAAGGCATGCTTGAAAATTCACAACCTTTTATATAAAATCAAACAAGCTATTTCTACAGCATGGGGCAGATAGAAGGCTTTTCAAAAAAGGCCCCCAAATTAATAAATTTTGAGATGTGCATTTTTGAGTTGCCTACAAATATTTTAATAAGCAAAGTTCAAGTCTTTGCCCACAAAGTGTTAGCAGAGCCCTATAGAAAACTGGAGTTATGAGGTTATTCATCACCTGACATGGTTCTATTCTTATTTTAAAAAAAAACAACCAACCTCTGAGAGGTTGTTTCTTTTTTTTTTTTTTTTCATTAAGAAAAACTGATGTTTGTTATATATATTAATAATGTAATGCCTACTGCAGTTAAGATTTTAGATAATATAAAGGGCACAAGTATTCAGACAAAATTGATGCAGAGTTGTGTTTTTGTCAGATATACTTTGCAAGAAAAAGCATGCTTTCCTTCATGCTAGACTGCTTTATATTTTGCTAGACATCACTTCTAGCTGTGTCTGCTCCAGAAATTGTGCTGTCTCCAGTGAGTCACAGATAATATAATGCCAATCTAGACACAGATACTATTTTTTAAACTGTAAGTCTTCATACAGAAATCATAAATTAAGTAAGGAAAATAAATAAGTTAAATATTTGAAACTGCATAAAATTTGGCTTTGTTCAAAAAAAAAAAAAAAAGAAAAACAACTTTTTTTTTTTTTCTCTAAGAGCTGAAACAAATGGAAAGAGCAAGTGGTTACATGAGATACTAAAAGATGTCATGCTGGAACTGACAAAGAAGGTCGACCTGAATTTTCAACCCCAAACTTGTGTATTTAATTTTTAACAGTGAAATTCAGGATCAACTAAGTCATGCTGAGCAAAGTCACAAATTAATTGGTTTTTAGTTCTGTTCTGGGGAGGGTGACCTCTACCATTTCTGAATTTTCAGCTCTTTGCAGGCTCCAGACTGATCTCAAAAACACAGCTAGCAAGTAAAACATTTTAATTAAAAATAATAATTGTAACTAATCATAAGTGGCCTGAAATAACAGCCAGCATCACTAAGCTGTGACTCATACACTGCAATTATCATACATTGAAATGGATTATTTAAGATATAGCTATTCGTCTTACTAAGTAATTTTTAAAAATCAACAATTAAAACAATTAAAATGTCTGTATTACATCTATCTGATTGTAACTGGCAAATATTTCTCCTTTTGCACTCCCTAGCTGCCCAGGGAGGTTGTGGAGTCACCATCCCTGGAAGTGTTCTAGAAATGACTGGACATGGCATATAGTGCTATGGGTCAGTTGGTATGGCAGTATTCAGTCAAAGGTTGGAAAAAATTATCTTGGACATCTTTTCCAACCTTCATGATTCTATGATTCTTTGATGTTCCTGAGAACAATTATTGTAAAGGACAGAAAATGCTATTTTAAGAACTCCCTCAGTGTTTCCTATGTTCATCCAGTATCAGCAACTGTCAAATACTGAAAGGTTCCCCCATGAAATCTCAAAACACCCTCTTTAAAATATTCACATCTATAGGCATTCTAGAGAAGGCTGAAGAACATTTATTTATATTCCCTATGCAATTTAGCAGAGAATAAACAGTTTCTTTTACTGAAATATATTTGCAAATTATGTTAAAATTTTTAATAAAATTAATAAAAATAAGAAAACCTTCCAGAAATTAAACAGTGGTTTTTTAATGGGTAATACTTTCTATTAACTTGTATTGTTTTATTTTCCAGTAATTCTGGGGGGTTTGTTTGGGTTTTGTTTTGTTTTTTTCTGGTTGGGTTTTTTGTTTGGTTTTGTTGGGTTTTTTTGTTTGGTTGGTTGGTTGGGCTTTTTGTTGTTTTTGCTTTGTTTTGGGTTTTTTTTTGGTTTGGTTTGGCATTTTTATCCGGTGAGAAAATTTTGTGATGGTTTTTGGTCTTTTCTTGTCAGTATGTCATCTAAGATAAAAGTGAAAAATATACTAGGAAAATTTATGATACAGGAATCCATTTTGTACTTTTCTTCTCCATTGTTCACATGCATATATTTTGCTTTCAACCTTTTGAGGCATTTCAGCAGTTCAGATAATGTTTAGGCATGATCAATGAAATCATAATAAGAACTATTGCAAACACCTGATATTAGTAATTAGTAACTCAAAAGACCTTTGATAAACAAAACTGTACCCAAGCTACTTTGAGGACTTTGAGTCGTCAACAGAAATAAAGCAAATGTATCCTGAAGAATCTCTCAGTTTTTCCCACTCCTAATGATTACACATTTATCACTCAAGTGATAAAACCCAATGCTTTGCATGTTGGGTTGACAGAAAAATGCAGGCAATTCATCTCATTACAAACAGTAGCCAGGGGAAATGGGTTTTGGACTTTATTACTCCCCACAGTCTGCGGCTCTGTCTACTTCTACAGTACTAGGCTACCTCTGGGGAGGAATTTGGCTTTGAACACTTGAAATGGGAAAGGAAAAAGCTGTCTGTATGTGTCTTCAGGGCTGTCTTGCACAAAAACACAAGGACAAATAACAGCCTATAACTTAATTTTAAAATCCATGAGATTAACAAATTATAGAAGTTGATTCCACTTTTGTGAAGTCCTCTGTGAGAGCCAGAATTTATAATGTCTTTCTACCTCTTTCTATCTTTTGACTGAATGGTCAGGTTATTGTGGTTACAAAGAGAATTCCACATCCAATTTGAAAAGCAGGCATCATCCAAAATTTCTTAAACACACTAATAATAAATTTAAAAGCACCTAAACCTAGACATGAAGTTCAAAGATTTCAACATTTTTGCTCAGGATGAGCAGTATAGTTCCAAGGTGAGAAATGGATATTCTAATTTCCAGTGTTTTCTTCTCAAACCAGTGCTTTGAGAAAACAAGTGATAATGTATCTGAGAGCCTAGATTCAAAATCAGGAACTGAATGTTGGAATACCTTTGAGGGGTTCCAGTACCAAAATTTAAAACTGTGATATTACATTGAAATTTAGTTATTTAGGTTTAGTTAGCTGAGAGCTACAACCGAGTGAGAACACATATAGTTTTTCTGCAAGAATCCTAGCACCTAAAGATCATAAAAAAGTCTATTTTCTTAAGGATCTTCCACACCAATTACCTAATGGCAATAAAAAGTTCTCCAGAGATATTAAGAATTAGACTAGAGAAGGAACAAAGTACTTTCTTCTAACATATATTCCTCTTCCACAAATCATAGCCTGAAACCACTTAGCTCAAAAATCACTTAACATAAAACAGCTCTCAAGAGATTAGCCTGATAAAATATTTGATCTAAGCCCCTCCCCTTCATTAAGGTCTCTAGCCTCTATATTGTAGATTCATGCATGCCTGACTTTAATATCCCATAATTCAGAAAATATACACAGGAGACAGAGTATTGATATGATAGGGAGCTTCACATCTCTGTGCACCTTGACCTGCTGAACTAAAGCTGATGGTCAGTCAGCTGCAAACATTTGGCTGCACTTCCCTGTAAAATAACAGAAGCAATGAATATTAGGTCCATCAACAGACCATACTAAGTCAGCTGTCATTTGGCCCATTTTTCACTGCAGACTCTAGACATTATTCACCCTCGAGGCTTTCAGGATCTGCCTGATAGTTTTTCTTTGTATCCCAGTACAGTGGAGTTTTCAGAAAGGATTATTTTAACTTGATAATCTGAATAGTGATCTAATAGGGGGGCAGCTGTGGCATCTGAGTCCTAGGGGCTATTTATTGTCAATTAGTATGAATCTTAAACATACTCCCTTCATACTTTACTTCATCTGTTCTTAAATAAAGGACAACACTCTCCAGGGGGCGTGAAAATGAGTGTGTGGCAAGGACCAGTGAAATGAACCTAAACAGAAAAACCATGAGGAAACTTCAAGATTAATTAGTGAAAGACTAAGGATAATGAGTCTTTGTCATGGGGAGACAACTGATAACAAAAACAGAATTTGATCATATAAGGTGCCCAAAGGGACATTGTAGCAAAAATGCAAGCTGTCAGGTTTAAATCATGCATTACCGTTATAACCACAACTGTATTTCTCTATAAGCCACTCTGGGACTTCAGTGGGGGTTTTTTGCTTGTTTGTTTGTTTTTTGTTTGTGGGGTTTTTTTAAGGAAAATTTATGCTTCCAGAAAGTAGAGTCTTAAAAATCTCATGTGGGAAAATCAGATGAGAGATGAGAAACTCCATATGCCGTACTGTGGAACTAGAGTCTGCTAGTGTCACCCAGGAGATAAGGATGTGAGAGGGCTAGACAACACCATGGCAGGGCCAGTGCTTCTGCCTGGACACCACAGAGTGGTTTCTGAGACCATAATTTGCTTTCCATGCTTAGAATATTTTCTGTGTCTATAGAGGACCTGACGAGAAAAATTACATCTTTGATATGGTAAAGTATCAAATATGCACGATTGATATGTATATATCAAATATAAATGTTTTTGGTATGACTTTCAGAATAGCAACAACCAAAATAAAAAATAAAACTTAGAAGGCTCATTATGCTTAGATCATTTGAAGTGATGTAATAGTGAAGTGTCATATGAAGCCCCATAAATATTACAAGTCAACATATAGCTATGGACCTCCAGTACAGAAAGGACTGACAAAATTTCAGGAAGTTCAGTAGCAGCCATCAGTGCTGACCCAAACAATTTCCTCAGGACTTTATCCAAAACCTCCAAGAATGGAGAGTGTCTGTCTGGGCAAGTTGTTAGAATTATTGTTTTCCTGAGGAAAAAGCTCATCTTGTATCCAATTGAAAACCTCTTTTTTCAAGTTAGGTCCCTTTCACCATGCACCACTATGAAAAGCCTGGTTACATCTCCTTGATCATCTCCCTGTAGGACCTGGGGTAGCTGTGAAATGTCCTCAAAGCCACCTCCAACTCTGCCTGAAATACACCTGCTCCCCCAGTCTCTTTGCATGGAGTAGCCATTCCAGATTCAAATTACCCTGATGGCTGCTGCTGAACTCACTGAAATTTGTCAGTCCTTTCTGTACTGGAGGTCCATAGCTAGGCCCAGATGTTGTCTAATGAATGCTGCCTAAAAGGAGATAATATTTTTCTTCATTTTCCCAGTTTATCATGGAGTAGCCCTGGATGCTCTTGTCTCTCTCTCTCTGGTTCAGGTTCAGCTTGCTTTTCATCAGGACACCCAGCTCCTTTCTCCAGAGGTTTTATTCAGCCAGGAAGTTCCCAGTGCATATCACTGCAGAGGACTCTTCCTTTGAAGGAGCAGGACTTTGCATTTGTCCTTGTGGAATTTGATAAGGTTCATGTGTGTCCATTTCTCCCCTTTTGTGTAGTTCCCCCTGTGAGACAGCTCAGGTGTCAAACACATTGACTAGTTCCCTCAGTGTCACATCATCTGCAAACTTGATGAGAGTGTTTTCTGTTGCTGTTGGTCATGATGTCAAGCAGGAGAAGTCACGGGAGAGACCTGTACAGTACTGCACTTGGCACTGGCCGCCAGCCAGAGTACCATCCATTAATCACAGTCCTCTGTGCCCAGTCTTCCAAACAACTCTTTTACAGATTCATTATCCACTCATCCATACTGCAATATCTTGGCTTGGGTTCAAGAATATTATGGAACACAGTGTCAAAAACCTTGCTAAAGATGAGATAAATGACACCTACTACTCTCCCCTTGTCCACAAACCCATTCATTTTATTATAAAAGGCAAATGGTTGGGCAGGCATGATTTATCCCTGGAAAATCCTTATTGACTACTTCAAATAACCTTTGTCTCCTTGAAATGTTCAGAAGCATGCTTCAAAATTTACAGAGCTTTCAAAATTTACAGAGCTTTCAAAAAAGGGATGGAAGTAAGACTGACCCTTATGTAGTTGCCTAGATAATCTTTTTGGTCTTTCTCACTTTTTTATGTTGATGTGGCTTGCAGTAGGGTGATTTGTCTTATGCCATTTTTCTGAGTGTTTTTGGTTTTCTCTGATTTTTTTCTTTTAAACTAAATTGATTCATTCAAGAATAAAGAAAATCCAATAAAAGATCCAGGTGCTGTTTAGATGTAAATAAAAACTAATTCCTTGTTTATTACTTCTTGCATTCAGAAGAAGGTGACAAATTTGTAAACATGATTTTTCTTTTCACTGACAGAACTCCTTCCTCTAAATTAAATGGCAAACTGAAACTGTTGATAGTAAAATTGATGCGTTTTCAAACTATCTTTGGGCAAAAACCAGCTAAAAACATTTTTGATTCTTTAGAGTATGAACAATCTACTGACTTAAAAATTCTGGTTGAATATATCATCAACACTAATAAAAAATGGAACAATTAAAGTCTTAAAGGTTTGAATTTTCATTCAATGAAAAGAATTATCTCACTAAAAACAATCTCCTTTAATTTCCTATAAACCTAGAAAAATATATTAATGGGAATTGTCACTTTACTGAATGTTCTGAAAACTTTTTTGTTGGACCACCAAGAAAGTATAGAGAGTATACTCCTAAGGAGTATACTTTTCAATTGTTATAAAATGTAATGAGTCAACTCCTTAAAATTTCATAAAGCTATTCTTTTTTTTTTTCCCTCAGATGAAAACTATTATGGGAAATCTGCCAAAGAACTAAATGCAGGGATCGAAATAACAACATTTGAAGCTACTAATCCTAAAGCCTTATCTTCTTTCATGTAGTTTTTCCCAGACATATATATCTCTTTTCTTGCCTTTCAGGTTATATTTGCTATTGTCTTTTTCATCACAGCCATGTGGTTTTCCTCCTCTCAGGCTTAGATTTAATTATTCTCTTTCTTCCTTCTGTTTCAGTCTCTCATATCTCAGACATGTTTTTATTTTTGTTTTTCTTTCTGGTCTCCTTTCTTTCACCTTTAATTTTCTTCTGTGCCTGCTCTAGTTAATTTTGTCAATAGTACCCCAAGCTCAGTCCTCTCCTGTGGCTATGTTTCCTTTTCCTCTTTTATGTTCATGAATATAAGTCAAATATCCAGGAAATGCCATACACTAATATGATATGCATATTAAGGAAGGATTATCTGGGAAATGTGAATGAAGCTGCTTCCTTATTCACAAAAGTTTGGATAAACAGAAGGCTGCTTTTAATGAGGAAATACTACAGTGATTCATTTGAGTCTAGTAGTTCAATTAAAAACATTTCTAATATAAGGTGGCGGATTTGAAATTTTTAAAGCTTTACAAACAATGCTGGCTAATTTTTCTGAATACAAAGATTAAAACTGGAATATCTCCTGTATGAGTTAGGTAAGAGTGAAGTTTAATTTCAGGTTTAGCTAAAATTAGATAAATCTTATTCTTTTAAAAACTATACTTTGTTAAGTCACTCATCGGGGTATTTTAAATTTGCATAGTATATAGTCTTGGAATAAATTATGCCAAGAGTTATTTCAGTTATACGAACAATCAACAGATTAACTTGGATAAGCAGTAATGTTAAAATCTTTGTCAGACATGCTCAAAATACACTTTAAAGCCTCACCCTGTCTGTATTCCTTCATTCAGCAGAAGAGATGTAACTGCTACAGGTGCACACAATTACATTACTTGTCCTTCTGCCAAACCATCAAAAAAAAAGAGTGAAGATTGCAGACTTCACCACAAAAATAGATGGGGTTTTCTTTGTTGATATTAATTCTCCACTTGCCCTAGTTAAGCTTCTACAATTTGTGATTTCCCAGCCCTGTAATTTATCAAGGTCTCTCTGGAAGGCCTTTTGGTCTTTGAAGAAGTGAACAGCTTCTCCCAATTTTTTATCATAAGCAAACTTGTTTAGTCCTTCAGGTCCTACTTTAAAATTCTTTCTGAAGTTATTGAAGAGCACAGGGCCTAAGTCAGAGCTCTATGGAACACTTTTAGTGACAGATTGTCAGCATATATATAGTGTCCCTATATTTCTCCAAGGATGCACAGGAAGTTTTTATTGGGACATGCTGGTCTTAAGTGTGATGAAAGACAAATCTACAATGCTCAACTTTTTATTCATGTATAAAAACTATTTCAAACTACATTTTCTCACGCTCGCCTAACTTTACCTCAGCATTAAACCAGGCACACTTCCCAAAATAAACTATGAAATAGATTCAGCTTTTTCATCCATACATCTTTTCTTTCCTACTAAACTCTTTTCTTCTCTAATTAAAACACCTTTTAGCCAACTAGAGAGCACAGCCTGTCAAGTGACACACTTAGAAAGAATGGTTTGGTACATATACCCTTGGGCTCCTTTCCCCAAAAAGGTTATCTAACACTTATTTTTTATAAACTTTACTTGGAAAAAGTTCCAGAATGTACTTTCCAGAATAAAGTACAGTACATTCTTTTTTTAAAATATTGATTTTATTCTTCTGTGCAAAGAGGCCAACTTGTCATTTGAGATGACTTCAGGAGGCTTTAACTAAACCTTGGGGCCATCAGGTCTTCAATCCAGTTTTGCATTTTGAAATACCACATTTCAAAGTCAACCATGAAGAACAAAAAATTCTCCCTGCTCTAAAAAAAAGAAGAAAGAAAGAAAGAAAGAAAGAGAGAAAGAGAGAAAGAGAGAAAGAGAGAAAGAGAGAAAGAGAGAAAGAGAGAAAGAGAGAAAGAGAGAAAGAGAGAAAGAGAGAAAGAGAGAAAGAAAGAAAGAAAGAAAGAAAGAAAGAAAGAAAGAAAGAAAGAAAGAAAGAAAGAAAGAAAGAAAGAAAGAAAGATAGATTCATGCCATTGCCCAAACTTAGGGACCATAATTTAAAGACAGCTATCAAAACTCATAGATAAGTAGTCAGATGAAACAGTGTCTATTGTGCAGCTTATAGTGCTTGTAATCTCTCACAAATCATGTTTTGAAAGCTATTTAACCTAAGCCTCCAGTAGTAGCAATGTATTGAGACACTGCAAATTCAGAAATCAGTGTCAGATTCACAAAATCCCATAAAATTTGGCTGTAACCAGAAAGGAGAACAGTAGAAGTCAAACTCATGTATCAAATTTAGCTTCATGTTTTTCAATATGATTTTATTGTCCATGTTATTGAACATATTTTGTACACTCCAAAATTAAAGAGAACAAGCCATTCTAAGCTGTGTATATTACATTCCTACACTAAAAGTCAAAACACTATTACTCTTCAATATTTCTTGTTGAAACTGTTCTGGGCATACTCAAAAAGTAACAGGCCTGTTCCTGAGGGAAAAAAAAAATCAGATTGTGGATGATTCATTAACTAGAAAAGAAGCTTCAGCTGGTGATAAATGTGAGCTTCAGTAATATTCTGGCTAGCTTTACTGAATATACTCTACATTTGGAAATATTGTTTAGACCTGACTGATGGCCTATGAAATGCCAGTATTTTGAATTAATATCCTCAAGTAAGGAGATAGCACAGTATATTCTTCAAGGTATTACAATTTAATTAACTTTTCATAGAGTTTTATTTTTCTATTAATTTAATTACTTAGATACATTGATTTTTAAAAAATACAAGTCTGGTAAATAAGAAACACAAAATGAAGCTCACAAAGAATTACAGAACTATGCTTGGTATAAGTTAATATAACCATTTTCTGCTCACTATTTGATATATTTCTTATTTTAAAAATCCTACTGTATCCAAGGGTGAACTTAATGGAAGTGTTCCTCTTCTTACCAAATAAGAAAAATGCACCATATAATGCACAAATAGTTCTTGGCTACTTTCCTGCAAGTAAAATTCTCTATACCCTGATTCTTTTGCTTGTCATACAGATCTTCACTGTTCACTTTGTCAATGAATAAAATCCCAAAACTTAAACACCGCAACTCATAACAACTGCTCAGAATCCCACTGAGAAGCCACACAGAGAGCTCCAATAAGAAAAAGTAATCAGACCTATTAATTTTTGCTATGTTTTTATAACCCCAGCTTACATATACCCTGAATGTTTCTTCCATCATTAATTTTCCCAGCATTACTTTTCTCTTCAGCTAATAAATTGGTATTTTGAATCAATGTTAACTTTATTCCACTAATAAGCTAATAATTCAAAATGTACCTACTCACATTATAACCAAAATATAAATTCTGCTTTTCAGAAGTGTACTATTAAGCTGCTTTTAAAAATAGAAGGAATACTTACCACTTTAAGATCAATTTATCTTAAAGATATAGTGGATTATAAGTTGATTACAGGGTCCATTCTTTCCCTTTGTAGGTAATAGAAAGGTTTTATGAGTGTTAGAAAGAAAACGGAACTTTCAACATGGAATATAGATAAATTTATAATTAATTAGGGCAAAGATTTTCAATAAAGAAAAATGAAAATTCAAAATTTTTGGACTTCACTGCACTGAAACTCAGAAGACCTATTTGAATGTTCTTGGTTTTCTCTCTTGTCTTGAAAGTCATGCTGCCACAATATTGAGGAACTTTGAAATTAAATTCCCTCATTTAATTTGAAATTCGGGAATTTACATGTCATACTCAGGTGAACTCTGCTATTTTACAATCAAAGAACCTCTAATATTTACCTTTTGCCAGTAAATAATCATTAAAAAAGGCAAGAAAAACACCAAAAAACCCAAAAAAAAAAAACCCAAAAAAAACCAACACAAAAACAAAAACCAATTCCTATATCTTCCTAAAAAGACATAAGAATTATCTGTGGTTTGTCCCTTTAACAGCTACATAGTGTTCAAGTGTCTTAAACACATGCAGAGAGGTAGGGAGTTTCTTGTGTGGTGACTTATTCTTAATACTTCAGCAACAACTAATATGTGTCAAAAGGTTTTCATCAGTTAATCACTTACTCTTGACCCTCACCTAAAAGAGTCTAAGACACACATTGCTTTAGGTCAGAACACAGGCTGGTTTCAGTTTGCTACGAAACAAAAAGTAACACTCAATAGGAAAAGAAGAAGGTAGAATCATGTGTAAACGTTGTTAATTTGGTGTTTGAGAAAGCCACCAAATAATATTTTCTCCCTTTCTTGTGCTAACCCTTCCACATATGGTGAATCGCCACTCAGCAATTTATGTCACAGTTTGTACTCTACACCAAATCTGAGATTTCTTGACATGCTTACTTTTAGGTGTGTAACCTTAAAACAGCTTAACATCAGCAGGAAGGATGTAATCAAAAGTCTAAAAAGCTGACTTAAAAGTATTTTTTTAAAAATCCAGTTTAAAAGGATTTTCAGATTTAAAAAATAGCAATCTTATCAAAATTTTTGTTCACTGTTGATAAAACCATGGCTTTAGACTAGACATAAACCTGCTTTATCACATGCCAAAATCTTATTCTGTCTTTTCATCAGTTATGCAGAGCTCAAATATACACATTAAATAAACTAGAAAGGGTCATTCTGTGAATTAGTGAATTAATTGGTGCTTTTGTAGAAGCATAAAATAAATTATTAAGGTTGGAAAAGACCTCCATGATAATCAGGTCCAACCTCTGATGTAATAGCACTACGTCCATTAAACCATATCAAAAAGTGCCCTGTCCAGTTATTTTTTGGACACTTCCAGGGATGGTGACTCTACCACATCTCTTGTCTTACCAGGACTCACAAATATAATATGGAAAAAATATATAATTGTTTGACCTTGAATTTTAGCTCACAATTTGTTTAATGTGACTCATCTAATAAAGTATTCTCAGTATATAGGGTTTGGCACTGGCTTATTCAAATATTCCAAATTTGCAGAATTATGCTGTACATTTGAAAAAGTTCCACTAAGGTTTTTTTTTGTCTGCACTTGAAAAATACATTTTGAGTTAAGTGAGGTCAAAATTATGCAACAGAAAATTCCTCTTCAGTAAGAGAAATCAATAAGATGAATTAGACAAATCAGCAAGACTGGAAGTTAGCAATAATTCCTTTGGAGATCTATGCATAAAATAATAATGCTTTAACCACTTGTTGAATGCTTAAAGTTCAAATAAAATGCAGCCCACACAGAGAGATATGCAGACATCTTTCATTTGTGAAGTCATAAAAATAATACTTTTGCCTTTCCTCTATGTCACACATACAGCTATTGTCTACAGAAAAGGAGAAAATAATGTCAGAGGACAGTCTACTGTAGGTTTCAGTATTTTAGAGGCTGAAAATAGTATATTACAGCAACTGAGAAAAAAATCCATTTTTTGAGCTCATAGTTTCCTCTTGGTAAAAATAGAATTGTATATGGGACAATTGAAATCTTCTAGTTGATCAAATTGTCTTCCCTTCTTGATCTCATAAAATGTAGGTCTGGTATTTCATGGGATGTTCTGTATCACCTTTCTGTTCTGCTCTCCCTTCTACTTACAGTGCAACTGAATGACAAGATGACTGGAGATAATTTTTATATGAGTGAAGGAAGCATAGAAAATATTTGGCTCATATCCTGGTCTTATTCCAGAGTCATTTCTTCAAGAAAGACACAGGAATAATATTTCATGTAAGAATAAAAATGTAAATAAATTCTGGATGTATCTGGAAAGGAATAACTAAGTTATATAAATGTGTGCATTGCATGGATCTTCAAATGCAAAGATTTTCCTTAGAGATGTTGATAATCCTTTTGCAAAATACATGAAGTAGAATTTTTTCCATAATTACTCTTATGATATTTCTAAGAATTTTTTCTTAATAAACCTAGATCTACTCTTTCTAACAGCCTTATCTTATATATAAATATATCCATATTTCTTGTGGCCTGTAACCTCTAGGTGTTTGATTTGGTTTCTGTCTCTTTTCCCACCTTCATTACTTTCTGGAGTGTTGGTTCAGTTTTCACAGATATTGCAAAAACAGGTCTTGTGGATGCAGCTAGTTTTGAAATATGTAAGTAAAGGTCAGCTACAAATGCAGAAGAAAGGAAGGAAATTTAAAATTCTACCACTGTGCCTAAATCAGGCTGCATTAATTATATCTGGTGGGGGAAAATAACACTTAAAAATTATATGCTGTGCATGATGTTAGAGCAAACATATATTGCTGAGTTTATGCATCTATTGAATTTTTCTAGCTCACTGAAAATAAATATAAATTATCTTGTTTTCACAACGTTAATGAAGATTTGATATCTTTGGTGATATAGGAGCTAGCTTCTTCTCTTTCCCCTTTGCCTCATAAATCTTGCTGAGGAAGGTGTAGTTACTTCAATACCGTGTTGATTTTTATACCATATTTTGGGGTCAGGATAATGAGTTACAAAAATTATATTGATCTCATACCAGCTAGGTAAATCTTCTATGACCTTGTATTTTCTTTTCTTCCTCTGATCCCCTGTCCCCTTTAGTTTCCTTTATTAATTTTTCTAACACATCTTAGCGTAAGCTGCTTTCTGTATACAAATGATTCAAGAAGGCTGAAGATAAAAAAAGCATGCTACTTATATGCTGCATTGCAATAAACTTCTCTTCACAGGTCCTCTAAGTAGAAGTAAGTTTAATTATGCAGTCGTTCAATTATATTCTTATCCCTGTATTGATGTTCCCTCACTGCCATTCTTCCTTCTGTCTTGAATGAACTCTGGGAAATAGTAGAATAAAAAGACCATTTTAGTATGAGCTTGCATAATAATTTCACTTCGATCTCCCATAGGAATTCTCCAACCTTAAATATTGATCATAGAAAAAATGCTTCTTTTCCTCAAGGTATTACTGAACAAAATAACATGTGTTATTGTCCACAGTCATAAAGCAAATGCAGACATTTTACTTTGTGTCACAGTAAGGATTTCATGACTTCACAATGATAGGAAGGTTGATCTTGAGAATCCAAAAGTAGAAACAAAGACCAAAGTATCTCCTGCAAATAGCTAACAAACCTATTAAATTCCCAGACATTATCTTGAAAGCTGGAATGCTATGTTCATGCTAAAATTTTTTCCTTTCTCAGTAATACCACAGTATCAGTATTTTCTGTAATCTTCGGTTATGTGATAAGCAATGACATTCACCTCTGCTTTGTTGTTCTGAGCTTTATATATATTCTGAATGAAATAGAAATTTTGGTAAAGATAACATGTGAGACAATCACAGGTTTATAATAGTGTGTCATAAACAATGAAGACTATTTTCCAGACTTCTGTGATGAAACATAAGCAAATTTCTTACCAGCTGTATTTTGATTCCTCCTCTTAACTTTATAACATGCTTAGGAGTTCTTATTCTCTCTAAGATTCTCTCTTATTTCAATAGTACTTGTCAGCCAACTGCTACAGATAAGAGGTAGGAAAATTAAAAGTAAGTGAGTGTGGTATTTTGGACACATTTTTGTTTCCTTCTTGTTTGTTTCACTTTTTACTCTTCTGGACAAGGCTTGAAAATAATGGACATTATCTAGAAATTCCTGTATTTTTCTTCTGTGACAATATACGTTTAAGGCTTGGGCACTGGCATGGGAGTAAAAGATTCTCCTAAAACAAACTCAAGAACTAGAAATATTCTTAGAGAAATCATTATTGGCAGAAACAATATCACAGTCACTTTTAAGCAGCCTTACTGCAAAAAATTTACCTCATTTTAATATATTAATAATTAGAAATAATCCGCATTATTGCTGCTAAAAGGAAGCTTTGTATTCAGAAATGAGAAATCATATTCACTAATAAAGACATTGTTATAACACAAGAATAACCAGGCATTTTTAAAATTATTGAATCTTAGCAAAAAGACTTTCAAGGTAATGTTACAGAACCTAGAGAAGAGGTAGACCTTGTTGCCAAATTGTTATATCTATTAAATAAAAATAGAAACTCAATATCAGCCCCTCAAAAAATAAAATTAGTTAAAACAACCGCATTAATTTCTAAAATCTAGTGGTTTGTTTCTCTCCACAATGTTCCCAGAGCTTTTGCCAGGTAGATTCAGTCACTGAGCTGAGCCAAGAAAATTAAAAGAAAAAAATTGAGATGTATGATGCCAGTTTCAGAAATGGCATCCTTTTTCTCTGTATTTTGATGATGTGAGTCAGTAATAAATTCTTTATCTTACATTTTTTACAGATTTAATAATTATATCAAGCTTAGAATTCAGCAGAATAAGCCAAATATATTCTATAAACCTTCCTCTGCAATTTTTCTGTACTGCAAAGAGAAATAATTTCCAGTTCATTCCTTTAGAAAAAGAATATCTCTCAAGGGTAGAATATTTTCATTACTACATAAAAATACAAAAGGTTTGTTTTACATATTTTCCATATCCTGAGGTAAATTTAAACCTAGTAACGTGGCTGAACCAGGATAAAAAGCTTTAGCAATATTCTGACATTGATGTAATGAAAAAAATATTGAATATTCCTTCTAGGTGTAAAATTTTCATCAACTTCCTTTTATCTCACCGAAATATTTAAACTGTTAATATTGTCACTCTGCATACAAATCAGTGTTGTAACAGACTTGTAACAAACACCATGCAAGAAGCTTATGAGCTGCAAACACAGATTAAAAAGCATTATAACTTGAATTCTCTTTCAGAATTTAATTTGTAGATGCTCAAATTTTATGATTTCTAGGCCTGCTACTAGAAAAGGGAATATTTGTCAATCCATGTGACTGGAACTGTGATAGTGCACTGTGCTCATGACACAAGAATAGCAGGCTATCATAGTGAGGCTCCACTCCATACTACTGATTAGGAAAGTGAGATGAGACAGCTTTAGGTGTTATGCTTGACAGCAGAAGAATTTTCAAATAAGTCAAATAAAAGGTGGTCTCTTGACTTATTGGACTGTATCCAAAGACCACTCCTTGAGACTTTATTCTGATATTTTGATTTAGCTGGGTAATCACACTGAAAAAAACCCTCTAGATTTGTGAAAACTTAATACAGTCTGCATCCCAGTGTGATAGTCTTATGGGGAAAATGGTGATTTCCTGATGTGTCTATGAAAGGCATAATTTTCAGTGTGAACTCTAGTTAAATGAATATCAAATAGAATCTTGATTGAAATAGCAGTCAGTAAATATGCAGAAAGTATTTAGGTAGGAGAATAATTAAGAGATTAAAAAAAATATATATTGCATTTCAAAAATGTTGTTGAATAAAGACCACTTAGAAATAATTGCCATAGTGCTAAATGTATATAATATCTTTTTACCCAACATAAAGGAAGAAATCCCTGGCAATACAATTAATACTATGCAAGCTGTTGATTTAAAAGGTCTGCAAGGGATACTGAGCTACCTCTCCCTCTGCTGTATTAACAATTTTGAAACTAGCCAAAGCAGTGTTCCTTTTAAAACTTGCTATCACTGTGCTACTGTTGCATGTTGGTCTGGGAGGCATTTAAACAGAAAAAGAGTGAGCTGGAAAACACCCACAAATTCTTAGTCTTGAGCCAGGCTTTGACTAATAGATCTAAATTAAAAGTGAACAAAACAACAAATAACACGACCACCACAACCCCCCCCGCCACATGCGCACAAACCCCCAAATGAACAACTTCCCTTAATAAATATTTAAATTCTTCAGTCAAAATTATGTGGACTGTAGGCTTTTCAGGATCAAGTCACTGTCCTGAAAACCTTGATTCTTTGACTGGATTTGTGATAACTCCACCTGGTTCAGCTGGATGAGCTTTTAGACTCAGCTGGCCTCATGCAGACAAAAAGCTGTAGCGGGGGAAGAAGACCCCAAAAACATCACCATTTCACTATCTGCTACTGGAAGTAATTGTTTTTCAGAAACAGTACCTTGGTCTTGATGGATACCTTCCTTAACAGATGAAATATTCTTTTGTTACAGCCCCAGTTCCCAGCGCTTCTTTAATATTATGGTAAATATGGCTCCTTTGGTCTTGGAAGAATAAACTCCATACCATGAACTAACCATGCTAAGTACTGACCCACACAAGTGTGATGTAAGATACCTCCCATCCAAATCCTCATATATGAATGGACTTAATAGGAATTTCATTTGAACATGGATTTGAAACTCTGTTCTCAATTTTTCTGAAACTCCAGCTGTTTTGACTATACTGTGTTTAACTTCATGACTTCCACCTCTACTTTTCACTTATGTTTTTATAGAAACAAAGAAATTTGGGGTTGGAAGCAACCTTTAAAGATCTACTGCAAGTCCCTTGCTGTGGATCATGACACAGTTCACTAGGTCAAGTTGCTAAAAGCCCCATTCAACCCTGAACACTTATAGTGGTGTGATAGCCACAACTTCTCACTCTCATCATAAATTTCCTGCTTATGTTCACTTTAATCATGCCTCTTCCAGTTTAAAACCATTATCCCTTGTCGTGTCACTGCAGACCTTGGTAAGAAAAGTTTCTCTTCACCTTTCTTTTAAGACTTTTTTGTATGTCAGAAGGCCTCAATAAGGTTTCCTCTCCAGGCTGGACATCCCCATCAATCTCAGCCTTTCTTCACAAGAGATGTCTTCCCTCCTGCTGAACATTTTTGTGACCTTCCACTGGACCTGCTCCAAGATGCTTATGTCTTGCTTGTACTGGTGAGTTGAGTGTGGTGCAGTACTTTAGGTGGAGTCTCATGAGAGTGGGGTGGAGTGGAAAGGAAAAATCATCTCTCTTGATCTTTTGCTGGCCACAATAATTTTGATGCAGCCCAGACTGTGACTGCCTTTCTAAGATCAAAGTTCACATTTCCAGTTTATATCGAGGACTTTCTACTGGGCCTTGTTGCATTAATGAGGCTCATATTGATCCACTTCTACAAGCTGACAAGGTCCCTCTGGATGGCAACCCTTCCCTGAAGACTACCATGTTTCTATAACAGCAGAAAGGCACTGGTATCTCTGTTTCTGGTGTAAAAGTCCAAAGGTGGAGGACATTCACAGTGCTTCCATAAGCACACATAGGTTTTTGTTTTTTTTAATTTGGACTATCTACTGCTTGATTGATGGTGTGAAATCCATCTTCTATCCAAGAAAAAGTTATTTATTTCCTTCAAAAAGAAAACAGATTTCTCTTATGTGAGTAGACCATCAAGTCTTTCAAAGGGATAGAGTTTCCCAGTACTGTGTGGGAAATCTGCCTGACTGGGAAATAAGCACCTGATCAGTCTGCTTTTTAATATGGCCTGGGATTAAAAGAGTATTTTCAATTGAAACTGTAATTATTAGTATAATATTATTTTTTCAGGGTAAGTCAGTTCAGATCCCAGTATAAATTTCAGTATTGCTAGGAAAGATATAACTTTTATGAAGTGACAAGGCAAAAAAATCACACTTTGTCTCCCCTATGTATCAGCTAATCCACAGTTTTGAGAAGCTCCTTCTGAAGACTTATCTCCTAGAAACTTTAATCCCTATCAGCAGTTCTATTCCCAGTTATGAGTACATCCCTGCTTCTTGTTTAGTAATTTATTCTATCCTGGGATTTGTGTGAGGCATTATGAAACAAAATAAAGAACGAGAATAAAATACACAGGAATGTCCACAGGCCAAACATCTCAAAGAAATGAGCTGGCAAATAACTCTCAGTAGTACCAGTGACCAGCTGGATGTACAGTGCTCTTAAAGTACTTTGAAGTTCTGAGACTTCAGAGTTAAGTAAATCCAGAGGACAATCATAGGACCATTTATATGATCAAAATAAAATTAATTAGTAATGTTAACCCTGAAAACAAGTTTTAGAAATTTTAAAATATGTTAAAAGTGAGAGGAGGGAAATATATACATGGGGATCAATATAAGAGGTAGAAGAATTGCCATTTGACCTCTTTCTCTCTTTCTGGTAAAAGATTATACAATCATTATGTTTCAGGAACTTAATGAATATTTATAAAAAGTATTTTTATGACAGGCACTGCTTTAGAGGATATCACATCTACTCTTACCTGAACATTTTACAAGAGAATATCCGGAAAAGATTACGTTAGCATCTATTCCAAGAAGAGTTATATATAAAAAGAGCAAGCTGCCTCTCATATTCTGAAATTCTGAAGAGATAAGCTATTTTTTGGAATGCAGAATAATTTTTTTCTTTAGGACTACATTTTTGAAAGTCTTATAATTCTATAGCTCAACAGTAAGGACAAAAAAAATTACATTTTAATCTAATTCACAAAGAAAAAACCCCAAACCTTCAAAACACCACAGATCTCTGCTTCCTAAATATGGTACTACAAAAATTAAAAAGAGATATATTAATTTAAAGGTTAGGAGAACCACAGAACAACAATATACATATAGCAGGTGCACTAAATATTTGTCTTTTTGAGAGATCATGGTGTTTATTTTGTTTTAAGATTGGGTTTTGTCATCAAGGTTCATTTCTAGCTTGAGATGACTGTGAAAGACATCTGCTTTTTCTCTAAAGGAAACTAAGGAAACTTTATAGAAATTAACTAATAGAATGATATGGCTTGAAGAGGAATTTAATATGAAGTAGTTATTAAATTTCAATTTATATTGGAACAGCTGAGCTCACAACTCATTGCACAGCACCGGAATCACAATCTAGGGCATTCCCAGATTTCTTCTAAGATCTCATGCAATATTTTTACTGATGCACCTACCTGAATTCAGGAACTTTATGTGGGTAGATTTAAAAAAAAAAATCTGAGTTATTCTGACTCATGTCTGACAGATCTTAAAATATTCTGACATATGTAATGAAATTTCTTGTCACAAAATGCATTCATTGGGGGAAAAGATGGTATCAGATATAAGCAAACCCACAATTTAATAATTTCATCTACTTTTTCTTCTCAGAACACAAATGCAAAGTTAGATGTTTCTAAAGACATTGTCATATACAGTACTGTCTGAAACAAGGACAAGTTATTAAATGTTTTAAAAAAAACTTTTGAACAGCATTTCTTATTGTTTTTGGTGTATTGCTCTTAGACAGGATACTCTGAAAGCATATTTACAAACTTTTAATCAGTCTTTAGTTGTCCTAATACTTTCTAAAAATAAATGTTGAATGCCTCTCTTTGATCTGTATATAAGGAATTATAGAAATTAAATATACATCACTCTACTTGTAGTACACAAGGTCCCAGGCTCTTGCACAAGTCCTGCACAGAGCAATTCATAAACCTCACGTAATGCAATAAGCGTAAAGTACTTCGTGTCTTATATGCACCAAGAAAAATCACACTGCAGTAGATTAAATGCTTTAATTAATGATTGATATGAAGGACATAAACATCCTTCTTGCTCATGCTGACAAGGTTTTTCAGCAGTACAGTGTTCTCTCGTAAAATGAAGGAGAAATCTGAATATCCTATCCAAAAAGAACATAATGAGGTACACTCTATTTCCAGACAAGTAATCTTGTTTAACATTTTTGTCAGTGATATGTACAGTGGGACTCCATGAACTGTCATCAAGTTTGTCCATGACACCAAACTGTGTGATGTGGTGGACATACTGAAGGCAAAGGATTCCAGAGGGACCTCACCAAGCAAGTCCATGTGAACCTCATGAAGTTCAACAGGGCAAAGCATAAGGTCCTGTGCCTGGATCAGGGAAATCCTTAAAACAAATATCAGCTGGGTGAAAAATGGATTAGAGGCAGCCCTGAGGATAAGGACTTGGTGGTGTTGATTGATGCGAAATTTATGAGCTAATAATGTGAGAAAGCCAACCATAATGTGGGATGTATCTAAAGCAGCATGGCCAGCAGGAAAAGGAAGGTGATACTGTCCCTCTACTCTGCTCTCCTGAGACCCCACCTGGAGCACTGTGTCCAGCTCTGGAGTCCCCAGCATACATAGGACATGGACCTGTTGGAGCAAGTCCAGAGAAGGCCATGAAGATGTTCAGAGGGCTGGAAAAGTTCTCGGGAGAGTTTGGGCTGTTCATCGTGGAGAAGGCTGTGGGCTGACCTTGGAGCAGCCTTCCAGCTCCTAAGGGGGTTACAAGAGGGCTGGAGAGGGATTTTTTACAAGAAGCCTGTAGTGATAGGACAAAGGGGAATGGCCTTACGCTCAACATGGGTAGGCTAGGATTAGATATTAGGAAGAAATTCTTAACTGTGAAGGTGGGGAAGCACTAGAACAGGTTGCTCAGAGAAGATGGATGCTCCACCCCTCTAATTGTTAAAGGCTAGGTTGAATGAGGGTCTAAGAAACCTAGTCTAATGGAAGGTGCAGGGATGTTAGAGCCAGATCATCTTTAAGGCCTCTTCCATCCCAAAACATTCTGTGATTCTATTCTATAGTGAATCAGATAAACACTTAAGAAAAAATAAATTAAACTAAGAGGTGAAAAGAAAAAGATTAAGAATACAATTTAACATGTCTATAAGCAAACATCAGATAAGTAAATACAGGCTTAGAAAAATTACAGAAGCTGGAGGTCAATAAGGGCAGATACAACAGGGGCCTTATGAAATGGAAATTTAGAATAAAAGAAGCTGTGCTGGAACAAAATTTCAAAGGTCAAAGAAACAAAATTTCAAAGGACCTTTATTTTCAAAGATCAAATTATGATCAGTTAGAAAATTACCTTTGGTGTGAAATTTCTGAACACAAGTTATGGATTTCTCTTTATTGCACTGCTAAAATAAGTCCTTAACAAGTTTTAGTTTACACTCCTACTACCCTTATTCAGATTATTTCTGGTAGTTTCAACATTAATTTTCATCTGAAAAAAAAAATTGAACTTTATAATTGCTTCAAATTTAGTTAATTTTTATTTCACTTTTCAGTGATTGGCAGCAGCTTTCCTGAGACTATATTTGTTCACCTGTAACCTTTTCTGCTTCTGAAATATTTTACTTGTATATTTTTCTTGATCTACTCAGTGTTACCTCTGGATTTAGATTTATTTCATAATGAGTTATTTGATTTCTTGTCTGTTAAGATTTGTTTTATTTCAATGGAGTTGTGACTGGTATAAGTGAAATTTTGACTTCCCCTGGAATTAATTGTCCTTCAATTTACAGATTGTAGTTTAAAACTGAAAAATAAAAGGGTATATTTACAAAGCATCTGCTACTTGCATGGTATAGCACTTGTGTTCAAAAGGAAGACTGAACTTTTATGTGTGATCATACAATAAATTTTCCCTTCAGCTGTCATTTGAGATCTTGAGCCTTTTTTTCTAAGGCTGCATTGTATAAAAACTGAAAAGGCAAGCTAGTCTATATTTTTAATTGAAAATAAAAGTTTTAGGTTGTCGCTTATAGTTGCTGCAATCACATGTGCTCATATATGAGAAATATAAGCCAAATTAAAAAAAAAAAAAAAAACAAAATGCAGTTTTAAAAGTTACTAAAGAAAAAAAAATATTGAAAAATATATTTTAAAGGGTCGTGTTATTTTTTCACTGTGCCCCATTCACTAAATTATGCTTAAAGAGGACATATTTTCACATAAAATGTTTAAATATTATACAATTTTTAAATCTATGGAACCTGTACTCCATATATTATTTGTGGGGTCAGCTCAACTTTTAAACAGGTAAGTATTTTTCAAAGATACTTTCAAGCTGGTAAAGAATAAAAATCACTCACTAGAATAAATAATTTTCTGGATTAAGCTTTTCTATTTAAGAATTCCTTTGGGTTACTGTTGTATCTTCACTTGTTTGCTTTTAATAAGGGAAATAAGGACAGTCATTGCAGGGCATTTTAACATTCTCAGTGTTTAGCAAAGTCCCAGAAATGCTCGTCTGTGTGATCAAGTGAGGACAGTGCTGTGGGTTTCCTTCTGCAGTCTGAGCCAACACTGCTGTGCAAAAAGAGTCTCCTCACTTCCATGCAGCAAGGCCTGAAATGTTTTGTAACAAATTGTGCGTAGAATGGGTGGAGTGAGGGGTAACTCTCAATAGCAAGCCGTGCAGATGTGGTCCAGTGTCCAGGATCTCAGTGTTTTGCTTTCCCATTGATTTCCAGTCGCATACAAAGGCTGTGTTTTAATTCTGTGTATGTAGACAGCTGTTACCTTCTGGGAAGAAGTAGTGTCAAAGCAGGAAGGAAGAAAGACTTCAGAATATCGTGCCAGTAAGGAAATTACAGGACCTGGATGAGAAAGTAAGGGGTCAACTGCACACAAAGGGACTTCTCAGTATAAAATCGGAAAGGGTGTAAAGGCTTGGAAGTTCAGCAAGGGTAATGACATCTTCTAGGGAAAGAGCTCCAGTGGTCCTTCTGCCCAAGTCACCAACATTCACTGAGAGCCTAGGATTATCCTTAGAAGTAAACTAGTGAAAAAATTGCTCTCACTCTTCTGTCATAATTTTAATTGCAGTGTGTCACTCACCAATATTTTATCTATCAAAATAAACTTGACTTCTCAAAAGTCTGAGTGGCCCTACCCACCAGAGGAACGGACTGTCGCATTAGAAGAATATTGATTTCCAAAGATTAGTTAAATTTCTTATGGATATACATATTGCTCCTTGTTTTGTATTGTATATGAGTAGTACCATTATGTCAGCCTCAGAGAGCTGGTGAGTATAGAGCTTAAATATATAATTTAGGTATAAAAATTTTCCTCAGCAATCCTCAGATACATCTTCACCAATGATTTATATATTTGCTGAAGGTTTGCTCAATGCTTCATTCAATTAAAAAAATGTTTATAATTAAAAAATCTCCATCTTATATTAGCAAAAGTTGTTTATATTCATTCTTGACTGCTCACTTAGGGATAGGAATGTGAAAGCAACATATTTTTATTAAAATATTTATAAAATGAGCTAGTAGCTTTCTTAGAGGAAGTTCCCTATTTATTCTGTTTGAAAATGGTAACAAGTAGGCTTGAAGGAACACTTAACCTTTAAAATAAGGAAATTAAAATTCTTTACCACACGCTGCTAAATGCTAAAGCTGAAATTTCCTTTGCTAGTTCACATAATAATAATGCCACGCAGAATATTTGTCATAAAATCCAAAGTTATTTTTTTACAAAACACATCCACCCACCCTGAAGACACACCTTAAATGATCTCTATTCACTCTACTAATGAAAAAGAAACAAATATTCTATTGTGAAAAGATGAATGGCATTTCAGGCACAACTCCCTTTGCAAAGGAGAACTATTTAAGTAATTTGTCATGCATTTTTGCACGCTTGTTTGTCTCGTCAGAGTACATGTGAACAGATTTCTTAATGAGACACATTTGTTTTATTTAGGTAATGTTTGTGTAGCTCTTTGAGCACCTAAAGGGCTATGTAAGTGCTCAGTATTATTCAGTCCTATCCTCAGTCATGACCTCTTCTATTTTTTGATTCCTGGTATAACCTATTATCAGAAAAGGTGTGAAAAAATAATTTTAAAATTATGTCTCATGTAAGACTGTGACTTAGGTCTATTGAATTGTTACCATAGAATATGGAAGCAGAATACCAGACTAAATTCCTCTTTGTAAAAAAGAATGGCATAATGAAAGAGAGAAAGACTTTCTGAGGGGCTTTCCAGTTATGCTTAAAAATCCAGAGTACACATACAGGTCACAAGTTCAGATTCAGTCCAGGTCACTAATGGCTGAAAATCACTACCACCTGAAAGTTGTTTAGCTGCCCATATGAAAATATGTTAGTGTTCTAAGGTCATAGAGAAGAGAAATCTGTATATTTAACATTGTCATCATATTAGGTAGCATGTGCCTTTTGGAAATGGCCTTGAGGATTTTTAATTCAGAGCACTCCTGTTCCAAAGCAACATAAATTAAGTTCTGCATTAGAACCTTCTAGATAAAATTAGTATAGAGACCTGGAAGTTAAAAAAAGACAATGAGAAATGCATTATTATATGTGAGGGGAAAATTAAATTAAAATTCTACATGTTACAAAACACATCAATTTATCATGATGAAAATTCTTTTGCTTATTTTAGAGAGAGATTTAAGAAGTTCTTGTGCTAAATCACTTTAAAGAAATGAGCTTGAGAAAATATTTCAAATACTTCCAAGCATAGAAGAGACATTAAAACAAACTGAAAGACTAAGAACCAATAGATCAGCAGTATTACGGCCAGTGAAGATTTTTAAATGAGCCTTATTAAACCATGGAAATTTCAATTAGGTATATATTTTACTAGCTTAATTCTATGTAATTAACTAATTAAGTACTACTAAAATTTGTCTCATGGTTAGAAAAAGGAAATGAGAGATTTGTGTGGGGACTTATACTCCTTAATGCATTTGCATCTAATATAGTGACTAGAGAGAACAGTGAAATGACAAGGTTTGTTGATATTTACAGATATAGAAAAATTAAATTTCACAAAAATCAAAGACTAGTTGATGGAATGAATCTAATAGAGGCAGTGTTACAGGGTGGCCAGAGAAACTGTGTCTGCCTCATCAGTTGGCGGTGTTCAAGATTAGATGGGGTTTGAGCAGCCTGATCGACTAGAAGGTATCCCTGCTTATGGAAAGGGGCTGGAACTGGGTGATCTTTGAGGTCCCTTCCAACTCCTAAAATTTTATGACTCTATAAAATTCAATGTGAAATAATACACAGAGTAAACCAAATGTAACTGTATCCAGACAAAAATAAATTTGAACTATAACTCAATACATTTATGGTGAATAGGTCCTTCAAAGTTTCGGTGTTCATCATTGTTTGAAAAAACCACACAGAATTATCAGAAGAGGAAACAAAAAAAAAAAAAAAAAAAAAAAAGGAAGCAGCAAACACAATCTGGCTATCTGGCTACTGGGTAAATATTTTGAACTTGAGAATTTTATTTTCTGAAGATCATAATTGGCAGGATAATATGAAAAAACATAAAGAAAAACTCCAAAGGTAAACAAAGGTTTCAAATTTCTGCACAAGGACAACTATAAGCTTAAAAATGTGACAATTTTGTGGGTGACAAAATAGTTTTATTTAAAAATTAATGACATGGAGAAAAAATTAGAAAAATATACTCATTTAGAAAATTCACCATCTCCCACAATGAATGAAGACCCAGCAAATGAAACAGGTTATTAGTTTAAAGCAAAAATATATATTTTTTTCATTTAACATACAATTGAATTGTAGCACTTACTGTTTAGAATGTTGTGCAAGTTAACAGCTGAGATGGGTTAAAAAATAAATTTGATTATTTCATGAGCAAAAAGTGTATCAAAATCTATTAAACAAAAAATACAATTTCTAATCAGGAATTCTGTACCACAGTCTAAAAGAAACTTAGACATTACCCAAGAAATAGTGTTAATGTTGAGCTATCCAGCAAAAAAGAATTCATAGGCTTGATTTCAGGTGGAAGATTATAATTTATATTTCTCAATAATGATGCAGTACTTTAAAACATAACAGAATGGGAGAAAGGAAAAAAGTTTTGGGTGGTTGAGGTTTTTTGGCTTAACTGAAGTAAATACCTTTTGGATAGTGATTGATTTATGTAAAAACCTCACAGATTTACTTTAAAATAAATTTTCTATCATTCTTGAGACCTGTTGATGAAAGATAAGCTTAAAGGAATTGATAATTTGCTACAGGATGCTAAAATCCAAATGCAAATTAAATATAACTGAGGTAACAACAAGGTGCAGATAGGAATCATAACTAAGGCATTCCACAACATAGGCAGAAGACTATAAGATTCCATTTCCAGAATTGCACCCTATGCACCATTACTTGACTTCTTGACATCCATATTTATTCCACAGCTCAATCATGTCAGCAGATTTCTCAGTGAGAAAAATAGTTAATTAATTTTAAAATAGTCCCATTTTCATTATTGAAAATATGATGCTCAAACTTATTTATTCCCCATTTTTATGATGCAATAATCTAAACTTGCTTCTCTTCCTTCCATGAGTGATTTGTCAACATCATTCATCAAACTGCACTAGTGTCTGTGCCTCAGTGGTTTTAAAAACTGTCACTTTCATCTGTTGCCATTTCACATGGGCAGTCCTCAATGGGAGATTATTTTATATTCCATTACCTTCGAGTACAGCAAAGACTGAAGCATAGCTGTTACAAAAACTTACTCAAAGTCACAAATTTTCCTATCATTTAAGAGAATCAAATGCATTTTGGTTCTTTCTGTACCTCTGCTGGTTTATATGATTTCAGACTCTCACCATCCACAATGACATTGCAGTTAAAATGAAGTTGGTTTTGGTTCTGCAGTTACTTCAGCTAACAGAATAACCTAAAAAATTCATCCTAAGAGTTATTTAAAAGAAAGATTATCTTATTTAAATTAATAAAATCTACCATGATTTGAGCTCCTAGCCTGGGTAATTTAACAAATCATAAAATGTCCTGTTCTTTGGTGATATGCTGCACAATGAAGCCACATTTTTCACAGAGATGCTCTTTTGAATTCAAACTAAAAAAATTAGGCACTAGGAAGAAAAAGGGGCATTTTACAAGGTCTACTTCCTGAAGGGCTTTTATGAAACCATTTATACTTTTAAGCCTGGAAAATTGTTGTAAGCTAGAATCCAAATAGACTTGAAGATTGGAGCTAGGATATCTAAATGCTGCTCCACCATAACATTTGGTCTTTGAGCTCATTTATATTAACAACAGACAGAAAAGCAGCCAAAAAACATCACTATTACTTTCTATTTCCAGGTGGGACTTTTGAACTGGGTTCATTCATCTCTTGTCTTTTTCAAGGTACAAACAAAAGTCTCAGTTTATTGCAGCTAAAATAGAAAAAAGCTTTGGAGACATTCTCAGCAAAAGTATCTGTGTGTATTGGATTTGCATGGCTAGGTTTTGGTAGCAGAAGAGACTGTGGGGTGGCTTCTGTGAGAAGTTCCTACAAAGTTCCTCCATGTCTGACAGAGCCAGTGCCAGCTACATCCAGGATAGACCTGCCACTAGCCAAGGCTGAGCTCATCAGAGAGGGTAGTTACATCTCTGCAATAATGTATTTAATAAAGAAAAAATATTATTGCACAGCTGTAATTGTACTGAGACTAGAAGAGGGAGCATATGTGAGAAGAACAACTCCTCAAACACCAAGTTCAGTGGACAAGGAGGTGGCAGAGGTGCTCCAGGTGCCAGAAATGAGATTCCCTTGCAGCTCATGGCAAAGATCCTGATGTAGCAGCTGTGCCCTTGCATGGAGGACCCAAAGATGCAGAGATCCACCTGCAGCCCATAGAGTAGACCCAGACAACAGCAGACGGATGCTTGAGAGGAGGATATGACCCCAGGGGACAGAGTCCTGGCAGGGACTTGCAACCTGCAGAGAGAGGAGCCCACAGTGGAGCAGGTTTGCTGGTAGGATTTTTCATCCTGTGGAGAACCCACGTTGCCTGTCCAGGATGGACTACACCTTCTGGAAAAGGAAACACATTGGAGCAGTTCACAAAGAACTGGTGCCCGTGGGAAGGACTGACACTGGAGAATTTCATGGAGGGCTGTCTGCTCTGGAAGGAATTCAACACTAGAGACAGGGAAGGACTCTTCTCCCTCAGCACTGGCAGAAACAACCTGTGCGTTCTCAAGATTTGTTTATTTTCTCATTTTCTTTCTCTGATTTGGATTGGTAATAAATTCAATTAATTTCCCCAAGTAAAGTCTGTTTTGCCTGTGACAGGAAACAATGCGTGATCTCTCCCTGTTTTTACGTCAACTTATGAACCTTTTCTTATATTTTCTCCCGTTTGTCTATTTGTGGAGGGCAGTGATAGAGCAGCTTTGGTGGGTATGGGGCATCAAGCCAGGGTCAACCCACACACTGCGCAAACCAGTTTTCCCTATCACCCACCAGCCTTCAGATAAAGGCTGAATCTGGAGAACGCAAGTGTTAGTTTCCTACCTGCGGAAATATACATATATATTTCTACATAACTCAAATGCTATCTTTACAGTGTTGAGAAAGAAGGCAAAGATGACAGAGCTTTGTTCTAAGCCAAATATTTTTGCATAATTTTCTTCTGAAGGCTGCTGGACTAAAACCAAAACTAATCATTAAAAATTTATCACCCTCTATTCCCTGAAGCTGTATGAATGGCTTTCTCTGTGCCTTCCCCAAGACCACCACATTAGTCATGTAAGAAAACTTGATGGTCAGCAGTGCATATCATCATCAAACGCTCAATGCTATTTTCTTTTTTTTTTTAATTAAAAATACCTCCAAATCAACAAAAGAATCCAATTTCTTTTCCATTAATCCTAACCATGTTTTCCCATCATATTCACAGAGCACATTTCACAATTTCTGTTCAATAGATGCAGCTTGACCTGACTAGAACTACATCAGCATTGTATGATACACCCAGTAAATTAAGTGTAAAGAAAAATTATGTCTGTGTTGAGTCAGTGCTTAGGTAGAACACTGCAACATACAGCTTGCCTGCATGCCATCAAAGCAGGATCACTTGGGAGAGCTGAAAGTCTTTCCGTCCCTCTCTGAAGGTATCCAAACCTTGTAGTGCTTTACTAATGAAATACTGTGCCTCTGGGTAGGTTTGGGGGTTCTGCATGCTCCAGAATTTTCATATTCCCTCCCTAGCATCATAAGATAACGGAGGATAACCAAAAGCTACAGTACTGATACACTCAACAGGCTCAAAATAATCTTGGAAGTACAGCATACACTCTACAAGTACAGCAAGTCCTTTTTGTCTACTAATATCAAATAAGGTCTTGGCTAGCAATGTTAAACTTATATTGAGTGGATTTTCTGAAATAGAAAAAAAAAAACAAACCCTCCAAATATTGCACATTTTTACTTTTGTACATACAAATATTGTATAATAAAACAGTGAAAATTTGGTATTGCAGAAATGACAGTTTTAGAGACTCAAGCAGTTGTGAGGAGTTAATACAGCTGATGCAATATTTCCAGAGAAGATGAATTGTGAGGCTTGTTGAAGTGGAAGATTAAGTGGATTTTCCTTTTGATATTATTAAAAAAAAAAAAAAAAACATAAAAAAAACCCCAAAAAACTATGTGCTTTTTTTTATCTGCTGCATATAGCTTTTAGATATGCGACACTGAAACACTTAGGAGCTAATACACTAACAGGATTTTACTTGCAAATCACAGCACACACAGAGGACTTGACTTATATATCAAGCTGGCAGCTGTCTTTCCATTTGCTATTTAATGAACCCAGCAGCTTAATTTGTATTTTTTCATCCTAATTTTATTACGTGGAGCTTTCAGAGGCCATGCAGAACACTGCTTGCAAGAAAAAGTGGATGGGGCATTTTAAAGCCACATACAGTTATTCTCAAAAGATCAGCTCTTAAGACACTACTCAGAACTTCTATGTTTATGAATCAAGTCATTCCAAAGCACCATGAGGAAAGAAAAAAGCTAAAAGTTTCTGTTTCATTCAACACTGCTCATTGTGTTTCTTATAAGAACAATTTATAGCATAAAATTATATTGCACTCCACTGGAATGTTCAATTACTCTTTTTTTTTTTTTCTTAATATATTTTTGTATAATTGTGGCGTAGTCAGTACCACAATTTATTTGCTCAGGATTTGATGTAGAATTTATTTTTAATCTATTACAATGCATATATAAAAAATCTTGTTAGTATAAGAAGTCACAAAAAGAAGAGCAGGACCTAGTCTCAGCTTCAAATCATGCTACCTTTGTACTCTACTTTTGCAATATTAACTAAGCAGCTAATACTAAGTACACTAAATAGCATGGATGCTTCTTGGTGAAAGGATTCTTGACTGAAAAAGGAGTCCTATTACCAACATGCCCTAATTTTTACCACAATGAATGTTTTAAGTACAGCAGTTTTCCCCTGCCAAATTCCAACCGATCACTTAGTGAGCGTGCCATTCAGCCTAGGGCTTTTCCCTTCCCTTCTCAGACAATTCTGCACTGTATCCAACCCCAGCATGAACAAAACATCAATTTTTTAAATTTTATTTCTTTTAATGTATCATTCACTCACAAGATGCTCTCATCATTGATTTGGGTACTGGGGTGGGATGACCCAATAAAAAACATAACTTACATTTTACCCCTTCCTAGTCTAATTTTCTCTCATGTTTGACATGGGCTACACACAGTCTATCTTATCCTATTCATATGGTGAAAACAGAGGCAGCACAGGAGGGTAGGTATGTATCGCTTTTTGTCTGCTGCTCCATGCCTCTGTCTCTTCCACTGTTTTGGGCTTCATTTTCCACTGCTCTGACACATGTCGACAGGCTACTGGCTTCAGGGGTGTCCCTGCCTCAGTGTGGGTCATCCATAGCTGCAGTCCTTCAGGGTGTGTGTCACAGCAGGGGGCACCCATGGCCACCCAGTTCCTCAGCAATCTCTGTGCCTTAACATGTGTCCTCCAAAACCTGAAGTCCCTCAGGAGTGCTCCTTCCCTGACAAGGGACACCCACAGCCAGAGTCCCCAACCCACAAGGCACGCCTAAGCCAATACGGGTCACCTCTTTGCAGGACAGTATCTCCACCCTTGCCCTTAGCTGTCTCCCCCTTAGCATCTTTTCTACCATGTCTACAGCTGTATCCTTCTGCATGTCTCGACAGCATCCAGACCCTCCCCATTCCCTCGGGCCTGCTATTCCTCCTTAAAAATGCACCACTGTGTTCCCTGTCAGGCTGCAGTCTCAACAGGTCAGCAGCAGTCAGGCTGCTCAGCTCAGTGTCAGACCAGGTCGAAATAAGCACTGGGCACTTCATGGCCTCCTCCACAAAGGTCACCAGCTCCTTGCTCCAAAAGCCTTACCATTTTATACTCCATACAGTCCCAGTGGCTCTGCATATGGCTCTGGATGCTAGCCACATTATAGTTAAATGCAATAGCACACATCAAGGCTGCCCAAAATTCGCGAAATCTTCATACTAACTTATTTTTCATCCTCTAAAATGGAGATACTGGTGTTTTCAAATCTTCCAGATGTCTTTTGGAGCTCACTATTCAGCTAGCTGTCATACATTCAGATGGCAATCATATATTAAACTAGGACACAGCTCTGACTTTTCCTTCCGCAGGTAGTTTTAACTGTCAATCAATCAAAGCTAATCACATTAATGAAATTCATAAATAAAGTAAAAGCAGAATGAAGAACAAACACCTGAAAAAAATAAATAACACTTCAAAAGCTATTATAAAAGCACAGGCTGAGAAAAACAAAGGGAAATTTATCTTTGAAAAGTCAGGCTAATGCATCTGAGCAAAGCAAATCTGAAATGCTGGCATTTAACATGACATACCTTTGAGAAGCTGTAACATTTTCAAGAGGCCATGGACTGATGATAGAACTGAACGTCAGGGTAGAGCATCTTGAATCAGAGACAAAACAGTCACTTTTTTACACTCTTATTTAAAGTGGGCACTATGCTGCAAAAAGATACAGCTGAATTTGAACCCTGCAAACCACCCTGAAGACTTCTGAATAGAAACCTTTGTTAAGAGTGCTACAAAGGTTGATGTAGAAGGAAAGGAAGACAAAAGTAAAAAATTATCTGTGAAGAAGGATACATGTGCTTATTTATTTTGTTATTTAAAAGAGAATTTAGGCTGTGGAAGAAGGTCTGCACGAAAAATAATTTATACTTTTTTCTTGGTCATGCCTTTAAAAATAGCATGGAGAAATAGTTCATTTACAATACAAACCCTTTCTGACTGGGAATTGGCAGATAAGTGGTTGTTCAAATTTCAAGATAAGTACTTGTATTTTCATATTTCTCTTCTCTGTCAATATCTGATGTTCAAAAAAAGGAACTTCAAGAGAAAGAATCAAATTAATCTCTTCATACGCTTTCATCACCCTATTACGTGAGCACACTGCACCGCACTACTTATGCAAAACCACAGAAAAGCAATCGATAGTAGGGAGCACGTAAGTGTAAGGGTTTGCTTAGCAAAAAAATCCAAGTGAAACTTCAGGCAGGTAGAGGAGTTATTATACTCTGTGGGCCAGATCCCAAGAGCTCTGTGGCACTATTTTAGCTGACGACTGAGTGGTTTGCCTCAGTCTCCCCAGTGTGGAATTGCCTTAGAACAGCACAAAGGCTAGTGCTGACAGCAAGGGAATGTTGAAACAGAAGCAGCATGAAAAATATCAGTCCTTCCTAGTTCAGCAATTATTAGCAGTAAATTTTTAATTGCAATGGACTTCTGCCAACATGTCTCAGCCAAAAACAGTACTTGAAAATGTAATTTTAGGGCTGCATTATACTCAGGAATCTGAAACAGTTTAGTGCAGGTGTACTGGCTGCTCCTTTTAGTGGTACCATGTCTCACTCTCTGCCACATTGTGACATTTGCAGTAGCACAGTGCTTTTGTGTTCCAAGGAGGGAACTATTCTGGTGTCTCCAGTATCAGGGTGGTCACTATAGCTTTTTATTAAGTATAAATTACTGCACATCACAAAGTGAAAATGGTCATCAGTTCATATCTAACCTGACAATAGAGTATTTTATAAAACCACTACTTTACTGCAGTCAAAGGATACACAAGGAAAAGTTGTGTAGATGACACCTGAAGATAATTCTGTGTTTCTTGCCTTTTCTGTGTGAGACTACCTCAACCCTTCAGAAGCCTGACTGGATTGCAGCATTTACTGCTGGTAAAAATCCACTGAGGAAAAAAATGAATAGTCCACCTGGTGAGTGCTTGCTAATTTATAAGCCATATTACAAAGTTCTTAGCTCTAGAAAAAGTGCAAATTTTGACACTTTGCCTGAATCTCTGAATAAGTCACTACTTTTGTAGTATCTGCTTTCACCTCACTTGCCAAACACAGTTTTTAAAAAAAGCTAGTCCCAAATTCTTCCTTCTTTCTCTGATGCTTTAATATATAAACCTATATAGAATATTTGGAACCAGCTATATTGCTAGTAAGTGGAAGGCTTTAGCATCAAGCAGTAGTGTTTGCCTGATAGTAATTCTCAGCTGAAAAACCTTTGTGTGTTCTTTAGAAGTGTACATTAATTAAAGATACATAAATATATATAATATACAAGTAAGTATACATAAATATATAAATAGAATGCATAAATATATAACAAACATAAAGTAAATAATAAAATATATAATTTTAAAAATATAGTATATAAAATGGATAAAGACTTATATAACTATTTATACATATGTTGTGAAAAAAGTGAGGAAGGGAATGATGTTCAAATGAGCAGATAAATTTTAAATCTTATCATTAGCCCATATTATGTTCATTCTGCACAGGCTTGAAGGGTCCTGATGGCATGTATAAATCAATGGATTAAGTGTTCTTCACTTTGTTCATCAGAAGGAAGTGTGGTGTAGGGTTAACTCACATATCACAAGGGTTTGGTACCCTGTTTACCTACACAATCTAAAAGCTTTCTCTAGTTTGTGGATGAAGAGTAGTACTCACTCTTGTGCAAGCAGAACTTTAGCCCATACAGATTTGAAAAATGGGATAAAGCGAAGAGAAAGAGAGAAAATAAGGAAAAGAAAATTTACAATAGAAGAAGTTTATTTCCAGCCTGACCTGTTTGAAGACAAACTAAATTTGAGTCCAAGTACTAGTGATGCACAAACCTTAGGCCACTGCAGTGCTGAGTGGGAAAACATTAACTTCTCTCAGTCTACTGACTACACTCTTAGTCTTTCAACTCACTATGATTTTGACATGCTCGTGAGGGCAGAACACTGGTAGTTAATGTGAGTAACCTGGGTCTTTTTCAGCATGCCTGTTATTCAGTCAGTTGCTTCCAAGCTGTACACATTCATGGGATTTTTATTCTTTTATCACTTCCTCTGCAGAATTTTGTGTCTCTTATTACTGAATTTCTCACATTTTCTGCTGGCTCCAGTTACAAACTTTATCATGGTCCCAGTGGACTGAACTCTATAATTTGGCACTACAATTCTTTATCCTAATTTAGTACCATTTGAAAAGGTGCTGAAGGTGCAGACCATTTCATAATTCAGATGAGAATTGAATAATAGCAGTCCAAGCATTGACCCTTGGGCAGTTTATTTGTTATTGGCTGCCAACCAAATATTAAGCAACAACAGCTACCCTTTTAGCCCCCTTGTCCAAGCAACATTTAGCCCATCCACTGAACTGTTCATCCAGTCCGTATTTTCTTAATTTTCAAAATAGAATTGATTGAATGTTTTATTGTTTTCCTATCGCTGTAAATTATGCCTTCTTCAAGTAAGTTTACAGTAAATATGCAAATATTGCCAGTTAGTATCTAAAATAGACAAATCAGTGATAAATCTTTCAAAAAATCCTAAGGTCGTATTAAAAGTTCTCTCTTTATGATATTCATCAGACTTGCTCTACCTTAATAAATTATGCAGCAACTGGACAGTATATTTTCTTTCTTTTAGCAGACTTTATCTGGTATAATAGTCAATCTCTCCTCTGAAGTCTTTCAAAATATATGGACTAGCTTAACATCTCATCCCCCAGATTTATTTTCTTTCTTGTTAAGTAGGAAGCAGTCTAGTCAACCTTTAATTAGAATAAAGTTTCTTTCCCTTCCATAGACAAGAAAATATGTCTTTGTTGTAATATTTGTTCATGTTTAGAAGTGAATAGAGTAATAAACAACTCTTTGCTTCAATGAAGTGTTAAAACTCTGACTTCCATCCTCCTCTCTCAGTAATTCTTAGGCATTCTTCAGTGGGAAAGTTCAATTAACTTCATGTTCTAGACATTTTTCCTTTATGTTAAAAACATACATAATTCAAACAGCTGTAGTCTTACTGTATGCAGTGTATAATTGAATTTTGATTGAGACCAAACAAACAGAAATCAAATTACTTTGGGTAAAAGGTACATTAGGAGTGATTGAGCTCCAACATCTTCCTTTTAGACATGTTGTAAAACTGCTTTATATATCCTCATTGTAACTGAAAGATAGAATAATCAGAGCCGTGTTCTCACCATTGGTCAAAACAAAGACGACTAATCAGATGAAACATCATAGAGACAGATTTTAGAGTGGCAAACCTCTGTTGAAATATAGTGCAAAAACTTCAGAATGTTGTTTCTGAGTGAGTCAGATATGACCTTGCTTATGATTAGATCTACTACAGATGTTAAGCATAAAAATGTGGTATTCAGTTAAAAAGCCTACTTCAACCAGTCTTTGGGATAAAAAATTAAAAGTAAATAAATATGTCCCTTTAAAAAAAGAAAAGAAGTTGTAGTTTGAAACTACAATCACTAGAAGAAAGATCGCAGATCTCTGAGTTCTAAGAATCAAGCAGCTTCCTTCATTACTCCAAGAACTGTGAAAGTCAACATTTTGCAGTAATGTAGCTGAATAGTTCAGGTCACGGAATAGGAATGAGAAAGGGAAATAGAAAAGGTGTACATTGAGTACATAGGCATTATACAAAGGTAAAATGAGTAGAGCTTAAGTTGAAACAATTAAAATAGTGCTTCTCTCAACCTGCATGAGCGAGAAGACTGTATGGAAGTTATTACAGATTATATAGAAAATACAAATATTATAGATAATACAGTTAGAGAAGTAAAATTATTATCTCCTTTTCTGTGTTAAGTAGGAAAAAGTGGGAAATATGGACTCAGGACAAAGGGTAAATTAATATGATATATCTCTGACCTATTTTGAAGCTTATTTAAATAGAAGAAATATTAGCAATAAGTTTCACAAATATAATAAGTCTTTGTATAAGTCCAGAGAAATACAAATATATGTAATTTCCAGTATTACCAGAGATACTGAAGTAGGTTTTTCTGAAAGATAAGAGTAGCATCATGTTAGGCGTTATACAGAATCACCACATAACAAACTGGATCAGCTCATCAGCGGCGACTTAGACAACTAGAACAGGAGCCACGTGGTGATTTCTTTTTTTTTTCAATTACCTTTTCCCTTCATTTTGGTGAATGCACAGAAAAACATGATTTACAAAAAGTTCCTTAAGTGAAAAGGATTAAGTGAAAAGGACAATGATGTCAAAAACACTACTGAAAGGCTAAACTGCTAGAATAACATTTTGGGGAAAAGTGATTCTGCATTAGGAAAAAAAAAGCACAGGAAATTTTTTGACTAGGATACAGTGAAAAATTTCACATGGAAAATAGTATTGTCCAAGTAAAATTGGGAATGAGACTATATTCTCTTGAAAGGGTAAATTGAAAAGGGGGAAAAATTAAAAACTGGCAAAAAGAAAGATCATGTTATAAAATGTGAGATAAAGACCTTAGTTCTCATATTTCTGGTACTGATTAAAAAATATAACTCAGTTATTTAATAGGGCAAGTTAAAGAGTTTCAAAAGAAATCTAGACAATCAGGTCAAAATATTATCGCATTGTTATCTTAAATCACAGTGAATTCAGCTGGCAATTCATTTAAAATGAATGCTGTTACTTCTATCCAGCACTCACATCAGGCCCCAGGAATTTCACATTGTAAAACATTTCATCTTCTTTGACCTTCCTTCAAATGTGGAGCTAAGGTTTACTGTGGAACCAAACCATCTCTTTTCATTTGTAAGGGATACAAACTTACCTTGTATCTGCAGCAGTATCCTTAAATGAAAGAAATATTTCTCATACAGCAAAATTAGAAGGTGCTGAGGCTTTAAAAACATTAAGTATTATATGCCTGTGGGAAAGTTATGGAAGTTTGCTGATAAAATAACTCAAGTGTGCAGCTGTTTGCTGATTAAGGATCCCAAAAAGAGGGAAAATGAGGTTAATGGAGTTGCAGTGTTTCATAGTAGAAACATTAAGGGAGGACTGACCTTCATAAGCATTTGGGATTAATTACAACAAAAAGTAGTATACAAAGAATCAGCCATTAGCAAAATGGTTTTGTTCTGTCTTTAGGTCAAGATAGCAAAGCAGACTTACCACTTCATTAAAAATGTTCATGATGAAATATGTATTCCACAGCAGTCCCTGCATACATATATCAATCTAGTGTAAGAGACCATGAAGAGTTTTTCCTGTTGCCATTTCAGAACAGTTTTAGAAAATTAGAAAATTAGAAAACAGTTTTAGAAAATTCTGAACAAATTTCTGAAGACCTATTTGTAGTTCATATTTGATGAAGAGTCATCATTCAAATGCCATGTATTTTTTGCTTGTTTTGCTCCCTTCAGTTAGACAAACTGAACTCAATATAAGCAAACAGAATTTATTTACTTCATGGAAGATTGTGACTATTAGCTGTAGAAAACACCAGAAATAGAAGTGCATTAGGATAATATAGATCGAGTTCTTGGAACAAGAAACATTAAAATCTATATTAAATGAGTTTTCACTTTGCACTCAAAAAACCAGACCTCCCATCCAGCCCAGCAGGTTACTGTTCTTCTAGAATATTAAAATAGCATTATTTAAAATGAAATTCTTCATGGTAAACTGTTTCAAAGAAAGCCATTGTTGAGCTTACATTTAAATAGTGGGGCAACTTTTTACCAGGTAAAAAACTCCCCTCTCTGGGAAAATTTCACTTAAAATATACTGTTGGAATCAGTTCTTGCATTTTAGTATAATTATTTAGTAGGCTTGTTGTTCGTGATGACTGGATAATTTAAGAGATTTGCAGGTCATTTGTAACCATGGAAATCATGTTGCCTGCATATCTAATAGACTAATTTCCACATGAAGCAAGGCAGTAGTTCTGTTTATTTACTAGCTTGTTAAATGCTATTTTGAACTACCTTGTTTTCCTCAGGGGAATTGTCACTCAATTTCTGAAAAGAAAAACAACAAAGTAATACTATGTCCTTACTAAACCTCAATGAATATGCACTTTCTCATATTTTCAGTAAATGCATATTTGATCATATTTGTAGAGCCACACTTTTTTTTGGTTCTTGTCTTTTACATTTAAGGTAGAGATTGAAAATGTTTAAGGATTAAATGTGTTAAATACATGCATTAGATTCAAAATTTTCAGTTACTGGCCTCAGTACATAGGGATATGAATTAGTGATTGAGTCAGGGCAGCTTAACTGTGGTTAAAATTTACTAGGCAACGGATTGTATATGTATGTTTCTTATTCTGTCCCATCTATGGGTCAAAATGTTTAAATCATATTAATTTCTACATAGTAGAGTATGTCAAACTAAGAGTTCTTAAGAAAAGATAGGAGAAACTTGAGGAGATAAAGTACTTTCTGGATCCTTTTAAGTCACGACTGATTAAAAGCAGTATCAAGTTCCTAGCTCAGAGGACTTAAATGACAAAAATGCAGACTTTCTAGAATAGGAAATATATGGTCCGAACTCCAGACTGCAGAAATTTTAAGTTATTAGTAAAAAGGGTTTGTGTTTGTTTTGGGAATTTTTTTTGGTTGTTTTAGGGGTTGATTTTGATTATTTTGTAGGGGTTGATTTTGATTATTTTGTAGGGGTTTTCTATGCAAGTTTTTGTTAAAGAAACCTGGGATCTCAAAGCATTTGCTTTTCTGTGATTTGATTTAATCAAGACTCAAAGGTCCGTTTTTCACATACAAGATGTTCATCATTCTATAAAGTACCATTCAAGCAGAGGTGTCTTAAAAGGTCACAAAAACCATGAGTCACAAGGTGACTCACCTATCCTCTGAAGTGTTTTCTCCGCCTTCACGACTATGATGCTGTCTTCATGCCCCAAAAGATTAAACTCACATTGTATTTTATTATTTCCATCACTAATTTAGCCAAAATGTTTTAATATTTCCATAGTAGTTGCTTGATTTGAAGTTTGTGTCATGGCCATTGACAATTTAAGTGTCTTCATCTTCACTAATCTTAAAGCTGTCTACAAGCTATTATCAATCACTTGTTAAAATGACAATACTCTCTTGGCAACTTAATTATTTTAATAGGCAAATTGCACAGCAATGTGATGTTGAAATATTAGATAAAAAATATTTTCAAAAATTTGCTTCCCAAACTTTTTCAATTGAATGAGCACTTGGGAAACAAAAGAGGAATTTGACAAAATAGTAACAATATATTAGGCTTTAACCACAAAGCAATAGTATCAGAATTGTCATTTCTATCCAATCAGAGAAACATATTTAAAAGACAAATCAAAATAAATGTAATGTGGAAATAAACCAATACATTCTTAACCAATAAACTAATACATTCCCTACTTCATCAACATCTCTGTATAAGAAATAATAGACATCCCCATTTAAACAACATAAAATTCTTCCCAGGAACAGCAGTTCATTCTTCAATACTCGCAAAAATTTAAGAATTAAATTAATTTAATTAAATTAAATTAAACAGGCCAATTCTTAAATTTTTGCTGCTCTGTAGCAGCCTTGCAATTTCTATATCATAGAATCAGAATGGTTTGAGTTGGAACAGGACCTTGAAGATCATCTAGCTCCAAGTCCCCTAACATGGATAGGAATACCTTCCACTAAGCCAGGTTTTTCAGTCCCATCCAACCAGGCCTTCCAGGGGTGGGACAGCCACAATTTCTCTGGGCCATCATTCTAGTGCCTCACCACCCTCACAGTAAAAAGTTCTTTCCTCATATCTGATTTAAACCTACCATCATTCAGTTTGAGCTAATTACCCATTTGAACACATTTGACCTTACATGCTCTTGTAAATAATCCTGCCCCACATTTCCTGTAGTCTTCCTTCAGGTGCTGGAAGGACACAATTCAGTCACTCCAAAGCCTTCTCTTCTCCAGGCTGAACAATCCCAATTGTCTCAGCCTTTCCTCATAGGATCATCTTGATGTCCCTCCTCTGGATGTGCTCCAACAGGTCCATGTCCATCCTGTGCTGGGGTACCCCAGAGATGGATGCAGCCCTACAGGTGAGGTCCTACCATAGCAGAGTAGAGGGGCAGTGTCATCTTCCTCGATCTGCTGGCCACACTGCTTTTGGTGCAGCCCAAGATACATTTGGCCTTCTGGGTTACTAGATCACATTGATAGATCATGTCCATCCTCTCATCCACCAGCACCCCAAGTCCTCCTGGGCAGGGCTGTTCTTGGTCTGTTCTTCCCCCAGTCAGCATTGATACCAGGGATTGCCCCAACCCAGGTGTAGCACCTTGCACTTAGTCCCATTAAACTTCATGAGATTCCCATGGGCCCATTTCTTGAGCCTGTCCAGTGGACCCTCTGGATGGCACCACATCCTTCAGGTGTGACAACTCAGCTTGGTGGCATCTGCAAATTTGCTGAGGGTTCCTTCTATTTCTTCATTTAAGTAATTAATGAAGATATTAAATAATACTTATCCTAAGGTTTTCCTTTCTTCAGTTTTTAAAGATGGTTACTATGTTTCCCTTTTGCCAGTCAGCCAGGACTTCCTCTGAGTGCCATGAATTTTTGAATATCATGGATATATACATATATCTAATATAGAGCCAGGTGGTATCAGAAGGGACCTCTACAGTAAATATATTGGAACAAATGTGACTGGCAAAAGAGGAGTAACCTTGACCACCCTGTCTTGGGAAAATTTCATTGAGGTGCAATTGAATAGCAGGTCTACAACATTAATGAAGTCAATTTTTATAAACTGTACTAAGCAATGGACACAAATATTAGTTAAATATGAAATAACTTGTGCTAAGTTTCATAGCAAATTTCAAGCAATATATCAACTGGAAAATATACTCAATGGAATTCTATGACAATTAGACTGACGCATTTCAATAATATACAGTACATGAATGAGAGATGATACATGCTCTGTTTTTTTCTCTTTCAGGTATAAAGAGAACTTAGATAACAAGCTCATATAAAGATGTCTAAATCTGCATGAAAAAAAATACTGCAATGTGAATTGACCCAATGTGATAATCACCTTTTTTCTGCCTCTAATATTACGAAAAACAGTTATGACTTACCTAGCTACATACATGATGTCATTTTTGGACCCTATAGAGAAAAGTTAATTTTTTTCATGCTGCCACAGAGAATTCAGGGAGAAGGAGGAAGACTGGGCAAAGTCAGAGAGATTTCAGACTATGTAGGAAGGCTGCTTGAGTACTGTGTCCTCTACTCATAACCAAACTGGACAAAGCCCTGAGTAATTAGATGTCCCCTGAGATCTAACTGTGCTGACCAAGAGTTTGAACTAGAGTATCATGAAGTCCTTTCCAGCCTGAGAAATCCTGTGACAGGATTATTTACAGGATATTCCTATTATTTATAGGATATTCACCTATAAAATCCCTTTATAGGATCCTATAAAAGAAGTGAGGTCAATCAGAGACCAAGAGATGAAGCTTCTGGAAAATATGTCAGACTGACATGTGTGGCTTCAGCCTCAAGCAATTGGATGCTTCTTTGAATAGTGAGATTGTACTTACTGTATTGCTATTATTCCTTGATTTATATGTCTTTCTTTCCTGTCACTGTATTAGTCTGAGAAACATGTGATCTTTCCTTCCCTCGCTCTCTCACTAATCTGCTGTAGTATGTCCTACTGATTGTCTTGTCTCCCAAAAATTACCTGAGGGCCTTCCCAGTAGCCACTGTTCTCCTGATGAGAAAAGAAAAAAAAAAGGATTGAGACGTGGCTGATGGAAGACAGGACTGGAAGCAATGCCTAAACCACTATATTTTCCACTGACATTTTCATCTTAATATCTATCTCAAATATTCACTGTGTATATAAGGGAACAGGGATGAGTAGTCAATATTTTCATAATTTCTATATCATAATATAATTTTCTTATATTACTCATTTTTGTGTAAATAGTGAATTAATAATTAAAGTCTATTTTATAAGTCTGAAAAAAAAAATAATTTATGTGTTTCCTCTCTTTTACTTTTGCACAAAATTAAACTTCTGAGACTTGAATCTTTTCAGTCCTGAGACAGAAAACATCTTTACCCATTTTAAGGAAAGTTTAAAGTTTTGAACTTTAACCATAGTGGAATTGTTACCAAATTTCTCTGTTCGGTATATCTCTGCTGGACCAGCTCCCACTTGCAATCATATGTATAATTTCTCTTCCCTTTGTACTCACATAATATTGTAGGAGATACTACAGGAAATATGCCATATAACATTATTATCCCTTAGAAAATCAAGCCCCATGTATTGCTTTTTCCTTAGCTCAATTAGAAGATGATTATGAAATTAGTAACTGGAAATGGGTTAAATTTCTTATTAACAATGACACTCCATTTATTTTTGTGCCAAATTTACTATAACATAAAAAAATTACTTAACACTGTTGGAAAACTTTTTTCTCGCACTGCTTCTTATGCATGGAGTGATCCCAAACTGTATTCATGAAGATTCACATTATCTACATCTAAGTTTTCTGTAAGACTTATTCCTCTGCTGGCATCAAAAGAACATTGACTATTCATACCTGCTGAAAAGGAGAAATGTCAATTTCAAATAATTTAGATGTGTTAGGTTTAACAGATCAGGCTACTGGTGAAACAAGAGGAAATGGCCTTAAGCTGTTCCAGGAGAGCTTCAGGTTGGACATTGGGAAGGATTTTTCCAGTGAAGGGTGGTCAGGCATTAGAATGAGCTACCCAGGGAGTGGTGAAACACTACAAAGTGATGTTGTTAAAATACCAGATTCAATTATTTGGTTTTTTTTTCTCCCCAATCTTAATGATTCTATGTAACTAATATTCTAGAATATTAAAACAAGTTACATGTATAATCTCATGGGTTTTGACTCACTTGGCATTATTGTATTGATTTGCAATGCCTTTATGGTCTTTTTACTATCTTTGATCACAGTTTAATACCTAACATGGTAAGGTCATACAGAGCCTCTGTAATATAATTTCTTAACTCCACTTCTTACCAGTAAATATTTTGTCTTAAATGTCCTTTAAAAGGATTAGCTTCACACTTCCAGCAAAATGAGTGTTCTGAAGAGGAATTTTAAATATTCACTAAAAAATAAATCCAAATCTTAATATTTTTAGATATTTGATTTTTTAAATTGTAATGAAATATGCCTTTCAAGTGATTCAAGACATGCTCTGTGATATGGCTTTTCTTGAATAGTTCTGATGGAGAAGAAAGTGAATGTTATTTTGCCACTGCCTGCCAGAGCCTGGGCTAGCTCTCCGTTGTTCCAGAGCAATGACGAGAGTGGGGAACTGCCCTGGCTGGGGCAAAGCCACAGGCAGGACCTTTAGAGCCCTCACAGCTCTGAACAAAGAAGAGGTGCTCCAATGCGGCAAGGCAGGGACTGGGCAAAGAAGCAAGAGGAGACTCTCCAGCCTTGAAGCCCCAACACAACTTTAATGAGGTTGAAGACGCCAGGACAAGGAGGGGCCAGAGCACCACTGTGCACAGGTTTTTAAAACATAGCAAACCAGGGCGATGTACACAAAATGAGAACCAATAAGGGGATGACACTAGAGGTAGATTTTTGGGGTAACCGCCAGCCAGGATGTGGGGAGGAGAGAAGGCTCAGTTAGGGATTGGTTCAGGGAATGAATGGCAGTGAATGTTCTAGAACAAGGGGCAGGGTTGCCTTGATAGGCAGGGTAGAAGGGACAAGGTTGCCTTGTTAGGCAGGGAAAGGTCTGGAACAAGGGGAGGGGATACCTTGAGGGATGGCTGGAACGGAGGGCACAACATAGGGAGAAACCCACTTGGGGAAAACATGGGGGATAAAAGAACAAACCATTTAACAATCAACTTAATAAAACTTAATAAAATAAACATGAACCACAACATTATTGAATATGAAATTAAAAATGGAAAAACAATAAGGCAAGTACAAAAAAAGTTAGCAAACTAAAACAGCAAAGAAACAATAGGAATCCAAAGGGAAAAAAAAACCTGACACCATTATCTGAAGAAAATGTGGAATTAAATTAAGTACAAGAAAGTGAAAACTTACTATGTGTCTTCACCATAGGTACTATATGGCTATTTCTGAGGCTTTATAAGGATAATAAAAGTGTATGTTACATATTACAAAATAAATCAAATTAAGTCAAAACTTCCTGATGTCAGAGAAATAATAAAAGAGAAAATAATGAGCTGAAATAGAAAGTTTAAAATTCCAAGTACATTTCACTGAAAAAGAGAATATGTTTGTTTTCCAACAGAATCCTGATAGATTGACCTAATGACTACAATTAAAAAGATGAGGTTTTCCTTTGATTGATTGAATGAATATTTTAATGTGAACAGTAACAATAACAATAACAATAACAATAATAATAATAATAGCAAATGCCTGTTTTAATCGGTTTTCTTCTCCATATAATTTCTGTTGTATTTTATGCTAGTAAGAACAACTTGAGGACAAAAATACTGTGTTCAGATTAGTTTATATGTCACAAGAATTCCTTCTTTAGTATGTGTTCTGCAATAGAGATAAGAACTCTGTTGGGATATGGGTACTTCAGAAATTATCTCATACACAGAAAGAACTGGGTTGAATTAGATCTAACTAGAGATTATTCAAGAAATAGAAACCTCCAGATAACTTTGTGCTGAGAGTTTTTTGCTTTCAAACTTGTTATTATGGGCATAAAGTATGATTTACAAAGAGAAATCAGGGAGCTGCAAAGATTTAAATACAAATATAATTAGAGTTTTCAATGACTCCTATGTATACTAGGTAAAATGCAAGTTAAGCTGTGGGTGTTAGATTTTTATACAGTATAATTTACTTTTTCTTGGAGGATCAGACACACCACAAGGAAAAAAGGCAACTCCTGCTCTAATCTTGCCTATCACACTAGCTTTAGTTCAAAACATATTTTTCAAGTTCATCTCTACAGTAAGATTTCAGAAAACTTCCCACATCTTTTCACCTTCCTTTCCCTTCCTCTTTCTCAGTACATCCCAATTGCTCCTGAAAGAAAACCATTTTTAGGAAAGGAACTGTGAAACCCTCTGAAAGTTGCAACCAGACAGCTGGAAGGGTTGAGGGGTAGTATTCTAGAGAGCACAATAAAATTAACTTTTCAGATTAACCTTCAAGTTGATATTTGGTGGACACAATTATCAAAATATATTTCAGTTCTGCATCTTGTAGGAAGAAAAAGATTGACAAAGTTCAATGAAAACGGGAGCTAGATATGTGTGAGAAAGATAATTACAAAATTGAAATGGTAGTATAGATGAGTCTTAAAATCGACTTTATTCATGGGTGAAATAGGCCTCAAAAAAAATACAAGTTGCATCCATGAAAGATGAAACAGAGCATAAACCTGGAAATTCAGATTTAAACCCATAATGTCAGGTCAAGAAGCATGTCAAGAATCTGTATATTTCAGTTGTAAAGGCTCAAAATAAAATCTTTTCAAACATATCAAAAGCAGAAGGCTTGTCAGAGAGTGAAAGGTATCAGCAGATGATGAAAGAACATGAGGAACACTCATACAATAAGTTTGCATGAGAAAACTGCAGAATAAAGAAGTGAATTTCAAAAATTGTGCTCAATCCAGAGATAATTCAGAAGATTCTCAAATCTGGTCTTAATTTTGCAACATGTATTTGAGAAAGTACTTTCAACTAAGTGAGATTTAAAAAACCCAGAAGTGTGTATAAGCAAGAACAGTGAACTGAATAAAATTAAATAATTTTCAACAAACTTTTAGAGAACTCTGATATGAAGCTATGAGGATTTTACTACCGTGTGTATCCTATTTCTTTAATCAATAGGCAGAGGAATGAAGGAGAAAAATATGAAAAAAACATGTAAAACTGTGAAAACTAAGGAGTTAACTGATATGTATCAATCTAACTTACAAAGCCTATGCAAAAAAAGGAACTAATAAACACAGGATAAATAAAGAATATTGATAAAAAGTTTATATGGGATTTGCAAAGGAAAAATATACCTTACACATTTTTCTGCTTTTTCAAAGTATCACTTAGAAGGTGGATAAGAATGATGTAATTATATTTCGATTTTCAAAAACCTTTAACACACTTTCACATGAATTTCTTCAATTTGGACATTGGTTGCTCAATATATGCCTAAATGTTTGGAAACTATAAATAACAAGGCAGAGATATTTCCAAATAATTCAAAATAACTCTACATAGTCAAAATCAAAAGTGTCTGTAAGGAGCTCAAGAGGATTTCTCCACAGTCAGTGACTCAAGGATGAAAAAACATATTAAATGCAAAAAAATTAAGCATAGAATAATGCACACAAAAGGAAAACAAAAGCACCTACAAAACTTAGTTATAGTGGAAATCTCTAATTTGGGTATGCAGATAGAAGGCTCCAGCCAATATGGACAGGTCTCTGGGAAAGTATATTACCCATAGATGACTTGAATAAATACTGCAATCTGTAATGTTGCATTAAAAATATTATCTGTGATTTAAAACCAGATTATGGCAGAACTAGAAAAAAATGTTATAAAAAACAATTAAACATATGTTATCTCACCCATATAAAGTGCAACTGAGTCTGAAAAAGTATGACTGAGGAAAAATAGCATCAAGATCTGTATGATTTTGAAAAAGAAATGGTAAATATGATTATGAATCATATTATCTTTATTTTAACATTTTAATTATGGATTTTCATCAAAAGTTCATCAGATATACAGTAAACACTGTTTGTCTCACACAGCGCTGTGCTGAATGCAGTGTTGAGTTCTTTGTTATAGTAATTTTGGAGGTCAGATGTGCAAGTGTATTCAGAAAACAGATTTAAAACACCTCAGGCATTTAGGCCAATAGTGAATATTAAATCCTACACTTCAGGTGTAATTTTTACAGGCAGATTTTAAATATCTAATTACCAGAAATCAAGAGTTGAATAAAAGATGGATCACCCAGTGCTTCCTACATTTCCTAAGCATTGGTGTTACTTCCAAGGACCAGATGCCAAAATGTGTTTAACTTTGGTTGGATTCCATAGAGCAGTTACTGCATTCCTTGTCTAATATAATATATGCAAAGCATGAAATAAGAGTTAAACATGGTCAAATATTTAATATTTGCTGTCTATGTCCTTTTAACCACTTGAAAATTCTCTTTTAACTGTTCCGTCTATGCAAACCTTAAGTCCTGAAGCTATTAAAGAATTTTGTACCTTAGACTTGTACCACAATTCCTCCCTTTCATGACATGATGAAAGAGATATCTATTTTAGGGTGAAATGTGCTACTCTGAGGATGTTGGTGTTTACAGCAAAGGAAATCTAAGGAAACTATCATAGATTTAGGCAGCTAATTTTTTGAATATTTATACAATATAAAATTAAGCTCATTCACTAAAACTTGTGTCTTGAAGTTAAGATTGTTACCTATTTAGTATAAAATGAAAAAAACAAATGTATCTATTGCTCTTGCAACAATCACCTGGTTGTCTAAATGGCAAAAAAAAATTTAAATATTCAAAAGAAAATAATCTAAATTATTTGTACTTACTACACTGTAGTCACATGAACTATTACATACCTTGCTTTTAATTTTTTCCCTGTTACACATTGGAGAACTAAAAAATCTAGTTTGCATTGACTCAAGACGAATCATCATGAAAGTGTAATGTTATGAAATGTGTTCTTCACAACCTATCGTAAAATTCACTCTTGGGAATGAAAGTTCTAAAAACCACAGGACACTCTAAGTGCTGCAGTTTTGACAGCCCTTTTATCTTTACATACATCTGTATCTTGCAGAGCAGTAAATTTTGAATAATCTATGTCATGGCACATGCCATGAATGATACTGTAAATCAGTGAAGTTCTTCATTGTTAAATGCTAGTATTTCTAAGTGAATATAACCTGTCAGCCCTGAGAGGGAAAGAAAATTGCTACTATTTTCAGAGGAATGACAGAATTGTGTTTGATGGAAAACACTTCTAGAGGACAGTTACACCAACATGCCCAGTCAGAGTAAGGCTATCACTCACATGCAGCAAGTTATGGCTGTAAAATGGTCTAGGTACTGTTTCTTTACTAAACACATACAAATCCAGAATGATAATCCCTGTGGCTATATCTGTATTAGCAAGTATGATCAGCAAAAGGCTTCACAGATAGCATGTAGCACTGGTCTACAATAATCCACTGTATTCCATAGTTATCCCATTGCCTGGCACAATTTTTGGCTCACACCCTTGTTTACAAAAACTGCAATGTAAAACTGCAGCTACATTAATGATCCGATCAGAAGACTACAGAGGGCTTGAAGTAATCAAATAGGTAAAAAAGATGAGACAGTTCTCTTTGGGAAGGAGGGAGAATTTGGCGGTATAGATTCAAATTGTATTGTCAAACTTGCTCTTGGTTAGAGAGATGAGCCTTTGGGTTTTTCCAGCTAGCAGAATATGCTCAATCAGCTGATTATTCAAGTAACAAGAGAATTCCTTTTCCCCATTACCAAAAGTAATAGTCTTCTGTTCCATTAAAATACTGTGATTAAACAGTGCTTGCTGACTCAGTGTATTTGCTATGGAGTTTGAATGAGATTAGTACCATTTTCCACTGCACAAGTGACTATTTTGTGTATCTGTATATGTGTGTGTTGTAGATCTTCACTGTCATTTCTTACAAGGTAGTATTTTGCTGTTTGTGGGAAAATGGTTGTACCAGTTAATGCTGTTTGGAGAGAGGATAAATATATGCTAAGGGCTGCCAAGATTCTCTGTTTCTTCTTGCATGGGGACAGTTTTATCCTGACACAATCCTTTAAATAACAGTACTCTTAGTAGTAGAATTGTTTGCAATAAATATAGAAGAAATACAAGGCCTTTCCACTCATATAATAAATATTTCCCTGTTTTCTTAGTGCCAAGAAAAACTTTCCTTCTGACCCTGTTTCTGTTTCTATCATGCATTGCATCAACAACACTGATACAAATTGTCCTAAGTTATTAGCAGGGACTGCTAACATTTAAAATCAGAACTTAAAATAAATGCTTTAACTTATTTTACATCTAGGCCAGACAAACTATCCCTAAGAATTTATTGCCTGCCTTTAACTCAGAGAATCAAAGATGAATCTGGCCTCACTGGAGAAAGGTAATGAAACATGTAAGCCTCAAATCCTGTCTGCCTTTCTGAGCGCTCTTTTTGTTTTCCTACTGGAATACTAAGGACACATTCTTTCCTGTCTAATTCACTACATGCAGTCCTTGCTTAGAAGCAATATTCAAGGTTCTCTACAAAAATATTACCCTGGAAAACTACCTGCCTCCTGTAACAAAGGGGTTAAAACTTTAATATACCTTAACTTCCTTTTCTGAATAGCAACACCTTCCTTCCTCAAAATCAGTAGGCAGAGTAAATACTCATGAACACCAGATGTCCACAATGACTTGGGAACTCAGAAAGATAAAATTCCATGTGCACATTTGCAGAATGAAACAGACATCAGATAAGTGAAAACAGATGTTGTTAAAATGTCAAGTGCAGCAGATGTGTGTATACAAGACAAGCCTTGAAAAGATTAAACTTTGATCTTGGTTGGGCTGTAGGAATTTATGTAAAGCAGGTAGAAACAGTAATTTACTTTGGAACAGTTTTTTCCACCTTTACGATAATATGTTATTATACACTGTTCTTAATGGAAGTACCTCTGAAATATTAACCAGATGAGCATGAGCAGTGGCAATATGTTTGCTGTGCAGGCTTTATGTTGTGTTCCCATAAATCTGCTCTCATGACCAGCCAGAGTTCTCAGTAAATCCTCTTCTAGTCACATACCCACATTTTTATCTGATGGAAAGAGGAAGCAGTGGAAGGATGCTGTATGACATGGTATGCATTCAGGTTTCATCCTGATATGCTGTCAGCATATGTCCAGGCACCGTGTAGCAGTTCCACAGTTTTGATGTGGCTTGTATTTTTTTGCATCTTCCATTTAAAAGGTAAATATTCTTCCTCTTTGGTTTTAAAGCCTTCCAAATATGAATTTGGATAGAAAATCTGACTTGGTTGTGATTTTGGAGTTACGTCTGCATGTTTCCATATATCTGCTGTAGGATTTGCTTCATCAAGGAGAAGGTTTTTGATCTGTGTCTGTTTTAAAGTATCAGGACTGTATTTTGTCATCAGCCACAACCATGAACATGTGCTACTAAATGTCTTGTATATATCTGCCAGAGAAAGGAACAAGGAACTAAACATAAGCATTGTACTTCAGAGGTGCTCTGTGGTGTTGTCTCCACAGGGAACCAAAAAGCTCTCAGGTCTCATTTCAGTCCTAAATGCCTACAATTTACTGCTTTAGGTAACACTTTTCTCTATGCCCATGTCCCAGACCTGTGTATTTTGTTAGTAGAACGGATTAAATGTGGAGTCAAGGTTTCATCAGGGACTCTTACCCTCATGACTGGGAGCTGGTATGCTTAGCTGTGCATATTTCTGGTATAAAAATTTCCACATGCTTATCTCTCTGGGGCATGGCTCTTTCATTTGTCTCATAGTCATACGAGAGATTGGGTTTTTTTCCCAAGCCTTAATGGAAATGAAATCTCAGTTCCATTGTGTCTAGGTTCGCTTCTCTTTACTTTCTCATAGGAAGGTGATTTTGTTGGTTGCCATATTCTCCACACACACACCATCTACATAAAGCAACCTAAGCCATCAAAGGTTCAAAATAACTGTTCTGTCCCTCTACAACTAAGTGTTACACACAGATCACATACAGAGTAGTAACAGCTTGCATGTATTTTACAAATATTGGATAGTGATTTCTTGTTACTATTAAGTATTAAGAGGCAGATTTATTTCTACATTTTAGTATCTGAATCAGTCTTCAGTTTAGATTACTAAGGACAAGCATCTTACTCAGATTTTTAGATGATTGATATTTACAGCAAATAGATAGTGCTCACCTTATTATGACCTTTAATAGTCTTTTGCTCCTGATAATAACCAAGTGAAAACAAGTTGCCATTATACCACTCCTAGCCGTGCTCTTTTTGTATTGTTCAATAAAACTACTTGTTTTTTTAGGTAAGAATTTATACTGAATGAAGTTGATGGAAGGACTTTTTCTGGTATCGGTGTGGCACTTTAATACCTCAGCTCTTTGTGACTTACAGCTGCAAAAAGCTCTAACCTTTAAAGGAATTTTCGATAAGTGCTTTTTCTTTTGCAGAGATAACACCTCACAGACTTGTGCTCTGAGATCAACTTCAAGATACTTTATTGCTTTTAGGGGCTTTAAAGTCATAATAGAATAGTTTTATTTTATTACCCAGATCAGAACCTTCTCATCCATCCCAACTCATTTAAATTACATTTTGGTTGTACTTTCAAGTTTTTCTAGCATTTTTATGTAGACATGAACATTTTGATTTCTGCTTGCATCAACAAGGACACATGTGCACTTAACTGGGAATTGTCAGCTAGGTACATTTTTAGCAGGTCAAACTTGCCTTGAAAGTTTTATGTTAATAGCTATTTTAACAAAATTATTCTTGCTTTTTAGTGTGAGAGAATTGACTTTGAATAAGAAAATAAATAATTTTACTTAATACCTTTTGAATATTGCATGCCCATTCAAACAAGACCCAAAAATATCCAATTGTCGTAAAAGTTTTTATTCTCTATTTGTTTGAAATTTGTGCAGCTAATACCAATTTATTTGATAAAGAAAACTCCAGGTATCTTTTGGGAGAGTTTATTATGAACATATCTTTTAAACTGAGGATGTTACCAAACCTTGAAAAGCATTGTAATAAGTAGAAAAAAAAAAAGTAAATATTGGATGTTCCATTTCTAGTGGATCATCCCACCTTTACAACAGACTTCTAGAACTTGACCAAATTACTAATAAGTCACAACCTTTTTTGCATGTTTTTGGATTTTCTCTGGTTTTACTACATATCACAACTTGATCAACATGACAATGGCCCAGGGCACGTCTCTGCTGGGGCAAATAAATTTTCTAGTTCTTCACTGAGTGGACACTCAGAGTCATGACTGGCATGAAAGGTCAGTTCCCATTCCTGGTTTGTTTTGGGTTTTTTGTTTGTTTGTTTTTTTATTTAATTAGACATTAGAGGAGTGTTTCTTCTTAAAAAAATTGTCAGCGACAGAGAATGCATCATTGCAGTCTTCTTTCTTTAATATATACCCACAGAAAAGAAGGAAACCAGACTTTTAAAAACTCTACTCAGGGGCCAGAATCCATAACTGTGGGTACACCCTGTCTAAGCTAAGTAATTCTGGTTTTTGCTGAGAACTCGAAAGATGTGCTGGGATTACATGCACCTACTGCTCTGGGTCAGAAAAAATTAAAGGCATATTAAAATATCAGCATGCATAATTCTGGTACTCTGCTTGTACAGTAGTGGTATCCTTTTCACATGTTACACTCTGCTTTCCAAATAATTCTTAACTGGGATAGGCTTTGCCTAAAATATCCAATTTTCTTCCATTGAGAGTAAGAGCAGCCTTGAGTACAGCAGTATTGAGTATGGTAAGGGAATTCAGCATCCACAGTGATGAATGATGAGTTCTGGTGAGAGCATACCAGTGGAGAGTACGAGTATAAACTGATTAAAGAATGCAGCTATGTAAAATTTTAAGTCACCATTAAAGATGGCATAAGGGTCATATTTAACACAATAAATAATACCTGCAAAATGTGAAGTTTCAGAAATGCATAGGGTATTTCAATGTATTGCAGCACTTCTCTGGGTGTCAAGCAGTATTTAAGATGGAGAAATTTGCTTTCCTCTCTGGTTTCTTGGTCATAACTACACTTTTATTGATGAAAATTTTTAGAAACATTCATGAAGATGTTTACTATAATAATTTTCAAGTAAAACGGGAAAGTTTGGCAAAGTTCATATAATAGAGACAGCTTTGCACAGCAGGGAGTATCAGGCAGCTCTAAAAATAGAGACTGCTACTAGCTCTGCCTAGAATAACATGCCTGAAAGAAGAATACACATTTACACAGCTGGCTTTACATGACCCTTGTTTATGCAATAAAACAAAAGGAAATTACCTCTTCTGAGGTTTTATTTTTTTTATCAGGCACTGATTAAATAATAATTAGTTCAAAGTATCATGAGTCATTTCTATGTATGCATACTTATCCTTTTTGAAAGAGCAATTGTCTCCCTGAGGAAATATAGAACATCAGTGATCTGTGTTCTGCTCTAACAACCTTTCAGTTCAGTTGATCCAGTTTCAGCAGTTGCATAACCTTTGTTTTGTCTTAAACCAGAGTAATGGCTCCTCCTATGTGGAGGTGATCAAAGCTGAATTTGGTCAGAAGTTCTCAGCTGAACATTTAAATTCTATTTAGATCAATGGGAAACTTGCCATTTCTTTCGCAGTGTTTCTTTAGGATTGCAGTATTTCAGCACTTGATTTCTTCTTGAAAGTTCTCCCTCTGACTCTCATATTTTTTCCCAAAAAAAGTCACATCCATGAATGACCCATTAATCTGGTTTTTTTTCCCCTACAAATACTATCCAGGAAGTCTCACAGACAGTGAATTTCGTTTAATTCTTCCCTAGCAAGCTCATAATGGAATTTAATTGTGTTTCCCTTATCTGAAACCTTTCTGCTCCCTCAAGTAGTTTTCTCCTTCCTTCAATGTATTAGAATAGTCCCTAGCATTGTCAAAATGTTAATCTCACTTATGTCCTCTTTTCTAATTATTCTATACCTGCAAAGATGACAAGCAATTTGTTACCAACAGCATTGCATAAAGACAAGACCTTTTAAAAAACAGAATAAAATCAGCACTCAACCAAATATTGTTTCCCTGAAAATTATTTCTCCATTTTGCCCCAATCCTTTATAATATTTTGATGGAGAAAAATGAGAAAATCTGTAAAGGTTTTAATTTAAAAAATAATTTTAAAAACCCCATGTAGTCTGAAGTTTTTGACTGCTTTACAATTATTTTTATTTAGGCAATTTAATTTTTCTTAGTTCCTGGTTTGCTCAGTGTAAAAAAATGCCTTATTACTATGGGAAACTGCAAAACAGGTGAAAAGATTTTTCTCCAAAAATTGAAAGAAAGTGAACTTCCTTTTAGTTTATCTGTGACTACATCTATGGTGGTCTTATGGTCTTTTTTTTCACAGATTCATCTCAGGTTCTGATCCTACTATTTTTTTTACAGATTCATCTCAGGTTCTACCACATCTCCAAAAATAAATTAGAAAGAAAACAAAGATTTGTACGTGTGAGGCTTTTTCAGCCAATGTGTCAGCCTGGCAAAATGCCCTCCTTGAAGATAGAATAGAGCTGACATATAATTGTTGCCCTTACCTCTGTTGCCACTGACACTAGAGTCTGAACCCTCCTTGGAGACCTGAAAACAATTTTGCTGTGACACTCTGAGAAGTTACCACTGGTATTTTACAAATACTATGAGGTCACAGATTTTGACCTATACAGAGCCAAGCAAACCTCTGGAGGGCGTTGTGTTTTACAGGAAAAATGTTTCCATTGATTTTTAGATTAGCATTTTACTGCAACATAGAACAGATCAGTAGCTATGAAAGACAAAATTCACATTATAGTAGCAAGAAACGTAACAGAGTCCAAGATGTGTTTAAAATCTAAACTTCTTTTTTAATACTCTTTTATGCATGATTTTACAGAGTCACAGGATTATAAAAAATGAAGATTAATACCATGTAATTATATCAAATAAAAAATATACCATGCTCCTTCTATGTGGCATTCAGTATTTCCTGAAAGTCTGCAATGGTTAAAAGTAGTCCTTTAGCATAAATCCTAGTTTAGTGTTTTATAGCATTGTGATATATAGAATATTTCCTTTTTTTCTGTTTAATTTCTGTAAACACAATATTTACAACTATTTTGCAAGAGTAAGCACCAAATTTATGTTGCTGATTAAATTTTAAAACATTGTCCAGATATCATACAAGTTTATTAAGTTAGATACCCAATGGCAGAATTTTCTAAGGCAATTACATCCTAAAAAGAGCTTGTTCTCAAGTACATTAATTTTGAGGCTGCCATTTATCCACAAAATAAGTAATAGAATTTGCAAACATATGCTAATATATGGGGAAGTAAACAAATATTTTCATAAATTACTTTTACTCATTCAACAGAATTTAAGGCGAAAAAGGCATGAGGGCTTTGTCCCTCACACCTGTAGAGCAGCTTGTGTTATCATCTCTTCTTTTAGGCAGAGACTGAGCACAATGACACAGCACAAGTGACATCTCTTAACCTCCTTTCTTATGAAGAGAGGATGCACAACACTCATTTCAGAATAGACAACAGATGAGATATAAACAAGCTACGTTAAATGTATGTGGAAAGATTTTTTCATTAGACAATCGGGATATTAAAGTCTACATATAATTCCCAAGGCATTCTCTATTATTAGATTATTTTCTATTATTTTCCTGTTAATTCAATAAAAGCCTTTGTTTTTTTACTTCTGGGACAGATTTTCCTTGTTGAAGAAGGATTAAGAGCTGTCAGTCTAGGCACTAATGTGATATATCTTCAAAAAATCACAAGCATTTAATATTTGAAAAGTTGCCTTTCTTATGGTTTATTTATTTTAACATGATACCATGTCAAAACAAAAACTTCTACATCTATCATATTCAGCATGCATCAAGAATTGCAACATAATGAATGTGTTGAGACAATCTGGCAAGATAACTGTGAAAAGTATTTTAGTAAATACTCTTAAATTACTGCCACTAAGCAATACCATTTAACAAAAGAGACTTGAAAAGCAATGATTTGCAAAAAAGATAAAATTCAAAATATATTTTGAGATACATTGGAAAATTTTTTTTTACAAGAAAAAAAAAAGAAAGAAAAAAGAAAAAAGAAAAAATAAAAAGAAATTTCTTTCCTTTACAAGAAAAGAAAAAAAATTTTCTTTTACAAGATTTTTGGGTAAAGTTACTCCTTTTGCTTCCTTTTTTTTTTTTTCATCCCTAATTTGGGCATTGAAAAATAGAAGGGAAAAAATGGCACACAACTAAACAAAGATTCATGTTTTTATTGATAATTATTACTATATCTTTTACCTAATTAAAATATTTCATATTACCAAATGTTTTTCGTTGCACAGGAATCTTGATTTTTTAACATAGGCTTTTTGCATGGAAAAAAGTCCAACCCCCAACCAAAGAACTAATGAAGATGAGAATTGTAAATGACAAAATATGTGTTTTTTTCCAATGTTTATGAATTCATTGCAGCATGCTATTCCTTCAGATATAAGAAATTCCAAATATTATCAAGATTAACTATTAAAACATTAGACCTAAGTTTTATGGAATATTTTTACATAGTACCATGGTGGTAGTTTCACAGACAAACAAGCAAAGAGGAAAGAAGGTCAAAGAAATTTGTACAATATATTTGTCAAAACCTAGGAAAGGACTAAAGAACTTGGGAATCCTGGCCCATAGCCCAATACTTATGACCACAAAATAAATACTGCACTCTAATATATCCAATCTAGCCAAAGTGTTTTAGTCTACATGACAAAGCTACCCAGAGCTGACAGGACATTAATTCTATAATTGACCCCCATAGGTTTTTTAGGCAATCCTCTTGCAAGCCATGCAAGGCACAATTTTCGTCTTACATTTACTTTTCATCATGTGCACATTATTTCCTATTAAAACAGTTACAGTGCTATCTGATATGAGTTTTGGGAGGTTTCCATAGTTCAGCGCTGCTGCCAATAGTGAGGACCCCTCTCTAAATAATCATCCTTAATCTCTTTAAATTAGAGGAGAGAGAGAAGGTGGTGGTGGCAAGTGTGGGCCAGGCTGTGAGCACAGTGAGTGGGCAGAGGCTGTCACTGCCAGGCTCCCAGCATCTCCCCACAAGGCAGCAAAGAAAACCTACTCCCACAGCTGTGTTGGCTTCAGTGCTTCCTGATCCCTTGCTGAAAGCCCACCCCTCAATGGAAAATGAGTAATAAAAAACTGTGATGCTAAAATGAATTTGGCTCATCCTTAAGACTCCATAATAAAATCAGAGATGCACCTAGTGCTCTGCACATTGTAAGATTATTACTCACATGTTTACCTTTTTTTTTTTTTTTTTTGTTGAAGTGAGAAACAGAATCAAATCCAAATTAATTAAGCTTCATGTAAGGCTGGCATTGGTAGATACAGTTAATTTTCATCTTCTACCAAAGAGATTAGAGTTCATATCTCAAAGGTAATTGAAAGCCGATATTTGAAAGGAAATAATTCCCTTAGGTTCAGAAGTAGGATTTACTTAACCCACAATGAATGAAGGAGTGGTGCAGTGAGTTTAGCTAATATAACAGCTTTATGCTCTTCAGATATTTTTTCACTGAAATTTCTCTCCTGCTTCATGTGTTTGACATTTTAAGGAGTACCTTTAGTTGAGTTTTTCAATGAGTCTCTATGGTTACAGTAAAAATGCACAATCAAAATACTTTACCTCCTCTGCCTACTTGCCTGTTCACCCAGCAGAAGCTGCAAAGCAGAGAAGTGAGAATCACTGGTTGTTTCAAGTGTAATGGGAGTGTATTATAAAGTAGGAAGAAATGATCTGCAGAGACTACTAATGATCATATAAACTAGAGAAAGAAGTAATCATTTGTCAAGTAGCAGTTCTAGTATCAAATAATTTTACTTTCAAAATTAAACCTTTTTTTTATAAATATAACTGTATTTTATTCAGTATAAAACTGAATAATTGATATTTGTTTAATATTAAATTTTAAAATTGTTCTTTCAGTTTTTCAGCCAGTACTGGCTTCTACTGGAGTACAACAGCAGGTGCAATACATTCATAAAGTATTTTACTATAAGTAACCCCAAAATGTCACTTCTCTGGCAATGTGTATATATTTTTCTGGAAAAGTAACAATCACCAACTCCATTTTTGCGCATGTAAAATAAAGACATTTGTTAATAGATTGCCTGAATTTAAAAAAAAAGAAAAAAAAAAGGCAGAAAAGATACACAGGATTTAACCTTCTTGTCAGGAAACCATGGTAGCCTAGTGAAATCTATTGAACAGATATTAGTGAACAGATATAGTTGTAGCAAGAATGGCTTTTCTATCTATTACTGCTTCTTTCAGGAGATACCAGAGGCTCAGCCGAGGTCCCCTAAAATGTAACTGAGTCATTGTATTGCCATTTCCCCTAGAAACTGTTTAGTTGTATAATATATATTTCAGAAAGCCATTCAGTGTGCCGTGGGACACCTCCCTCGCCGTTGTCAGAGCAGCGGCACCAGGCTAGAGGTTGCCAGCGTTTGCCTGCCAGGAAAGCCCTCAGGGGCCACATCCTTGCCAGCCCAGCATGGTAGGCTGGGAGCTGGACCACATCACAGGGCTGCTGCAAGGCCCTGTTTGTGCCGCCTGGTCACGGCAGCCTGCTCTGCACGTAGAGCCAGGCAGCACACAGATCAACCTAGCACAGCTCTAACGTGGTTATTCATTGCTTAACCTTCTGAAGATCATCCATCATTAATAAAAAGTGATATGTTCATAAAAATGCACTCATAATTAATAGTCTTTTCAGCAATGCAGAAACAAACGGCAACATTTTAGTATGATTAGGAAAACTTTTCTCTGGCATTTGGTACTCAGTGGACAGCTTGTTACTGGTTTCTAATGAACCCTGGCCATTTTGTTTAAATCAGCTGAGGATCTCCTTGGAAGTGATAACTACAGTTTCTCAGGGGGTAAATAAAATAATTAACTATGAACAGATGCATTGTGTCTAAAACAGATTTAAGTCACTCATTTTGACTTTCTATTGTTTGCCCCTTTTCGGGAACAAATGAGTGGGACAAAGGCAGGAAAGCCAAAAAAGCTGCACAAAAGATGGAATCTCAGCTGTAGTGTTTGTGCTAAGTTTCTATTACCAAATAATTAGTGTTTGTCTAACTTTTAACCAGCAAGGTAGCTTGACTGAGTTTTTTTAAAGGTAATGGTAAATGTAGCAAAAGAGAAATCACTCAGGGTACATTGCAAGGCCCAAGTATCTCCAAGTCACAAATGCAACATCAAAAATTTATAGAATTCCTACAAAAGTAAAACATATCCAATTATTTATGTGTGAAAAACTGGAATTTTGCATGCATTTAAAACAAACCTTGCTATTTGCACAACATCATGACTTTTAGAAAAAATCTGAAACTGCTAAAACCAAAATTCAGGTGGAAATGAAAATATAAATTAGTGTTGTATATTTATAGCATATGCTACTAAGAAAACTTTCCTGTCCAACCATCCAGGCACTCCTCTGGCAGTCACACGTAACCACCTGAGTGTGGACTGAGGCTCCTTCACTACACACCCCACTCTCACACAGTCACACCAGGTTTCCTCACCATCTCAACCCCAGGTTCCCCACAGTAGAATCTTGGATGTCCAGATGCTTCAAATAATTTAATCTTGCTGCAGTAACAATGACAAGATGGCAGCTCAAACTGGGTACCTACGTGGAGCACCCCCAGTTAAAGGAGGCCATGAGCTTTTATACTCGCACAGTCTAAGCAAGCAGAAGTCTGGGGTCATCAGCTCCTGCCATGTGCTGGCTGGGTCACAGGGCCCCATGCCCTTTGTTAGGCAAAGGGTCAGCTGCTCACAGCCTCTTGCCCAGGGCTTTCTCCACCCAGAGCTCAATCTGCAACTGGCAATTCATCTTACAAACCATGGTACCTGCTCCGAATGTATTCCCTTCCCTCCCAACAAAATGCGTCAAAGCTGACAAAAATTACAAGCAGTGCAGTTTCAATGAAGAGAAGCTGTAGATGAACAGCTACACTTGGTTTTCAGAATTTTTATTAAAAAGACCACATGTGAAGTCAAGCAGATAAGTGAAACATTTCCAAATACAGTAACTTCTGAAAAATTATATCAGAACTGAAAAAGATTTCTGAATTCCAGTAAACTTGTTCTATGGTCAGATCAGATGTTATTCATGAGTTGTTACTACTGTACTGAATTTTTGACAAAAAATAATATTGCACTTTTAAGATCTAAAAAGTGGCTAGTACATATAGACCAAGACATAATGTAGTATGAGGAGGTAATGAAGGAGATAATCAAAGGCATGGTTATAACACAGAACTACAAAGAACTGTTCATTCTTATTAGCTTTCAAAAGTAAATTAACATGCAAATGATTATTAAGGTTTTCCAATGAAACGATGACTTTTTTTTTTTTTTTGCTGTCTTACTTTAATTACCTCATGAAAGGAAGTGTAATTCACAATCAAAATCAGTATAGTTGATTTGTTATAGAAATGCTTCTCCACATTGTAACTATTCAGATACAGTGAAGAGTGATGTAAAGACCTTTGCCCTTCATTCTTGTCTGCCTTATGATGTCATATTTTCACCCCATCTAGCAGATCAGCCCCTCTCCAGTGGAATGAGGAGAGAATCAGAAGAGTGAAAGCAGGAAAACACAGTGCACTGAGATAAAGACAGCCTAATAGGTAAAGCAAAAAGTGTGGTAACAAGTAAGGCAAAACAATGGATCCATCCACTTCTCATGGGCTGGCAGATGCTCAGCCATCCCCAGGAAAGCTGGGGTTCATCATGTGCAACCTGGGAAGACAAACAGCATCACTCCAAATGACCTCCCTCTTCTTTCTACATAGTCCAGCTTTTGTTTCTGAGAACATACAGTCTGGGACATCCTTTGGTCAGTTGGGATCAGCTGCCCCAGCTCTGCCCCGTCCCAATTCCTTCTGCACCTCCAGCCTACTCCCTGGCAGGGTGGGGTAGAGGCAGAAAAGGCCCTGACTCTGTACAAGTGCTGCTCAGCAACAGCTAAAAGTTCCGTGTGTTGTCAATATTGTTTCTCTCACAAAGCCAAAACACAGCCCCATACTAGCTACTATGAAGAACATCAACTCTATCCCAGGCAAAACTAGCAAAGTCTCCATGCCTTATGCCATACCATTTGAGACATACTCTCACACTATCCAATTGCATTGTCCATTCCTGCCCATCTTTTTCCACATACCTTGCCACCCATGACTGCACTGCACTGCACTGGACATGGCACTTGGTGATGTAGTTGAGTTGAGGTGTTAGGGCATAGGTTGGACTTGATGATCTTAGAGGTCTCTTCCAACATCATTATTCTGTGATTCTGTAAAGGTAAGCATTTCCTCTATAATCAGATTAAAAATTCAGTCTTTGAGTCGCTCTATCTCAAGGTTAAATATACTTTGTAATACAAGGCAATATATTGCTCTGTATTTCATGCTGGTAGAGTACTGCTCCCGTGGTCTTAATAAAGAAAAAATTGAACACAGACTTGCATTGACAGTTTTTGACAAAAACAGAGACATAGGAAAATGCATGAAGTTTGGGGGTTTTGTTGTTGTTGCTTTTAAATTGCCAGTGTTCACAGCCTTCCCAAGTCAATCTATCTCTTAAATTCTCAGCTTGTGCCATAGATGAGGTCAAGCACCAAGTGGAGGCGTTGATAATCTTCTAAATTAAATGACCGTCTCGGCAAGAGATCCCACTCCTTTAGCAGCATGCAGTTAAGGAATTACTGGAGCATTACTGCAGTAGACAAGGAAAGTCTAGGTATCAACTCAATAGCAGAATCTTATGGAAATGGAAATTTCAATAATAAGCCTTATGGGTCACAAATGAGGTAAGTAAACTCAGAAAATCCTTTCAAGGCAAGTATGTCCCTCAGCACTCTCCTACTGATTCTGAAAGTGAGATTAGTGAAATGGTGTATTTTAGTGAATCCCTGGAGTGCCATAATTTAATAGTATTTCACAGCTACAGTACATCATCACATTACATTACACTCTCCCTGTCACCATACAAACTACAATACCATGAAGTGATAACACAGTGTAATGAGACATACAATACAGTGTAATGTGATATACAAGAAAGTCAATGCAGCATATCACAAAAATTACCCCCATTTAAATGGAAACTTAATACATATTTCATATAAATGTACAGGTCATTCATTTTGTCCATTTTTTGGATGTGTCTAATCACTATGCATCTTGATACTTCCACAGAGAAATTTAATAATATAGTCAGAAGCAATCATATTTTACTAAGAAAGCTGAAATCAAGAATCAGAAACCATTTTCTATGCAACTTTCTTATAAAACTTTAAAAGTCTTAAAAAAAAAATGCTTTTACAGGAAAAGAACTCAAGCAATCTTATAGGATCCTTATGTCTCTGAGAGATGGTATTCATGGCAATTAACGTTGTCTACAGAATTGAAAATCAGGCTGGTTGGTACTGGCTTCCTCCACACGTGCACACTGATATCCTTATACCTTGGCTATTCCATGAGTACCTTCACAGATAGATAGCTAATCTTTCCTAACTGCTTAGATATGAATTAGGGAACTTCTGCTTTTCCAACAGGAAAAATTAGTCAAAAACTAGTAATAAAGCCTCTCAAGAAAAAGCTAAGGACAAACTTAGATGCAGATTGGTTTAAGTATACACTATGAGTCTCTCCAAAAAAAAAAAAAACAACTTTCAAGTATAACCTAATTAGAGGAACATTATACTAACATTACATTTATACAGAAGAATAGTTATTACTTAAAAGGAAGCCTAGATGAGAACCCACATAAAACACACTTATCAGATCTCCCCAGTAGATGGGTAAAATAGCTGATATTTTTTTTTTTGTATCAAAATTAATACTTCGTATTGTCAGTTCTATAAATCTGTAGTAAGATTGCCCAGCTAGCCTAAAGAAGCTGATTTTCTCTCACAACCCTCTGCATTTATCTGGAGCAGTGTCAATCTGCAGCACACCCTCTTCCAGCTTAAAAAGCTAGGTGTTTTTCACCTTCTGCCTGCTGAAAAAGGAAGATATAAATACATAACAGGAGAGAAAACTCTGTACCAAGGCACCCTGCGGCCACCTCCCACTTTCACACATGTGAAGACATTTCTTTCAGCATGTTTCAGTGACAATCATAGGGTCAGCAGTGGGACAGCAGGAAATGGAACTTAGCCTAAGAAACTGTTCTGTGTCTGTCAAAAAATCATTTAACGTTGGTATTATAATACAGATTAAGCTAGAATATATTTCAGGAAAAATATAACAAATATGCATCCAGTCTTCCACCTCTGTAAAATAAATATTCTGTGTCCTTGAACACACAAAGTAATCTTTCCATAATATTTTCACATTTTAACTCATTCTTTTAACAGGTTCTAAGTATATGTTTTACTAATTTGCAATCATGATTTTCTATTTCTTACTGTTCTACAGAACTTGTATAAGTGGCACTAAATTTGAACCACATTTTCTGAATCTTGCTGAGATGTATTAATTTAGGATTATTACTGTCAAGAGTGAAATATTCTCCTAAACATGCTGCTTCACATCACAAAACTTCACAATTGAACTGGCATTCCATTATATCAAACTAATAAAGTTATCTGCCATTTAAAATAATCAGTAATAATGGCTGTTTTTATGGAATGTAAAGATGCCTGTTCTTAATCAGAACAACCTCAAAACCTCAACTTGTCCCACGCCAGAAAATTCAGTGTTTATGAATAGCATTCTCTTCTTTACTAATAATTTTTAAAAAGCCTGAAAGATGGTGCTTTTTAAAAAAATTCATGTGCATAAAATGTTTTGATCAATTTATTTATAGTTATTAGTGGGGTGCGTGGTTTGTCTGATTATGTTTTTTCCTTTTCCCTTTAAAGAATTAAAGCTGGTATCCTACTTAAATATGATTATTTGCATATTCAGGCATTCACATTAATATATACTGAGGTGGACAATTACAGAAAACAAAATTCACCCAGAGGCTTGTGCTGCTGTAGGACTCACTCATGTGATGCAGATTTCACAGTTAATGGTATGTAAATGTGAAAAAGAGGTCCTCTAAGACATCAGGACTTCAACATCAGATTTGAAAATAAAAATAATCTTCTTAAAGCAGTATATCTTAACTATTTTCAACACTATTAAAGGAACTAAAGCAGAGAAATGTTGCGGTATTTACAAATAATTGCATTTTCAACAAATGTGCAAGTATATTGTTAATTGATGAGAAGAGCTAAGGAGGGAATTACATTTACAAATAAACAATTTCAAAATTTTGTTACCATGGTCTAGAAGAGTCCCTTTTCTGCACTTGAAATCCATTGCCTAAGTCTTCTTAGTTATCCTAGATGGAAAGGCTGTACATTTTTCCCCATTCTGGCAGCACCCTCTTGAAGCAGAAAAAGGGGTTTTTTAGCTTTAGCTCTCCTTTATATCTCACACAGGATTAATCCTCAGAGATGAACGTGGCCAAAGGCACAAGATAGAAAGCATAGTTATTACTTTGGCAGATTGTTAAACTCTTTTATTTGGAATCTAACATTGTCTTTGTTGTTACAAGGAAAACTGTTCAGCATTCTTATAGTATTTGTTCCATTCCAGTTTCCTGGCATATAGCCCTTTTGTAAGCACTTCAGAGCCTAGTGCCTGTGCTTAAGAAGGACATTTTATATCTGCAGTATGATCTTTCTGCCTAGAGTCATGCTAAGAAGAGGAATGAGATATGCTGCGAAACTCTAACACTGATCTCTGTTTTTATTCTTCTCTGTACCCATGTAGTTGTGAGGGCTTTGCTCTACATATTCATCTCCCTTGCAGAAACTCCCAGTATCTTTCCCTAAGACCTAGGAGACCTGATAGCTATATGGGAGAGCCAAGATACCGAAGCAGAAAAAAGAGATGAAGGATAAGGCTGTGCAAAAATATAATTTCATGATTAATAGCACATCCTCTTCTATAGTGGCAAAATTCCCACTGAAGTTTTTAGATCTGTATCTTTTCCAGCTTGCTCCATTTTGTCCAACCTTTGAATATTAACTTCATACTTTTGTTCAGACTTTATAGTCTTCATTCTCCAGCATGCCAACAGGGTAAGATGTTATGAATTGTTTTTATTTGTAAGAAGTTATGTAATGACCTCTACTGTGGATGTTTAAGTCCTGGGATATAATATTAAAATAACATGAACAATCAAAAAGCAATCAGGTGAATTATTACACAAAGTTTTTCTTATCCATTCAGTGCAGCATCTCAGTCCCTACTTTTAAATTAATACAGTTTCATTAACTTCTCTTTACTGTAATCCCTTTCATGGACATCCTAAAAACCTCCTGGCAATGTGTAAACAGACATATTCATTTAGAAAAGATACTTAATTTATAAACCATTATTTATTTCCAGGACTTATATAAAACAAAGATATTCTTTTGTAAGCTGCAGTCTTTTATCAGGGTGAATGACAGCAGATTTGAAAAGAGCGGAACATATCTTTGTTTGCCTGTCCATAGCTGAAGTAATGGCATAGAGCACTAAACCAGCGTCTGTTAAGACACCATATAAATTTTCTCTCAGGATTAATGGTCCACTGCTAGTGTGAAGGAGATTAAAACTAGAAGAAAAGAGACAAGAGAGTCCAGGGCTGCCCCACGGTTCTTTTCTAGGAATTTGTTAGTGAGCAGAGCCAAGAAGTCAAGAATTTGGGTAAACAGTTCAAAGTGAAATTGCTTACTGAATGCTATCAGACGTTATGGTCAAATACATCTGCTGCACAGTTAGGCAGTAGATAGGGTGATTTAGCACTGCATACAAATCACTGGGATTCTGTGTGCTGGTACCAACTGAAAGGCTGGCAGCCATAAGGTTGCCAGTCACCGAGTGTCACTTCTTCATTTACATCACATTGGTATTCAGACAGTGGCAAGCAACCCCAAAAGTGAATTTATTGCTAAGAGAAAGTCAATATTTTACAATAGCTGTAGGAATTCTGAAGGACTAATTTAAAAGACTACTTGGAGCAAACCATTTACTGTTTTATACTCATGTATATCGCTGCTCATTGCCACAGATACCGAAAATTAGAGTAGTCCTGTGAAGCTCTTAATTTTAGACACTTGGTCTATAACAAAGCAAACTGCCAATATTTGGTTTTGCTAGCAAAATTAAGCTTTTAGAGACCTCCTTGACTTTCCTATAACAATTATTTATTGTACATGGTTCATTTGTCTCTCTCTTTTTAATTTTCTTGAAACAACATTTCATTAGATTTTTTTGCCCTGAAATGTGCCACCAGGCTGTCAAATCAAACCACCCTATTTTCTTTGGAAATATCAGTCTTACAAAGAGCTATCCTTCTTAAAAATAAAAACAAATTGATCCAACAAAATGAAAATTACGGAATACTCTGATCTTTTCCACTTTCCTTGTAGCATATAAAACACCATCTGAAATTAAATTTCAGTATCTCTTCTATGCTTTTTATGTATGAAAACATTGAAGTAAGCACAAACACATAAATTACATAAATACTCCCTTTATCATCACTATTTGTCTTTGGAAGTACAGAAAACCCTACACGTGGCAAATATGAGACTGATACTCAGCATTCATTTAGTTCAAACATTACCTGATCACCTATGGAAATTTACCTACATTGAGTTGTCCTTATTTATGTAACTTATCTTTCATGCAATGGATGGACTTCATCTCCTACTTATCCTTCCCATACTTATCAATCAGATTTTTTGTTGTTGTTATAAATTGATGGGTTTTCCCTATTTGAGGAAAAAAAAAAAAAAAGAACAGACACAAATCAACACAGGCACAAATCTATCAAGCAAAATTTGAATTCTATCCCATAGGTATGTATTTCCCACCTGACACTGTCTTTTTGTCTTCATCTCAAGATACATTTCAGTAGATATTTCTGCAGCTGCAATACAGAAGAGGTAAAAAGGAGGAATAAGCTTTGTTTTCATTAAAGTTCTGCAGTTTGTGAGAGGGAGCATTCATTTTGAACAGAGAAGGAAGCATTTCTCTGCAGCTAATAATGGTAGTTCACAAGTCTGATTATGCCAGTACTGGCTCCTAGAAAAGACCAACCGATATAATTGATCTTGTAACATTTAAAGGTTCTTCACTTCAAGCGTATTTTATTGCTGCCTGGATACAATTATGTTGACCAGAAGTGAGGCCAGCCCTGGGGTTGAGAACTCAGAGGAAAATCAGTTCAGCATGTAACCACTTCACTCCTAATGGCAGAAGTTGCATGGGAAATTAATTTTCAGGATCACATTAAGTCAGACTGCAGAACTATTGTGGGATTCACTTGGACAAAATTGCTCTAGCTGCTGGAAAGATGAGTGTCAGTAATGATATTTATTAAACAAAATGAATAACGTTTGGAAGCCATGGAAACCAGAGAACTAAAATTGGGTATATGCACTAAGTGCAAGAGGTCACCGAGAGCTTTTAAGACAATCAAAGGACTTCAAGTACAATTGCAGATTAGATAAATTCCTAAGCATTTTCATCCACCCTCTATCTCATAGAAGATAACAAAGTAAAATTAACAGAAATACCAGAATGTATAATCAAGGAAATTAATGTCCAGGCCTGCTATAATGAATGTCCAGATCTTCTATAGAATAATATTTTCATCCTTTGAATATCAGCCTCAGTTAAACTTCCATTCTTTATGATTCAAAGACCAATTCTTTACCTAGATAGACTGCAAAACAGAAAAAAAAAATGTGGATGGAGAGGGCAGGAAAATCTCCTAGCTAGAATTAAAATTTGTGAAAAATGCATAGAAAGCTGTACAGATGTAGTCCATGAAGGTGTTAATCTTATAAGTAAAACAGAATATATATGACAGAAATTAAATTAGAAAAGGTAATGGATTAAAAAACATTTAAAGACACATGGCTCGGAATGACTGGGGGGTTTATTTTGGTTTTCTCTGGAAGACTACTGTACTCTAAATCTTTCAAAATATCACATCCATGTTTACCTTTATAGATATTATTAGTTCAGGTAGTGGAACTATTTGCACTGTGCAAAGATAAGATTTTAAGACCACAAATAAGAGAGGTAGAAGAAGGAGGAGATCTAAAAAAGCCCAATAGTTTTGTTTTCTAAAAGGCTAACAGAGACCACTGCTTTTGAAATATAGCAAAATATTTTTGTTTGGAATTTTTGCTTAAGTAATTCTTTAAGAAAAGAAAAAAATGCTAGATCACAACAGTTGCCACAAAAATTCTACGGTACACTTCCTATCTCTTGTACAATGCAAAGAAATAAATTAAAAATGCATTCACACAGTTCTTTTTTTTTTATTAAAGCAATGGTCCAGTTGTTCAGAATATCTTAACTTGGAAATGAGATCTCTGTTCTTTCACAGAGCATTTTGCATTGCTTTATGGACAGTGCAGCACTTACTACACTCAAACTACTGTCATATTATCAGAGTCATATTATCTGTAGGAATAATGGTGTCAGGTACTTTGCCTTAAAAATATGTGTTTAAATACAAGTATAAACTAAAAAAATAGAATTTTTAAATATTTAAAAAGCAATCAGATTTACTCTGTAGCAAAAGAGAAAAAAAGAAAATGTTTCTTCCAGCTGGAGCACTCAAATGTAAAACACCATCTTATTGTGTTTCATTTGAAGCCGTATTACATTATAAGGTACAAATACAGTGAGAGTTAATCAAGCATACCTAGTATCGAAAGCTGACAGCTTTCTAAGATAATACAAGTGGTTCATTTTATCCATTAGTGGGAACATCATAAGGGTAAAAATGTCCTTTAATACTCGACTTGCATAAATTGGCCATCTGTTTTCCATTAGCTCAATATAAAGATGTACTGAAATAAAGCCAGACTCCTGTATTTGATAACAGTAACATCCTTTACCATACCTAGAATTACTTAGTTAGTTCACCTCTAAAAACTCAGAGACACAGATGCCATTTATGTGGCATATTCTGTGTTCTGGAACACCTGCATTTTGCAACATATCTCTATATTACTGCATTGTAAACATTTCTGTCCTAAACTGATGTGAAAATTTTTGTACATATGAGCAAGCTGGTAGGGAAGAGGGCAGCACCTTCAATTGAGATATCCAATACTTGGTGGAGAAAAAAATAAACAAACAAAAGGGACATTCTGAATGACACAACCACATTTGTCTAAACTGCTCACCTCCAGCATTTTCTCCCAGCTTCCAAAAACCTTTTTCTTATTTGAATGGGAGGCAACTGATAAGACATTTCTCCTCCCTTCCATGTTTTTCACAAGATGGCAACATTAAGGTGATACCATTCAGAGAAGACAGCGATCCCATTCCAGATCTTGCAATCAGAATTGGATGGATCTATTTTGACAGTACAGAGATGGCTATGCACCCATGGTGCTAGAGATTCACAGCATTACATCTTCTTGGTTCTCACCAGTGAATGTTCCAAGGAATGTTCTGAAGTAATCTGTTCATATTACCAAGTGTCTTTCTGCTCCCTGAAAATACAGGAGGATTTAAGAACAATAGATGTAAAAGCACCATAACTATAAAAAGAAGAAATCCATATGTACTTTGCTTAAGTCTCTACCTAAAATAACTTTTAAAAGCCTTTGGTTTTTTAATTGGTACAGGATCTGATCTGGTGTTCTTTTCCTTGTAGTGGTGGGAGATTTTTTTGTCTGCATATATTGTATAATTACTTTGTGATTAGGAAAACAAAAAAAAGAAAACTTAAGTAAAAAAAAATACTTCCCAAAATTAGTCAGGAACTTATTACATTAAGGATACATGTCGCCAACTGTTTTCACTACCCTAATCAGGGAAGGGGATTATGATTATTTTTCATTTATTTCCCTAAGGTTATGTCTTTAAGGAATTTGAGAGGTCCACTTAAAAATTGTTTTCTGTAAAGACTGGATCACTGCAATATATGTAGAAAAAGTGATATACAGATCTTATAACCATATATGTGTATATATGTTTGAATACAGATATATATATATACATATATATATATATATATATACATATGAGTATATATATATATATATATAGAGAGAGAGAGAGAGAGAGAGAGAGAGAGAGAGAGAGAGAGAGAGCGCCACAAATTGTGAGTGTAAGTGGTAGGACTGAAGAGAGAAAAGATGAGATGTCAATGTCAAGAGCTGAGGAAATAAAAATCAATGTCTCCTCATTATAAGGGAGGAGGTATTCGTAAACAAAATCCTTTTTGTCTGGGGGAAGAAAATCCTTATGAAGTAATGCAAAAAGTAACTAATTTTGTCATTTGCTGTAGCCAAAAGCCACCAATATGTCCTCTGTTTTCCACTAGCCAAGCTGCAAAGGCTTAATTTGATTCATTCTGTGGTAACTTTCCAGACTGGCATCTGCCTCTAACAATGATGCCTGATTATTGTCACTCCCTGCTCTCAAGCCTGCAGCTTGTTCAGAGCACTGCAACATGATTATTAAGTGGTTTAGGCAAATCTGATGCTAATGTCTGCATCCTTTTCTTTTATTCCTATTTGTTTGAAGATTAGCCTAGATGTGTTACTGTATAATCAAAGTCCATGGTGAAGCACTCTGTTAAAAATCTGCTGTGAAGAATAGGGGGTAGTTTGCCTTTCTTTCCACCTGTAAGATAGACAAATTATTTTAATTTTTTTTCTTCTGATGTTCCTCCCCTCCACACACTGGCTTCCTTCTCGGACCCTTTTGGATGAGGCAGCCTTTTGATACAGCATGCAGGTTTAAATATTGTCTGACAGGAAGCAACTGAAGTAATTATCATACATGCCTTTCAATTTATATTTCAATATGGAACTGATAAACTTCATGGGGCAGCTCTTCAGCTGATGTAAGTCATTATAGCATCTTTAGCTTCAATGAACCTTTTTAATTTTACCATAGAGGAGATGGTTCTTTTGCTGTTTACCATATTTAGAACTGCTATTCAGCATCTCAAGTACTGCTTTTGAAGCTCTGATTGAAATTACTGCTCATTACAGCCTCTGCTATTTTTTTAAATACAATCATTCACATAAAATGCACAAACATTTCATGTCTTCTGATCTTATTTCATTTTAAGTTGTTTCTCCTGCAGGATGGTATATGACTTGATTAATCTCATTCCACATTTTAGTTATTTTCTTAGTCAATTCTCTTTAAAATTCTCCATATCACAGTGGAGTGGTCTCCATATTTTTGAGGAGCCTCTGCCTCTTTTTCATTCCTGTCATTTTTAACCTTAAGATAATTCAGAAATATTGAATTATCCCATCTACTTTTAAGATAAAATTGATATTTTCTCTAGATTGCTGTCATTTAGAGAGAGCACCATCTCTACTAACTTTGCCAACTGCAGTTTAGATGTCCAGTCTAATTAAGTCATCCAACTCCCCCTGTCACCAGTGGAAGGAGGTAAGTTGAAAGTTGACATAAATCACATTTCAGGGCCATCCACCCCCCTCCACTTAATATACAGAACAAAGAGATCCAGGCAAAGGCACCATTTAAAAAAAAACATCACAGGAATGCTAAGGAAAGGAGTGAAAGTCTCCCTGCTCAGCAGTGGCTCCAGCAGTGCATACTGGTCAGTGTATTTAATTAGGAAGGTTTTGTTCTCACCTATCCAAAACCACTCAGCTTAAGTATTCCATTTTGGACTGAAGACATTGCTATAAATTGTTGGAGGAGATGCACACTGCCTCATTTAACAGCTCTAATCTCTCTGTCACTGGGTCATTACCATTTTGTTAGCCCAGCCCTAGGGAGTACAAAAGTGTGACATAAATGAAAGAGCTTGTCCTGAGCAGATTTTGACCCTTATCACTGTGCTCTGCTAGTTCCAGCTGCCTCAAGGAACAACTGATGGTAAGTCTGTGTCATTTGTCACAGCTCCTGTACCCATTGTGACAAGGGAAGAACCCTTGGCTGCTAAAGCTGCTAAAGCTGACTGACTTGAATTTTGGGAGCCAAGTGTGCAGATATATACAAGCTTTCATCTTCATGAGAGTTAGTACCTCTTAATCATTGTATTACTCATGGAACAAGAAGCATAATTTGTACAACATTTTGCTGAATTACATTGGTTTTGTTTCATACTATGCTGCAGTACATCATACACAGAAGCGAAATCCCTCTGATTTGAAAATTTTCATTTTTAGTAAGATTAATGATGTATGCAACTAAATCCACAGACAAAATTCAATTCAAGACTCCATAACAAACAACTTTCAGTTCAAACATATTCTTAAGAAAATCAATTCAGTGGGTGCTTGCAAAGTCAACCTGCTCATTACTAGAACAATTTTTACATTACTTTTTAGATGCTTTCAGGTTGCCTTTATCCACTGCAAAATATTTGTGCCAAAAGAGGGCAGATTTTGATAGACAGTAGAAACTTGCGATAAAATAGACATTATGATTCTAATAAATTTGTTTTATTCAAAGCAAACAAAATCATCAATTTCATTTTGGCAACCGAAAAAATGTCTGCACTAAAAGAACTCCAGAATATACTAGCTCAAGACCTCACCTCACTTAAGAAAAACTCAACACCATTACCTCAGAATGGATTCATAACTGTCAATTTAATTAATTTTCTCTTATTTCTAAAGAAATATATTTATCAAGTTGGAGGAAGAAAATATAGCTAAACTAATTCATGTAGAAGGCACAGGGAAAAGAGAAGGCCTTGGTAGGAAGGGTAAACCCACAGGACACATCTTGGCCTAGTTGTTTAATCTGCTGCTTAATTCTGGACATAAATAATCTTAAATTTTGATATCCTTAATTTCAATAATTTTATGTAATCCATTCTGTACTTCTCATTTTCAATAAAGATAAATATGGAAAATACAAAATGTGAAACTGTTAAATGAAATAATTAAATTTTGCAAATGCAATTTGTCCTAATGATACCAGATGCCTCACCCTCGTGTAGCAATCTCTTTTTAGATAACAACCACACATTTAATCTCCTGTGCTCATAGACACAGCTTTAGGACAAAAAAAGAAAGTTCAATTCAGTTTCCATGTAATCAATTAACTTGCACATATCAAACAGAATAGAAGCTCCTAGTCCTGAGAATAGATTTATCCTACTTACCATGAGTCCTGCTTATCTTGTCATGATATGATAGGAATTATTCCTACCCGCCTCCACTCCCCAGGGTGGGCTGAATTTGCCATGACAAATACATTTGTATCAATCACACTACAAACTCCATACCCTGCATTTTAGCATCAAGGCTTCAGTTTTTAGGGTGTAGGATAGTTGGGTGTTATTCTTTTCAATCATGCAGGACAAGCATTTCTGGTCTTAAGAGGTTTTATCCAGGTAGAAGAAATAAAATAAAGCCAGGACAGGTACGCTGTGGAAAAAAAAAAAAAAGGCTGTGCCATAAACTGTAGCTTTAGACAGCAAATTATGAGATTACAGCTCTTTGAACCCCCCAATGAAAAGACTCCTTTTTTACCAAGGCACCTTTAAAATGCTTCCCAGTCTTGTTTGCATGAAAGACACCAAGACAGGTGACTTTTTATCTCCCTGCAAGACAGGACCTCAGGTACTTTCTAATTTATCTTCTCTCACTTATGTTCCAAGAAATAGCAACCCAAGGACATGATACTTTCTTAAAGAGAAAGGATGCAATTTGTCTCTACAATTCACTTCCTAGCCATCCTTGCTCTTTTTCTTAAATTACTTAGCTATGCATCTGAAAACCAGTTCAGCAGTATCTGGGAAGGTACTGGAATAGTAATAAGACTCAGAGACCCTCAAGTTGGTCTTCAGCCAACAGACCTTGTTATGAACACAATTTCACAGATCTCCTGAAATACAGTACTTTCAATTATTTTGCACATTCTGTGTCTGAAGAGACAAATTCAGAATGAATATGAAGGAAATAGTGCCACCTGCTGTGGTACCAGTAATATTCCCTCCAGTACGCAAGTCAGGGAAAACTCTGGAAGCTGAAATGCAAACAGGATTAATTGCTCAATAGTTAACAATAATTAAATCACAAAGGAAATCATCACTTGCAGATGTCATTATTGTGGAGGAATAATTTTTTTATTCAGTTAAAGGGGATTTTTAAATTAAATTTTCATTAAGATATTAGACATGGTCCTGTTCTCCATCACATTGAAGTACAATTCTACTTCAACAAAGTAGAATTGCTATTCTACTTTGTTTGCTTCAGCAGACAGTGAAACTAAACTCTTTCTGATGTGTCATCTATGTAGTGTGGGATACAATATGCATGTCCCTATGTTTTGATTCCTCTTTAACTTTCTGCTGTCACAAAACCAATATATGTATTTAGAGATTTTTCTTCTACACTACTAGTTCTGTCTTCTTGACAGAAAATTGATTTTTCTCATCCTGATCCATGAGCCAAAATAAAACTGCTACCCTATTACTCAAGATCTTACAATACAATCAACTACAGCTTTATAGCACGTCATTAGAGACAGAGACATTAGAATAACTATAAGCAGTCTGAAGTAGTTCCTTTATTATAGAATCAAACATCCCCTAGTTCTCTGATGATAACAAGATACAGACTGCAAAATTCTTTGCTGCATTTACTGAACACTAAACAAAGAATAAATATCCCTTTTTGCTTTTTGGAAATAATATTCATAAATATGTCCTACTATATCTGGTATTCCATCATGCTCATCTTGAAGCAAGATGGAAACACATTTATTTCTGCCTTCAATTATTTTGAAGATACCTTTAAGTGCAATAATTTAAAATTATTGCTTATATGGTGAGTTTACAGAGATAAATCCTGTTCTGACCACATCACCTCATCATCATGTTACTTTACAGAAGGCATATGGTGACTTACATAGAGTGTGCTGATGCCTTCTGATAACGTTGTAGAAGTGTCCACATCACATATCTACAAACTAGATCTGTTATTTTATTGAGCTGTCTCTGGAAAACTATTCCAAGACAGAATTCCATTACTGTTGAACTCTCTCCTTCTGCAAGTAGACACATAAGTCAGATTTGTAAGACACACACATGTGGTGCTGCATGGCGATGAACAACCGGGTCTACCTATGCTACAGCGTTCAGGGATGCTGAGAGCTACAACCCACTTAAACTCTCACAATAAATTCATTTCTATACAAATAAAATCTTGTAAGGATTCTTCCTTCTGATATTGTTTTGTTTTCCTGGAAATGAATGTGTGTGAAAGACACTGCCGCTAACAGTATTGAGAGGTTCATGTCATTATGTTACTCTTTTACTTATTTCTTAAATGTAAGTTTTATCTAGAAAGCCAGAAAAATTATCAAGGCCTCACTTTCTGAGAAAAGGAACATTTTATGTTACTCCTGTAACTCACAGCTGACTTAATATAAATTTCAGCATCCACTGCAGATAAAAAAATTGAAACGACAGATTTGATATTTGTACTGTTAACTTCTACCAGTCAAAGGCAACAAGTGAGAAGAAAAATGGCTTTATTCTTACTGCTGTCTCTAGACTTTTCCAATTTATACAAGGGGGCAGAGAATCAATCATATCAAGACTTCTTTCAAAAGATGGTTTAAAAACCCTCTTCCTAACCTAAATTATCTTTCCTCATCCAAAGAATTATGACCAATTCTGCAGAACAACATATATTCCTCCCAAAGGAATGAAAATAGGTCTGCTTTTCACAAGTTAATATCGTGCTTTTTATAATACATCCTTCCCCAAACGTGTTTGCAATACAAGTAAATTCTTACATTTTTGAAATTTTCTCTGTTTTAAAAAGTGCAAAATTACAAACTAAATTGATTTGACTAAAAAGTTATATAATTAGTTTATTTTGTGATAGGATTAATAAAACTTCATCAATTAAAAATTAATTTGTCCTAGGGTCTAATATGAGATAAACTAAACCTACAAAATTTGCGTTGCCTTAGTATTACTATGTTTAGCCATAGAGTAATGAGATTTTAGGAAAACATTATTTTAAATTATTCTTTGTAGTTTTCTACCTAGGCAACAGTGATCTCCTTAGAAAATAATGACTTATAATTTTTTTTCATAATTTCTCTCCTTTTCTCTCTCTCACACATCAAATTTTGGTTTATTTCATTGTTTCATTATTTTATTGTATGAAATTAAATTTGACATGTTTTCATGAGTGAAAACATGAAAAGAGAAAAAAAAAACATATCAATATATTGGTCCTTTGCTTGATGCTAATACATTGCAAAGAGTGAAATTCTACAGTCAGAGTGCTCATGGTGTGCCAATGTGAAATCCTACTGATCTCAGAGTATATAGTTGAAGAATCATTACCATTGAATGCACTTTAGATCTACTTACAAGTCCACACTCAAATAAATCTTTATAACATTTCACTCTGGTATCTAAAATAGTTTTTGAATTATAAAAACAATTCAGCCTGGTAAGTTATTTTCACAAATATATACATATATATACACACATATAATGTTGCATAATGCCACAAGAGGGCTATTATGTTAGAAGATAACATTATTTACAGGTATTCTCCCAAATAGCAAAGCAAAATAAAATACTAATCACATTTACTTATCTTTTATGTTGTCACGTATTTGAATATATTTACTCCTGAAACTACTGACTATAATATCTAGTTCTGCAAGTGGACAAGGTAGTCCATTTTCTTCCTGTAAAGACTAGTTAAGTAAGATTAACATTCCTTTAGAGAATTAGTACAAACCTGATGAAATTCCCATGTTTTACTTGACTCCAGGCATTTATGGGAGTTTAATTTATTGTTCCACTTTTCTAGAATACCACAAACCATAAAATACACATATAAATCATACTTTATGTATCTATATATGCAGAATTACCATATATGCTTAATCAGAATTTGCAGATTAAAAGTTCTACTGAAGCTTTTGGGGTTAAATATAAGTTATTTCCTACAAAGTTTAAGTTTCAGAAAGACTAAGTTTTATACAACCAAGATCTGCATGACTATACAACTGACACAAATTATCCCAATGAAATGCCTTTACATAAACCAACAAGCAAATTGTTTTGTATTTTCAAACTTGGGTGCTTAAAACAATGAGACATTCATGACTACAACATTCATGACTAAATAATTTTTTTCATTTTGTTTTAATGCTCTAAGACATTCTAATGTGAGTATTTTGGCTTTTATTTTTCCTTTTCTGACTATGAAGATGACCCCTGTGTATAAGTGCTAATGAAGCAAGTCTGAAGATCTGAAGTTTTAAAAATATTATATACATTAATATTTTAGAGCTAGTGAATCTGTAGAAATACCTACCCAGTTAATTTAATTTAAGTTGAAAGTTCATTTAATTTAAAGTTCACATAATTTGAAAGGATGTTTTGTAAAAGTCAATTTCAAGTTTCAAAGGCAAAGTACCCACTAACTTGGTTGTTTCCAGAAAGCTAGGAAGGTACTTCTTTCTACCATTTCCAGATGAAATCATTCAGTCTAATCACATGTAGAGACACAGAATTTTCACCTGACTACAGCCTGCTCTGATCCACACATTCATTAGCACAGGATTTACCTCACCTACATTTAGATAGGCCTTCATGTGAGCTACATACTGAAGTCTCTCTTCAGTAGGGAGGTGTCTATAGAAAGAATCAAAGGTCCTTCAGGACATGAGTAACCAACTAAAGTAACTGACTGAAATAGGTCAGATAAACCACAGCCTAAAAATATCTGTTTCTTCTCTCTAGATCAGTTCTAGATACCTATTGGTTAGTATCTATGTTTGATCAGGCTAATCCCTCCTGTAAAAGCAATTAGTATTTGACCTTTAAGTATGGTGCCTTCTGGTGCACTGCGTAATTGCAAAGGATGCTGCTGCAACTTCCTTTCAATAAGGCAATAACACTATTCTTAGTTTCTGTGGGTGCCAAGTGTCTTTTCTGAGAAAGAGAAATGTCTAGGATTCAATGGAGAACAGAAGCAGTGATGGAATAAGTTTAGAGAGACTGGAGAGATGCACTTTATCTGGGCATAAAGTTAGACAGCAGTAAAGACTATTTAATCACTTGTCTTAGCTGATGGACATCCAGATGAGACCATGAAGGCTGAAAGGGCATGCCCTTTCTGAACTGATCTGTAAAGCCATTACTGTCTTCTCAGCCCTATATCCCTTACAGGACCTTTTCAAGCACAACATGTGTCAGATGTCATTCAAGCTGGATACTTATAGATGTAAAAGAGAAAGTATTTGTTGCAGTGTTCTCAGTAAAGTGTCTTTAATCTTCAGTAGTCCAAAAGTAATGCCCTTGAGAGCATGCTGCAAGACATATCTTTTTCGGGGAGTTGCTGAAGCGGCAAACTTGACTAAGGAGTGATGTATAGTAAAAATGAAGAAACTTTCATCTTCATTATTTATCTGTTAAATGGTGATTGAATATTATGAGATGTAGTAGATTTCCATTCATTTCAACACACTGATTGGTTCTCTTTTAAAAACCTGAAAAAACTGTACAAGAACATCTAATGTGAAAAATGAAAGTCTTTTGTTACTTTACAATTTAAAATCAGAGGTGAGAACCCTTCTGAAAGACTATGTCTGAAGTGTTGGTACAGGAAAACAGAGTATATACCTCTAACATGACAAGAATGTTTTACTAGTACATTTTACAGCCTAATACGGCAAACACTTATTTTTACTTTCCATCTGATTTTCTCTATTCTACCTTTCTTTTGATCCTACAAATACTTACATGTATACTTAACCACTTGGGGACTCTTTCTAAGCTCTAAAACTGTTTATTTCACTAAACTGAGAAACAGTCCCAAGTTCCCCTGAGCAAGGGAACAATTTAGCCCTACTCAAGCTCCATAATGAAGCACTGTCTTCTCCATGCACCGACTTGCACATGTAGATGTGGAGTGAGTGCTGCAGGAAGAAAGTTTGCATAATGACTGAGCACTTGTCCCATATGCTGAGGACATGAGGGCACCCAGCAGATGAGAGTCGACTCAGCCTACAAGTGTTTGTGTGACCAGACATTTTCAGTGTGAACTGAACTGGAGGTTTAGTTTATGAACACTAGGCTGTCATAATCTGTAGCGGCATTAAAATCTTTTCCCATTTTTACCCTAAGGCAAATTTTTCATGGGGATCACAATTTTTTTTCTACTGGTGGAGTTAAATCCTAACATATTATGAGCTACTGTGAATGAATAATAACCAACTTTCAACCTTGGATACCAAAAAGTATTTCTTTAAAAAGTTCACTTTTACTTTTCCTAAAAAAGATCTCCACAGATGCTTGGAATAAGGCTTTGAAAAAGTACTTTTGTTAAGAAGAAAATTAAAGAAATTAGACAGAAGAGTTATCATGATAACATGTTACATTTTAAAGATGTGGCTGCCTAAGGGAATTTAAAAAGAGTATCTGTAGTAGGTCTTTATGTAGGTTGTCTATTTCATTGTTTATATTTTTTTAAAATTAACTTTTCTTAAAAAGATTAATTTTTAGAGTCAAAATACTGGCTTGAGTATTATTTGCTAATTTCTCCTTTCTTTCCTACTTTCTTTCTTTCTTTCTTTCTTTCTTTCTTTCTTTCTTTCTTTCTTTCTTTCTTTCTTTCTTTCTTTCTTTCTTTCTTTCTTTCTTTCTTTCTTTCTTTCTTTCTTTCTTTCTTTCTTTCTTTCTTTCTTTCTTTCTTTCTTTCTTTCTTTCTTCTTTCTTTCTTTCCTTCTCTCAAGTAATGCCTGTAAATAAAGTAACTCATTCAGGTAGAATTTCCTGTCACTATGTGACATTCCCTGCCTCACAGCCCCCTGAATTATCTCTGGGTAGCCCAGAGATCTGAGGCTTTGAGGGGAGGAATATCAGGAGAAGGTAAAGATTTCTAAAAGAGGCTCTTACCCCGAGATAAGTTGGTTCAGCTCTCTTTATTCTGTGATGTCCATGGGAGAGCAGGGCGAAAGAGAACTAACAGGAAATGTCAGGGGTCTATATAGGTTTTGGACAGGGTGGGCTTTCCTGGCTCTCCGCCAACCCCGTTGGGGCAGGAAAGAGGGGTCTGGGGTTATCTTGATCAGAGTCACAGGGTCCCGGGGAAGGGGAAACAGAGTGCCCATGAGCTCACTGTAACAGCTATGATCTTGTGCTGTCCCTTTCTGACAGTGAACTTACCACCAGGCTGACTGAACCATCTATAAAGTTACTCATGTAGGTCCACAGATCCCTGCACCTGTTTCACTAAACATGTGCAAGGGCCTAGGTAAGGTGGCAAAAAGGGAGAAACAGATACAGAAAAAGAAAGCAGGTATAAATATAAAATATTTGAACAATACTAAACTTATATTAGTAGTTAGTATAAAATCATTAAATGGCATAATTTCACCCCTAATAAAATCAGTGGGAAGGGAGTGTTTTTCTGTGTGTGTGTAATTGTTTTGTTGCTACAGTTTATTGTTGCTAAGATTTTATCTCAAGCTTCATTTGGACCCATACAAAGAAACCGTAGTAAAGTGTAGAGATATTTGTTCAAAAATACCAAGAATATTCAAGTTAACTGCTTCAAAATAACACAATAATGGAGAAAAAAGAAAGAGAAAAATGTCTTCCTTTAAAATGGGAAAACTGGTGAGCTATTTTTGCTGGAATTTTACAAAAATTGTTCATCTTAGAGTAGACATCTGTCATGGAACATATTGGTCTGAACTGTTTAAATATGGCAATTATAGGTGATTCAAAGCAGGGTCTTAAAGAAAAAAAATTTACTCACTCTTAGCTAAAAGCATTTATTGGAAGTAACATAATACAAATTGATAAAAAAAATCTATGTAATACATAGGTAAACAGACCTTTATAGTTTTCTCAAGGCCTATCCATGTGTACATAATTATGAGTACATGGTTAGGAAACTGCCTCTGGAAAAAAAATTCTTTAAGAATGGCTGAAAAACAAAACAAAAAACCAACCACTAAACAGTTAAAATCATCATTTTTTTTAGGGCACAGCATAGCTGCTTCTTCTAAATTTATTTTCAGAGTTCAAAAGACATCATTGACTAATTATCTCCCAAATACAGTACTATTGTTTAAATTGTACACATGCTAGTTGAAAAACACTTTTATTTCCCTAATGCTTTCTCTAAGCATTTTTTTCCTGCCATTTTGTAATACATTACATAAAATCTCCTAAGTACAATGAAAAGAAAAGAATTTCCCATTTATCTTAGGAGTCAAAGGTATTTCAAACTTTAAGACAGGAATACTGTAGGCTGATTTTCAATTGAAGAATTCATCTCTGTGGTTTTAGTAATTGAAAAAACTAGGATTAGTGCTTTTGAATCATTAATGTACATAATTTTCAAGGCAGTCCGAATCCTTTTCATTGATGTGTTTTCAAAATCTCTTTATTGGGACATAGAGGTACCTTCTGGACATTTAGGTCAGTCTCTGTGAACACTTCAGTTGGCAAGGAGTAACTTCAGCTGGCAAGGAGCAACATTCACTTCATTAGTTTTATGCTTATTTTCAAAACCCTAATAAAAATAAACAGTTATAAACTGAAAAGATTTGCATCATTCCTCAATTCTGCTGTGTCCCCTCCTGCCATATTAATCACAAATATAGCTGTGCTTTGGATATTTCTAGATCTTTTCAGAAACGATTAACCAACACATGTCACCTTCTATGCACATTAACCTCATACTTATTATAAAAATATGAAGCTACTGAACAGCTGATGCCTATTTTGATATCCAGTTCTTGTAGGCTGGAATGTCTGTGCCACAGATAATCTGTCAATTTGTGATATACAGCTCTTTAGCAGAAGCTGGATATTCATATTAGGCAGAGTAAACTTTCCACAAAATATTGAAGAAATCTTCAAGACAGATTAAACAGCCACAGCAGCACTATCATCTTAAGCAGAAAAACTACTCAAATAATGACTGACCCTTCCATCTGTGTGGTCACTAAGAAAAAGTCTTTTTTTTTTTTTTTTTTCCTCCCACTGGAATATGAAAAAAGTCTATAAAAATGAGTTTTGTTGTTTTGGCTTAAAGCGGTTCTACCAGGTAGACAATTATGAAATAAAAACCTAAATGTCTCTCACAAATCCCCAGCACTTTTGCTCAGTTGGTATTAAGGGTCTTGAACTGAAAGAAATAGGATGATTGCTTCTCCCAATTTAAAAAGGGGAAACATCAACAGAAAAAGCTATTTACTGGAGCTATAGTGAACCAGCTACTATATGGTATAGGAAATGCATTTTAATTTTCACAAAATTGCTTAGTAGGTTGGTTTGCTCAGCCAAGTAATTCTTCTGGTTAATAGCTTTTCAGGAGATTTTGCCATTACAGATATATTGGAATTCATATTCTGCAGTTATAATACAACTGGGTTTTAATTCAAGACCTGGTTAAAGCAATTTTGGTACAGATGTAACTATTGCATCATTTTTTCAGTGATAATGGTGTTAGGTGGATCCCTTAAGATTTAAAATGGATCCAAAATAGCTGAGATACGATTCCACATGAAAAGTCATTAGGCATTTTCCATCTTAATCCATTGATATTTAAATATTTCATGGTACCCTTTACATTATGAAGTAGTGTATTATATTTTCAAGGTGCTATTAAATCATCTGTGAAACCTCCTCATGGAAAGCTTTGCAGAATCTCAACTACTGGAAAACTAGGAAATAATTGTTGTGCCAAACCTTAATCTGTATATGAATATGAAGGGGAAAGGATTGATACTAACTATTTTTAGACAGCAGCATATCTGAAAAACTTTCATACTGGCATCTGGATTTTCAATGTTAATTTTCTACACCTTTCTTAAACATTTTATAAGCAGAGAGGGAATTTTTCTCTCTCCCAGAGATACAACTCTATAATCACAGGATTTGCTTTTACTTCCATCTTCAAGTACTCTTTTGGGTTTATATTCAGACTTTACCTCACCCTAAAGCAGACATCCAATGTGGGTCAGGAGAATGCTAATTGTGCCTAAAATGATTAGCTCAGATGTGTATTTCTGTGTTAATGGTGTCTAAAGTTAGGAGAGACAAATACACTTCTGAAATAGGCTTATGAGATTCTCATATCCTATCAAGACGAAGGAATTTTTCATGTTATGGCACTGCACAAAGAATTACAGAACTCATTATTTTGACCAGAGTGATACAATAGAGTTGATACAAGAGTAAATATATATATATGTAATAATGATCATAACACCATATGCTGGTTTTCCATAGTAAAATTAAAGCAACCAAGATATTTTCATTTTATGTGCTTAATTAGGGCCTTCCTTTGTTTTCTTTAAGCTGCTTTTTACTGACAATGATGTCAATAGTACATGTAAATGTACAGTTTGTTTAAGCAAATCATAATACCTGCATTTCATAAGAAGTCAAGCTAAACACAAATAAGTTCCAGAAAAAATAGCCTTTAAAACCAGCACAAACTGACAAAACTTCAGTTGCATTTCTAAAACTCTTGATCTCTCTTCAATTTTATTCCAGCTCCTTGTAAATGATCGCATAATTACAAATGGCTCTGATGTCAGGTATTTTCTGTTTGTACATTACTTCATAAATTTACTGATTTGGGCTCATTTGGGATATTAATGTCTATTTTCTTTCCACATATAATGGAAAGTGGCCTTTTTTATTATCAGTTCATTTAATATTATTTGCTACAAAATAATAAGCTTAAATTTTTCAATACTATTATATTTTGAGTACTATCCACTTTTTATAGCATTTTTCCCTTATATGCTGTAATTTAATTTTTTAAAATCTCAAGCACTAGTTTCTCCTTTCAGTAGCACGGTAAAATCTCAGTCAATCTGCTTGCATGAATTATTGTTTACCAAGGGAACAGAAAATCAGTCACTTACTAACTCCTGAAATCAATCAGGTTATGTAATACAATTTTATTTTAACTAAGAGATGTAGAGCGTTTTAAGACACAGATGCCCTAACAAAAAATAATCTCTAAACTTTGCAAGGTTTTTTAATTTCCCCAGTGGTCATTACAATAACCTTGCTTGACTTTAGGGAGTGCCCTTCAAATCAGGTTTCAATTTTTCTGCCAGTGCAATGGCAATAACAATGCCTCCTTTCCTCTTATAAAATGTTAAAAGTCAGTTAAGAAACAATAACCAACAGCAATAAATTACTAGCAAAAGTAATAGCTGTCTTCCACATATATTGATGTAAAACCTCAAAATGAGGCAAATTTTTTTCACTGCTTAAATTATTTTCCAGAAGTCTTAATTTGGAAATTTTAAAATGTTTTGTTTGATAGTTTGATAGTTTGGCAAGATATTTTCTCCTCCAGAACTGCTATAACACCTGCCAGGAATTGTTATTCACTTATCTTGACTATTGCCCTCCATGGAACTAAGTTTGGAAATCAATAATCTTTAATGTCCCTTCCAACCCAGGACACCATTCTGTATTCTATGATTCTGTGATTCTATGATTCTATGATTGTATTTAATGATGTCCTTCTCAGGAAAATTTTCTTTGCCAGAATTACACTTATATGGGCAATTTGCTCATAATTCATCCCAACAAATCGTGTGAGAAACCTAAAGTTTCTCAGATATATCTACAGTGAAATGTCTCATGTTCATTAGCAGAGGCAACAATAAACAACCTCTTCATCTCCCCCAAAAATGTGTGAGGTCTACCAGTTAATATTGTTCTCCAAAGTGCAGCCTGAAATTAAGAATTCTGTTCTTCCTCCAGTTTAAACTGAAAAAAAAATCTGTTTCTGAAATTATATTTTTTATAACCTTGTCCTCATTTCCTTTGTCGCTTTTGAGTCTAAGTCAATAAAAGGGCTATCAAAAGTCTGTAACAAAAACTGTTGTCAGAATTCCCTGACTCAATTCCCAGTTTACACAGTCCTAGGTCTGAGCATTTTTAAATGTTAGGTACTTTGTGAGAACTAAGTAGAAGGGTATATTGTTAGTATCTTTATTCTAATTGAAGCTGATTATTGCTGTGGTGTTTTGCCTTGGTAGAAGTTTGGCCTTCTCAGAGCTTTCCTAAAGAAAGTCTCCTCTTTTTCTTAAAGTGGACCTCAGAGAGGCCTTTTTGTGTAGCTAAAGGGAAACAGTTAAACTGACAGTCATGTATCCTGACTTTGGGCATCTAACAGGTGTCTAAAGACATCAGCTCATCTGTTTCATTTAGAGTCATTTAAAATCTATCAATATAAATCAGCCATTATATCAGCTGATGGGGAGGAAATTCTTAAGTGACGCATCTAAAACAATCTGAAACATTTATCGTAAGGAGAGGTATAACTAGCCTAGATTGAGGCCAGTTGGATTGCACCAAAAATTAGGTGCTTAACCACTTCAGTTCAGGCATTCTGAGTCATACTCTGAATCACCCTGTACATCACAGTCTATAGGGATAAAAAACCCTTAAAATTATATGTTCAGCTTTTAAATACTTAAAGTCATTGCAAGTATATCAACATCTGAGTAATTTTGTGTAGGTGTCATTTATTCCCTTTCCCATGGAGGCCATGGATTTGATGGTATCACCAAGGAAGTGGGAACAGAGGAGATGAGGTGCTTTGTTACATTTATCTGAGTCTCCAGTAGATTTGCACCTTCCAAACAAAGGACATCTGATATGAGAGCTGAACCTGACAGTGGTCCCTGCGATGCCAGGGCTGCAGTACAATCCACAGACACAGACATGAGTAGTTGTAGGGATTCACTGTGACTGCTCAGTCAGGTCATGTAGGCACTGACATTCACGTTTTTGTAAACTCAGTTCAGTAGGGGTTGTCTTTTTTGACTTTTATTTTTTTCACATATAAATATATATATATATATATATATATATATATACATATATACATGTATACATGTATATATTAAGTACTGTTGGCTTCATTTTGTCATTTCATAAAGTATATTATGAAAGTTATATATAAAGGCCATTATTCACATATGCAACAAAGAAAGAATCAAGAATTCTATCAACAGCTGAAATACTTACTTAGTGAGGTTTCCCAAATTGGCATAACTGGGAAAAAAAAATTATTCAAATAAATGACTATCGAAACAAAGAGTATTTAGACAGGCCAAAATCCATGAACACGGAAGCTGTTTGAAGTATAGCCAGGCTTTAATTAAAAAAAAACCCACCCGGTAACACTGAGTCAATTAAAAGAAAAGATCAATGCAATTTGAGAGCTAAATACGTATATGTGTGATTGCATGGCTGTATTAAACATAATTGTTATTAATAAGTTAGATATTTTATAATAAATGCCACATGTATTTAATTGCAAGCAGAAATCATAGAACGAGGAATGGTATTATTAAATTGACAGTTCCATTAACCTCAGCAGGTCTCTCACTTACATGGGTGCATGGTCTGCTCAAGGGCAAGGGTGTATATAAAGTCTTTTCTTATCTCACATCATATCAATTGAAGGAAAACTTGAAACTATGAGTACAACAGTCTCCTTGTACACAGAAGTAGAAAGCTATTTAAAGAAAATAATGATTCTGCACTCATTAGGCATAAAGCCAGATTTCAGATAAGGATTTTAGAACATTGTGAAACAATTACATATCCATACCTAGGACAGCATTGAAGTTACACATTTCTAAGAAAGAAAGGTTAGAAAGACTGGGGTTAATTTCAGTGGTGTATCTTTCAGTTTCAGTTTAAGGGTGTTTACAAAATACTTCATTTTATGAACAATGAAGATCAAAGGTATCAAAGTGTTTTAATGCACTAGGTTCTTTTTCAACCCTCGGGAGAGTAACTTTCACTTCTGATTTATGGTGCACATTAAATTAGCTTGGTAGTAGAATCCATTAATCCCCTTGTCTATATATATGTCCGGATCCCAAAACCACCAAGTAATTTTGTGTGACTGGCAAGCTTTGCTCAGGAGAAACTCTGGTCAGGGAAAGTTCATTGCAGGTCACTACTGCCCTAAACTAGCAGAGAAAAGCTCTGTGTTTGCCTATACCTAGTAATAGTCTAAGTGGAAAAAGGAGTGACTGACCAGAAACCCCTGAATTCACCACAGAACTGACAATAGCTCACTGTATTTTCCCTAAAGTCTCCTGACATTCCAGTTAATTTCAGTAACTCATGCTGACATAATAAGAGCAAATTGCTTCAAGACACATTCATAAAAGCAATATACTTCTGCTCTCTTTTAAGTTTTGTTACATTTGATACTGGCATAAAGTATCCAAGTACCTACTATTCAAAAAACAAGTATAGCTGATGTCACCTAGTGTCACAGTGAAACTGCTTTGTTATTTTTATTCATGATTGTGCATATTGTATCTTTATTTTATCTGTAATCTTTCAAGATCTATTTAATTTTCCAGTACAGGGAAAGTGTGCTTTGTGGGTTTGTGAGTTTTCTCTTGCAGACTTGTGGCAGAAATAGTTTGGTGGAGCAGAGTTTTCCATCTACTTTTCTTCAAAACTGAGACATTTTGGAATAATTTCTCTATATATAAATTTTCAAGTTCAACTGCATTTAAATATTAATTATTCACTAGTTGCTATAATTCAACCAGGTTTGTGAACAGCACTTATGGTTAACTGAACAACCCCAGTGAAAATCGGAACTTATGGATACTAAAGAATTTTTCTTGGTTCTAGTATTGTGTGTGTCTTCTCTTTCAGAAAAGATTTGTCTAATACAGGTAAAAGATGTAATACAGTGTAAAATACAGTGTAAAATACTAATAATACTAATACAGTGTAAAAGATGCTAATCTTAACTTGGCTGGCAAAGCGTCTCTGTCCTTCAAGTGGCTCTGCTAATCTTATTACACTGGTGAAGGAGCCATTGGCAGACAAGCGGGGTTTCAGAAAAATCCATATTTCAGCACAGCAGCCCAAGCCATGTGTTCAGAGCAGCTTCTGAGCATGAAGCCATCCTCATCACACAGTGGACAGACAAGCAGCCCTGCACAGTTTGAATTTGCTTGCTCCTAATTGTTTGGCTTTAATCAGCCCATACCCTTGAGTATGTTTCATCAATATAAAATATTCAGTTCTCTCCATAAAGAGTATAAGAACATACTAATCTTGCCTTGCAGCCAATTTACAAGAGAGAAAATGTCTCTCTTCCTCTGCTGGAAAGGGCAGAGAGAGGCAGATAATTTATACAGAATCACTGTCTGGTTTTGCATACAGAGAATATGGTTGTAAGAGAATCCCTGACAAGTTCATCTCTTTAGGACTAGAACCAGAATGCCAGAAAGATCTGGTTTGTTTAATAGTTTGGGTTTTGTCACAAACAGAACATAGTTTGGGTTTTTCACATAGCAGGAGGTGTAATAATGAAGTTAACACTTTTCTTGAAGTTAACCCATTTTTTAAACAGTCAAAAGACTTCTAAAGGCCCTCTTTATCTCGGTAACAGTGAGATTTCCTGAGAACTTATTTTGGTAGCAAAAGCCTGCTATTCTTTCCACCAGTGAGGACTGGTTATCTTACATCTCATTATTTCCTGGTTTCTATCTGTTAATAGCTCTGCTATTGCATCTTTTCTTCTTTTGTGGAAAGCAACAAGAATATGATGCATACAAAATATCAGATAAGATTGTATCTCTGTATCCCATAAAAATAAATGTATAAGTTAAAAAATATGTTTTAATACTGACTAAACAGATGGGAACTTAGTGTAATACCTGCTGCTCCAGTATCATGACACATGTCTTTATTTTTTTAAAATATATTTACAGCTGGCCTACACTTGCCTACAGACAGAGCTTGGTCTGTCAACACCAGTAATAATGAGCACAGCCACAAGTTTATTTGGGAGCCCAGCTGTTGAAATGCTTATGTTGCCACTGGCAGTGAAAAAGCTACACGAGTATGCAGAAGGAGGTCTGAAGGAAACCAGAGTCAGACAAAGCACTGACACAAAGAAACACCCAGTTCAGCCGGATGGAGAAACAGCATACCATAGACACTGCCAAGAGATTAAACACAGAAAATATTTTATGTAATTCCACCAATGATAGTCCCTAGAAAAGCATATGCAGATCTTCCAAAAGGATAATTTTACCCTCCTTATCCCTAAAATTTGTGGATGATGTACTATTAATTATGTTTGAAAACTCTCAGAGAGAAACTGAGCTATTACATCACATTTCATTCACCTAAGAAATGGACACTCGTAACTCCATCTTTGTCTCTGTTTTGGGCAAAGATGAGCACAAAAAGCAGGTTTATCCATGCAAAAAGGACATATATATCTCTCAACCCCATAAATTGATAAATATCTCAGGTAAGGTAAGTATACCTTAGTAACAGTTTTACTCTAAGAATTTCACAGATATTACAGGTGCCTTTGAAATACTGCGCCTGATAATTAACTTCACTGTTTCTAAGAATTTTGAATTCATAGGCAGGGTGTGTAGGAAGAGCAAAAGTTAAATTCAAAACTATGTAATTTTAAAAACACAACTCTCTTTTTTTTCTGGTTTCTTTCTATTTCCTCAGATCTTGAAGTGTGCCATATTAAATTTCCCACACATTTTTTAACTTTTGTATGGTTTTCCTGGAAAGACTAGATGTTGAGATTTGCAAACTTCAGAAATAATTTCCAAACCTTAGAAATAACTAGGAAAATAGCAAATAAAAATAAGACTCTGAAGTATTATATAAGGATAAATTAAACAAGTTGTGCCAGACTACGATAACTGAAAATCAGTCTTTGTGGCACCCCAGGTCTCTCATATCTTTTGTTAATTGCCAGGGGTTTCCTATATGAGTGACAATAATATGTGTAGGCACTCAAAAAGACATAAGAAATTATATTTTAAAAGTCACATTTTTTAATCAGATACTCAACGTCAAGCATTGTAAAAATATAACAAACCTGGTACAGCATATTGCGTGACATGAAATAGTGCAATGATGGAGAAAGAACAGACAAATTACTTTTAATATTGTTGTAAGGTATGACAGCCTTATTATTAGGACTGTTTAGGCCCATTGCTTAGATACTTCCTTTGTTACATATCTAGCTTGGTTTTAAATTTCAGGGAAATTTAGATAAGCAGCTTTCTTGTATAATGGAAGAAAATTAACATGTATTAAAGTTGCCAACAGTTGTAGTATTTGTGATTAAAACTTGACCAATTGAATGCTTATATTTGAGTATGGCAATGCAACACAGTGTATTAATAAATATATCAATAATATGCTAGTCAGGATTGCTGCTGTTCAAAAGAGAAAATCTAATACATCCCAAGGAAACTCTATCCTTGCAACTGATTAACCTCCAGGTTCCACTTCCTCTCTTCTCGTTGATTGAGTGATATTTTGTGAAGCGCCTACAGCTTCATGCTATACAAAATGGAAAATTGTTAAGGTACAGCTCTTTCTTTTTTGATTAATTAAAAAAAAAGAAACTGCTTGCCAGCATATATTACCAATCATGTTAAAAATAATTATATTTATGAATGTAAATTAGACATGAGTCAAAGAATGAAGACATAGAATAATGATAACTATCATAATGCCTCAAAATACTTATACATTAAACAAAATGGGACAAAGGTAAAATTATTTAAGAGGTAGTGATATGGGGATATCTTAACAATCCAGAAAGCACATGGACACACAAGAGTGGAAAATATGTCCTTTTTGATGTACCTTCAGAATATAATCAGCTGCAATTCTTTTCTCAAGTCCGTTTAATCAGAAATGATTTTTCATAGCCTAAAGTCTAAAAGAAATCATCATACCAACTGCTGAGTTTTCTAAAGTGCAACTGGACAGCCTAAGGGAGGGAAGCATAATGTGCTCCAGTGGAGCAAGCTCTAAAATATTCTATGGCAGATGGAGTTTTCTCTGGAACAACTAGATTGCAGATTACATTTTTATTTTAAATGTTTGCTCTGTCTTTTTAATTATTATATTTTTTTCTGTTGTGAAAAAGACATAGAAAATATTTTAATTCAATATTAGAATGCAAAAGGTATCAACACTTATTGAGAGAATGCAGCATTTTTTAGAGTTAATACTACCTGGTAGCTTCTACTTTAAAACCCAGTTTTCCATTCAATTTCATATATCTTTGCCAAAATATAACCTTTATTATTAGAATTCCTGCCATTATTATTATCAATATTATGAGAAAGGGGATTTCAAGACAAGAGTTCTGCTATTTTTCTGAATAAAATTGGGCAAGTGTTACAAAAATTTTTCTTTACCTGCACTCTGTATAGGAAAGAAGTCGATCTTATTTCATTTCTACAAAAATATCCCTAAGTTTGATTTAATAGAAGCTGTTTTCTCTGTGATAAATATAGCATGTATCTAGAGGTGACGTAAAAAAAATTTGGTTTGCACATTTGCAAAATTTTGGAACTATCTTCTCTGTGACATTTCCTGGAATTTTAGTGCTGAGATATGAAAACTTAATAGTCATTAAGTACGCTGTTTTGCATGGAATTATGGAAAATAGTTTAGAGTTTAAAAAGGGTGAATGATCTTCTAGTATTTTTATCTCATACATAAGTTTTGCCTCCCTATCTCATGGGAGGGCTATTAACTGTCTTCAGTGACTAGCAACCTGGCTTCATTGAAATGCACTTTATTGCATAACACCCATCTTCACACCATTGTAAATGAGGTGTTGATAGAGTTGTGGGACCACCACTTTAGGTAGTTTTTTCCTAGAGAAACCAGGCCATAGGAGGTAATCTATCCAGGGAATTACTAAATGAAACACAGCCTGGCATGTGCTCAGTGTGCTCCTGCAGGAAGGCAGTAGAGGAACTAAAGGCAGCAAGGTGGTGGGGTTCCTGCTTAGGTCTTGGATAGGCGTAAACACCACTACAGGGTTTCAGCTGTATTACTGAGACTGGCAAGACTGATCAGCCTTCTACTATGGAACTGCCACTTCCAGCCACAGACTGTAAGCTTTCTGCTGAGTTTGGAAGACCTCGGGTCTGATTCTTGCCAGCTATTATATACATGGAACTTTCTTCAGCTGCCTACTCTCTCTGTGATTTTAGTTGACAGCAATTTCTTTAACTGACCATGTGTCCACAGCTAATTTGTTTTACTTTTTTCTAACTTTGTATGTTTTAAAACTCATAACTTTATACATATAGAAATAGTGGGGAATTATTTTATGTAGAATGAGTTATGTAAAATTCCCTCACAATTTAATGTGGAGAAAGTCAAGCCTGGCACAACAGCAGAAATCTTGGGAAGGGGAAACAGGAAATGTGGTATAGGGAGGAACAAGCATGGTCTGATAAAAGATAAGGGAGATGCTTGCTATGGGAAATCTCACATATATAAACCACTCACCAATAATCGGCTAAAGAAATGCAGACCTGGCAGTAAATGAAACTAGTTTTATAGGTAACAAAGAAAGAGCACTGCTATCTATTGTGTGTGAGACACCATATAGACCAAATTCAGATGTAGTTTTCAAATGTAACTCTCCAAAACAATGAATAAGACTAATGAAAATAAGAAAACGTGTAATGTATTTCTCTGAATAAGAAAAATGTATAAAAGTATGTTAGAGAAATTTTAAAACAACAACAAAAAAACTCCCTACATGGAACCAAAGCTGATGACAAAGAAAATTGTCAAGATGAACATCATATTCCACCCATTAAAGAACTACAGATGCTCACAAATTGCTCTAAAACCTCCCATTGCCACCACCAGGGTGAAACCAGCTACCTTAAGGACCCATGGGAGCATAAGAAATATGAGCATTACACCAGGAAAAGCTGAAAAATTAAAGCATGTGCACAACAAATTTAACTCCAGTATTACTTTTTCTCCTTCTGTAACAAAATATTTCAGTTATGTTATTAGGTAACTTTTATATAAATGTCATGGTTTAGGAATGGTTTATAGCTCCCACTGAAATTATGTCCCTCTCACTCACTCTCTCCCTCTACCCTCTCCTGTGGTGGTCTGGAGAAAATTGTAGGCATAAAAAGTAATGATAACAGGTTGAGATAAAAAAACAGTTTACTGGAAACAGCAGTGAGATAAGAAAATGGACAGTAAAGGCAACTATACTAATGACAGAAGGTACAAGAAAGAGGCAAATGGTTCACACAGAAGCAATACCCAGGTCAGTCCCTCCACCATACTGGGCCAACCCAGAAGGGACCTCTTCTCCCTGGAATAAACTCCCCATCCCGCCCATCTCCAGCAATGACATCAAGTGGTATTGAATTACCTCCAGGTCCCAGCCAAGTCCCCTCCTGGCCACTGCAAAGTCAACCCTATCCTGCTCATACAATAAAATATGCTGTATCTTTATGCCAATATTCTGAGCATATCTCTGCAGATCCATTGATTGTGGTGAGAGATACATAAAAAGTAACCTGATTCCCTGTACTCAGGAGACCACCAGGTACTTTTTAAAATCTGAATTATCTCTGTCTTTGCCTAACTAGCAGATGTGTAGTTCTTTCCTCCTGAAGTGTGATGTATGTATTCTTGCCTTTCATGTTTGTGGAAAGGAAAACATTGTATGCCAGTCTGTCTCGCTGTATTTCTAATAAACTACCCACAAATATAAGAAACATGATTTATGGTGACAAGGAAATTAACTTCTTTCTCTTGTTTGCTTTTTCTTAGTTTGAGCACGGATCAAAAGTCAAATGGAGTCATTCAGGATAATGATTCCTCTCAGGGGCAAAATTCACTGCAGTTACTTAAAGACCAGGTAATTATGCTTGAAAAAGCATAGCATGAATTTCAGCCCCCAGTTCAACAGCAAGTCCCAGTGCAACACTACAGCCCCTGTGCTATCACAACTTAAATCTATAAGCCAAGGAGCTATTACAGTCTCTTCCATGACACTTTAGAAGTTTTTCTTTTTACTTTCTGGTCTGCGGACCTACAAAATTGGCAGTCAACTTCTCCCTTTCTCCTTACTAGCCATGCTACTGTGAAGTAGCATGGTAAAATATGTACTATAGCCTGTGTCCAAATGTAATTTTTTAAAATAAATATATCATCTTATGAGAATGGCCATAATATTCCAATTTTAAAAAAAAAACTGAAATGTTCTAAGATTTGTTAAGAAAACTGGAAAGAGTGTTGATTTTGAGCTAAAATTGGTTTTCTTTTTCTAATAAAGCTATTCCACAAAGGGGAGCAATGCTCTTGAACTTAGTTTCTATGACCATTTCTCTTAAATGACTGTCTTGAAGCTCAAAATTCTTAGCCCTAGGGAGATGATAGTCTGAAACAGTCAGCCTTCTCTTGGACTTTGGTCCACAGTAAATTAGTCATAAATAGCAACTGCTCCGAATATAGATCAAAGTCACTACCTATGAGATTTTTGAAAAAATAAATAAATTTCTGGAAGTTTAAAAACACATTAAAGAGTATTAAGTTTTCTGAAAACTGTGAAAAAATATATGCCTTTATTGCACTTTTATGTCAATAATTGTTTACAGTTTTTAAAAGTCTGTCATGCAAGTAATCTAGAATAACTGCTTTTAAGTAAGTTATCAAAGAATAATAATTTGTTTCTCTACAGTGCCATATGTTACCCTTCTAACTAGCCACAATGGTGCAGGCTGAGAAGAGACAGTTATAAATATCCTGCAGAGTATCTCATTCCACCGTTGTCTCTCTAAATGAAGGACAGAGCTTATAATTGGGGAATGTAACCTCTAGAAAAAGAGGCAAAACACATTCCCTCAGGTAACTCCGACCCTGTTATTCAATCACTAAAATGAGGCAATATAACTTTCAAAGCACCTTTGTACCTGGCAACAATAGCATCGCTTTCCAGCAGGAAACAGCAAGCTTTAAAATGTGCTGGTTATCGTGTGAACAAATTAGCATGAAATAAAGCTTGTGGAAAAGAAGTGACTAACTGAAAAGGTACGGTAATTTTTAATATAAACTTAGCATGTCAGCTCCATAACAACAGACCTACCAAGATGACACTGTTTTCCCATAACGATCACAGCAAAAACCTAAAGCCTAATCCTGTTTTGCACAGAAAATATGTCACCTCTGAACTGGAAAAGTAGACATATTGTATCACTGAAATAAGGGTAAATCAAGGACAGAAATATATTGTTTTGACTAAAACAAACAAGAGACTATCTCAAACAATGAGATAGCTATCTATATCCATGCCTTGATGTGACCAGTGAAGGTCAGCTTTGTGTCCTTCTCGAGGTTTATCTCAGATTGTGGTCTGAGGTTAACACTAGCTTGTCTCTGTTCAGATTTTACATGGAGATCACAATCTTTATTTAGCTTCCCTGAGCTAAAAACACCCTTATTTTTGCTGTAAACACTCTCTTAAGCAGTGTTTTTCATTTATCTGAGCTGCCTCTGCATCTTCAACAGCCATAGAGAAAACTGGCTTCCTGAATGTTTGATCTTTATCTGGTGAACAACAATCACATTACATCATGCACATTTTTATACATGAAATCAGAATGTGGTAGGACCCCACAGACCCCAAGTCAGGAATTATACTCAGTGCCAGATGACTGAAGAGTGTGAATGGAGACAGAATGCCAAGGTTATTTCCTTGATCATACATCTTTTTTTGGAGTGAATCCAGAGGAGGCAAATAAAGACGATCAGCACCCCTCCTCTGAAAACAGGATAAGAGAGTTGGGGCTGTTCAGACTCCAGAAGTCTCTGGGGATGCTTAGAGCAGCCTTCCTGTACTTGAAAGTTGGAGAGGGACTTTTTCATCGGCATGTAGTGATAGGAAAGGGGGAATGGCTTTAAACTGGATGCGGGTAGATTTTGATTAGATAGAAGAAAGACGTTTATTACAATGAGGATGGTAAAATCCTGGAACAGATTTCCCAGACAGGTGATGGATTCTTCATCTCTGGAACTATTTAGTCAGATTGGGTGTGGTTCTGAGAAACATGATGTATTTGACGATGTCCCTGCTCATTGCAGTGGAGTTGGACGAGATTCTCCCTTCCAAACCCTTCCAAACCCTCTGGCCAATCTTGGGACACCAGTACAACCATTATGATTTTCTGAGATGTACACTTTTAGGAAGAAGAAAATAAAAAAAAATATTGTGTGTGGAGTTCATCTGGTCTAAGTTCAGTCATTTGTAACTTTGGCATTTGGCTTAAAGCTGCCTCTATAATCAAGTGAAAAAGAGAATTAATTCAGAAGAATATGTATATATACACATATTTAGAATAGAGAGGCCTAAAATTTTGCAGGATTGTTCCTTTCTCCATCTCTGTTCTCCATCTAGACCAACCTAATTTTTATCTGAATTATAATCTCATTTCAGGCAAATCTGCATTAGACCTAATTCACGAAGAAAAATAAAAGTGTATGCATGTGTCTCCATATTCACTCCTGTTCTGGGATGTTCTTTTTGAATGTAAAAGGCACTGTGTAAAGATTAGCATCATGTTTGTTAGTATTTCTATGACAGTGCTTTTTTGTTTGGTGGACTTTTTATTGCAAAGCAAAAGCACTAGTCAGCTGGATACAGTGTACCTTGAAAAGTAACATGCAGTATTAGAGCGTAACAATTTTGGTTTTCAAAACTTCAGACTCAGTAAGGTCTAATACTCTTACAAGTCCAAGAACTACATGTCTATTTAATATGATTGTCAAATTAAAACAATTTTTCTGACAGCTAAATTAAGAGCAAATAATTACAATTTAATTTGTAACTCTTTTTCCATTTGGGAGAAGCTCATGAGAGTCTGTTGTTGCAGTCTGTCAGACAAGCTTACCTCAGAAAGTGCCTGAAACACACACACCCACAAACAAAATCTGTAGATCAGATAAAATAAGGCACTCTTCAATCAGAATACAGAAAAGCTCATATGAAAGAGTTTTTAGAGGTCTTTACTGATTGCTGTGAATTAAACATAGGCTTTGTCATATAAGCAGAATTTCAAAACAATTGGCAGCTATTAAACAGATGTTTCTTAAAGTGGTAAGTAGATGGAGCTGAGCAAAGATGAAGATGGGTACAAACTTCGGGAATTTATATCTTGTGAAGACTTCAGGAATAGCGAGTACCTAGTGGGCTGATGTTATTTAATGGGCTTATGTAGCTCAAACTCAAACATATGGACTCCCCAGCATGAAGAGTTGGCTGAAGTGTGAAGTATTTCTCAAATCTGACTCTACTCATCCACATTTTCTGGGCATTCAAGCATATAGCATGTTCCAGGCTTTTAAGAAGGACCTCTAGCAATCCCCTCTCTCTGACAGTGGACTCCTGATACTCCTGAGAGCACTAGAACAAAAATGGTATGCATAGATGTGGCAGGCAAAGAAAAAACTGGTATGCCTTTGCTGCATCTGCAGCAAGTGAATTGCATCTTAATGTCACATTTACAGAGAATGGAAATCTAAGAATCAGGCTTGAGTTATTCCAGGGCTGGACTGAGCAGCTTTCCACCAATCAAGAAATACAGCAAAAATGTCTGCTTCTGAATTTCACTAGAGTAGTTACCCTAAAGTTTTGAGTGGTAACAGGAAACTGTGACTTTCTCTTTTGGCACAGAACCTGAACACCTGTGCTTGTACAATACATTGAAAGAACAAACTTCTTCAGATGTCTCTCTGTTTCAAATGGAGCTTTGCTCTAAGCTTGCCTTGCTTTCCAACTGCTGTGTCTTACCTTCAGCTACCTATCTAGGAGCCTGATCAGTAGTTATTAAGATTTGTTTTTGCAGGATTCACCTTGTTTTTACAGGATTCACACATAAATATCCTGAACGTTTTAATTTTATTATTTTTTTATTAAGCCATTGCCACTACCCCTGGCTCTTCTTCATCATCTGGAACATTTAAATTAAATATAAGTGATTTTCTGTAAATTCTATGTCATTATAATTACTAGATAAACTTTGATGGCTCATTCTATGATGGAGGTATTTTTAGATGATCACTATGATTTATTCTTTCTTTTAAATTTATGAGAAATAAAACTATTAAAATAGAATGCAATATATATTGGCAGAAATGTACCTACACTGTTAAAATAGCTGGGGCTTGTGCTAGAGACCATTTCATATCTGATCTAATTATATATAACTTAATTTAAACTGCATACTGCAGGTGAAACTACAGGAATATAGCAGATTTCCAACACCACCTCTCCAGTGTACCCTTAAACAGGTGAAGGTCTCTAAGAAGTGACTTTCTCTAGTGCACTCTGTCTCCTCCCCCAAAGCATAGCTTCAATTTTTCAAGGACATGCTCTAAGAAAGAACTTTTAGATTTCAGGAACATACAATAGTTTTCTGTGGGCGTGCCTAATTTCCTCTAACAATTCCCAGAAATCTGGGCAGAGTACAGCTTTACTGTGAAAAAAAAGGGGGCTGTGCCTCCCACCTAAACAAACTTTGATGGATTACATCAGGAGACATTGCATAGGAGAGTTACAGTATATGCAAAACAGCACCTGGAAAACAGGGTGAATGAATAAAACCAATATCCTTCCACATGAGTAAGGAGCTCCTGTGCACACAGGCAGCAACTCTGTAATTTGTAGGACATTTCTGCTAGCATGTGGCAGACAAACACCCCAGCTGTCACTCCTGATTCAATTTCAGGACTTCACAGAGCGGACATGCTGCCTAAGACCAGCTTTGATGATGGTTCATGTCTCAGTGCAAACCAAACAGGTTAGTATCATAAAACTCATACCAGAGACGTGCTCAGTTTGCTGATCACTCCTATCTAGGTATGACATTAGTGACAACTTTTAACGATGGATTTGGCAGTGCTGGGTTAATCGTTGTACTCCATGGTCTTAAAGGTCTTTTCCAATGTAAATTGTTCTGTGATTGAATGTATATAGGCATTGAGAGGTCCTCTTTGCCAGGAATAGGATTTTGAGTCTAACAGCTGGAAAACTGTGAAGCCAGGGCTGGGCTGTGGTAATTTTTCTTGCATGAAGGTTCAAACTTTGTGGAGAAGTGTTTGTTTAGATTAAACTGGGGAAGGATATACCCCAAATTCTCCATCCCAGCTCTACCTGTAATTCTCACTGATGGTCTTCCTTTAGAAGTCTTGACCAAAACTAGACCACAGCTATGCACTTGTTTGTCAACACACACTGCTGGGCAGCTGAGAAACCTCTATGCTAATTGTTAAAAAAATAGGAGTTAAGGTATCAAAAATATGTAACACTTGTAGAATGTTTATCTAAATGAAGAAAATTAATGGGTGTTTTGATTTTGCTTTTTCAATGCCTTTTTGCCCCATCTATAATACCAGCAAATTCCTTACAATACATTTGGGCCTTCAGAAACGGTAAGATTTAGTGTTATAGAAAAGCATTTGACAAATGTAACATTTTATTGTAAATAACATCTACAGCCACAAATAAAGCAGTGCAAAATTAAATTATTAAGAACTTTCTCCACTCAAAATATGGAATTACAGTCCTTTAAAATAAAATTATATATTATCCTCTTATCATAAGGGAAGTCCAGGCTATCAGCTACTAGTTGATATTAGCTGGTAGCTATCACAACACTATTATTAAAAAATATATATGAAGTAAGCAAATGAAACTAAGCTTGAATCACATGAGACTGACTTTCAAATCTTAATTATCTCTTTTTTATGCAGGATTTGCTTTCCAAACTACTTTTTTCTTAATTAAGCCAAGAAAACCTGTACTTCTTTTCTGGGTTACTGCACTGCAATTATTTAGTACCCCTTGGTTGTACTATAAATGCTGTAGACACATTCCACAATGCAAGTTTATAACTGGTTTGACTTGAAATATATATAAATAATTTTAGAAAAATCTTAGCATATTCCTTTTTCTCTTTTGTCTCACAGTATTTTAATTTATTCAATGGGATTTTTAATTAGTGTCAAGTGATCTTTCCATGATCACAAGCTATAAAATCATTTGGGGAAAAGAAAAATCTACCAGGTGTCAACTCTGAGAGTACTGTCATAAATACAAATCATATTCTCCCTCTGTTATCAAGCTACATCCTAGATGATAAATTCAATGTCTTTCACAGATAACAAAAAGTCTTCCAGCTCAGCAATTCTACATGAGTCTATGATGTCTATGACCTCTGAAAATACTTGTTTCTGGCACAGCAAAAAAAGGACTTCTGGTATAACCTTGGAGAAATACCATAGGCCACAAGCACTGATTTTTTGTAATACTTCTGATACATTAAGATAAAACCAGGTTATTTCCAAAAAATACAAATGCCATTTTATATGTATTTTTTGTCTCTAGAAAAATAAACTGTAACTCAGGGTTAATTAGAATTAATTAGAAATTTCAAAAACTACAACTGGTCCGGAACATGTATCTAGGAAGAAAGTAGAGCAAGAAAAACAGTCTAATCTGTCTACCAATTGCCATGAGACTTGTTTGTAGCAATGCATGTACAACAGCGGCGTACCAGTTCATGAAGGGTGCGCATCCAAGGGAAACGATTATTGGCTATCCCCTGCATTGACTAAACAGAAGAGTGAGGCAGACAATTATCTAATGCTTAAAGGTGTAAAAAAGAGAGGATGAAGAGAAAAAAGGGGAGTAAAGGTTCAGTCTTCTGAACCAAATTCTCTTGAGGTTTCTGGCATAAGAATTTTGTGAAAGTAAAAGTTAGTCAGCTGATTTGTACAGCAACACAATATACCAGAATTGATCATACTGCTTACCATTCTGTCCTACAGACTCAAGAAATCAAGCATTCTATTCTCTCTTCATTTTAGGTAATGATAATCCACCACAAGCGATTTCTCTACCCAGTTCCCTTGTTTCATCATACACTTCTGTGAATTTTCCTCATGTCTCTTATTTGCCATTCTCACTATTTCAAGTGCCAGGCTACTGTTCCTTGCTGTTACTCTCACTTTTACAGTGCAATTCAAGTCACCAAGCACTGTTATGCCATAAGTCATTTGTGACTTCTGTAGTCAGCCACAGGCAGAAAGCTGTCACAATAGCAAGACTTTTTATTAGGAGGCAAACGGGGTTCTTTAAGACAATAGCTGAAAATAGAAAGAAGGGAACACTCATGATGGTAGACCTCAAAGCAGTGGGCGTGTAGCAAGGAAGAAAATTGAGAAGACGGAGAAATGTGGCCCTAGTAATGAAATAAACAAAGTTTAGGGGAGAGAACAAAACTGAGTGGAGGAATAGATTTGAAAACAGTGAACATGAGAACTGCAATTAGGCAGGGAAAATAGGGCTATGACCACCTCTTGCAAAGAATAGGCTCACATGAAAGAGAAAAACAATATCCTGATCTATCTCTGCTTTTAAGCCACTTCAACTTTCAATAACAACTTGAACTTTGAATTGAAGAGAGAACATTGCTACTTATACTGCCTGACCTAACAAGTAAACACCACTCAGTAACAGCTACAAGAATTATATCAACTATGCAAAATCATACAGTTTGGTAGAGTAGCAGATTCAAGTATCTTCTACCTACAGTTAAAATTTTACAATGTCTGAAATGACCAAACCTTCCCTTAGTTACTTTTCCAGCCATAATTCTGCTTTCTTTTCCAGTTATCTTCTGTACCGAAAATGACCATCCTTTAGATTAGCTCTGAGGCAAAGGCTTAACCAAATTTTGAGGGACAAAGAAATGACACATATACAGCTGAATTTGTCTTTGATAAAAATCAAAATGCCCACTGCATACGTTGAAGAAAACTCAGGTTCTCAAAATATTAGGTATGCAAATCCTTTGCAATGCAGACTTTTGTGCAACGTAAATCTAGACAACTAGCTCTAGACAAGACACTAGTAGATGTCTTGTCTCCTTTTAAAAACTGTCTCCGTATTCTATTTTTCTCCCATTTTCTTAAATTGTTTTGGTGGTGACATCATCAGTTTTTCATTAAACCATTGGCTAGAATATCCCACACTTCCATATTCTTTTCTCAGCTTGCAATTATGAAATGAATTAGCTATTCACTAAGTAGAGAAGATGTCATTCTCTCAAATCCCATCTTTCTTTTCGTGTTTATATATATACACACACACACACACACACACACACACACACACACACATATATATATATATATACACACATATATTTTGTAAAGAAATTAAAGCAAAAAAGAAAACTTTGACTTGAATTAATATGTTTCTTCCAATTTTTTTGTGAATCTTTTTTGGCTTAATCTTATTCCAGTTTAGTTGAATATTTTCTGGTTAGTCTATATAAATGAATTTTATCTTCTTTAATAAAAAAATATTAAAATCATATCTTTCTCAAGTATTCACATTTGTTTTTTTCAACTGAGTTAAGCAGTGTTATCTGGTTTTCACCTAACCTTTTTCCCCTATAAGAGACAACATATTGAAGAGAAACAAGTGTAATAAACAGGATGCATGCTAAGCATATTTTGCATTATTTACACCCGAGTTCCAGTATTTAAAAGCAAGAGCTAAAAAGAGGATAAAAAAGGCTGTCCTCCATGAACACCAATCCAAAAATAGCAAGTAGTTTCCAGAAATCATCCTTACCTCCACTGTAGCCACCTGGAGCCACAGACAGAGGAGACACTAGTTGCTCTAGTGGCAACTTTCCCCCTCCATGAGTCCTCACAGTACAAAAGTGTCATAACCATGGTGAATGGCACCATATCATGTCAACATTGTTTTAAAATATGCTCCCTCAGTGAGGGAAGAAGGACAGCAAAAACATTACTACTTTTGATCTGGTACCATGATCTTCAAGTTCCACCTACTGGTATGAAACTCCATTAAGGTCCAGTCCTTCTCAGCAAAGAATGTAAAACTTCTAGTTTTAATTGACCTAATTTGTAATACTTTGCAGGTAAATGCTTTATTTTTGTGGGAACGGAGAAAATTACTGTGTTGTTACATTGTCAATACAAGATGTAAATAGTGATTCTGTGGATTGTACACAAAAGACTGACCATTTTCTTTTCCAGTTCTAAATAAAATGTATGATCCCATAAGACACAGAATTTATCTCAGTTTACAGAATGAAGATATTGTACTATCTATTGTCAACAACAATATTAATTTCATTGCTACTTTTTGAAAAATTATAACCATTCTTAGACTTTCTTAGAAAACAGTAACTGATCCAGTTTCCATATCCCTGTGTATATTGGTAACTTTTTTCCTCTGAGACTGAAGACATCCATCCAGATCCTTCTAGAATCACAACTCCTAAGTTTCCTGAGGTAAAATAATTTAATTTAGCACACTGTGAGACTGTGCTTTTAAGAAACAGTCTTAAGGTACAGATTTTGTGCTTGGGTTTTAAAAAATACAGTGCAACACCTATAACCACAAAAACCTCCCACATGATTGTTATTCTGTCCTCTGACCATCTAGGTAAGGACATAGAAGTCTCCTCTCTCCATACCTGCACAGAGACCAGCAGCAACCCCCAGGAGTTGTACAAATGTAATGTAATGTAATGCTCTGTTCCAGAGCAACAGGGGAGAAATAAAAAGAACATTGTGTATCCTCTCTGAGTGCTGTGAAATATGAACATGCTACTACAAGTTCCCTTTAGTATGCTATTTTTTCAGAGCTCGTTTCAGTGCAGTAATGAGTCAAGAATCTTAATCTCATCTTCAAAATCCCAAAAGAAATTTTTGTTTTGTTTTTCCTTAAGTCTAGCAGAGTTTATGTTGTTGGGTTGTTGTGGTTCTTGTTTTGTAGTGGGTTTTTTTTCAATCTCGTAAGATGACTGTGCACAGTCTCTCCTCCCCTCCCAAGACCATATTAGTATTTATTTGTATCAGCAAACAGTATCAGTTCTCTGCACTACAGAGTGAGAAAGCTAATACTTCAGTAAATTGTTGCTGCCTCCTGTTACATCTGTTCTGCTCTGTTCACTAATTGCCTGTCACAACCACTGAGCCATGGTGCCAGCCATGCTGCCACTTCCTCTTTGGTCAGCTTGTCAGCTCCTATTAATCTGAGCCCTGTTGCTTTTTCCACAGCCAACATTTTTTGCACTCTGGATATAATGAAAATCTATTACTTTAGTGTTATACGAAAGTGACAAAATTATAATTCAAAAGAAAAAAGTTAATGGCTTTTTGCGTGAAAGTTGACAGTCTCCTACTGTAGCAGTAAATTATTTTCTTTGATCCTTCTTCAATTTCAGGAATATATATAAAGGTTTACATATCTTTCAATCTGATGCAATATTATTATTGTTATTCATTATTAATCCTTATTATTGCATTATGTGGAATGAAACTTCTAAAATCAAACTTTGTGAATGCAAAAAAAAACCTGACCATTAGTAGTGGTATATAGAATAAGACAATTTTAAAAGAAAGTAATCTGATTTTTATCCTGAATTTTGTTACCTTTTTTTCCCTTGTGAGGGAATGCAGTTGGTTTGAAACTGATCAATATTTGTGAGACCAGATAGCTTTTGCAAAACTTTTACCTTCTCCACATTTTAATTCAGTAGCCTTTAGTACAGTTGTGAAAGATCAGAGATATCATTCTCTATCTTAACACATAGAGAATGAGAGCCATAGAATCAGGGAATCACTTACTTTGGGAAAGATCTGTAAAGCATCCAAATTAACTGCTAAACCACACCTCGTGCTTCATCTAAATGTCTTTTAAATACCTCCAGGTATGTTACCTCAGCTGCTTCCCTGGGCAAATTCTTCCAATGTTGGCAACTCTTTCCTGAAGAAAGACCACTGCCCTGGTCCTGCTGGGCATACCAGTTTTGACACAGGCCAGGATTCCATTGGCCTTCTTGGTTGGCAGAACACACACTGGCTTATGTTCAGTTGCTGTTTGCCAGTAGCCCCAGGTCCTTCTCCTCCAATTTTCCAGCCACTTTTCCCTCATCCTGAAGCACTGCATGGAGTTGTTGTGACCCAAGTGCAGGACCTGGCATTTTGCCTTGTTGAACTGTTCTTATTCCCAACAGGGTTCCACAAGGTAAGGCATGGACAATTACTTCTGGGCAGCTGAAATGTAGCAGAGTGACAGTGTACACTCCTGAAATTGTTTGTCATGCATTAAGCTTTCAACAAAATGTAGATGTAATATGTCTCTTAAGGAAATGAAAGCTCAAGGTGACACATAAATTACAGGACTGAGAAACAGAGTGATGCTCTCACAAGCAATTAAAAGTGGCTATGGCAGATCTTGCTTTTTTAGGATAAAATACTCTTTTAGTTTTTAAATTATGCACAGGGGGAAAATAATAGAAATATAATTTCAGAAGAATCAGAATCATTCTGCTGCACAAATTTCTGAGTGTGACTTCACATGGGAATCAAAGTCCTAAAGCTTCAGGGCTAAGCATATGCTCTCAGATTATACAGATCTGAAGGACACTTTCCCCAGATGAGATAATTTGGCTGTCTACGCTATCAGCTCCTTGGAACAACCAGTCCTTGCTGTGGTCTTGATGAATTAGCATACTTTCAAACAGTTCCTGGGTGCAGTTCAGGGGTTAGGATGGGTAAGAGACCTTTAACAAACCTGCTGACAGAGCAGAAGCTGCATGTTATATTTACAGGCAGGTTTGTGACTGTTTTGCCCTCTATGCTGGAGAACAGCATGGAGCACCTTTATTTTATTAGCAGGCATTTATTCTCAGGGGCCTATTAGAAGAATGACAAGGTAAAGCCACCTCTCTGCTCACCCCATTTCCCTGAGCTGTGCCCATGGGCAGGAAGACCTGGCACTGGAATTTTGGGATTCTTGGGTCTGTAGTAAACTCCACAGAGCTATTGAGAAGCCCTGGACCTACAGTAATCTGCCTGACAGCTAGACAGATGCATTCAGGATGCTTTCCAGTCTGACATGGAAATGTAAGACCCAGGGAGTTATTCTGGATCAAAGAGTTTAGTCTTTCAGGAACAAAATTACTTTATGATCACTTTATGATCCCTCTTTATTTGCTCAAGGATAAAAACCCACATATGTGAAAATTCTGCAGTTAGGAACCAAATACATTGCATTTTGCAGACTGGGAAACAGCTGCATGCCATTATTGCCAGTGGTCATGCCATTATTGACAAGATTGGCATGGATTTTGATATTCTGCAACGCCCAAATTAAAAAAAAAAAAAAAAAAAGAAAACTAAAAGAAGAATAAGAAAGTTAATCCAAACCCCACAGCATTTATACAAATAAAATACAAATAAATACAACATAAATATTAACATCTGCATAATTTCATAATTACCTAACTTCTGTTTGAACTTCTGATGCAAAGGGCATACACATACAAAGAAAAAAGCATGCTGAAAATAACGAACATTTTTTCAGAGACCTAGGAAGAAGCAAGGCTCATTACATAAGTAATACATGCTCAATAAAATAGTCCCATATGAATGAAAACGTGATGATATAGTAAAGAAGAACAAGCTGCATGACATGACACTTCATTTCTGGAGGACCAGGGAAATCAATAACTAAGTCTGTGTAAAGTTACTCACATCTCTTCAGAAAGTATGACCTGAAAATGAGTTGATGTGCATCACATTTTCTTTCAAGTAACTAAGATGTAACATAAAATCTGTTGACAAGATAATCGATTTTTTCCCCTTTAAAAAATGAGATATTAGGATGAAATTTTTCTGAAATATAACATCAATTAAGTCATCGTTGGGATAAACTCATGCCTGTGCACTTACTTATTTAAATTTACACATATATTCTTTTAAATCATTCCTCCATTCTGCTTTGCAAGTTGAAAAATAATTGAGTTATACTTGATTATTTCAGTTTCTATGCTCTTGTGCATTTTGAAAAGAAGAATCCCCAAATATTGTCTTTCCTATTTTGCTGGTTAATCCCCTAGATTGCCACAGGGCTGGACTGAAATTGTTCAGGACATGATGAGACTCTGGATTTCCCTGGGCTTTATCAGCCAGTCAGAATTCAGGCAAGGCAGCCAATATATTAGAATGAAATGTCAATTACAACACTCTTCAGTGTTACAAGTTTCTGAGGATGACTGGGAAATAAATGTATGTTGGTTGGAGAAATTACTTTCTTTGTAGTTTAGCTGTAATACTGGCAGCCAGCAAAGAGAGAAATCTTATTTTCTGTTCAATTTATTTAAGGGTCTCCACATCTGTGCAATGCTCAGACAAGACACGCTTCCTTAACGAGGCCAAGGTACCCAGCCAATTCCTACAGTAACAGCCCTGCTTGTGTTTTCAATACAATGTCTTTCTGTGTAAGCATTACTTCTTCTAGCAAAAAGAGAGAAATGCCTTAAACATTAATTTCTCTTGCACAAATTGCTTCCACAATATTTATTCTTCCATTGAATTAACATTATCTTGGCTAGAAATTAGAATTTCTCTCTATTTTAATGAGATCTCTACAAAGACAAGGTCTTAATCTGGAATGACCTTACTACAACATCTCTTAATTGTTGATGGCAGCAAATGAAATGCAAGTGGACACAGAACAAATTGCTTCATTAACAGTATAGTCTATACCTAAGGAACTGTAACCCACATTTCCAATTCATGGACCAGTTAATCCAATCATTTATCTCCCACAATGAGATTACACTGCTCATGTAAGTTAACAATATACTTGTCATGTTATGAGAATATGCTGTTTAAGAGCTTATAATAGGTATTATTAACCATTTAAAATATTGTCTTCACTTCACTTCCCTAACAACAAAGCATGTTGTACCTAAGAACACATGAGAAAGCCACATCAACAACTGGATTTCCACTGAGAGATCCTTGCTTTTGCCAAGTATCCTATTCAGAAGTCTGCTTTCTCACATTGGCAGTAGGGCATCACAGAATTCATTGAAAAATGAAAGTGTTAGTGATAATAAAGTTATTAGCTAAAAACTCATCCATACACTGGAAATGGAGTAACATTTGGGTTCAGAGTCTGATACTTAAATAATTGCTCTTGAAGCGTGAAAATTGCAATATTAAAGCTCTTCTTGGGGTATTCAGCTATTTTGACTATTGAATGCATTTATGTGTGTGTAGCACTGTGCAGTTTCATAAATTTAACTTTCTTTTAAAATTAATTAAATAACAGCACACCAAAACCTAAATAGCAAACACATAGAAAATGGGAAATGACAGAATCAAGGTGTTTGCAGCTTCAGTTCAGCATCTTTGCACTTATATAAGTTCATAAATAAAACTATGTAGACAATGGTGGTAAATCCAGAAAGGCTAGTTAGCCTTCATCTCAATGACAAATCATATCTGCTTTTATTACTGCTTTGATTTTCATTTGGCATCAAGGCTGTGCAATGAACAAAGGAGACATAAAAATATAATGAGAACAATTAATATATTATCAGCATGACACAAAGAGTGAATCAAAAGGGTATATTTAATCTCAGTTGTGTGGGTAAAATATCTTTTAAAATGAAAGATAAGGAAAAGGATGCTTAAAAAAGAAATTTACCGCTAAATAAACAAATAAACAAATCCATTACTTCGGGATGACTGGAGATGAAGAGATGTCATTTCAGGTCTTTTAAATTGGCAATCTGAACCAAGAGCTTCTGATGTAAAGCATAGCTGATGAAAATAAATTATTCTATGTGTGGAAGAACTACCAGAGAATGGGAAGGGAAGGGAACGAAAGGAAAGGATAGACCACGTATCAGTGAAGATACTACTCTGCTTGACCATCCCCATCTGAATGGGATGAATACAGAATTATTAACAAATCACCAGGAAGATCTGAAAACCCTATCTCCCCTACCAAGCCCGCTGCATCAGTTCCAAAATCAAGGTTTCAGCTGTTGTACTTCACCCATCCTTGTGAACTTTCTCTGCACCTGAACACACAGAGGCTTCTTGATGGCATGTTTCATTCTATGTGAACCTGTGGCCTTTCAGAGTCTAGTAATTTTTTCCAAGTTAACAGTATTTTCATAAGCATAGAAAAAGCAACCTGACAAAGTAGTTCTCCTGCTCCTAAGCCCAAAGGCACTAGAACACTTCAAAGAAGCAAAATGTAATATTATTTTTAAAAGAAAAATGTTTTTCTTCTCCTAAAGTAAGTTGCATTTTAAATGACAGAGACATTTTTACTGAAGTATTAAAATAAAATAACTACTTAAAATATGTAAAAACTTATGCCAAAATTACTAGTGTTTGGAGAAGTTATAATAGGCTTATAATAAAAAATATTATCCACCAAACTTTACTCATAATAATAGATGTTACTTTTGCTCTCCAAGCTCCACATAGGAAACATCTTAGGATCTGAATAGCCACTAAGGTACCATTCTTTCTTTAAGACACTAAGATTTAGCATGTATAATAATTCATGTGCTCTCAGATTCAGAAAGACCACCACTCATTGTCCTCTTTGTACTCAATACATCCTCTGAGATAAAGCCAGGTATGGTTGAGGGGTAGTTTGCTGCAGCTTTTTGTGATAAGGTAATTAAAGGTTACACCCCCTAGGATTATCCCAGGGACCTTTCTAGGCTCAAACACATCTATGTGCCATAATGACATTTTGAGACACTGAGGCATGTGCTCCTAATACTCTACATCAAAAATACATATATTCACCTTTATGTATTTCAAAACAAAATTATATAGTTATTAAAGGCCTGTTGGGCCACAGGGCCACAGAGGAGACCTGGACCAGCTGATAGGTAACATTAATATGCCCAGTACTTTGAAAAGGAGGTTACACTGGGAGGTGGGTCGTCCTGCACCACCCATCTTGGGACGCAACAAAATCATCTCTGATCAGGGACTTTAGTAGCATTGGCAGAGCCAGAACCAAACCTGCATTGATTTAAAGAATGCATGAATGGCAATACATATTTTTTATTTGATCAGGCCTATGTGCATTGATTCAGAAAGCAAACATTTTAAAGTGTCTCTCATTTTTTGAAACAATTCTGCTAGTGAGATCAAAGGCAGCATGAGTAATAAAGTTTAGCAAGAAAAATGTAGATGAGTAATTACACAAAAATCTATACACTTCCATGCAATCTCATTTGAAAACACTATGGACAATTTCTTGCAATGGACATCCCTCTCCATCTCTCTACCGGGTATAATAAACCTTGGAGATTAAATGAAGGGAAGAAGGAAATGAACCATTTAGTTCTATTAGCTATTCTAACCTGACATGTATGGAATTATATGATAATTACTATTGAAAGGTAGAACATACCATATGGATAGGGCAGAAATGGTCAGGCAGTATTAAACTACAATTCATTTCAAACTGGACTGACTGAAGTCTTAGCACTGCCAATTTTAACAATCTTGCCAAGTCACTGAGGAAGCTGAATCAACAAAAATGAGTTTTTGATTGATTAGAATTAAGTCTCAGTATTCCATTTTTCAAACACAGAGATATTGAGGTTATTTAAAGGTTATTAAATATATTCTTCTGTGTATATTCAAGTATCACCCTAATCTCATCAACACTATTCAAGAACAGATGTTTCTCAAATAGCTCAAGAAGATTTTGAAGTACAAACTGTTTTTTTAATGATCAGTTAACATTCTGAAGGTCAAAACCCAAAAAGGCAAATCCAAAATGCCACTATTTGCTGTTGATGGTGTGTCTTATTTCTACCACTGCTAGTAAACCAATACACTGTAAGCTTTAGAGTCATAATACAAACTCACGCAACCAAAAATTTAAATCTTTAGAAGCATCATGAAAAATGCCCCAAGCAACTTGCACAAAAGAGGGCTTACGCACTGCAGGATGTGAGAATTTGGCCCTATCTAAATAGGTATCAAGTTGGTAAAGGTAGTTTCAGATAATAACTCTATCTTTGTGCAAGTTATAAAATTCCTATTAAATATTACAGTGATCCTCAGGTACAATAAGAAATTAATAAAAATAAAAGTCAGAAGTGAGTATGCAGAGGAGAAAATATCTCATAAATGAAAAATTACCTAGAACTTATAGGCCTCGAGTCATTTCTCTAACAGCTGCAAAAATGTCAACAGCAGTAAAACATAAAAAGCCAGCAGTGATTTCATTAATAGTACTCTGCTACACTGCAGAGGGAATTGTGCTAACGTACACTCAAAGGACAGACATTGCCTTTAAAATTCAAAGACATGAATAGGAACTTTTCTTCAGCTTCAATTTACCTGCTGATACCTACACAAATGAAACTGGCCAACAGGAGATCATTAATCCGTGGTCCCCATGAATCTTTCATTTTCTCAGTGAGTGGAGCACAGCACGCTGGAGCACATTCTACTCACAGCAAGAGCATCACAGAGTCCAGAGACTCTGGAGGAATGATTGCTGATTATGCTAATTCTGTACTTAGAGTATCAGTCGAAAAATATCCCCCACACCACTGCAAGTTGAGAGCTACTATATGTGTGTCCTTGAGCTTTTTGCTTTTCAAATACTAGTGACTCCATTTTATAATTTAGCCGGTCTTTAAAGCAGCCTCTAAAAAAAAAAGAAAGTAAACATACTGTCTGTGAAAGAAAAAAGTCACTGTGGTTAGGACACTAAATGAGGTCTCAACAAATTTGAGTTAAAAAGTTAGATTTTCTCACAGAAGCCTGGACTGACCCTAGACAAACCAAGAGAAGAAGCACAATAAAATCACTTAAGTGAGGCCACTTTCTTGTCTATTTAATACCAAGCTGTCTGAACAAAGATGTTGTCTTCTATTACCCGCAGGTATGGTACTTGTTTACCTGGCCATCACTGAGGACTTAATGGTTCTACAGCTTTATTTTATAGCAAAGATCAAGTAATATTTTGGGATGCAATAAATTTAATGTTGTAACATCCAGACTGCCTGAAAGCAGTAGAAAGCTTACTGTTGTCAGTTCACATAGTGAGGAAGATGTGGGGCTGACTGCAGGGCTCTGGCCACACCTTTCCTCTGCCTTTCCCCTGCTCTCTCATGTGACACTACAAATCCAATACGCTGATAGAGGCTAGAGTAATCAAAACAGTTGAATGCCTGAAGAACCAGAATCCTAGCACAGCTTGGAAGGATTTCTAATAGCTAAGATCTCATTAAAAGATAGTGTTTGCATGTAAAGCCAGACAATAGTGAGATAGGCCTCGTAGGTTGTGATTGACAGTGCACCTGCACTCTTCATCCACTAGAGACCTCCAGGTTTATGGATCAGCAGCCAAGGACATGACACTGCTTAATTTTGAACTGCAGAAATGCAGCATGATACTACACTTTACTTCTGTTTTTCTTACAGTACAGCTGACTTTATTCCATCAGGATACTGACAATGAATGCAGCAGCATCAGATATTGTTACTGAAGTTAATTTTTGGAAAAAATCTGTGTCCTTCTAGGAAGGAACAACTGTTGAATGTCAAGTTAGATCTATAGTAAATATTGAGAAAGTCAAAAGTCTTGTAGCGGCAGTTTGACAGGCAGAATATATATTTCATTACATTTTAAAGGTATTAGAGTAGCTGAGATGTAATAATTGCCTTGCTACTTTATTTCCCAGTCTCTTTGTTAAAACAGAATCAAAATTTAAAATAGACAATAAAACTCAGGTCTCTAGCATTCTCTAGCATTTCTCTGTTCAAGCAGGGTAATCTCAGAGAAATGGCACAGGATTGTGCCCAGATGGTTCTTGAACATCTCCAGTGAGGGAGACTCCATGACCTCTATGGGAAATCTGCTCCAGTGAATGGTCACCTGCACAGTAAAGCTCAGTAAAAGTATACAAGTCACGAACAGGACGGGACTGCTGTGGCATGCATCTCAAGCTGTTTATTTTTTAGCGTCAGTCTCATTACATGGTTATGACAATGGGAAGATGCCAGCAGTTCACATCCAGGCAACAGACCAAGAATTTAATGTTACAACTTACTTTATAAACTTTTTGACCAGTCACACAAAGCAAAAGCATATTGACAGTAGTTCTATCTAATCACTATAAGCACACGTACCTGTGGTTAAAACAGTGCTTGCTTATTTTGAATACAATACTTGCTTGTAAGCCTCAAGATACAATGCACAGAGCTCCATTATTAAGCTTAGACCTTCCTAATATCTCACCAGATATACTTTTCTGCAACTTAGGGAGTTATTCTACCCAAGCGTTAATACACAGACCATTGTTCTATTTGTCCTTTCTTTCTACTTGTATACTTCTTCTGCTGACAAATCCTATAGCTACTGCTTAGCTCTAATCACCATCCTGCTGTCTCTGAGGCCTGCCTTTTGCAGTGTGCCCAAAACCCTCTGATTTTAAGGACTCCCACACCACCTCACTGTCTACTCATCCAGTCCACACTTCCTGAATTTGCTTATAGTGGGGTTGAGAAATCCTTGCTGAAGTTGAGATTTTCTGGGTCCTCCTTCTTGCCCTTTTTGAAGATCAGGGTTACACTTGCTTTCTCCCAGCACTTGGACACCGCTTTGGATCTCCACAACCATTCAAAGATGATAGTGAGCCACCTAAATGTGGTGTCTGACAGCTCTGTCATTACTACTGGATGCATTCCATCAGGGCCCATGGGTTTGTGTATGTTTTTTTTTGCCTAGGTGATCTCTGTCCCAAGCCTCCTTGGCCAAGAGAAAGTTTTCCTTCCACCATTGCTTTGTCCTGGTCTTCTGGGTCAGTGAATTCTGACAGCTGGTCATATCAGTGAACTGAGACAAAAAAGATGTTCTCTAAGTCTTCCTTCTCTATGTCCTCTGTTAACAGGGTCCCCACTTCCTTTAGTAATGGACCCGCATTATCCTTTTTTCCCTTTTGTTAATTATATATTTGTTAATTATATATTTGAAAATGTTCTTCTTGTTGTCCTTGATATCTTTGTCGAGATTTAATTCCAAATGGGCCTTGGCCTTCCTTGTCTCTGACAATTTCTCCCTACTCTGACTATTTCTTTATATTAATTCTGAGGGCTTTGATGCCTTAATAAAATAAAATTATAATTACAAACCAGAAACTTCACTGATTTGGCCAGCTGAAACCCTAAGACATACTCCAATAAGTTTTACCTCAAAGTGCTCATCTCTAGTAGCACTCTGTTCTGTATTTCCTAACTCAGGTGCATGTCACTCACACACATTTCCCTCCTTCCTACTACTTTGTTCAAGGCACCAAAATAGCCCCACTATTGCAAGAGCTGCAAAAGCTTTATGCAGTTTGAATGGCTGCAGATGAAGATTAATTTCTATATCCTATATTTTTTTAAAAGCTCTGCTTTTTTGTTTTTTTATATTTCTTTTACTGTGCAACTCAAAGATTACCCTTGTCTAAAGGTTCTGCTGTAACCAGTTTGCCAGCTTGTTGATTGAGATTTCCACATCATTAGTTGTAGCAAATGTTTATTCCTTGCTTCTTTTCATCTCCTCTCCCTTTTAATAATTTATGAGACCTTCTGCACGTTTTTAATGCTCATTCCCCAGTCCAAGGATGCCGTGGCTCTCCATCTTTCCACTCTGCCTAACTTGTTCACAGTTGAGTATCATTAAAGGATAAGATCTGTCCTTCCCCAAAAGGTGAAAAGGTCCTGCTGTTCAAAATATTAGTCCTGTTGAGGACATCACTATATTTTCCAGCTATTCTCTCCAGCACAGGATGTAGAATCTTGTGATCAGAAATTCAATTTTTTTTCAATATTTCATGCCCAAAAAGACTGCCTATGAACTGATAACTTCGAGCACATGCCATTTCTCAGTATCTTCTGTGCTCCTGTTTGTGAAACACAAAGCACACAATTCTTCTCCCTGAAGGGCTTTCATCTTGAAGCTGCTGTGTGCTAAAAGCCACTTATACAGGTGTCCTAGTTTAGGGCAAATTTGGGGAAAACCCTCTGAAAGGAGCCCCCAGGAAATAAACCCCCACGGCCCCTCCCCACCCACCTGGTTCAGGGAAAAATTTCCTCTGAGAGAGAAGTGGAAAAGAACCTGTTTATTCAACAAACAAAGCACTCCCCAGCACCAAAACAATTAACAACACCAGATGACAACAAAACTCTTTCACCACTCTGAAGAGATGAACAGATCCAGAAAGTCCTTCCTGGGAGTGGTTGCCCGGGTCTGGACACTGGGGATTGCTCTCCAGCACTGGGGATGGCTGCTGCAGATCACAAAATGCAGGCTCCTGGTGTTCCTTGGTGTTTCCCAGATCCCAGTCCAGAGCAGGTTAGATGGTATTCAGGAAGAGGAAAGGAAAAAGCAACAGTCCAGGGAAAGAATTGGACTGCTTAGCTAAACTAACTAGGAAGCAAAGGCAAAAGCAGAAGCAAGCAAAGCAAGCAAGCAGGCAAAGCAAGCAAGCAAAGCAAGCAAGCAAGCAAAGCAAAGCCAGCCAGCCAGCCAGCCCTAGCCTTTTCTAGACAGCAGACCATGGGGGGAGGTGAACCAGATGATAACAAGGCAAAACAAACCTTCACTTTCAGAGTCAGTTCTGAAAGCACAGAACATAATATCAAACGTAAACAGAACACACGATTGGAGATACAAACACCGTAATGTCACCCTAGGACAACAGGCCCTCAAATCATGCAGTGCTCAGAAAATACTGGAAAATACAAACAATAGAGAGATGAAGTTGTATTATTCATCTAGAAAAGTTCAGAGGTACCTTTTAAATCACACTGAACTGGACACCTTGAACCTCACCCAGAAGTACTTCTGAAACTGCAAAGTGTTTGCAGACCCAGTGAATAGTATGTTTTCTGTCTATTTTAACTCTAGAAGAAAGTTGTCATAACCTTAAAAGAAAACTGAAATACAGAATTTGATGCTATATCAAGAATTTTTCTAGATTTGGAGCTTTCCCAAATAAACAGTCCTTACTGTAAGAACAAAAATTGGCACTGATTTCTTAGGTAGCTGGCATATAAGTTGTAGATTTTGCATATTCTCTACATTTTCAACACCTGGGACTGTATGTATATTGTGATATTCTAGGAAAATGTTTTCACTGTAAAAGGTTCTGATTGAAGCCTCATCTATGGGATAACCAACTGGATATAGATATTTGCCTTATTCGTCTCTAGGGAGACACATCATTGGCATAAAATTTCTTCAGGTTATTATCTTCTTATGCTATTCCTCAAGTACTCATTTCTTACATCCTTTTGCCTTGCCAAAACTGGGATTTTCCTTTATATTACTAGATAAAAAAAGAATCTCTACAACATGTAAATTTTTTTTTTTCCTGGGGAATTCTTTGCCTCTAAGCTGATGCCTGCACCAAGTACATGATTAATATAGTGCAGATGACACTGAAGTCAAAGAGATCTGTTCAGATGAAGGAGACCTTTTATGTCTTTCCTCTTTTAAGTAACAGAGAATTCAGCTATGTGACTACTAAATTTGCTTTTATGTTTCTGTTGCATGTCACTTCCACTGTTTGTGTCTTGACAATATTTGCCCAATTAATCAGAAAATTCCACTTTTGTTTCATTGGAAGGCTTGTTGAATGTTCTTTCTGCTTTATTGTCCATATTAATAATGAATATATGAAAGAATACCAGCAGCAGTATTAAATTCTGTGTTACACCATTTGTGCCTGGCATCCAAATGGACTCCATACCACTGATAATAACCTGGGCCCCAAAATTCCATCCATTTTTAAATGATTTTTTAAAAATTTAAAAATTTTTCTAGCCCATGTTTCATAAACTTGCATGTGAGGAGGTTATGGTAACAGTGTCAAAAACCCTGTTAAAGACAAAACAAACAGGATTCACCACTGAGCCAGTCATCTCACCATGGGAGGCTCTCTGGCTGGATAGACGAGGTGTTTGTCATCAGTTCCTTTTCCCATTCAGCACCTGGCCTGCATATATCCAAGTCTTTCTGGTTTTAGCTAATGATACACCTGTAGAAGATCTTCTTGCTGTCCTTCATATTCTTTACCAGATTTGGCTCCAAGTAGCCTTTAGTGTGAGAATGAAATGTCTCCTCAATAAAATTGACAACGTGTCAATTTTAATGAAACTTCGCTTTTAGCAATAAATGTTATGTTAGAAAAAACAGGCTAAAAATATATTAGTAATTTTACACTTCTTGCCATTCACCATGGTTTGGCTTTATCCACACCATCAAGATCTCTCAGTCCTCAAAAGAGGTGATAATATGTCTGTTTCAAGTGAGCCAATAGGATAAATCAAAAAATATTACCAAGATTTTTTTTTTTTCTTTAACACCAAAACAAAGCAAAAGCATGGCAGAGATTATTCTAATAATGCAACATATGTAAAAGGCTTCCTGTGCCTGGACATGTTTCCTGGTTTCATTTAGTCTGTGGCTGAAGCATAGCTTCTGTGATGCAACATGACAGAATATGTCATGACAGAATGTTTTACAGTACAGCAGTGAAGTGACTCCACAGACCTCTGACTACAGTTCCAAGTTGGGACACATTCTTTATTTTGCAGGGTTTAATTCAGGTCCTTTTGAATCTACCCCACCATGTTTATCAACACAGTACTCCTGTCCTAAGGCTGAGGCAAGGCTTCTTACCCCAAAATATATATTGTAATACTAATCACACAGTCTATTTCCTGCTGGTTTTAGCAGGCCTGTCCTGCTCTGAGGTTTGCACCAAGATGTGTAAAATGACCAGAGAAGAGGATGAAAAAGACACCTTCTTGGCCTTTTTACTATCAGATTAAATGCTGAAGTAAGACAGGTGCATGGACCTACCTATATTGGCAATGAACTCTTGCTAAACCATCATAAAGCACTGATTCAATATTTTAACTGGCTCATACAAACACCATGGCATTCAACACTCTGGCACAAATACAAAAATAAGAATCTCATGTCCTCTTGGGTTAAGAATCCTTCAAATGAAAAGTGGTATGGTCAAGCTAACTGTTACTGCATGTCCTACATGACCCCACTGAAAAGTGAATGTTACAGAGAGGGAATGCCAGCATCAAGCTGAGGCTGGCATGCCTTCAGGTGCAGATATTACATTTGCCCATGGGTCACCCACAGATCTGCTTTAATTTGAGCTGCATCTCTGCTGCTTATCCTCAGCTTTGTGAACAAAAACATGAATGAGACTAATTCTCCCTGCATCCCCTTGTGAAGGGCTCACAGCATAGCCAGCATGCATCCAAGCTACATCAGGCAATAACAGTGTGTGGTTTAGAAGTATGAAATACAGACATGGCTCTGTTCCCATGGAAAGCAGGCTGGCACATTCCTGATGAAGGTTTGCCTCCTGCACTTATGTACACATAAGCACACATATCATCTGATAGGTGATTATATTTTCTTAAAGAACCCTGCTTATTTATGTAAACAATAACTTATTCCCTGTGATTTTATTTTCAAATTGACTTCAGAGTATTTTACACATATTATGCAACATACTTGACATCTTAATATTGTAAATTTTTACAATATACTGCTCCTGAAGCTGTAGGACTGTGTTGAAAATATGATGAACTGTATTAGCCAAGCATTAAGGTTACTTAGACTTAGTAAAAATAAGTATTAGGAAGTTTGATTCCATGCTTTCTCCTACAGAACCTTTTATTTGTTTACATCACATACTTATTATTTCCAATGTATTGCAAGATATACTATAAAAGGTCATTCCTGAATATATAATGATGACAAAGAACAGAAGAAAGAGGAGTTATATATTTTTCTACTGATGGGCAGAACTGGCATAGGAAAAGAAAAAGATTAAGAATTATATCTTTGCCACTACTGCATGTACACAAGATGATTCAAACTATCTTGTAGTCAAGTTCTGCAGTATAAGATAAATATTTCCTAGGTGAAATTCTGTGGCTCAGCAGTGACAGCACTCCTTACTCAATTGCAGCTGTGTAACACAACACTACTCTGTTCTTTAAAGTTGTAGAAATAAAACTGGAAGATCATTTGTCCTTTAGATATTTCTTAGTTATACATAGAGCATACATTTACGCGTATCTGAGTACTGCAGTATTTTTATTTATGAGGGCATGTGCAGAGGAGAGAAAATGCATGCTTTTCAAACTTGTTGAGGGATAACAAAGTAAATCCTGCTCTCAGGAAAAGCCAAGAACTGTTATTTTCATACTGTCCTGAGAAAATTGGTAGAGCAGATAAAGATAATACCCTCTCCATGTAGTAACAGTTTGAGGAAGTGATCTGTTTTAAAGCACTTAGTAGCCATAAATATACTTTAAATTTAACCACTTATTTTTGTAAAGATCTGAAAAATATAGTATTTCCTTCAACCTCTCCTGAGAATGAATATCTTATCATTTCTCTCAGTGGAACAAATGGGCTACAGCTGAGCCACAGAATCTCTTCCTGACTCCTTCTCGTGGATGTAAGCCTCTGCCATATATGAGAGTGAAATCCATTTAGCCACCCCAACCAGATACTATTTCCACAAAAAAAAAAAAAAAAAAAAAAAAAAAAAAAAAGGGATACTGAGTGGACCTTGGTACATTCCAACAGTGCACATGAATGCAGATCAGGCAGAGTTGGTGCCCTAGAATGTGTTTTTTTAGGGAAGTTCAGCGTGGTAAGAAAACTTATTTGTTTTTCCTTTGAAGGCTATTGCTTATGTCTGCATCACAACAAATTACAGGAAATCATAAATGCCTTGCCTGGTTATATCAATTAGATGTGTAAAAATGTACTGTGATTGGGTAATAGGAATTGCAGTGTGAAGACAAAGTCACCAGCAACTCAGTCCTGCATTCTTTTTTATAAATGTACTGTTTTTTTAATATACCCTTCTTAAAGGATCAGAACATTAAAAAACAGCCCTAAAAATCAAAATATAGAAAAGCATGTGTAGAGAAAACTAGCAGTTTGTTATTTTGGAGGTAGAATTCAAGATTATTATAGTTATTCCAAGTTATAAAGTTGCCTATAAAACCAAGATCTTCTCAGTTTTTTTGCACTTGAATATTTTAAGCCACCTTCAATTTAAAAAAGCAATTTCATCAGCAGTGGCATCTTCTGAATATAACAGAATACATGAAACATACTAGAAGCAATGTGTCTTCCCTCAAACCAATCTGCTGTCTGTGGGAGTCCCTCCTAGACCTAACAGTGCCAGTTACATGCAAAATCTATGTCATGTTTGGTAGTTATAACCTTTGCAGATTTAATTGTAAGCTGGGGCCAACTGGAAAGGAAAGCGATGCAGAAGTCTTTAGAAAAACATTTGCAGACCCTTATATAGTACTAATTATCATCTTAAAGGGGGTTCTGTAGTCTGAGCAATGAAATTATTTAAAATAATTAGCAAAGTGAAGATGTTGTGGTGTGTGCTGTTTTTCCACTATTCAGAGCCCATTTTTCCTTTTGGGGGTGTATGATATTTTCCAAAATATCCTGTCTTCAAGTAATCTTCTGAAGTGTACTGGTTTCTCTTTAAAACCATGTCACAGAATTTTAAGGAGCAGCACGTAACAGATATTCATTCCATCCTAACTAGTTACATTTCACATGGTTGCACAGGAACTCCATCCCCAAGAGATGTTGTACCACAATAATGGATAAAACACTCTGTTGTGTGGACTGTTCCCCACCACAGGTTGAAAACATATGCACCATCACATGCTATACTAAAGGGGAATGAAGGCTACAGGGACACTTATGTGCCTTCCTGTCCCAGCCCATCTGCTGAGATTCCTTTGTAAAATGAAAGGATTTAGCTGGGTTATGTCTATTTACTGTGACAGAATCACAGGCGTGCTTGTGGCAAAGCAGGGGAAGATCCCATTAACACATACACACGAGCCTAAGTGTCTCTAACTTTTCAAAGGAAGAGTCAATATTCATAGAAGATATTCTGCCATTGGTACTGGTGTGTTTTCAAGCAATCTGACGTTTGTGGAAGGCAAAGATATATCTGTACCAACTAATGGAAACAGTACACACAGTATATATTTTCGTAGTTCACTTTGCTATTTTTGTCAACCAAAGAATATAAAATATATTTCAATTTTGTTCTATCTGGAATGCTAAAAATGTTGCCATGGATAAATTTATTTGTCACTGGGGATCTTAATTTACTAGTGCCAACTCTGCAAGATATTTCTGTCAACAGACTTATTGAAATGACATCAGGTCACTCAAAGGCAAAAGGGCTATATTTATATTTAGAATTACTGTACTGTATTTCTTTAAATGGTAAAATAAGAGGAATTCCTTAATGAAGCTCCTAATTCACACATGCTCTTTTAGGAAACAGTTATGAACATTCAGACAGTATGACTTACTGGAGGTATCCTATGAGAGCAAGACATTGGATGGGGCAGTTGCAGCATCTGAGTGCTTCTAATGCAGCCTTAGTAACTTCACCCTCTGAACTCCAAATAATGCAGCAGCTTTCAACTTCTCTGTGAAGACTCATTAACCACAGACCTTGGGAATCACCTTGATGAAACTTTGATAAAATGGCACATTCAGCCTGGCAGATTCAGTAAACCAATATCTAAGAACTATAGATTTATTCAGTAGTGTGTTTTTCAATCATGACATGCCCTCAGATAACCCTTCTGGAATGTTTAAAAACATTATAGTTTGTGGGCTCCACACTTGCTATGTTTTTTGTACAGATCCATCTTTACACTTGGACAAATATTCAGCTTGGGCAAACCAGTATAGTTAAGAAAAAGCCAAGAGAGTTGATTTTTGAGTTGAACCATCTGAGAATCCAGATCCTAACTGGTCTCTGAACCTCTTAAGAAAGGCCAGATAGCTTGATATGCTTTCCACAAGATCGTTTATCTGCTCCCAGATGAATGGCTTCCTCTCTGTGCTGTTACCAGAATCCCCTACCCTCCAAAAAAACTCATCCTAAACTACTTTCCAACATAAGGTTTACTTCCCTATTTCCTTGTAATTCACATGCAACTACTCAAGACCCTCTAGCGAACTGTACTGTTTGTATATTTGTTCTAACATTCTATCAGTCTGAGCTATATATCCAGTTTCTCCCCCAGTGTATAATAGCACTGGAAAGATTAAATATTGATTTTCCCATATTACTTTAAATTATTTAGGGAAAAATGCATTCTTTTGAAATTATGGGTTTCAATATAGTTCAGTAGGTTTTATTCAGATTTATTATGTCCTATGTTGTACAGTATGAAAATACTGTGGACACTGAACATTGGAGTCTCAGTACAGCCTTTGCATAACTCTGTTGACAATATAATAGGAACAGCCAGAAATAATCTGCTAATGAAATTGCATGAGTTTCAACCATGGAATTAAGAGGTTGGATTTTTTTCATTGGATTCTAGTGCAAGTTAAAAATTACTGCAATTAAAGACTTGTAACTTGAATGCCTTTACTTATTGAGTTTTTATTACATACCTTATTCAGTGTAATCTCGCAATAGTCCTTATTTCCTAGTGTGCTTCATTTTTATTCAAATAATATGTCTTGAAATAAAAAGCCACTCTACTCTGAAGACCATCTCCTCAATTTGACAGTCAGATTTTGGTTGCTGCTGATCACAATAATTTATAAATTTTTAATTTATAAATTTTAAATTTATATTGCAGTCAGTCCTGCTCCGTTATGAGACCAACAGGGGAGGAAAACCAAATAGAAGGAAACAATTTTCAGTTACTGTTGGCCTGGGGTTAGATTGGAAAGGGTGACTGTGAAAAGCTTCTGATCCTATTACCAAGCCCTCAGCAATACTGTCTTTAGTCCCACATTCCAGGACAAAATTATCACCTACACTGCACTGAGGATTTACCTTCCCTAGACTGTTGTATTTTTTTTTTAATATGTGGCAACTAGAGTGTTTATTTATCACAAGAACAATCTAAAACGAAATACTATTGCTACTGCTTTATGAAATATATAATAATAAATATGGAGATATACACAAATTAAATCACAAAGTAGAGCCTCAAATAAAAAAAAACACCCTTAAAACCCATCTAAATTCGTACCATAAAATATGAATTTCCTTTTAGGAAGCCGTAATGACTGTAAAAGGTCAAAAATGTAAGTAATTTCCATAAACAAGGTGTATATTCTGTAAATTCATGCCGGTCATGCCCTCTAAGATACATGTATCACATTTATTTAATGGGTTTTTTTTAAATTCTTTCTTCCAATACTTTATAGGACTTTTAAATCTCACAACAAAAAATTAAGGGCAGGGTAATGGCATGTGCTTAAAGTGCCACAAAGAAGAGAGGGTTGTTAATTTGTAAGATATGGCTGCTCCCAAGACCTCCAGACTTTAGAAAAAAAGTAGCTATAAGGGAAACCCTGATGGGGAAACTTTTCAGTTTTTTGGTTCATTGGTTGCCCAGAAGCAAAACCACATGCATTTAATACACAATATTTTGGTCATGGCTCCCTCAGTCCTTGCTGCTACAGCTACTCTTCTTGTATGGGAGGAGTAAATATTCACTGCTCTAGAAAGTTTGAGAAACCTCTCACTGAAAGTCATTGAATGTTCCCTCATGATTATCCTCCATCCAGTGATTCTACAAAATACTTAAGCAATTCCAGACTCTCCTGGAAATGTTTCCTAAGTATATTTAAACTGTTTTTAACTGTGTTTAAACAGGATTCTATGTAAAAATAAGCATCTAATTAAATAATACTTATTTGAATTTTCAGAAGACAGTACAGATTTATCTCTCCCTTTCATGCCACAAAATATTTTATGATATCATTCAAGTAACATTTTTTCATATAGAAATGTATTTTGATACATTTTATTTCTGGAATTTAATTTTTTTACATGGCCTTTTTAGGAAAGGATTCATTCTTTGTTTTTATTGGAAGGAATTAGGTTTTAAATTTAAATTTAGGTTTTAAATTTTTTTTCCAGTACATGACTTGCGACAATCATATCTTTATTCACTTGCTCCCGGATTCTTCCATTGTACTTTGTGTACCCAGCTTAAATACGTAAATAAATGCAATAATCACTCAATCAGTTTGTCATAGTCACTGTAGCAGAATATTCATCATTACGAAGAGATGCCACTCTATTCCCAGTAAATGCAAGGAAAATCCTGGTGATTGTGTTTGCCAATTCTTCATTCTTAATCATGCAGGTTAGCTTGATAAAGTTGAGAAAGGTCTCATCTGACCCTGAGAGACAACTGTAATAGTGCACACAAAGAAGCGAACAGACGCAGGAGAACATGAGATGTGTTACCAAGTACTGAGATATCTCTGTGGTCACTGATGGCTCTGGCCAGTGAAACAACCACTTTGGAAGTCAGGAATGGGAGTATCTACCAAGCAGTGGTACTCTTGGGCTTCCAATACCCTGAGTACTACTTTAGGGAAAAAGTCTCCATGATCGAGGCAGAAAAGGGAAAATAAGTTGCCATTAAGTGTTGGCATCAGGAAGAAAGGGGCAAGAGAGCTGGTTTTGGGTTCTTTTCCCTCATAATTAAATAAAAACTTAGTTACTTTTTTATAATTTATTATTTTTCTTTTGGAATTCTGACATAACTTAGTGTGTTTTTTGTTTTCGTTTGATTTCTTTTCTTTTTTTCCAGTTAACAGCACAGTTTTCTGTGGAAGCAATTCAGAGGTGAAACAGTAAATAAAATCTAATATTTTATGGGCAGAATAGGCCAACTAATATTTGCTACCACATTTTTTTAAATTTCTATTATTAATTGTTTTCATGAGAATGTTTTAAAGAAGATTTTTACAAGCCAACCTCAGATCTCATGGCCAGAATACTGCAGTGTTCACAACAGAGCTTATTTATGCATTAAGTATGAGAAATGCATTGCAAAATGTGTCTTAAATGTCTTAACATACCAGTACAAATAATAATGAAGACCAAAAACAAGCAACTAGTCAACAGACAGGAGACCTACATAAACTGAGGAAACCTTTCATTCGAAGTGATTCTTTCTAAAAGAAATCTTCTGATTCAAAAGCATGGAGACATTTTTTTTCAATGTTGTCATGCTCTTCTGCTGTTTTTTAGTGAAGTCTTTTAACTTTAATAAAAGTTAAGGAAACAAAATTTCTACCCATAAAAAAAACTGGTACCAACTTTTTTGGTCTTTACGAGGATCAGTAAGCCTATAAAAAGTAAATTTTACCACAGACTACAGGTGAAAAAGTTGTTACAATTAACCCAGGAAAGTATAGGCTACCTATTTTTCCTGTGATCTATTCAAAAATAGCCTGGATTAGAAAGGTAAGACAGCAAATTCTGCATCAAGGTTGATGGCAATGTCTGTATACTCTGATATTCATACTGGTCTGATAGATTTCATAGGAGCTAATAATGCCACGTCTTCAGGATCAGTTATGTTATCAGTTATGTTAGATTCAGCAATGACATTTTTCATCTTGTTTTTTCTTTTTACTTTCTGCTCATCTGCTGTTCCACTTTCATCTTCAAGCATTCAAAGTTAGCTTCTATTTCATGGACATGAGTCCATGAATTCTAATATTAATCCTTTTTAGGTTCTGAAATGCAGCTGTCGTTACATAGTAACAATCAAGTAAGGAGAAAAGAACTTATAAAACGTCTCTTATCCACAGCAGATATCTCCTGTGTCCAAGATGACAGATACATCATCAGCATTTCAGACATTACTATTCACAGGTAAATCTTGGACTTCCTACCAAGATTATGCTTCAGACAAAGTAAAAACAAGGTTCTACAAGAACCTGCTCTGCCAAGAATTCACATACATTAAAAAATTTTTAAAGAGTAACATTTTAGGAGGGAACAGAAGGAAGTGCAAAGGAAGGAATCTTTTCCTTTTTTTTTTTTTTTCTAAGAAAATATGCCTTCAGGCTGCTGAGAAACTCCTCACAGCTTCACTGAGTTTCCAGATCTGCATGGACACTGTAAGAGCATGTGTGCACTTGCAGATAATATGTCTAGAGCTTGCCACTGCAGAGGAAGAAGTTTAATCCCAGCCAAGCAAGGCTGCCTGGTATATGCAGAGTATAGTAATTGACATAAGTTTCAGTGAAAGCGAGCCTACAGTAACACCCAAAAAAATGAGTGCCAAGAGAATGTTAAAATAGAAACTTATATATAGCTTTAACTCCAGGGAAGTATGGTTGGAAGAAAGAGGTAATATCTTTTATTAAATCAGTTGATATGGTTGAAAAAGCAGGCAAACTCAGTCTCAGATTCCCTTCATCAAGTCCTTACTGGTCCTCCTATATTCACAAATTTTTATCATCCACTTGCATGAAAACAGTTGGAAAAAATTCTTTTGAATGTCAATGAGGCATTCTTTCTTCTTTTCACTAAATTTGGGCTTGTGTTTTTAACCACGAATGAAAGGAAATTATAAAGTAGACTAGAACAATTGTTTTAATAAAAATATACTATAAAAGAATTCAAACATTGAAAAGAAAAGTATTCCAGTTTTGGTTTTGGACCATATCAAAGTTACATCTGAAACATATTGACCCAAAGCACAATTACCTGAGAAATTTTCATAAATCTGTATGAGAAATGCATAGATAAATTGGAGAATAAAAATAGAGTATAATTTTAATACTTTTTTTTTTCCTGGGATTTATTATATGCCTTGGCAGCTTGTGCTGACAATAACTTGGAGCACCTATGCATAAATATATTCACATATCTATGCCTTCTCCAATCAGTATTCAGTTCTACCTGTGAAGTGATTGTCTTAGCTCACATTTTAATAATTTAAGCCAAAAAATTTCCAGCTGCATCACAATCCATAAATGACCTCTATCTCTCAGAAGCAACAATTTCAACAATAACTTAAATATGAAAAAGTCAGTGGCATTTGAAGAAAAAGACAAGATTTAACTCTTTTTTTTCCTGCATCCAGGAATTTTAGGAAAAGTACTTAGTAAATCAGTGAATCTTCCTTACAACAGGGAAAAAAAAAAAAAAAAAAAAAAAAAAAAAAAAAGTTTCACTTAAAGTTTACAAAGTTTTCAGGAGTTTCCTGGTGACTGAAGAGTGTAAATTTCATTTTTTCCTGTTTGTATGTTCTCAAAATAAGACAAGTCACAGAACTGCAGAGAAGGAAAATTATTCTGAGACAGCTGATGTGGGAACATGTGAATAAGCCCATCAACTGTTAGACAGTAGTCATGAATTCAGATAGACCTGGACAGATAGCACACCTGAGGTTAAAGGTGTTTTTAGGGGTATAAATATCTGGGTCAGTAAGCAAAATTCAGTTTTATTTAACAGTCTTCGATTTAGCAAAATATTTAACATGGCTTTCATGTGAAGGGGTGAAGGTGATGGCAAGGGGGTAGGAGGAGGGGACTCCATGATTCAGTGTAGAGCTGTGTTGATAATGTCCAAGTTTGGTCCAAGTAGTTGGGTACATCATGTAGACCTGACACTTCATGGGGCTGCATGACACCCCTTGGGGACATGTAGAAATCATAGCTAAGCTCCCAGAAGCAGTGGTGGGCATCCTGTCAATGTGCTCTGCCCACAGCTGATTAGCCATTTCCTTGTCACAAGACTACTCTGCCACCCCCCCGTCCGAAAACAGCTTGAGAAGGTCTGCTATTACTTTGTATGAGAATGGCCTAGAGACACAAGATAAGCAACAGATACTTTAAACCAGATTATTATGGAAAATTACATGAGAGGGTTATTTTTCAGAACGTGGCTTGTATGTATCTGAGTGGAAGATTTGGGCAATTACATTAAAAACACAGAATCAGAGATAGTTTTTGTGGAAACAGGCAAACTCTTCAGTCTGAATGAGGGTAGACAGTCTTGTAGAAATTCTTGATCCTGAGAAATATTTCTCACAAAAAGTTTTAAAAGAGGTAAGGAATTTGCTTGCAGCAGGAAGTAAAAGAGTAAAAGCTGATAGAAAACAAACTATTTCAGTAAGTTATATCAACACTGTTTTTCTTATTTTGATGGAATACCTATGACTATCAGAGATGAAAGTAAGCAGTGCTGTGAAAACATTACAGGGACTTTGAAACATTTATTCCATTTGTCCCACTGCAGAAGGCCAGACCACTTTGATAAAGAGAACTCACTATAAACAAAGCAATTTTTCTCTTCTAACTTCTCAAAAAAAGAAAAAAAACTCTCCGTTTTACATAGAATATGAGGGAATCTTATGACAACTATACATCTGAAAATATTTAAGGAGTCCAAGACTATATTCATCTATATTGCTAGAAATCATTGTAACCATCTGAGAAGCAACTTTGTCTTACATTCAGGTAATAATGGAGACAAAAATAGCTTGTAACATGGTCTGAAAGTCATTCAAAGAGAAATTTAGAATTATCATCCAGCTTCATCTGCACTTTCAAAGATCTTTCCCTTTAGCCTAATCATAATAAATGTCAGAAAGAAAAAGCATCTTGGTCTGCAGCAGACTTAGCACTCTTTCATCCCTTGAAAATGATAGAAATCTACAGCATGAGATGACAGTATCAATGACTGAAACTTAAATCCATCTAACTTGAAAAAAACTTATTGTAATACCTGAACAGTCATTTTTTGTGAAGTTATCCACAGATAACTTCTCATACTTGTAACAACCATGTGTTACTCCTACTACCCATAGCTCTACCAGGTATGGAGTTTTCAGTATTTCTTTGGTTATATAGGTAATACTGTCTAACAGCTGTTGGAAATAATAAGTTTTCAGTTATAAGCAGTGTGCCTATCACCTAGCACGCATCACAATATCACTCACATAGACACAGAGATCCATCACAAACTCTCATAGTATTCAACCTTTAAAATATATTTTAGAAAAGAATTGAAAGAAACAAATGGTGCTGCTTTTTTGTGGTTTCATTCTATCTGTGACTGCAGTATTAACACAGAAAAACCACAAAGAGCCTTAGCAGGAACAGGGAAGGAGGGACTAACAGAAACAATTTGGTATTCTTCCCTGTCCTAAGAAGAAAAGGATAAAGCCTGAATATGGAAAGCTATCTTGGAAATGTCCTCAAGAATGTTGAGATATTTTCAGACTAATGATTCCATTCTTATAGTAGCTAAAAGAAGACACCGACATTTTCAATTTATTGTGTCATATGGCAGCCTAGTGAAAGCCTTCAAAACCTTGTGTCTGACCACTCAAAAACCTGAAGGGCAGGGATTGTTTACTGGTGATTTGCCTCTGCAGTGGTCCTGCAGCCAGTTCTCATTGTGTGTGATAGAGGCTGCTCAAGAGAGAGTGCAGTCATACACTTTGATAAAGGTTATATCATAATCTTCTTTCATTCCATACTTCATTGCTGCTTTATTTCTTGTCTTCAAGGCCCAGCAGCAACTATGATGCACACTGTGATCTCGGTGGCATTAAATCTCTTCCCCTGCAGTTCATGAGTTCAGCCTTTGACCAAACAGAGAGCAGCATCCCAGGCATTTGCTGTGGCTGCATCAGGTCCAGGCTGGATCAGACCCTGCAGCACTTCCCTTTTGGAGTTTAGACGAGCATGAGAATTCAGTGGCTCAACCATATTTGACTGTATCTTAATTGAAACAAACCGACCATTAATCTCATCAGGAAAAACAAAACATAGCACAGGCAAGGTTGATAATGCAAGAAACAATCTACGAGTGCATCTGTCTGTCCTGAGACTGAGACTGATGTCTTCCTGTACAATTCGATAGCCAGTCAGTGTGAGATACTTCCCTATTTCTCCCTGTCTCCCTGTTTCCCAAGAACATTTTTTGCACAATACCAAGTTCATGAGCCTGTCCTCTGCCTTTTTAACTTGCTAAATATTTTATGTCCACAATGTCCCAAGAGTCTAACAGTGAGAATGGAGAACTTGCTTCGCAAAAGCAAAATTTACAAGTGACTGGGTTTGTAGTGACTCTGCATGCAGAACAATCTGAACTTCCTGCCCACTTCCCAGGTTGCTTGATGTTTTCACTGCTCAGAATTGTCCCTTATACCCACAGAGCAAATTACATAACAGCAAATAGATGAGTGCACAGCAATGACAACATAGCACAGCCATAATCCCATCCTTCTCACAGAAAACCACAAAATGGAGACAGTATGTGCTGCTCAGTCTGGCTAAAGATTCAGCCTGTCTGCCTGTAGGGAAAGTTGCTGCAACAATATGCATCGGTGACTAAAAGGTACAATAAGTTGCAAAGTAGGAATGACACCAAGTTAGCTAACTACTCCTCAGTCTCCAAAAGATTTAATGTTCATGATGATTTTACTCTGTCAGCAAATGAGGTGCTCAAAGCACTCTGCCTTAAAGAAGAGGAGAAAGGATTTTCCTTTCAGCTCTTTAATCCTATGTATTATTTCCAGATTTCCTGATTAGATTTGACAACCTTCAGGTCTGTTTTTTCTTTCCTCCATGACTTTGACTAAAACTAAGAACTCTCCTTTGTCCCACTGGAGTCACCTTGTAACTTTCCTTCCCCCAGGAACACTTTAGCTGGTAAATCCATGCATTTTCCTGTATTTTAGTAGTCAAAGGTATCATATGATGCAGGCTTTGATTTTATTTCCTATTTTCAGAAAATATTTCTTGTAGAGTTGTGTTTTTTATGTTTTATTACATTTGTATTATGTATAAGTTTGTTCCATGTACCCCCGGTCCTATAACGATTCCCCCCGGGTCTTCCCCTCTCTCCCCGCGGGTCTGTTGTCCCCAAGAAATGCCAAGTCACTGTGTTTACCCCCAGATGCCTGTCTGTCACTCGGTATCCCTTCCCCCCACCTGGAATCTTCCACCCGGGAAGCCGGGCGATAGGCAGAAGACCTGGGACCCTCCACCTGTCCGTCCTTCATTGGATGTACCCCCGTACCCCACTGCCCTCAGACCCCCCGTGGCGTTACCCCATTGGCTGCCCCAGTTTTCCCCTGTCCTGTACTTAATCCACGCACACGGCGCGCCCGCCGCTTTCTCCTGGCTGGCACCAGCGCGCGCCGCCGCCCCGCCCGAGACACTCGGCTTTCCTCCCGGCCAGCTCCAGCGCTCGCCGCTCCGCCCTGCCCGCCAGCGCAGCGCAGACGAACATCGGCACGGCAAGCTTCGGTCCCTTCGGATTATTGTTTTCCCCGTTGGATTGCAATAAACGGAACTCGCCCCCCAGCGAAAGCCTCTCTTCATTAAACCGCCGTGGGGTTCGCTGATTGCTCTCCAAACCCACACAGCACTTCCCAAAGCCCGCGAGGGTTCAGCGGGAGGCGCTGGAGATCTGCCCGCTCCCCTAATCCCCAGAGCTAGCGGGACAAGGGAAAGCAGAGGGGAGAGAGAGCACCCGGCAATTTCTGCCTTTCCCTACAGTTTACATACAAAGAAATAAAGAACACCCAGCCTCACAGAAGACACCATAGTTTTTCTAAGGGAATTATTTTTCCATTTTTGAACAACTGCCCATTACAAGCAAATTTCTGCCTCTGTCTCCACTCAGTGACCTCATCTGTACTAACTACTGTGATTCTGCAGCTTCCACAAGCACTCAGGAATTACACTGGAAAATGCCATTCTCATCTTTCTGAAATACTGATGTCAGTTTACCTCTGGCACTGTGCCTTCTCCCAGGATGTATCAGACCAGCCACAAAATTTTGATTCAGACATCCCTTGTTTCCCTTTGAAACTATCAGAAATTACATTTGACCTATCTGTAAGAAAACAAGCTGTTTCTACAGAAACAAAAATGCCTTCTAAAGAAGTTTCCTTTCTATTTCATCTCTGTCTTGCTTTGACAATCTGTTGAAGGAAGTGAGCTCCTCAAAATCCATTTTACTGTTGCTCTTACTATGGAAATTAACAAAAATAGTCACAGACCATTACTAGAATTTCTCCATGGTATGACACAATTATCTGATTACAGCAAATTCTAGACAGATTTTTTTTCTTTAGTCTGGGCAACTTCCTCATTATGTCACCTCTTTTCCTCTCAGTCTTGAAAATTAGGAAGAAAACTGGATTGTTAAAAAAGAGCAGACTAAAACTAGACTTCTAAGTAAGATTTTCAGTGGTGTTAAGCACTTCTAGTCTGTGTCTTTGCTTTCTTCATATTTTGCTGATGCATTTTGCTACTTAGTATTTTTACAATGATATCCCTAGATGCTTATCTTCAGAACCCCCTGCTCAGTGAAACACACCGAATTACATTTTTCCCTGTTTTTCTCACAAGAAAGCTACTAGTAATCCTTGCAGTATAAATAGCCTTTGTAGTATAGACTGAAGCATAAAAACCAGCTACAGATACTCAACAAAAAATCATAGAATGATGGAATTGTTTGGTTATTTGGAGTGTCTTTTAAGGGCCATCTACTCCAACCCCACTGCCATGGGCAGGGACACTATCCACTTAATCAAAAACATCAAAACCCCATCCAGCCTCAATTTGAACACTTCCCGTTATGAGATATGCGAATTTCCCTGGGCACCTTCTACCTTATCACCTCTACCATAGAAAATTTCTTCCTTAGGTCCAATCTAAATATAGCCTAATTCACTTTAAAACCACTGGCTCATGTCCTGTCGCTACCAGCCTTGGTAAAAAAAAACCTCTCTATTCAACTTTCTTGTAAGATGTCTTTGTTTATTGAAATGCCACAATAAAGTCTCCCTGGAGCCTCCTCTTCTCCAGGCTGAACACCGCCAACTCTCTCAGCTGTCTTCTGATTATTTCTGTGGTCCTCCATTGGACCCACTCTAAGTCCATGTCTTTCCTCTACTGCTGATCCCAAGCTTGGATGCAGTAGTTCAGGTGAGGGTCTCATGAGAGTGGAGTAAACATACATAAACATGCTGTGGAAACACACTCTGACTGCCAGATATGATCATGCTTATTATGCCTTTACCAAGCTATGTTTAGCTCTTCCATGTGAATGCTAACAAGCTGGGACAATGAATGCATTTCCGTTTCCAGGTGTATGTTTATTTTATACCTGTAAAACGTGATTCTGGATATGATTTCATCTGTTTTTTTCCTCTCTTCTGAAGCTAGATAAATTATTCCAAGCATAAAACATACTTCACTGACTCTGCCCTTTTTACATTATTGGATTTTAACAGATATGTCCAGATCTCAAAAATTTGGATGGATAGTTTATATATTTACCTGTGTGGTTTGCCACAAACTCTAATAAATTAGTAATTTCTGATATGTTCTCTTCATAAATATAGGTTTCTCAGTTTTGATTCAGCCTGCAAATAGCTGCACAGTGGTGAATAAGAAAGTAGGAGTACATATCTTTTCCATAACCTTAAGTAGAAGCAGATATTTCATTCTCATGGTGTAATAAAATGAATGTTTATTGCTGCCATCAATGCTTCTTTCAAAGAAGGGGGAATACTTCTGAATTCAAAGAATAATGTTTCTTTCTTTATGAGTGACCAAGGTGCAGTGTACTCTCTGTACAACTTAAGAACAGAAAGTGAATACCCTGAAGGCTTACACTGAACATATGAAAAGGGGCAAGAGAGTGTGGTTCCACTTTCATCTGCCTTTGACTTTGAATTTCCGCTTAGGAAATACAAAACTCTTATGCAAATATGGAACCAGAAATTCAGTATATTTTTTTTTCTTTCACAGTAAGGCAAAAATGTTATATATTATTGAACATTTAAGTTTAATTAATTAATTCAATCAACAATTACATTTGACAAAACTAAATATCAATTGTCCTGGGGACTTAAAAAGTTATTTTACTTATTACACAGGTTATTTATTGGCCTTTATACTCTGGAAATCTACACAGATTTCTCCTTAATGCTTACATACCTTGTAAATATAAGGAAACTGAGCAGAGAAAATATATTTTTTATTTTGCATACATAAGATGGTTGTATTTTCTTAGAAGGTAAAGATAACCCTTATTAGCAGAGGCTGACATTATACATTATGCAATTATGCATTATCCATTTTTAATACTGCAGAAAATATACAAGTCAAGAATTACTACATTTTCCGTGTTCATTTTCTACTACATTTTTTTGTTAGTGGTCAAAGGATGCGTTTCAATAGTATAAAGAAGAAGAAAAATATTTTCACAGAAAATGTTTTTGATGGATAGGCAAGAAACTTCCTTACATTTGAGGCCTTTAAATCAGATACCAATTTGTATCATAGCCATCTTTGGTGGCATAAGAAAATACATAGCCACAAATGTAAAGTGAGAATTTCCATAGAGCAAAGATTCTCTACACTTAGAGTAACATTTCATTCCTACATGATCAGCATCCATGTAAACATATGCATAGTAGAACTGAAAACACCTTCAGATCCCTCAGGATTAATTGCAGAAAAGATGAATTTTCTCCCTCCAAATACTGAGATCTGTTTAACATTTTGCTGACATTGAAAATTCATGCCTCCATTATAATCTTTCAACAGTTAAATATTTCAGCTTAATCAAAGAAGCAAGGCTGAGAACAAGTATGTGCAAATCTATTATTAACCACTATGACTGCTTAATTTTGTGTTTAGATGCTTTATTAATCACTAAAATATATTGTAATTGACAGACATTATCTTAGTAGGGTTCCATTCAAAACAATATTTATTACAGATTGGAAATACTTCCCCACCGCGAATATGATGTTGTACCTAGGGATAATCTAGCACAATTATCCCATAAATAAAGTGAGTGTTTTATCATTTTTACTATAAGATATCTTGATCCAAAGATTTTTTCTAAATACTTATGAAATAACAAAGAGTTTGCAGCTCAACAATATTATTAATTTATTTGTTTTTTACCACAGACACATACATCAGCAAGTAAGCCACCAGTAATACTTTTTTTGTGGGAAAAGGCCTGATCCAGTCCTGTGAATTTCTAAGACCACTATCTCAGACCTCTCAAGTGAAAATCAGCTTTAAAAAAAAACCAAACAAAACAAGAAAAATTTGGTTTTTCTTATTGAAAGGTCATACAAATAAACTTATTACAACAAAGTAGATTCTCTTTCCATCTCACATTTTTCAAACTAGCCACAATCAGTTTCACTTTTAGGTAGTCAGAAAAACAATGGTTATGAAATGGTTGTGGTAGGAGTCATAAGTAGCATCACAAATTTTGAAAAATAGATGAACAATCTGAACACTTTATGGATTTATTTTTATGTGCTGAAAGGATCTAAAAAGAATCCCTGGAATTTTTCTTTTTTCTATTTAAGTTTTCTAAACAGAGGTCTACTTGAGGAAGACGTGCAACATTTTAATTCCATTAAGTTGCTTAAATTAAAGATAAATAGGAAGAAATTTCTTGTTACAAAACTAACAAGAGCCAAAGAGGACATTTTCTGCAGTTCTGGGGAGAAAGAGCAGGAAGATGTTAACAGAAATTACATCTGGATATATCTAGCACAAATCTGTTTCTAAAGAAAAATACATAACTTTAATAGATAATAGCCCTAATTAAAAAATATTAAACTGGTCAGTCTGCAATAGAAATAAATACACTGAAAATCTAATGGGGTTTCACTTTGGAAAATTCTGCATATTACTGCTCTCAGCTTAAAACTTTGAGTAAGTTCAATGCTGGACTGAGACAGTTGGGACTCAACTGACTACTGAATGTCTTTGTCAGAAAATATAACTTCTAAAGATTCATATCATAACCAAAAGTATAACTTTTCACCTGTGCAACTCATGGTAAATAATATTTAGTTTATCATTATCACAAATCTCTGTAGACGATAATACTACTTTTCCAAAATTTCAGACTGTAGAAATAAAAGTTAGCATTAAACCCAGGAATTAATTCCTATTTTAAAAAATATTATTTATTTCAGACTTGTTCTTTGGTGATTCCAAAGTCTATTTCTATAGAAGTGAGTAACTTTATCATTAATTAATACTGCGTGACAATTTAAAATGGCTTCTCCACATAATTTACATTACCTATGGTCTCTAGGCTTAGATTAAATGTCCTTTTTTAGGATTGTTTTTGCCCTTTGCTTATCATGATTATTAACTTTTTATATATGATGATGGGTCTGATGGACACCAATATCTGATTTGTGTGTAGTTTTCGTGGTGGAGGAAGAATTGCAATATTTATTATTTTACATGGTGGGGTTTTTTGGTTTTGCTTTTTGTCTGTCAACAGTTGCCAAAGCCTGGGAAGCCTAATTGAAAAAATGTTCTTAATAAATATAAACAAAGTCTCAGAACATAGTTTTTGAACTCCAAGTCTGTGCTGGCATCAACACAAATAGGTCTTGATGCAGCTTTTTTTTTTTTTGGAAGAGCAGAGGTGGTAACAGCAGGATCATTAGCATGATCAGACTGCAACAAGTCAGGTCTCCTGCTTTGTGAAGCCAGCGCTTCTTCCACTCCAATATTCAAGGGGTAGGCAATTTTAAAATTATGGTCTCTCTAAGATCTTCCATAGCTGTAATCAAATCAAAGGACCTGTAGGTCAGAATATTTAAACAAATGTTAAAACCTGGTATTGAGTTGGAGATGAAAACTAGGAACACTTTGTGTCTGTGCATGACAAATGTTCTAAAGGTATGGTCATACTTTTGTCACATTTTGAGCACTTGCTAATACGATATCCTATGATTTAAGATGTGTTTATGATGAGTGAAAATCCATCAATCCATCCCTCTGGATACAGAGTATAGTTATGTGACAAGAAGGACTACTTTCCCTGCAAAGTTTCTTGGTTAATTTATTGAAGTATTTAAGTTCAAAAATAAAGGAAAGTTAGGGAAGGATTAATTTGTTACACATTTTTTCTTATTTGCATTGTGGTGATCTGTTGGTCTAGGAAAATGGGTTGAAACTGTGTAGAGTAACATAATTACTTATGAATGTTGATGATATATATACATATAAGTCAGACATGTTATTTAATTTTAGTAAAGTATTTCTTCTAACTACACTGTCTTTTTATGGTGAACTAAATGCATATTTAGGGAGTTAAATATGGAAAAACAAGCTACTAAATTTTTAACAATATTAATCATTCCTGCTCATTATTTTAATTTAGAAAAGCAGCTGAAGCAGCACCAGCAGCCCCTTCTTCCAAACCACGTAAATATTTCCTTCTCTTCCAGGGATTTGAGCACAACAAAAACAGCAATGTGTGAATCAAGGGAAGAGTAGGTGAGTGAAAGTGATATACACCCAGTCTCCCCATCTCACTTAACTGGAGTCTTAACTAGGAAAATATAATAAATATCAGGACATTGCATTTAGTAAGGATTGGTCCTGGCGAAAGCTACAGTGGCACTTCAGACAGAGTAGTTGCCATGGAGCAAACCGGCTTCTTAGATGTTGCTGTGATGGAAATTGGAAGTTCAGAGGGTGCTAAGTTCTTAAGCAGCAATTTGAATTGGCATACTGGTCACAGGCACGGGAATTTCCACGAGGAGAAATTCATAGCTCAAAATAAACTGCTTTTCATTCTTCCTTCAATTAATATAAATGTTGTTTCCAGCATGATAGCTACCAATGAGCATTTCCTGTTGGAAGTTCAATTAACTGGATTTTTGTACCAGGTTTTAAATTATCTTTTCTTTAATTCAGTAGAGTTTAACATTTCTTTCCCACTATGAACTTTATTCATTGTAGGACAGACCTGGAGGGTATAACTTCAGTGAAAAAAAGAAAAAAGCTTAGATTTTTTTTCTTTACCTTTAAATTGACACACAGACAAAAATTATTTTTATTTTTGTGGTCTTGTTCTATTTTTGCTTCTGCTTTCACTTTCTCCAGAGTAAAATACCTCTATAAAATAAACAATCCTTGATAAACTGCAAACAATAGTTAATTCCTTACCCAGCACATGAAACACATGATTCTGGATAGGTGTTCCAGAAGTTATTGATGACATTTATTGAGATGCATGTTTTATGAAATGAAAGATTTTTTTCTTCTAAATCTACCATCAGTTATTTTCAGTTTTCTAAATGTGCATACATGGTGGATAATAACTATTTTATTGGCCTGAGTATTTTAAAGCTGTGAAGACCTTTTATTTAGCTAAGAATTTTACGTTTGAGAGGTTACATTTGAACTCTAGATTGCTTCCACACTGAATAAATATAGGGCTTTTTTTCTTGTTTAACAGTCCTCCCTATCTCAGATTCCACAGTTTAAGGGCAAACTCAGTGTTTAAATCTACTCAGCAATGTCAAACAATGATCTGCTTGATATATTATATCATTTAGATATTGATCTGAGTAAAAAGAACCATAGCAAAGATAAGAATTCACAAGAATATGGCATATATTGTTCTACTAAATGTCAAATAAACCATCCAGCTTCACTGTGTCTTCATTTGAACTGACTCAACAACTGGATATAATGAGTAGAGAGGAAAGGATTGAGAATGCATTTGTACAATTGAGCTGTGAATTAGAAACATTTTCCTCTATAGCTGTTTTATGTATGTGTAATTTGAGGATAACAGTGGTGCCTTACTTTGCTTAGAAGGAGAGGATGAAATGAAGTGAGAGTCTCAAATAGGGAAAAAGAACTGAAGATTTCATTAGTGATTAGTGGTCTCACTATTTTGCTTTTCTGAAGATAAAAAGAGGACTCTTCGTACAGAGCAGACGGATAAGTCCTTTGCATAACTAATGGAAAATGAGCAGAGCACCAGAAACTGCTCTATTAAGAAATTTGTGAGAGTATATTTACAAGCTGTAGAGAAGTAGCTTAAAGGAAAATATTCTTCCTTACTTTGTACTTCACTTTTTATATTTATAAGGCACTTTGGAAAGTGTGTTATGCACTGCACTGTAGTATTGTCAGAGGTTGATTTGTGGTGCTGTATTGAGCCTGTTTTGCCTTTAGGGTACAAGTCCTCTAAAGCACTCTTCTGAATGTTTGGCACAGTTCAACTATTGTAAAATCATCATGTACAGGTAACAATAAAGTTATAATAAAATAATGCTCTGGTTTGCTCCTAACTCTGTGCTCTAGGCTGACTCAATAAAAAATGTATTTTAGTCCATATTCAAGTGAAAAATACAGTAATATACGCACTGAACATGTAGCAATACGAGATTACTTAGTCTGATTTCAGACTTTTCTTTGTTATTGAAATAAAATCTTAAGAGTTCATTAAGAGTGTGGTGTTAGTATTTCCACTATATCATCTGGATATATTCAATTTACAGTGAAGAAGCTCCAGAACTATTAATCTGAGAGTTTGGCTTGCCTAGATGAGTGGAAGCCATAGGCTGTGATTCTTCATTACTTTCTGATGGTCCATTAAGCAACTATTCTACCTATAACCAAGATGTGCTGCAGTTCAAACCAAAATTATGGGTACAATGCACAAATCAAGGTAAGGTGCTTTGATCTATATTGCAGCAGGGATCAAATTAGAAAAATATTATTGGCCTTTTGTCCCAGACAGAGATGAGGGGCAATGAGATATGGAAAGATGACCAAGCACAATCACAGCTCCATGACTTAAACTCATCTAGCAATTATTTGGCCTTTTCTTTGTATAACAGAGGCTATCATTTCCTTTTTACCCACCTCTCTGGGAATGACTGCTGTTAATCCTCACATTTGTCTCTCTCCAGCTCTGCTCTATAGCTGGTCCCTTGCCCTCTATTAGGACTGCTTTTGCTCTCCTTACTGTGTCAGCCCTCAAGGCCTAGACCAATATTGACCAGATCTTATCAGAGATACCTAATTCAGATGTCTGGGCTCCATCCTGGACCTCAGGCTCCAGTCATCTGAAAGAAACTCTCCCTGCTAAGCCACCTTGTAGAAGAACTGGAACTGCCTTTTTCTTTCTCTCGTCCGTGGAACTGGGGATGGAAAACAAGCGCCTCAGCTGAACTCATTTTGTGTAGGTATGAGTCCAACATCAAAAGGTATTTTGCATCACTTTCTTAGGCACCTTTTCCTAAGAATGTTTCTGTCTGTATCACAGACAATGAATGCACTTGAAAAAAAAATACTTACATACAAACCCAAAAACATGACCTTGCTGTTCAGCTCTTGATTAATTTTTTTTCTCGTGTCTTTCTTCCCCTCCCCTCCAGCTCTCTCAGCCTGGAAGTGAAAAGAAAGGCTTTTCCCAAAACTGAAAATGTCATCAGCTGCATTAGCCAAAGAAAGTTAAATCTGACTTTTATCAAAGCCACAGGTAGAAGATAGTGATGGAGAGGAGGGGGAAGATAGTTTGGGTAAAAAAGTAACAACTACCAAATCTGTACATGCACTCTGGTGTCGTTGGGTTCCAGTGCCTCCTGTCAGGTGAGGAGTTCCAGCTGGGTCCAGTCGTTGGGTTCCGGTGCCTCTCTCTCCACTCCTGATCACAGCTCACAGAGAAAAAGCCTTGAGGCAGCCATAACCTCTTATATGAAGAAATCATATTTTCCTATCTTTGACTTTGCAGGTTGTATATTCTGGCCTATGTACCTTGTCCCTCCTTTTCTCTGTGATGACACAGAAAGTACTGAATATTCTTTACAGATTTACATACATCACAATTGCAGTAGGCACAGTACTACTTGGCAGCCTCTGAAAACATTTGCACTTTCACCAGTTTAGTTTATTCTTCTCTGTTGCTCTTTTATCCTTTAGGAGCCCTGCAGCTGCCATAATGAGCTTCACTGTGATATGTATTGCCATTCCAGGCACGGGGTAAGTAATGTGACTGACATTTGTCACATACACTGTAGTTTGGTCTCCCATCTCCAGCTCTACCAGCTACATCACATTAAAAAATATATATATTTTATGACATTTACAAAGAATATAGACTCATAACATATACATTGATTTCTTTTGCTGTTACAGGAAGATTTGCAAATCTGTCATTTTATCCTAAATCTGTTATGCATGTTGTAAAATTTAAAATAACTTTGTAATCTCAAACTTCACAATTGCAGCTTAAATAAACCTTGTTGGCACTGGTAGACCAGAAATATTTTATGTGACATCAAGTCAGACAGTAGTTTTCACATCATAATTCATAATGAATGATATCTAGAGGATAGCATTTCATAGGGGTGTATGAACAGCATGCTCTAAATGCTTTGTTTCTTTCAGTATGAACCATTTAAGCAGGAAAAGACAAGTCCCAAATATTAATTCAACTACAATTCTCAAATTGCATTAATATTGAAACCCAGGCATCCATGTTGTGGTTCATAAAGCATTGTACTGTGTCTGTCTACTCAGGAGGACTACGAAAATCTATCAGCTGCCTATGTCCCTAAAATGCAAAAGAAGGAATGATTCATATGAGCAGACTTGTTAAGCCTGAAATTAAAATCTAACATGGTGCATCCAAACACTGGTGTATTGCCATATTTTTTATAGGGATTCAGCCAAATTATATTGCAATGCTATGCATCCTAAAGTCAGATCATCACTTTGCCATGAAGAAAAAAATAACAAAATTTCATTGCAGGATCTGACATAAGGTGCTGTCAAACACAGGGCTTACAACTGTGACAATGGCAGCTGTTCCCTTTGGCAAACAAAACATCTGGGAAAACTACACAGAATGAAATTTTTTTATCTTCCTCACACACCATGATCTGAATAGGCATATGCCCAAAATATTAGCAATGTGGATGAAGGAAGCTTCCAGAGCTGGTAACCTGTTTAAGTCTGTATTGTATGCTCAGTCTGTTCTTGTTAAATGCAGAATGCTGACAAGCTGAGACGAAAGCACTGTAACATTCTATGAGGAAAAAATATCTGCTTGGAATATATTGCAAAAGTATAAGTGTGTTCAATAAGCTCAGCCTGCCTAGTCCGAGGGACACCCTGACCTAAGCAGGTTAGTTAGTTCTCTGGAAGAGTTTCACTCATGTAAGCAATCTGGTATCTCCTGAAAAAACATCAGCCAATGTTAGGCTGTAAGAGCTAAAGGTTTTTTTTTTCTCAAGCAAGTACAGTCAAAGACAGGAGCACTAGAGAAGGGGTGCAGTGCCAGTCATTGCAGGAATGACAGCTCAAGATATATTTTAAACTACAGTTTAGTTTTGAGTTTCACCTACAGAAAAAATTCTTTCAAAATTGGAGAGTACCAGAACAAAGTAGGAGCCAATCACCATGACGTATTCCAATAAGGACACAGAACATTTCTCCTGCCAAAGAGTATTTGGAATTTTTACACAGAATACTAGAATCTTGCCTCCCCAAAATAACCATCACAACCTGTCTAAAGAAAATCATTTTGGTGTTTACAGTTAAAACACTAAAATTTCAGAGCGCTAAGATTCAGATGTAATAGTATAACCTTGGGAAAACAGCACCAGAAACCCTGTCCATAACATATATGTAATCAACTGGTTAGCCAGGCAGATTTTTCACAAGAGAACAGGCTGTAGAACTTTCTGTTTGATTTTGCCATATGTGGAGAAAAAACTTTCAGATGTGCAACTTTGACTCCCATTTTAGTCTGCATATTCTGACTTTTTTGGTGTGCACACATCATATGATCATAATTATGAACATAATTATGCATGAAGCATATGAAGTAAAAAGTATGAAGCATATGCATGAAGTAAAAATTATTATAACCAAAATATTGATTATTGCAATTATAGATAAATATAATAATATTTAACAGAAAAAATTTTACAAATATCACATGTAAAATATTTGCTGAGTCTTAATGCCTAAATTTTTTCATTTTTCATATTTTAAATAAATTCAATCAAGTATTCATTACATTAATGAATATTAACAATATCATATGAATCTTAATAATTGATAATTAAGTATTTAAAATATATATGTGATTTAAAAAAGAAGGAATAGGGTTTTTTGACCTTGCAACTCTCTTTATTGAATGCCCTGTCTCTGCCTGCTGTTCTACAAACAGGCTGTGGTCTGTAAACAGCTTTAAATTGTTAGAGCCAAATAATGCAGCAGTGCAAAGATCAAAGCAGTCCAACTCTCAATTATTCCATCTATGAAATACAAGTCTTTTCTGCATTAAAAACACTAAGCCTGGTGTAAAAAACTAAAAAAGCCCATAAAGAAGAGTAAACTGTCCTCTATAAATCATAGTTCAGAACAATTGCAAAAAGACAGATAAATAGGCCCAATGTCACCAGTGTTTGTTTTGATCCACAACCAAATGATCTTTAAAAATCATAATTTAAAAAAAAAAACCATGATTTTCAAAAAATTAATTTAAAAAGTAATTTAAAAATAAAACAGAAAATTAGAAGCACCTGTGAAATGGTTATTAAGGTTTGAAACAAATCTACAAAAATAAATGTCAATAAACAAATATGTTTGTTATCACAAATAAACTCTAGATTTGTTTCAATTTTTTTAAAGAAAGAAATAAACCAGAGCAAAATGGTACAGTGCTATTACAATTTAATTACCTTTTTCCATAAAGAATGTAAAAACTCTCCAGTCTGTCACCAATCAGGACCTCATGTAGATATATCCAGGGTAGTCATATATAAACTTTGGACAAGCATTGGTTTTAGAAGTCCAGGGCTCTGTCAGCAATTTATCTTACCTGGTAAGTTTATTAGTTTAATTGAAGTAGAAAGAGTGGGCAAACGTTACACACACTGACAGCCATATTCTGATAACTTATTTCCTGGCAGTTATCTATAGTCTGCTTTGCAGAAGACAATGGAAGCCAATGTAATTTGGAAAAAAAAACAAAAACAAAAAAAAAAAAAAATAAAAAAGAAAAAACCCACTTTGATTAAAGTTATCAGAAATAAGTTCCTAAAAGTTGCATCCAAAAGGCTTTGTCACAAAATGTTAAGCAAGTCATCTTTTGATCAGCCTTGGAAGATTAATAGAGATACTTGCATATTTCTGTCTGGCTTGTCAAGCAAAAAAAAAACCAAAAAAACCCCAAACAAACAAACAAATAATAAACCCACCAAAAAAAAAAAAATCCGACCACCAATCAAATGCAAAAATCAGAATCAGGAAAATAAACTTACAACAAAAAAAAATGGAACTATGTTTTATAGTTTAAATCATTCTCTGCTGTAAAAGTACTTGTCATATAGGTTTTTTACAATATTTTCTGATGTTGAAACATGTTCATCACAAATTATAACCAAACAATAACAACAATTAGCAGGGGGAAAAAAAGAAACCTAAAATCAATACTTGCCATAATTCAAACCAGTACCAGATCCTTCATTTAGATATTGTTTCTTTTTAAATGATCATGAAGTTCAAAACAAGCCATGAGATAACAGATTCAGAGCAGATCCAGGTCTCTGTAAGACTGGAGTACCGAATAATCTCCAGCAATCAAGATCAGTGAGAGAATAAGGTTAAAGGAAGAAAGAGATACTTCAAAATAATATCCAGACCTAACTTTCACAAAATTTCTATTGACCGTAAATTACACATAATCTGCTCTTCAGCATGTGCAACATTTATCTGAAGAATAAAAAGAGTTGTCATCCTTAATGAGCTGTCCTATGACCCCTTCCAATTTATTTCCACAATACTTACTGTGTTTACTGCACTGAAAATATTTCACATTTAAAGACCATACCATAGAAAACATTAGTAAGGACTTTGGCACCATACAAGTTACGAGTTCTGCAGTTTATTTTGCTAATCATTTACTTTGATGGTAGGCAAACTAAAATAAGTAGGAGGGAACAACTGGCTATTTTTGAAATAAGAAAATGAAGTAAAACAACACTCAGCAATTATTATTGCACCCCAGTTTATTATTAGAAAAAAACATTTTAAGGTGTGAAAATAAGATGTAGGTACCTCAGTCTTTTTATTGCATACATGCTTATTTCACACACATATAAATGAACTTTAAGTCTCAAAATTAAACTCAGCATGTCCCAGAAATTGCAGTTCTGAAATTTAATTCCTTCTTTGGATTTCAGTCTTACAATATATAAAGAGTTGATTTGTCCTAATTCAATCTCTCAAAAAATAGATATTCATATCTAGTCTGGACATTTCTATAATGGAAGCAGCAGATAAGAGAAAAGAGTAATTCATCCATAAATAGACAATAAGAAATAATTCAAATGTCGAGGTTAGACATCTGAGTCTTACATGACTAAAATTGATCAAACTACATCCAGCACAAGGTGAGATTACACACCTGATGAGAGGATAAAATATGTTACATTTGGGAATAATCAAATTTTAAGAACTATGTGTACCAAAGAACTGACTTTGTTGAAAACTGACTCCATCTGTACAGGCCTAATTTTTAAAAACTTTATTTTGAAGGATATTTCAAAGTGCCTGAAGTTCCCAGATGTAATCCAAAGGTTGAAGATTTTAACTCCAATTTGATAGTTAACAATTTCACTTGTTTACAATTTTATCAGGAACGTTGCCAAAGCAGCCAACTTTAAGTCTTTGTCTATAGAGGATTATTAGGAGCAGTGGTTTCCAAACATTCCTAAGTATGAATTCTGCATCACCTGAAAAGCTGGGTCTTTAAACCTGTCCTTTTGCATTATTAGCTCAAGAGACTTTCTAAGATTAGATTAAGCTGAAGACTACCTATATGACACATATAATTGTCTTTAAATGCAATTTTCCATCTGGAAACAGGAAGGTAATTTACTTCCCAGGCACCATCAAAATTTCTGTGGTCCAGCAAAAAAAGTTTCATGAAATTATCAGTGTTAAACACATTACAAGTCCAAGAGCTATGTGGATCGTACAAATACACTTGTCTCAAGGAGTGAGTTGGCCCATTTATAGGCTAAATCATCCTTTAAAACTCATTTCTCTCTCTGCACCATAGAGGGAAAGTAGAACAACCACCTTCCTAAAGAAAGACCAAGGTTAAGTGCCTGAAGATAGTAATGTAAGATCAATTTTGAAATAAATATTTTTATTATGAAATTATTCCTTAATAGCTAAGGAATAGATATTGCTATCTGTAGAGGATGTTATAGTATTTTCTCCTGAGAAATAAGGGAAATAACAAGATCAAAAAAAGTTCTATATTAAACAAGAGACATCAGATGTGAGTGAAGAATAATTCTGTGTGCAGGCTGGATTTTTTAACAGCTAAAACAAGTTTGTATGGAGCTGAAAAAATTTATTGCACCATTAGCTTGTACAAGATAATACCTTACTCTATAAGAAGTGCTTTGATAAAGAATTGTCACCAAGAGTTAGAAATCAAGAGCTAATGGAAGCATATATTCAGTATGCTCACTAAAATACTTCAAAATTGCATTTAAATCTCCAAATAGTCTGTCCAGAATATTATTTTTCATTCTGAAAAATATATTAATTTTGCATCAGCTGTAAATCAGTGATTCTCTTTCTTATATTAAAAATAATTTAAAATATTATATCTCTTTAGAGGTCTTTCTACAAAACAAAAAAATCACTGAATTTAAATGTACTCTTGCAAATTGATTTGCACTTTGCTATATTAACAGAAAATCAGAACAAATGAGAAAAAAGGCAGTTTATGCTGATCTTGGCAATTTGCTTCATCTTGGCAATTTGGTTAAAAGCATAGAATAATAATTGTGTTTTTGCAACAGTTTCCTTGAGTTGATTTGCTAAATTTTAAACTTTTATTCAAGTAAAATACTGCTTACATTTGATAAGAAATATTTACAGTGTTTTATGTGAGACAACAGTGATTCAAGATGTATGTCATTAACAGAAACAATTATTTTGGCAGATTCCAGCACAGTTGACCATGAATGTATTACTTAGTTCACTCTATAGAATTTACTAGACCAAAAATAAAGTACTGCTTAGTTTGGACAAAGATGGGGGGAATATGTTGCCTCTTAATTTACATGTACTTTATCATATTTAGGCAGAATGCAGATGCTCAAGGAGGAGGTTGTGGTAAAGAATTTTAGCTAGAAGTGAATTTCCATAGAGTTAGCAATCACACAGGAGAATGTCTTTCTCATGTCTGGCATTCAATAATTTTTCAAACATAAGTTTGGCATGGAAAAAGAGATATCACAAGAAATAAAACTATTTCATGTCAGAACTATTTTAAAACTACTAAGCAGTGGCACTTCATTTATCAAGGAAAATAAGTTAAGATACCACTTCTGCCATTAAAACAGTCTCTGAGATAGAAATAAAAGAAAAAAATGCAAAGCCCTTGGCTAATGCCTTTTCATGTTCTGTTCACCATTTGACAATATGCTTAGCATCACGCAGCCCTTACATTTAATCGAGATCCTTTAATGATTGTAATCAAATAATCAAAAAAATAACAAGTGACAACCACACATAACAGTAAATAAAGAACAAATTAAATAATTAATTAATTATATAAAAATAAATATTAATGAAGAGGAATAACAATATGTTATGGATTATCACAAATTCAGATGTGACCAGACTAATTTTATAATAATCTTCAGATATTATGGAACGTTAGAGTATTGATTCATATGGAAGTAGGGTATAGCTTTATCATCTTGAGGGAAAAAACACCACCCAAAGTAACAAAATAATTTATCCAAGCTTTCCCATATATATTCAGGTAGCCAAATGCCTGTGATGGTGCATGAATACAAGCCTACTTCATCCATTTAGAAGAAATCTCTATGCTTTTGTACAGAGATATTATTATAATGGTCTGGCACCCTCTTGATTCTTGCCTGGCATAAGAAATTTTTTAACTTATTCAGATATGTGTGAAAGTGTTTTCATGCTCTTTAGCAGCACAAACTAAAACCTCCAAACTTACAGCTCTGTCTCCATAGCATAAGAGATGAATCTTTTGCCTTAATGAGTGGGTCTATGGGTTAAATATCTTAATTCCAGATAATCATATATGCTTTTTTCTTAGTTATCATTAGGAGTGAGAAAGACACCTCTGGAAAACATTTATTCCTATTTGAAAATAGGTATCTAAAATGAGAAAAACCACAGACTTCTACTGGCTATAGAAGAAGTTGAAGTGTCTGCCTTAAACTTTCAGACAGCTGAAACTGAAGAAAGTAAGAAACATCTCCCAAAAACAAGAGAAGACCCCCACTGCCAGAAGCCTAAACAGTTGCATTTTTCCAGATCAAAATGCTCTAAGTTGCAAATACATTATATCTAATTGACAAAAATATTCTGAGGTACCACAGGTGCCTCTGAGCATGCTTTGGACACCACCCCTTGTAGTCAGAAGGAAAGTGTAGGGGCCAGAGAAGGTCTCAAGAGATGCATTCTAGACAGAAAAATGAATGAAGACATGATGACCCTTCAAAGGCCTGCAGGCACCCATGACAGCACTGTTTATGGAAATATATTTCTCCTCATGGAGGGCTTCACAACAAGCCTGAAAAAAAGAGATTGCTGCTTTAGGCAGACTGGATCCTACCACAACAGTGTTCAGTGGTAACAGTTAGTCTTCACTTTCTTGTATTCATCCTTGATTGCACTACTGCAGCATAAATATTGTTTCCATAGCTGAATTTTCAACCCCTTAGAATCCTTGTTTCAGCAATGGGATTGGTGACAGCACCTCAACCATTACAGCATAAGAGTGCCATGATAATTATCATTGTAGGAACAGATCTTACAGCAAGGCAGAGTGGTACACTCATTAATTCATTTGCCTGATGTAGCCAGGAGTCAATACGGCTCCAAGTCTAAAGGTCAGAAGTCATATCAATCTGCTTCATAAATGTTGATTTTAGCGAGATGCAATGTCATAAGGAGAGGGCAGCAAAAAGCTTCCGTGTTTATACAGTGACCCTGAAGCAACAAATTGAAAATGTTAATATCCATTTAGATTAATTTTCTATAACTTTTATTTTTAATGTAATGATGATAAAAACACCCTGAGGAAAATTCATGCAATTAACACCTGATTAACAGATTTGGCTGTGGATTTGTTGCTGGTACTGGTTTTAGAGAGTTTGCTTGGAACAGTATACCACATATACTGGAGCTTTCTATTACTTACAAAATCAGTTGTGTTTCAATATCCTAACTTCAGGCCGTAGTGACAATATGCAAAGATTTTTTTTTTATCTCTTTGAGCTTAAGCTTGCTTAATATCTTGCTTCAGAAATGTAGGTTGTCTCAAAGCTGGTACATTTAAGCTATGAGACAACTCATATAACCTGGACACCAATTAATGTTGAGTTTGCAATCTTAAGTTATGTTTAAGTTTAAAATCTTAAGCAATGTTTACATTACAATATATCCTCTTCCTTTTCTTCACCTGTAGGGTGGCAATGAGTGAAGAGACAGCCAAATTCAACCAGGATACAACATTGTACTGTCCAAATAAAGATAAGCACTGAAAAAAAAAAAAACATTGCAAAGCTATTGGACCTCAAACACCACACTTACCCCTATATTAATACATATGATGTTTTCTTTTCTTCTGTGTCTGTGCCTTGTCTAGAAGACTTGAGTAATTGAAGTTAACTTTTCTTACACTGCCATTAACTGACTGAGTTCACAAGCTTGATTAGCTTGAATGATTGAAGACAAAATACAGTTGAAAGCTGTCATCATTTATGTAGTCATTTATTTATTTATGAGGACTATTTCTTGAGAGGACTGGAAAAATCTTTCATTAATTAGTAATGCTTTTCCTCATCCAATATGTTTACATCTTAACATACATACATGTCAATTTATAAAACTAATTGCAGATGCTGTGTCAGTGTTTTATGTCATCATCTCCTGTGTTAACAAAATGTTAAAGTTCAGATGCATATAAATCCATAAACAACATGCTGGTACATCTCCTTCCAGCTTCAAGCTTATTTTTTGACAGACAATATTTAAAAGCTTCCTCAGAAATTACCTCAAACACATGAGGTGCACAGAAATGGGACTCAATCAGCACCCAAAAAAAAAGGCTACATAAATTTTTTTTTTTCTTTTAATATAATGTATTACTAGCAAAACAATTACTGCTTTCCTACATGAAGCAACACAATATCCCAGTCCTGCCTCCAAACTATGACCCTGCCCTGAACGAATGAGCTCATTATGCACATTTCAAGCTGTAGAAACCCTTCAGGAGATAATCTAGAAGCAGAATACTTTGTTCCTCTAGGACAAAACATGGGTGAACTCACAGAAGGGTCACAAGCTGAGAGGTTGATTATTGCTGCCTGGCTTTCAATAGAAGCTGGATTAGAGGCAGTGTAGATGGTTTTGGCCGCTGACTTGAATGGCCTTTGCAGTTAATCACTGCTGGCTCGTTAGCCAGCCCAGCCCAGCTGCTTGGATCAGCTCTTGGACAGGTAGCAAGCAATCAAGACTCAGTAAAACATGAAGCAATGATCATTACAGAAAATTAATGGGGAAAAGAGAGAATATCTCTCATAAGTAAATCTGAGAACATCATTACATGATTGATGTTGGACAGTATGCTCATTTTGTTTTCTTTCAGACACAACAGCACTGGCAATAGGGAACCAAATAATAACAAATCAATCCTATTGTTCCCCAGTGTAATTAGGCACTAATATTTGGAAAAGACTGCTATCGTGTTTTCTAGAAATAACACTATTCTCTGTCATATTTTCAAAACCTATTAAAAAACACAAGGACCCTAGAATGCAGACTGCATTCATCAAATCCTATCTGAAACACTGAGTACACGGGAGATTAAAAAAACCCTCTTTTTTAAAACTTTCTTATCATGGGAAAAACTGTTTTTTCTTGTCACTCCCCAAGGTTAAAATGCTTTGAACTAAAAATTAACGATGAAAAATCAATCATTATGCACCCATCCTACAGGCTTAAAACTTCCACACAAAACTGTGATGCTGAAGAGAAGCAACATTGTCATTAAGTATGTATGTCCTTAAGTGTCAGGAATGAAGTCTAGAAAATTGTATTACAGACAAGCGCAAACAGTAAGAGCATTCAGATTAAAGTCCCTCAAAAAATGGAGACTTAAATCAATAGGTAATAATATCTATTCCTGCCATAAGGAAAACAAAATAGACTAAATAATTCAGAAGTTTCATGAGAAGAAAAAGTACAGTGTGCTGGATAAGAAACAAAAAGGAATCCATAGTTTGGAATGATTTGTAGTTGCAACATCTCCTTCCAGCATTAGTATAAAAATTCTGAAGTTTGGTACCAAAGGTCAGCACGGTAGTGCTGCTTAATACACAGAGAAATAGAAAGCTGACATCTGTACATTAAATTACATATCAAATAAGAAAATTATTACTTATTACACAACTCTAATTGCTATTTTCTTGGTTTTGACTAAATTAAATGGATTGGTGAGATTCCTTCAGTAGCTTTAATAGTTCTACAATGAAATTATGTGAAAATTGCAACATCAGTTTCTCCATCATAAGCAGAAAATAAAAGATATGAAAGAATGATGACAGTACATGCAGACAGTATGTACACAAGTGAATTGTAAAGTAGTGTTCAACTTAATTTTTAAAAAAAAACTATAACATAGGCAGGAAACAATAAATTAATCATTTCCAAGAAAAAAATTAAACCAGCTATGTTTTCTACAGCAAAAACCATAATAATAACGATCCCTAAGTTATACATTAATCTAATTAAACTTACATTAGGCTTAACATTTCTGAGTTTAACAATTGTTTCACACCAAACTTCGCTGCAATGACCCTCTACTTATATTAAAATACTCAAAACCCATGAAGCTCGGAGATAGGTTGTTGACCATGGTTTTAACTAGGTTCCATGAAGTTGACAAAAAAAAAAATTAAGCTTGCAAGTATCTATTACATCTGAAGTAGATTCATAATATGCATAGAGTTCTTGGTGCTTATGTATCTGTAGCTATATTCACAGATACATCACTATCTATAAAAAGTTGCTTACCTTGCACTAATCAGAGCTTTCTAAGATTAATAGCTCATGCACCCATTCTAGTACTAATGCAGGTATGGAGAACAGATTAAAGGTTTAAGACTAGCAGCAACCTTTCTATGAGCACCTGTGCCAAATCTTCATATTTGAAGGGAAAGGTTTACAGGTGTTCTCAGTAGCCACACCCTAGTAGCCCAGAGACCCCAGAAAAATTGCTGTGCAAGGCTATAAGAAAGGGGTGGATACTGGCTTAGCTATACAGTGCAAATAAAGCCAGCATACCTGAGAGAACTCTTGTTATTCTAAGTAGCTTTTTCTCTTTTGACAACTACACATTTATACACATTCCAATTAACAGACCATTTGAATCCAATGGTATAATATCAGAATACCAGAAAAAAAAGCAAAGCACCATAGTGAATGATGTCCTGGACCTGGAAATTTCACAGAGCATTAGGTCACCACTACAAATATGAATATATTTTTGCACATTTGCTTCCTCTCTGCAGTTACAGCAGCTGCTGTTCCATCATGCTGTTCCACCAGTTTAAATAGTCTTCTTTCAGATGAAAAATATCTGAAGCCAAAGCACTGAAAATCCTTTTGCAATTCTTTTTCTCGGTTGTTAGGCAGCTGGCACTCTAAGTGGGCCAGACTTAGGCAACTTTCTTCATTGTTATTCTGAATTCTTCTGGGTCCATTCACTGCAAATGGAAAAATAAAAGAAACTCAGTTTTGGCAAGCTCTGTGGACCTTCTCCTAAGCATGACAGAGGAGCAGTCTTCAGCTTGGTTTACCTCCATTGGCGGTAAGAAGGAATGTCTTCAGAGGAGCACGTCCTGAGCTCTTCAAACAGCAATTTTCTACAAAAGCAGTGGAAATCTGCAGGCTCTCCCCCTCTCTTGAGTACTTTCTCTGACAACAGCTGACACAGTTTGCAGCTGGAGCTTTGCAAACCCATTATTTTTCCTCACCTTTTTGCCAAAGGCTGATCCCGGCTGGGTTGCTGGCATTTGGAGCCAGTCTGCAGTTTAGTCTCACTGCAGCTATCATGCAGGTAAGCCCAAAAGCTGAAGCATATCAAAGCTAAACTACTCCCCAGATATTTTCCTTCCTTAATTAACTTTTTTCTTTTTTTCTCAAAACTCTCATTGTACTTCTATTGCTTTCAAAGAGCAATACAGAGAGTTCTCTTGTGAGTAATTTCAGCCCTATAAAATTTACTCAATTACCACAAAGTGTCATGTAGAAGAGAGGAAAATGTGTCTGTATTCAAAGGTATTAAGTTTGAAGCCTAACAAAGTTATATTTTTCATTTAGAAATGCTGTCACCTCTCCACCAATTACATTGCTAGTTTTACCTTTTAAAGAACGAAGTGGCTAGGCAAAGTAAAGAAGCTACAAAAAAACCCTGACTTCTTGGTCACATTTAGGAACAATATATTCAGCTGCAATACGCAGAAAATCCTTGTGCTATTGTCACTACTACTCAAAATTAAATATAAGTTGTGGAGTGGATGTATTTTCTTCAAAATGAGAGATTCTGTCTCCATTAATTTTCTCTGACCCCCAAACACAGGATGGAGATATATAATGAAACACTTAAAAAGCTTTAAAAAATATTTTCCAGTAGTTTTCTTACCAGGCATAGATGCATTTGAGCACACATTACAGTAGACCAGTAGTGTGCAATTGTTTCATAGTCAGAGGAAAACTTATAGCATAAGGACAACAGAATTTGGCTTGTATGAAGTAGATACATGCAAAACATTTTTGATGGCTTTGTGATAGAAAAAGTTAGAAGAACAAAGAAAACTCTGAAAATCTTTCCATTGATTAAAATAAAAAACAAAATTAAATTGTTTTAAATCTTGATGTTGTTGACTTTAATAGTAGTTTCTGTTTTAGCTCGAGGCAAATTCTACAGACTGATTAGAAAAGCAATGAAAATAAGGTGCTGACACAATGTCAACTTAAGAATAATAATTGCACTGCTATAATAATCTATTTAATTGTTGTTTATTGTAATTAAATTCTTATGCACACCAGACTTGCAATTTTCTTTTCCATGTCAGCAAGGTTTTCTTTTATAGAACAGTTCGCCCAAAGCAACCACTGACGTTACTAGACAGACATTAATCAAACGACCCTGCAAAGCTACACCTGGTATCCTTGAGGCAAAATGTCTGCCAAAACACAAAACCCACATAAATGGATTCATGTTGGTTATGGTGGCATTTTTATGCTTGAAAGCAAGTATTTTATAATTCATTTTTAAGTATCTGTTATATGAAGTAATATTAATGAGCCAATATTATTCACTTAATGACCAAAATGTCTCTCATTGGGAAGACTGACAGCTAATTATAATTAAAAAGACCAATAATTTTCCCATATCCATTTTCCAGATGTTAATGTAAACTAGATTGACAACATAGATAGACATAACAAAGGAGTCTAAGAGAATTCATTTGCACCTGCTCAATACCAAAACATCACAGAGGTCAGCAGAAAATTCTGAGTTAATTTTAAGATTTTGATAAGTTGAAATGACATCTGGCCTTGAAGGAACATTGAGGGCAAATTCTATAAAATTTATACCACCAAAGAAGCCTGGATTTAAAAAAAAAAAAAAAAAAAAAAAAAAAAAGATCCCTGAAGATAATTAATATTACTTTCACATAGAGCATCAGTAATGTTGAAGCTTAATGTGAAATAAACACTTGAGTCAAGTTAATCTGATGCTAAAATGATTGGGCAATTTATTACAGCTTAAGAAGGACATTGCCACCAGAACAGGAAATAAAGGTTTTAAAACTTGGGTAATTATTTTCAATCAGAGCTGCTTTCAAGGTCAAATGTTTAATACTAGCCATTATTTTCTCTCTGCTAACTTTGGCAGGCATTTCACATGTCTCATCCATAAATAATTAAAGAAGTAACTGCTGTATCAGCTTAGCCTTTGGATTAAAATTTGAGTGTGCAAGGTAAAGATTTTATTTTTTCCCTCAAAGACAGCAACATGTAGTTTATATGGCCTAAAAAAAATACTGTCTAATGCTTTCTAGTTTAAAAATATAAACATTTCCTAATAAGCTTTCTCTGTGACTTATTTTTTCCATTTGAACCATACTCAGATACTTCAGCAAATTGAGACATATAAACCTGAAAGTTCTCTATAAAGGCAATATGCTAGCACACAGACCAAAGAAATTAAAAATAATTTAATATGGCAAACATGAAGTAATATTTGATGTGGTTTTATTCTACTAGTATTGCAACTATTTGTGAAGAGAATGGAGGGACTTGCTTTGTTTTCTATTTACTTGATCTTATTATATACAAAATTCTAGATCTAATAATTACTTTATATTAGTTAGATAGTCATATCAGATTGAACCTCACAGACTGGAAAGCTGGCATCAAATCAAATAAAAAATAAAGGAAATTAGTTATGTGTTGATAATGTGTTGATAAATTCTGAAATGCACATTATTTTCTGAGCATCAGCATCTTTCACTAGAGTTGATGTCCTCAATATTAATCATATTTGGTTTTTCAGATGAAAATTAGGAAAAGGTTCTACACAGCTAAGTACATTTAGTCCAATTCAGCAACTGAGGCACATCTTAGAACTTTCTTTATAACAAAATTAAAGAGAGATATAAGAGATGTTAGTTCTTACACTAAGCAAAGTTTTAAATATTTTTGTGTCTATTCTTTTTGTTTTGTGAGTCTACTTGATGAAAATAATTGTTTGTGGAGGTACAAGTAATTTGGGGAAACAGCCAAGGAATCAGTATTTTAAAAGTGATTAAATACAAGCTGAGGTAATTTTTTACATGTCACAATTTCAACACTAAAAAGTCGTAAATTGAAAGAAAGCCTTGGAAATAGTAAGAGAAGTCACCCATAAATTAGAAGAGATCAAGCACAGTATTTAGGTATATTACTATAAAATAATGTTTTAAAAAGATGGGGGAAAGGGAGCAAAGGAAGTAGGATTCTCTTTAGCATTGATGAAAATATATGGCATTTAAACACAAAAGGACAAAAAGTCTGTGAAACCAAATAGCTACATCCCTTTCAAAACTGTTTTTGAAAATTTAACACTGTAGTATTTTTACTGAGGCCTCGAATCAGCAAAATAATAAGCAATTGCCTAATTTAAGTCCATGTACTCCTTATTTAAATGTAAGAATATTAGAGCTAAATCATTCTCTCAGGAACACTCAGCCTTAAAATCTACTCATTCTATTTGCTTTTGATTATTTCAAAATTGCTTACATTTTTTTAAATGTCATTACACACACATAAGTGGATGCCCTGACAAAGTCTCTTTGTATTTAGTCTAATCCTACATAATTTCCCAGTGCTTCTTAAGCTCAGCATTTCTTAATTAATGCTTCAATTAATAAATTTATGTATGCAATATTTGGCTACACACAAAGCAACTGCATCACTACCTACAACAACAAAAAAGAGTGGGGAAGCTGTTTCTAATAAAGAATTCCAAACTGCGCAAATGTCTGGCTTAATTGCCTTCTGTTAAAGCAAGCAAAAAAAAAAAGTTCTTAAAACCTTTCTCTTGGTGGTTTTTTTGGGTTTTTTTTCTCTTGTGGTCACAAATGAGCAATTTTCACACTTACAGACATTCTAATGGACATAATAGCTTCTCCACTGCCTCCCATAGTAGTCAGTTATTATTAACTATTAAACCAATTACTGAGGATTGATTTTTGAAAATTAACTTGTACATAGTACTCTAAAACTAAATGCTCACTGTTTCACATTACAGCAGCCATTGGGGAATATATGTTGGCCTACTTCTGCCTAGATTTATAAAAGAACTTTACATTAACATAGTGTCTGTTGGGCTATTCTGTAGGAAGCATTACAATTCCAGTCTTCAGGATTTTCACATCTTTCCTCTCTGGGACATGACAATTTAGAAAGCAGCTTGTTTTGCCCCAAGAAATAAAGAATTTCATGATCAGAGTTTTCCATATATCAATCCTTACAATGTTTTCTTAATTTAAAATTAAGTCCTCAAATTAAACTGAAAGGTGTATTTTGGAAATAATGCCTATAAGGATGTCAGCTCCCTGGAGAAACTGCTCCCACATGAAAGACCTACAGTTTCCTCCAAATAGTTTAGAATTGCTGTTACCTGAATGCACATACCACTTGAGCTTTCAAAACAGGCACAATGCAGAGGAAAAATATGCTAAAACACTTAATTATTAGTTCATCTTGCTATTGGGAAATCGCTAGTCATAGATGAGCTACATCTTTGACATCTTTTTTTGGAAGCATCAGCCAGTCATGGACTAGGACACACAAATTAGCCAACAACTTATGTAGAAGATCCTAAATTTTGTTTATAAACTGTCATGTAGCAGTATACAGAAAAGGCAAAGGAAAAAAGTTTTATCATAACTCTACAGTACACGTCTTCATTCTTCAAGCAAATTCAGAGTCTTGAATAATAGGATCCCTGGAGGCTATATTGTGATAAATTTACAATGATCCATCAAAATGGAAGCTACCTGCTTCAGCTTGTAGATAAAGTAGTGCAAAGCCTTTCATATTTTTCCATCTTTTCTTATAAGCCATAAGCTACACAGCTGTAAACAGCTGGATGCCAGGTAACGTAAAATTCCATGTCAACATGAGAAACCTACATCTTATGTACTCAGATAGGTGGCTCCATTGGACATAAATCTACTGAATAATTTCACTTGATGGTAAAGTGAGGATGGAGAGGAAGAGTGAGCTCAGCATTTTAACTTCTGAGGTAATATTAACTTCTAGAATAAACTTACCTGCAAAAAGATAAACGCCAGCTACAAGCCTATCATTAGTCCCACCCTTCAATGACACCTCTACAGTTCCTCAGAAGGGAAATAATTTTGTCTATTCCTTCCAATTTCAAGATTCTTTATTTTTTCTAATCCCAGATGTCATATCTTTCCAGTGCCATGGAAGAACAGAATATTTTTAAATCATATTATAGCAGATGGAATACATCCCAGCCAAACTTATCACTGCCAGATGGCTGACCCTTATTTACTGATGAAACATTAGACACAGAGATAAACTTTAATCAGTTAAAACATCCAGATTTTCTGCATGAAAATGGATGGATAGGTCTTCCCTCATCATATTCAGCAAAACCAACAGATCGTCAGTTTCCACCACATCACTCTCAAGCCATAAAACAACAGACCTTCATATGAGACTCTAACATCCTCTGGATTAAATCACAAGATTAGCCAGTAAAGGGCTTAGGCCTTTGATACTTCAATTCATAAGGAATATGCTAAATTATCTTTCAAACTAACCTTTGAAACTAATCACTTTTCAGTGCTTGCAAGATTAAAACCCCATGTATGAGAGGACAATTGTACAACAGAGAATGAAAGGGTTAATACATGTTACAGACACAAGTATTATATTAGATACATTACTTATTAGCTACTTTCTTAGTTCAAGAATAAGTTCTGAATCTAAAAAAGTTACATGGAATGAAAATTTTAGTAGCCAGGCAAAGATGAGATCATCAACATCTTACCAGAGGGTAAGAAAAAAAGAAAAAGTATAAGATTATCTACTGAATTTATAGGTTTTAACGTCATCACAAAGTGGTTCTATACTATGTTCTCCATTTTAACAGCTTACTAGTTTGGGTTCTGCTTTTAAAAATGGTTTTAGATGGTGCATAGAAAGAGATCAGAGAAGTAGAAAGAAAAGATGTAATGAAGGATGCACCCCAGGAAAGCAGGTAACCCTAAGCTTATGATTCATGACCTGAGTTAGATAGCAAATGTGAACTCCAATGAGAAATATAAGGGATTCTGCAAACAGTTTGTGAACCCTTTGCTGTTTTAAACAATGTTGTACTGCAGTTCCCTGAAATAGCTCTGATCAAAAAATAACAAACTAATGACAAAATGAGGTGTAACACCAATGTAAGACTTATTAGTTTCTCCAGATTTTGCCTGTAGACCATAGAATATTCTTTTGAAATTATTTTCCTGTCTGTGGCCTACTGCCTACATACTACCTGTAATCACCTATCTCCTGTCCCATTTCACAGAAAGACAGTTCCTAGAATCTCATATGGTAGACAAGTCTTAAAAGCTCAGCTACTCCCCCTGACTAATGAGAGCAAATGCACATAGTATAACTACCTGTATGCTGTAATTTTTCATAAATGCATTTTAAATGGCAACATGAATTTATTTTCCAGAGTAAAACTGGAATTCAGTGTTTCAATTTCCAGTTTGTCAAAATGTGTCTGTATATTAAAAACAATTTCTCTTGATGTCCAGTCTGAACCTCCCCATGTGCAGATTAGGGCTGTGTGTTCTCATCCTGCAACTGGTTGCCTGGGAGAAGAGGCCGACCCTCATCTGACTCCTTTCAGATGGTTGTAAAGAACAATAAAGTCTCCTCTGAGCCTCATTTTCCCCAGGCTAAGCACCCCCAAGTCCCTCAGCTGATCCTTACAGGACTTGTGCTCCAGACTCCTCATCAGTTCTGTTGACCTCTCTGGTCAGCACCTCAATGTCCTTTCTGAATTGAGAGGTCCAGAACTGAGCACAGGACTTGAGGCGCAGCCTCACCAGCGCTGAGTACAGGGGGACAATCATTGCCCTGGTCTTGCTGGCCACGCTATTGCTGATACAGGCCAGGATGCCATTGGCCTTCCTGGCCACCTGGGCACACTGACAGCTCATGTTCAGTGGCTGTCAACCAGTACCCCCAGATCCTTTTCCACTGGGCACTTTGCCAGTCGCTTTTTCCCCAGCCTGTAGCACTGTATGAGGGGTTTGTGACCCGTATCTAATACTTTAACTGGACTGTTCAAGAAGTACTTTAAGAATCTTTGAAATCCAGTTATGAATCGATCACTAATAATAAGCTCTACTTTGCACAAATAATTTAATATTCTCAAGCATAGCTCTTTTAGCAAAGAACACAGAATTTTGTAGTGCAGTGACATAAAGCACAAGTCATCAGACACATTGCTTTAAATTGCTGGATCAGTTTGTTCAGGATTATTTCTCTTGTTCTCTTTCCCTTTACTTCAGCAAATAGGATTAATTTAGTCACGTGCTGAATTATGAAGAATACTGAAATATTAAAGTACTGGAAGAATGCTATCAAAGATGCTTCTAATTGTTGCATCATCAATGGGTAGTTCTTATCTCAGGCACTTGTATCTGCCCCATAACTGTATCCATATCAGCTTGGCTGGAAGTTTTCCAAGTGAAATAATAAAGAAATGCATAATCAAAGCATTCAGCAGTGTGAAAGGCAATACTTTAGTTATCAAAGGAAGATATTTCAAATCTTTTTTTAAAAAACTAAAATGGATGTCTAGGACAGGATTAGAATATAAAATAAACCATATTCATTTCCTTTCTAGGCAAAACTACAGAGAGCTAAGACATTCAATATTATTCAAAATGAAATGACACGTAATATTCTCTTTTACTTGCTCTCTGTGAAGAACCAAATTGTAAAATTTAAGTAATAACCGTGAATCCTTTTTTAATGGTATCTGTAGCCATTAAAAGAAGGTCCAAGAAATTCTACACCCAGCTGTAGCTTAAATAAATTTAGACTCTCTATAAGGAAATGGCTGCTACACACAACAAATAATAGCAGCTAGTTCAAACATGAGCCTTAGGATAACTTATTCCTTGAAAAAGCAGTTTCAGCTGAAATTCCAATTTCACTGCTTATTTTACCAGATAGCTTTTTACTACAACTCTTCAATGCCCAGTGAAATACATTTCCACATTAAAAGATTACCAAATTAATCCACTCATACCTTTCAAGATGCAGATTTCTCAAAGTAAATGTTACAGTAGAATCCATTTACAAAGTTTAGTAAACAGGCCATTCTGGATAGAGGAAAAGTACACACAAAACCACGATCCTAAATTGCAGTCTGCAAGGCCAGTAAGACTTATTTTAAATTGATTATCAAATGATATTCTGAAAGTTGCAAATTGACTTCACCTTTTGCTTTTACATGCAGTAGTAAAGTGTGTGCCAATGCTATAGGTAATTAATACAAGAGCACAGATTTGGAGAATTTCTTAATGTAAGAAGATCTACACATTTTTCTTTAGCACTTGGCAAACATTTTTCCACAAGTTCATTTTCTCATTCTTATTGAGGAACTTCAGTTTGCAATATATTCTTCTAGCAAAATAAAAAATACCTTCTTTACTGAGTAGAAGGAGCTCTTCAGTTCTTTCTTGCTTTAAATTATTCTTTGCTTACATCTTCATTAGCAAAAGCATCACAATATGAATTGATCTGTTGAAAAAATGTTAGTTCTGAGAATAAGTGGTCACATCTTGTGTTTTGGTGGCCTCCAGACCTGTTGACTGACAACCAATAGTGTTTCGGGTGCCTTAAGGGGAGATTCTGAAGACCGTCTTTTAATTTATTTTCATACAGGTTAGACACAGACTGGGGGAATGACTGGGAACTCAGCTCCACAAGCAGACTCACCTGATCCAAACTAAAATTTGCAGATGTACCCTATAAACATCTATCTCAATGAACTTTCTGATCAAATTTCCTCTCTTAAAAATTCTAGATTAATTCCCCATTTCATGATATTCATCTCATTCTAGTATACAATGGTTGTCTCCATACTTCTTCCAATCCTTCATGGTATGTTCCTCATAGTCTATTCAATTTCAGATACTGATCTTCCTGCTTTCTTAAGAGAAGGTCCTTTCCTCCCAAAAGGAGGGAAGTCCCAAAGGACTGCTAAATTATTGTGTGATTAAAAAAATACTGACATGCATAAATTTTCTAGTCCTCCACCATCTTCTGTTTCTCAGCCTTTGCGGGGTTGATCAGATCTGCCCAGGCTTTGCCAGGCACAGGCTTTGGCCAGTGGCTAAGCTGCCTCTGCTTTTGCATCCTTGTCCTATGAGGTGTATTGCTTCTAAAGTATACTCAAACTTTTTAACATTAAATCTTCAATGGACTTGGAAACAAGCCTTTTGGATGTGTTAGAGACCTTACAGAATCTTTAAAGCATAGCAATGCAAAACCATAAATTCTAAACTCTTCCCCACTTAGAACAGGAAACACTATTCTATTGATATTGATGCAGTGTACATGACAGTGCTGAACATCTGCTCAGATTCATTTACCTAATAGCTTTGTGATAGTATTAGAAAAAAAAATGAAGAAAGAGGAAATATAGTTAAAATCTACAGCCATATCTCCCAACATTTGAAGAACATAATGTGAATTATTTTGTCGCATAACTTCTTCCAACAAGAAAAAAGACAAAGAGGTAAGAATAAGGATATTTTCTGTTAAGAGTATAAACACAGATTCACATTTCCAAAAGTAGCATGTGGTGGAGCAAAACATATAAATCTTGAAAAAAAATAGCACCTTGTACAAAAAATAAACACTTCAGCACAGTTTAGATCATGTGTGTGATAAAGCTGATTTTGTTGACAGACAAAGTGTAAAATTCTTGCCATGGTTCTCAGTCTAAATAATTTCAGTAGGTCAGCACTCAGCATGTAGCCTGGAGCACTCATACTGAAGTGCTTACCATGTTCTATGACTCAGAAAATGTTTCCTCTTGTCCAGCATTTTCCCCTGATGAAACAAAAGATTAAGAGGATTATATGACTTTCCTTGGATCAGTGTTGCAATTGTTCAAGCTCTTTGCAGCCTGTGAATATTTTACTGTCTTTCGAACATTTTTCCCTTCATTATTCCACCTTTAATCAGCTTTGTGTCTCCCAGTGTCCCTCCCCCCTTCTTTCCCCCTTTAAAGAATGATAAATCTTTGAAAACACCTGAAGACTTTCTGAATGGTATATGTCTCATATTTATTTCTACTTAAGTGCAAACGATTAAATAACCATCCAAATGACAACTACCTTTCTGTAAAAGAACATATTTGAAAGAATTCCCCTGCAATTATGCTAATTTTGCATTTTCCTGACTTCTTCCTACATATTTTCTGTTTCTCAGGTAAGGCATGTGTACTTGTAAGAATTTGTTTTCATAATGGGCTGCTAGGGCACCAGCAATCAAAGAGAAAATGTAAAACTACTTTCACTTATGAGGGGGACAACAACTTTATTGACTCAAAGAGGCTTCTTCATTAAGAATACCACAGGTCAGTCACATATTTCTCTAGACTGTGGTCCTGGAGACTGAAGATATGGGACCTAACTCCTGCCCATCAGTCTCACAGCTGTGTGAGCACAAGCTCATAGCTTGAAAAATATTCTCTTTTCCTGGAAGCAAAGGCAGAGCTAACACCCTGGTACACAGCCACACATTGAATGGCTCTAACTTCTGACCTGAAACAGACACTCAAAGACATAACTGCAGCAAAATAAGGATGCACAGACTCCAGGTTCAACCAGAGCTGAACTACACGTAGACTTGACAATCCTATCTGGATACAGACAACTTTTACTCTTGCTTCCTTTTGATACATAACCCTCACCATGTCTTATACTGTGTGTCCTGCAGTCTTGGGGAACCAGAACTTCCACTGCTCCAGCCTGTACTCTTCTGTGGATATCTGATCTTAATTTCAAAATGTCTGGTTCAAGCCCAGATCTCTGATAACTAACTGTGTCACCTTGCCAGTGTTCATGTAAGGGTCATACTCTTATTTTCATCCATTTTAGGCATTTCCATTACCCAGATTTTCTACAGGTCTCAAACATATTCAGATGGAATGTGATGTGCTATGCAGTGCTTTACACAGAGAGGGTATTACACAAGTAACAATTAAAAATTTGCTCTTAATTCATTTGGTCATGCTGTTGTCTATCTGAATTTGGATTACTTAGGAGAGCTAATTGTTCTTATGCGTGGGAGCACATACATACACATTTATATAATGTAAGTATTTAAAGCAGTCTTCTCTCTTTTTGTCCTTTCTACCAACATGCTGCCTGTGTTCTCCTGTTTGATCAGTGGAATAAATAAAAGTGTTTCTCTGCATATCAACTCTCTGCTGTTGTACCTGAATCATAATGCAGCTGTGACCTTGTGCCTTGTCTCTACTGTACCAATAGAGACATGTTGTGGGTAAGTCCCAGAGCAAAGTCTAGCACCTTTCTGGAGATAGTTCCTTGTTGTCACATTGCTAGAAATACTACCTATAAGAAGAGTTGAGGTCCCCTCAAACTGTCAGTGACCTCCTCAGCTTTAGCCAGAATCTAGTTATAGGCATTATGACATCTCACTCTAATTCACAACAAAAAGTTACAAAATTTTCACTAAAAGAGTGCTCAGGACTAAATCTACGGTCACCAGTTGGGAGGGCTGTCCATCAACTGGGAGGAATCTGCAAATCCCAGCCCACACTGGCTACCCATTGTGCTGGTCAAGGGCAGAAGCAGGATTCCTGCTGTCCAGGCAACCTGCAATCTCCCAGCAGTGTTTTCAGTGATCATTCAGCACTTTTAAAACCACCAAAGGGTCTTGACTCAGCCTCAAATGTAAATCTTCTCTTTGGATAGGCTGTGTGTAGGGTCCACAACTAAGTCTGCTTGCTATGAATAGGCTTGGCAAAAATGAAAGGAGAAGAAACCTGCAGCCGCCATTTCCCAGCATAAATACTCCAGTATTTTCAAACTTTTCAAACATTGTCTCTTTGTGTTTCAAATTACTGACTGCAATCTAAAATGGGTAGTTTCCCGTGTTTGCCTATTGGCATAGAGTCAGTTTAAACAACCCTGATGCACATCACAGGCCCAGTATATTTGGGTTCTGCAGTGAAGTTCACATCCATAAGGTTGTGTCAGAGTCTAATTTCTGTTTGAATTATTTATTTCAGCATTTCCTTAGGTGCCTGTATCAGACCTAGGAACCAAGAGGTCTTGGTAAATCTGTTGTTAAATTTTTTTTTATCAAATACAAATTTCTCTCACTATATATATATATATATATATATATATATATATATATATAAATACACACATTTAGATATATATGGCTGAATGTGACAGCAATCAATGAGGTAGGAGACCACTCTACTCTCTTAGTTTCACATTGTGAAAAGGCATCACCTACTGCCAGTCACTGAAGACATAAAAAAAGCAGCTTTTACAAATTGGACTGTTGGTCAGACATGCAAAGCCTTTTCTGCTCCTTGGTTGTACAGGAATAGTCAATCTTTAGCGAAGTTCCTTTATCTTCATTTGCACAAATAGCAGCCATTAAGCAAATACTGAATTCAATCAGCTTGTCTCCAATGGGAGATAAAGTTGAAACCATCTGCTAGTTCTTAAAAGCAATGAGGCAAATTTTATTACAGAGTGATTTGGTTACTGATGCCCTTGTTTCAGCTGACACATTGAAGTCTTTCTCTTCTAAGTCTTGCCTAAGGTTCAAAATGAGATTGGCATGCCCAATGTACTGTTTGTAAACATCAGAAAAAAGTGCCATAGAACTACTGGAGTAGCTGTTCAGAAGCGGCATGCCAGTGTTTTGGGTTGAGATTAACATGAATGATGGGGTCCCCAGAAGAGTCTTACAATCTGTTCATCTTCTTTAGACTTTTTTTTTTGCCCCTGTTCTTTTCCTGTTTTGTTTGTATGTCCATTTTTCTTGAACTACATAGTATGGAAAATTAAAAATTAACATGAAAATTGCACGTGATCTTCTGAACTCAATTCTGTTATGAAAACCACATCATAGAAAATATTCTATATAACAGTATTTAGACATCTTCATTGCATTCACCGTGGCTAACTATATTTTAAGTAAAGCCACATGCTAATGCTAACTCAAACTTCCCAGATATTGATACTGGCAACAGTATGAACATCCTTGCTAGGTCTGCATTTTCAAATAATCCAAAGAGGTCTGGACTACTTTCTCCAACAGTAAACACATGGGCAGAGACATATGCTCTCTCAAATCTCATAAAACTTTTCAAATTCCTTTTCAAACCACATCACAAATAGCTGGGTGAAGTTGGTCCTTTAATTAGAGTAGTTATACAACCCCTACGAGTGTATATACCATGATAAATATGTGCTATCATAAGGTATACAACACTTTCATCACTATTAGGAAGATCAGGTAATTATCATATTGGTATCATTCAAAAAATCACATTTTCACTCATATTCTCATTCTATAGCAGGCTGGAGAGGTTGCAGCTGAAGAAGTACAGCTACTTGAATGTCAAGAGGTCTACAATTCTTTCTGCTCATACATGGAAAATAAAAAATTCAGACTATTCTTCACAGCCTTATTGCCAAAGACTGCAAGTTATTAAGCAGTTTGCCAGTTGCTGACTGCATGGACTGGGAAAGACTGGGAGGTTACAATTAGATGAGCTACTAAAGATAAAGCTTTGGGCAGAGACTCCCTGAGCAAGAATTTAAGACACCTGAGAGAATTAAAAACCTGAACATATTGCAGTCTTGTTCTGTTAAAAAGCTCTGACATAAGCTGAACACTAAACTGATGGTGCTTAAGTGGCTTCTGCTTATAACTAGATACTTCTTTCTTCTACGATTTTACAGCAATATATAAGATTAAGCCTAAGATCAAACATTTCATTTGTTTCACCTACTTTATTCCCTATCAACCTCCTGGGAAAATAAAAAATGCTTTTGTAATAAGCTCACTGAACAGAACAGCTGTTCACTCTCTTTTCTGAGTGACACAATTTTGTTAGATCATGATCAGTTCTTGTTTTTCACAGTGACACTACTGTGGTAGGAAGCAATACTGGCTATTTGGAAATTCTGTTCTTGCAAAGAAATAAATTTAAAAGTCCTATCTGCTACCTGTATTGTAGTGTTATGACATTCAGATATATGGGAACTGTCTGGACCTCTCTAACTGTAATTAGATGGAAGTCCTAGGCAGTGGTCTCCTCTTACTTTCTTTTCAATGCATACATGATATAAGTAATTACTGGTTTTGGTCAACTGCTCTTAAGAACAGATTTCTAAGTCCAAACTTCATTTAAATTTTACACCATGCTATTTTCTTTTTGTCCATCTTCATCAATTCAGAGGTTAAGAAATAATAAAAACGTAGTGAGAAAAAAAATAACCAAAAAACATAGTAAACTCAAGCAGCTTAAGAGGTGCTTTGATAGCAATGGAAAATTACAAACATTTCTTTTGGGCCAGGGAAGAATAAGGGAAATGCAGCTGTATTTATTCAACTGGGTAATCTCTTCTTGGGATTTTAAATAATGTATAAATGTGTATAGATATTTAAAAAAATCAAAAATGCAATTTTATTCACTTATTCTCTTAGAAAAATGTTAAGTGATTTGAGGGTGGAGCTTATAAAATTTTAAAAGTACGGGTCCAAAATAAACATCTTCTGTATTAAAAAGTTAAATGGCGTCTGTTCTATAGATGAAAATATGGATCCATTACACTGTTGGCAAAATGCTGAATGTCTATAAAATGTGGGAGGCAGAATGCACTTCTTATTTAAATATGGATTAACAAGGACTCCAAGTTTTGTATTTTTATCAAGCACTTAGATATTTCAAATAATCAAAGCAGACAGTTTGCAGCAGTCAATCTAGGCAGAAAAAACAATACTATTTCTTTCCAAAAGACACCAATGGCTTTTTTTTTGTTGTTGTTGTTGTTGTTGTTTTCTTTTTTTCCCCCTTTTTTATTTTATCAGGAGGGATGGGAAAAACAAGATACACATGTAATGCATGGAGAAAAAAACCTCAGATTAGTTTTAATCAATCAAAACAATGAAGTCAGAAGAACTTAATTTTATGCAGAACCAAGAATTCAACACATATGGCCACTAGGAATACATAAAGAGGTGAGTGTATATTTTGAGATTCTGGGTTAGCACATTTTAGAAGGCAAATTAATCACTTTACTCCAAGGGATGAATTAGGTGCTTCATAATCTTAGTGATCTCTGACTACATGGTGCATGTAGGGCACAAAGATACCGATAATGTCTATGGAGCCAGAATTCTCTTTGGGTTTCAAGTTTAAATAAAACATTCTACGCAATCATCTGTAAGAAAAGAAGGCTTGAGTTGTTAGAGAGCATTACATTAGCATATCTGGCTGATGTTGCAGCAATATCAAATATCTTTTAAGAACTGCTTGTCTGGAATAGTTTTTCCTCCCTCACTAATGGAAAAAAATATCATAGCTGAGCTAAAATACTACATTGACTTCTGCAATATTTCATTCTCACTGACAAATATTTGTCTAACATTGTATGCTGTTGTGCCATAAAGTTATGGATCATCTGTAAAGACGTGGACTGTAGCAAGGGAATAATGCTTCCTGTTCTTCATTTGTGGTGTAGTTCCTGTATATGACTGGATTTTGACTTAATATTTTTTCACACTTAAGGATCTCCACATATTGTGAATTAATTTAAACCAGCATTTCTTATATGTGCTTTTAATGATTTTAGATCTTTCTTAACAGGCACATTAAATTACAAGAATTTTAGGTTTTGAAAGGGAACTATGACATCACAATTAAAAAGAAAATACTTCTAAGAAAAGTTGGGTTAAAGGATACTTTGTGCATATTATATACAACTAACTATTTTAGCAAAACAATACATTTTGACTTTCCTTCCCTGCTTCTGAAGTTAATGTACTTATGTAACTTTTTTAATCCCATTACATTTATCAGTGCCCACAGAGTGAAGACTTTAGCTCCATTTAATACATCTAAGCCCATTGTCACTCACTTTTTTTTACAGATGCTTCAGGCAGTAAGTGTGGGATAAGTATGATTTCCACCTGAAGACTACACATGAACCTTCTCTCTGTGCCTATGATATTTCTTTACCAATGGCAAATGTTTATTTTGCCAAACTTTTAATTAAACCCAGCCAAAGCAGCCAATCACACAGTCTATTGGGCTAGCTCAGAAGACTTTGAGGAGTCAAAATATCACAGTTGGAAGTTCAAGGGTTTTAAATAAAAAAATAATCAATTAAATTCAAATATCTCTGGGGAAAACACTGGGTTATGACTGTTTTAACAGTGGCCTAAATTAATGCAAATAGAAACTGACTTGTCATAGACTCATAAGACTAAACAGCATCTCAAAAAAATCAACTAATCCTTTCTGATACAAAAATATAGAATTAGTTATGTATGCCTCATTAAAGTAAATTCTTTGCATAAGCCATTCTAAAGAACTTTCTTAACTTGCTACAGTAATTTCTTTTTATCTTTCTTAATCATAAAAATAAATAAATAAATAAAAAACAGGAGATGATACTCTTACCATTCAGAACAAAACCTTGGTCTAAATTTCTGAGACAGCAATAGCCTAATTCACTCTACAGAAAAGGAAATCTTTCCCCTTGCTGTCAAAACACTGCCACAAAGTCACTTTGCAGAAACTTTTGGATAGGCTTATGGAAATATACATGCAAATGAAGGCTCAAAAACAAGATCAGGTGAGGTAAGAAAAATATTTTGAAGCAATGGATCTTCTGCCTTTGATGGAATGATGCACCATTCAAGCACTATTTTATCTCTCCAAGAAGGTGATACTTGTTTCTTCATGGAAAAAGTAGGATTTCTCTTCTGAAAAGTTGGACTTCTAAGATGTGACATAGTAGGAGTTACATGAGATAGAGTAGTTCTTAAAATTAATCCTTAGCATCTATATAAGAAAACCATTATTCAATCCACTGTTCACTGAAGCGTGCTGATGATATACACAAAGAAATGCTAAAATAGTAGTTTCCATATATTTAACTCCTGAATAGCTAAAATTAGCAAATTAATTTTCCTGAAATGGCAATATTTTTCTATAGTACACATTACTTCAACGGCCTATTCAATCAGAGCAACTTCAGATGCGATTCATTACAAAACTAAATCCAGTCCAGCCACCTGGGCTCTTTCTAAAGACAGTGAATCAAGAGATACCTCACTTGGTAACCAAAGAAATCCATCTCATTTTGAATCAGTCATCTAAGATCCCTCCTCAGAGTGGTTCATTTGTTCTACTTCTCTCAAAGCAAGATATAGAGATCCCACCATGATTTATTTACATTTAAATACAGATCCAGATACTTAAAGAGGTAGCAGAAGCCATCTAAGTTTCTGAATAAGTAATTTAGAAACTGTCTCTGCAGCTGACCATCATCTTCTCAGCAGAACAGCTGAGTGTAGTTCCAGGACTCATTTTTTGAGTCAGACAGGCCGCAAAACTCATTGCAGGGGTTTAATCATCAGGAGTTGATGGATATATCCTATAACACATCATAAAGCAAACAAGTCCGTCAGCACTGACTCAATTCAGTCTGTGCCTAACCTCATAATCCCCCTACATACAAACTCCTCAGCTTTCAGGTGGGTGCATGTACTGTGAAGAAGAATAAGAAATATCCTGGTGTGGATTTTGTAGATTTTTTTGGTAGGGTTTTGCCTTCTGTGAAATGATGTAGTTCCTGTCACACCAAAATCAAATTGCTGTTGACATGGTCTGCAGTTTGTCATTTCTGTAGTGAATAGTCTGTTGGATTTTAACACCCACTGAAGCCCCTGCTGCTGAAATGCAGATATTTTTATTGCACAACAGCATGTGAAGGGTAATTTAAAAAAAGGAAATTCTTTTCTTAATGTCAAACAAAAGCATTTGGCTATCAGAAAAGCAAAATATCAGAAATCTACCTATTGTGTTGTTGCAGTATATGCTATTTGTTATGTTACAGAATATGCGTATTTTGATATGGAACTAATGTAATGCTAACCTAGAGGTAATTTCTAGTGTTTCTAACATTTCCTTCATTGTACAAAGAATTGTAATTAACTTTAAATTATTTTTAAATAGTTTGATTAATGAGAATCTATGTATGAGTATACTCCCCAGAAAACTTTACAAAAAATTATTTACAAAGAAGTGTTATATCATTCTCATCTTTTGTTGTTTATCAGTATATGAAATAGATGAGATAAAAAAACCCTTATTTTAAAAGGTAAATCCCTCTAAAAACCTACTATTCAACACAAGAGGGGAAAAATTATACAAGACATGTCATCCTGATTAGCTAATTCGATCAATAGAAAAATAGAATATTTTGTTAAGAATAAAATGTATCCCAGTGTTTGAAAATCCTTTATATTTGTGTTTACTATTATTTCAATGTAATGCACCAGGTCCTGTAGCGCATCCTGATTCTCACATGAGCTTAAATTTGCAAGCACTGCCCTGAATGCAGCACTGTGACTGAAGTGTGGTATGTGTGTTTTCACAGCACCACAGCCTCAAGAGAATCACTTCTGTCAGAAACTAATTCAAAAAAAGCTGATGCACTAAATGCTTGAGGATTCCTCATTTACCTGTTGCCGAACTTTTGAGAAGAAGCAAGTTACAATGCGTATCAGGATAAAAAAAGATGCTGGAATGAAAACCACTTGAATGACTGTCTTCACTGAAAAACAAGACAATAAGTACTTCAGAAGTTTCTTGTCCCCAAACAGTACCAGTGAAATTAATCAATCCTCCCAAGAAAAGATCTTCCCTCCCAGGAATCTTTGTATTACTGCACAGGTTCTGTGAGCCTTTTCAAGTGTGCAGTGAACAGATGGATGTTGTTACAAGCTTTTCAAACCAGTGTTTACTGCAAACCTTCAGGCAATCTGTCATGGTTTTTTGTATTCCCAGGGACTTTTTAAGTTCTTGGAAAGGGACTAAAATCATAAATGTTCCTTACTAATTCACTTCTGCTTAATTTACAAGCAAACTTTTATATGCAGTATCAAAAACATGGATAAAAGGTGAAGGCAATTATATGAGCCTCTCAAAAATATCAAATCACTTTCGAAGATGGAGCTCTATTCATTGCTGTGTTCAAAGGAAGCAGACTTCGTTGAAATGACAGGATCCTTTCCTAGACAACAAGCCATATTTTTTCTTCCCATTATTGACAAGATTTGCTGAATGTAGCTGTAGCATAACATGCAAAACTACAAGCTTCGTTCTCTGCTGTTCAGTCAACAAGTGTTCTCTGAACCAGATGAGACCTAGAATAGTTTCTAATTGTCCAAGCTAAGGAGCAAAAATTGTTGTGCCCTTATTACCAAGATTCTTATTTTACCTTTACCTAAGCATTCCTACAGGGTTACAATGGAGCTCCTTATTTACATATCAATGCAATTTTTCCTCTAACATTTTTCATAGTGACAAATAAGGAAGAAGTTAAATATCTCCCTCAGAGGCACTTGTGGAAGTGTATATTTTTTTAACCTTTGTTATTTTCTGTAATACCTGCTGCCTTATTTTTATAATTATTTATTTTTTTAAGAGCTTTAGAAATTACACTGTTTGAAATTTTTAACTTTTATGAAAGTCAGATCATGAGACAAAAAGTAGAAAATTATGCTGTGATCCCTAAAAAATTTTCTTCCAAATTTCATAACAAGGAGAAAAAGATAGCTTAAATTTCTGTTCAGATGACAGTTGCAGAGTTCCTGGATTCTTTTTCTCCCAATGATTTCACTAATGAGTAACTACATCTGTCAGCAGACTGCCAGTTGTAACTTGCTGACAGGCAACGACCACAATTTGAGAGGATTCTTTCACAGGGTTCCCTACTCCTAATAATATCATCATTGATGTCTCTTGTACTTGAAATGGCAAAAGGTCATCAGAGGAATATTTTTGTTTGTCTAAGCAGCAACAGCAACTATCTAATGCCTAAAGGTACCCTGACAGATCATTTAAAAAATCACAGCTGGTAGATGATAACCAATGAAAGCAAAAAAAAATGCCCATAGGGCAACTGAAGCCAGTACCTTCAAATTACAGAATAGTTTGACCAATGAAAGCTAAAGCTACTAATCTTGAAGCTCAGAATAATACATTATTTTAATCTTCATCACATACAGTAAGAAAATTTCTTATATGCTTAAGGTCTTTGCTATAGGTTACATGGTGTTTCACAGATTGGAGATCCTGGGATTTCTTTATTTATATTTACATGATAATTTAAAAAATCCCTAAACCTTTTGCTCTTTTTCATCACACTCCATCTTATGCCCAAGGACAAACCAATCTGGTTTGTGAAGCAGCAAAACACAAATAGAGCCAGCTCACACACTGAGCAGGTGATGAAAGTCAACCTTCCTCATCAATTATTTCTCATATTTATGGGGATACAGAGGGCTTTGCTGCTAGTGACAGAATGTTATCTGGCCAAATCTGTCCTACTGGCCCAAGGGTAAACTTCCTATAAGAGCCAAGCAACCAAAACCATAAGGAAACAGTATATGTGGTCTTGACAGTCTTTCAATTCACTAGTTCCAAACAACTAAGTGATTCACTATCCAAAATCTTTGACATTTCCCTGGTAATCTTATATAAATGATGCAACTCAGCCTTAGAAGCCTCACTGATTCACTCTGGGAAACGTCTAACAGACCACTTGTCCAGAGACTGAACATCCACAGGATGGGAAGGAGTGATGACCCTCCAGCAAGGCCAACAGTGCTCACTTCAGAGATTTTGCTTTTCAGTCAGAAAAAAATTTAAATCACTAAAAATTCATTGAGTTATACAATAAATTGATAGAATTCCTATATTAATGTATAGCTTTTACAGGTTGAGGAGCAATAATCCAACTAGCACATATAAGCCAGGAAAAACTTGGCAAACTGGGAATATTTTTGTTGGCATTGCACTGTAAAAGGGGTTTTAAACTCCAGTGAAACCACATTGTTACCCGAAGCATGTGAACATATTCATAAACCATTTCAAAAGTCAACCATCTGTAGATTTTGAAGCTATGGGAATTCTACAGGCAGCTGAGCATTTCTATTGCTTGATAATGAGCAGCATGATAAATCTCGAATGGACCCTTGTTTTCCAAATGGTGAAAGGAGTGTGGTTAGGCCTATCAAATGCCTCATGTCCCATAGCATTCTTGCAGCCTTTTGCTTAGCAAAAAAGGTCTTTCCTGAGCCTTAGGAGCTGAGGTCTACACCATGACTGGGTACCTTCCAAACAAAACATTCTCACCACATTGTCTACCTGAAATGGTCCCACTACAGCAGTGTCTGTAGGTTAGTAATGCTGCAGAGAGGCTGCAGGAGGTAACTTGTGCCAGTGGCACAAGTGTGCCACTGTGCCTGTGTGTGCAGGCACTCAGGACAGCAGATGAAAAACTCACTGCATGCAGAGGGTTTTTAGCCTAGACATCTTGGAGAATAAAATGCCATTTTATACATCCATACATCCATAATTCTTGGAGCAACAGATACATTAGGGATCATGCCAATTTGTTCATCTAAGTTACTTGTTTATTATACAACCTTTTCTGTGTTGTTTAGCACACAATGCTCCAGTCAGGAAGAGTCTGCCTATCCACTCCTCACACCATCAATAAACAGGAGTATTGTGAAAAACATTTAAGAGGTGGGCATTGACAAAAATAAAGGGATACCATAAGGAATAAGGACATGATCTAGTATATATTTTAACACGTTATTAAAAAAGCATCTGCTACTGACCATCTATTAATGACCCAGAAAAGAATAAAAGTCACCTTTCAGTGTATTTCATGATGCCGGTCTTATATTCTTTAATTATTCCACAGATTAAGATTTATTTTCAAGTACCAAGATATGACACTGTAACAATGACTCAAGGGAAGAAAGTGCCCAGAAAAAAGTCCACAGAGAGGTTATGTAAAACTTTTACTAGTAGCTGTTTAGGAATATCAGTAGCCTAGTCCTGCAAAAAAAGTCCCACCAAAAACTAGTAGAAACATCTGTATTGGTCCAACTTTGAAACTGTCAATTAAAAAGAACAACAACAAAAAAAGAGTCCTATTTCTGCCTGGAGAAAAGAAACATGAGAATACAACATCAGCTCTGATACATAAGCCACGATTTTTACAAAGTTCATTTCCAGGAAAGCATAAATCTCTTCTGTTATCACTATTTCTAAAAATTCCTCAAAAAAAGCACAATCCTTAGGGGAAAAGAAATATAATGAGGCTTTTAGGATTTTAACACTAGTACAGTCATACTGAGTCATTTTATGCACAACATGTGTTTTCATCCTGTGAGATAGGATGCAAACCCTCTTTAGGGAGACTTCTTAAGTATTTAGTCTTTTTAGATATTGCTGTTCTCTGTTCTCATTCAGTTCCTCCAAAGATGCAATCTCTTGAGTAATTTGTTATTTATCAGAAGAAGTATTTTTTTTTCTCTTTGATGAGGCTTTATATACATATGCTGACCATGCCATGAGCCAGCTGAGATCCCAAACAACAGGGAAAGATATGCCTTGAGCTGTTTGTTTGGAATGTTGTTTTTATAGTAAAATATATACACAAACTTTTTCTTTGTAAGGTGATTTCAAGCACTACAGTTAAGGTCAGAATGTAAATAAAGAAATTGATTAAGTGTCAGTTTACCTGGATTAGCTACATCTTACAGGATTTTTAAGAGATTGCAAAATGCTTTTATGCATTCTAAAAATAAATAAAAGTAATACCTCTGACAGAGTGGAAAGAAAATTTACAGTATATAAGGCTTATGCTGAAATCCTGATTTGATTTATAATTATAATGAAAGTAAAATGGATATTTAGAAAAACTCAGGAGATGGCTACTAAAAAAAAGTCACAAAATTAGAAAATTTAAACTAAATTTAAACTATTCCGTTTGGGATTTGACATAAGATAATTCTCCTTGTAAGAAAGCCATCTTTCCTTCAGAACATTATTCTCACAAACCAAAATGGGGCTCTTATAGTACATCAAAATCAAATACTAGAGAATATAATTCATGAGGTAGTGAAATAAGTCAGATTCTTTTACGTGCAAAATTCAAAGAGTCCGATTTGGATCACATCTCTGTTTTAATGGTACATTTCATACAGGATAGAGGAAAGATAATTCCTCCTGTGCATTTGTTTCTATGGTGAAAGAATAGATCCATTAGAAACCCATTCTAAGTTCCATCTTGAGGGAAAAGAGAGGTGATTCACTGACATTTAGCATATCTAAGGTGTTTTCAAAATGATACAGGTCATGAAAATCACACAAAGGACACACGACTAGTTTTCAGAACTAGACTCTGTTTTGATGTAATTTCACTCAAAGCCCCATAAATTATGCAGATTTTTTAGAAAAAATACCTTCAATGGTTCATACCGGACTTTGCTTAGAAATAATGAGAGAGTTAACTACAGCTGGACCACTAGGGAACAGAACTCTATTTATTCACAAATTCATTCCTTTATTCACAAATGCTGGTACAACAGGAAGAAGTACTTGAAGGCAGCATGATGGATTGTCTACTCCATGCCCATCAACATACTAAGAAAAACAAAGAAAATTAATTGATGTATGCATATTATTAATGCTGTTTGTCCGAGATTTCTGGGAAGGCCTGAGAGACAGAGCTCAGCTGATCACACATGCAGGAAGACAAACTGAGCCCACTTTTAATTAGTGGAAATACTGGAACAATAACAGCAGAATCCCTATTTCCCTGGCAAGGATATGAATTCATGCAGTAGCCTTCAGAACAAAGCTCTGCATGGCATAGTGCATTCCAAAATCATAAAAGTCAAACAAATACCTTTATTTTACAAAAGTAAGCACAAATACACAATGGTTACATGACAGGATGAGTCAATCAGTTTTGCAGCACTAATTCAAACAACCAAAACTCTTCCAGGGTAACCACTGAAAGTAAAACTAAGTTCCAGCTGCCCTTAGTTGTTTACAACAGATAAAATTTATGACCATCTTAATAATTACACATTTTTCTTTCAATTCTATCTGTTTAGAATAGATGTTGGCTCTACCTCATATGTGAGATAACAAAGAAGGCCGTATGAATATGTTTAATGTGTCCTTATAAACCTTTTTTTTCTTCTTTACAGGATGGAAAAGAGAAAAAAGAGAAACTTGACAACACTTACAACAGCTTGTATTATATTTAACACAAAAATATTTGCCATTCAACTAAATTAGAAAAGAAAATCAGAGATTAGTACTAACAAATATTTGACAGAAAAATATGCGTCATGACCTTGCAAGAAGGAAAGTGCTGAAAAATTGATAGTTTAGCAGGAAGTTTTGCATTTATTCCCTGAATGTGCTACGTATCTGCCCATGTAGTTCCTAAGAAGATATTCCCACTGGGACTTGCTAAACAGGTTAAAATTATTTGTGTAAATTATGGTGGCAAAGTCAGGCTCTTAGGGAGCAATACAATGTGGATTGCTGTTAATACAGCTTTTGAGAGGATGAAAGGGGAAAAATACTCCCTTCCAAATAAAGATATAAATAAATATCTAAAAAGGAATATGTTCCTGAATCCTGGATCAAGGACCTTCAGCTGCTGCACGTAAATGAAGCAGCCAGGAGCCACCTCAACCCAACAGAAACATGAACAGGTAGTGATTCCCACGGCAGTATCCCATTTGGGGCTTACACCAAAGGTGTACCTCAAAGTCCAGTTTTCCAGGAGCAAACTTTGCCCACCCACTCCTTGACTACTTATCCTGAGGGCAGTTCTCACCAACCTGCCACACATGCTTGCTTCCTATGGGAACTGCTTCACTCCATAACAGAGAGGACTAAGGACAGGGGACTCACCTCTTCTCTCATTCCACCTCCTGGCCCCCACCTCTACCCTTGCACATATGCTGACCATGCCATGAGCCAGCTGAGATCCCAAACAACAGGGAAGATATGCCTTGAGCTGTTTGTTTTGAATGTTGTTTTTCTTGCTGGATTAGCTCCCAGAACCAGTCATTTGGATTTCACAAGTGCTAAGGCAGGGAAAAAGCAACAAATTCATTAGTTCAGCAGTAGGTTTAGTCAGGCTGAACAGTAACAAGCAGCCCTTCATCATGGGATTCAATTCATTGCAAGAGTTTGTTGTAAACCAGATCAGTGAGAAAAAAATCAGGATTAAAAACAGAAGAGGGTATGAGCTGTAGCTAATACGACTCATACTTTTCCAAGAAAAAACTGTAAAAACAGTTACACTGACACAACAAAGGAGACAGCAAAGTGATTTACGAGGGGCAGAAGAGATGAAAGCAGCCGAAAACAGAAAGGACTATGACCTTTGAAAATCAGACTTGTCATCAGAAAAAATCATAATATCAAGCCTCAATTAAACATTTGTTCAAGTGTTATCTCTCAATTATTTAGTCTTATGGATATTTTCATCCTTTTTACCAGGAGATTTGCTCCATGTTTGTGCATGCCCTACACATCTCAAGTGAAACACTGAGGATTTCCAGTGAAAACCTCTATGCACATAGCCAGCCTGATTGCCTTTTATCTCCTAGTCTGTTGAAAATGCTTTTCTATATTTTTCTCTCCTTCCCCTTGTGCCCAAGGTGCTGAGAGCTAATAGCTTGCTGTCAGTGCCAGTGCTTTGTGGAAGGGAATGGTTCTGAGCTGATCAGTTAATAGCTGAGAGTGAACAATGGCAAAAAAAATCTCTACAGTCACAGCACATATCCGTCTGCTCTCATCACCCTGGATGGAACTCAGAATTGCAGCTTCTACTTCACCCTAATAAACTAATATCAGGAAACAGGGGATTTTAGGATTAATAGCAAACCCACACAGAATCTTAAATAACACAGTGAATATTTGTTTTCTGAATGTGCGTGGTACCTCTATCTGATTTCTGTATTGCACTGAGACCTGGTAACAAGCTGTATTTCCACTGCCCACTGAGTCTACTCCAGATCCCTGCATTTCCTTGGAGAACAACCAAGCCCTGAGCTTCTTCAGCATGCTCACACACTTCTTCAAATTCAGCGCAGCAAATCGACTTCTATCCTAGAGATAAACATCATGGAAATATATCAGAATACACCAGTTGATTTAGCACACTCTCATTCTTAGGCTGATGCAGGCTACTTCTGAATTTTCTTTGGTTCTCTGCTGTTGTCCCAGAATTTTTCATCCCCATCAATACTTGACTCCCACCTCACAAGCTGTGCAATCATTTTCAAGCAATGAATAAGGTATAAAGTCTCTGCAGAATTATACAGTATTATTACCAAGTAGTTGAAAATTAATGTACCCTTAGCTGTGAGAAAGACAATGAGTCATAACACCTTGCCTACTCTTAAAGACTGAAAATAATAAAGAGTATCTCACAAATCATATTCATAATCTATTAATTTGTTAGGTATTCTTTAGGGATTTGTCCTTGTCCCCAGCTCAAGAAAATCTTTTCTGTGTCATTTTGTGCCTGTGAGTTTCTTTGTAAATTAAAAAATATAAATAAATATTTTTGAAAAAAAAAAATACTAGGTTTTTGAGGGTTCTTTTAGTGCAGTGGTATGAGTCTGACACTTAACATTATTTTTTTTTAAACCATGCAGGTTATGTAAATATGCAATGGTTCATATGTCACATGCAAGTCCACTATAAAATGTCAGATACTTAATATTCCAAAGCTTTGAAATCAATAACAGCAACAAAGCACATTGCAAAGAACTGCTGCCCTTTGGTAACTTATACCTTCTGTAAGCAGGTACTTCACACTTTCCAGCAAAACCAAATGCTGCACTACTGACACTGGTTAGAGTCTGTCTATGAGCACATAACTAAATGTCATGTCATTAGCAGAGCTGTGCTTCAGGAGGACTTTATTTTTATGTGCATTTAACTATTTTCTTTGAGTCCACTAATTTACAGCTATGTTTGCTCCAGATGGAAGCATTTAATCTAATCTATGCCTCATTTTCTATACTGCTCATGACAAGGCTTTCAAGACATTTAAGAGAGAGGAGGAGGGAAAAAGTGATCTGTGAGATGTTGTGAATGATTAAAGGCTCTGCAACTCCAGAAGGAGCCAGGGGGATGTTTGGCATGCTACTTACACTTTTTATTACCAAGCAAACAGGAGAAATAAACCCCTTTCTGTCACACTACTCTGCATCCAGCAGTGTTCATATGGAAGCCTTGTGAACAGTGGCGGCAGGGACAGATTCAACATCTGGTGCCCTGTTTTTGCAAGTCTCAACTGTTTTGCTCTGTGTTCCACCAGTGAGACCAGGGCATAGAAACTGAAAAACCTGACTCCTTGAAATTCTCCCATTTGTTGAACCAAGATATTGGCCTAAATCCAGGCAAGACTGCACTTTTCTCCACTTGTACCCGCTCCTGTTGAAGTGTCAGTATGCTAAATACTGCAAATCCCATTTTGAGGCATCCACATTTTAGGTGTTACAGAGTGTCATGGTTTGACACTGGCACAATGCCAGTGCCCCCCATGAAAATGCAATCTCTCAACTGAAGGCTGTGAAATGTGATCGAGAACAGAGCAAAGCAGGCCCAAGCCTAATAACAAGAAAAGAACTTTATTAAACTACTACCACTATGCTACTATAAAAGAGGGAAAAAAAAAAAAAAAGAAGAAAGAAAACACACACAATTCAAAATGAAAATCTTCTAAAGCATTCCTCCTCCTACCACCCAACTCCAACAAACCACAGTGAGACACAATCTGGACCCCAATCAGGTTTCCACCCTCCAGATAATCAACACCCAGTCCATCTGCAGGGAGAGAGGAGTCTCTCTTGTGCCACAGACCCCCCAAGAAACACAGCTGCCACATCCTGTGCTTCCATGTCACTACATGGCACCGCCCGGAGAAAAAAGTTTGCCAGTGGTGACCCTCTCCTTTCCATGCACAGTGCTCTCACCACCAATGCATGGATGGACAGACTGCTTTTAGGATTTTTCCTTTCAAGGATGCCCTGCCAAGAGGGGAAAAAACAACAGTTCAGTTTTTCATTTTTGGGACCAACAGTCCCCCCCATTTTCCCCTGGGGCCAAGGATCCACGAACAGAGATCTTCTTCTATTCTTCTTCTCTGAAGACAGGGGGCACCACCACAAACCTCCTTAACTTTTCTCTGTTCGCTCCACTTCTGTCTTTTCCCAGCTGAAGCAGGTCTCTTTGGCTCACCAGCATCTTCCTAAAATACAGTCTCTCTTTGGAGGAGAAGATCAGTTCAGTCTGTGGCTACTAAGAAAAAGTCCAGCCAAAAGCCACTCCATCGTCTCCTCCCACCTAGAATTTCTCCTTCCAACATCCCAGGTCCCAGGCTGTCTCTCTTCCTCTCTTTTCAAACCAAGGAGGAGAAAAATTTCACAAAGCTTTCATTACTCAGGAAGGGTTAAAAGTCCCGACTCCCAGAGATGGCTTGCTGCCCAGGCTCCAGCTGGGCAACCCGGCTGGGCACCTGGCGGCCCCCCCGCTCTTCTCCTTCCCCGTGGTGAACTGCTGATAAAACCACCGCTGTCTCTTTTTCTCTCTTGGGAGAGAGAGAGACTCTGGGGGGAACGGAGACATCCCAGATTTCTCCACCCTTCCATCTGCAGGGGGCCAGCCCGGTTCCAGCCCCTCCACCCTTGGGCCTACCTCCGAAGGCCACATGGCTTCTCCCCTCCCCCACCCAGCTCGTGGCCAGGCAGGGGAGAGTCCTGCACTGACCGCTGATCGGAACCCAAGAGAGCGAGTTCTCCTGGGAATTCTGCTTGTAACCCCTCTGTGTTCTCAGAGGCGTGTCTACCTTCAATTGGTCAATGTCCAAACTGACCTCTTCCTTACGGAAAAATTTTTTTTCCGTGTCAAACCACGACACAGAAGTTCATAGACATCTATGTCAGGCTTGCAGTCCGAGACCCAAGTTCCCAGGCCAGGGCTAGGTGCAGCAAGGCAGAGTTTCCTTGTGTTCAGCTTCTAGGGCGCCTTTCTTATCAAAGGATAATGCAGCCTTTAAAAATTAATCTTTTCAAAGCACAGATCTAAGTGGCTTGATCACTGACATAACGTATACCAGTCACACACAAGCAAATCCATAATTTAAACTACCAGGATCCTGCATGGAAGACTACACCAATAGTTAAGAATTGAGGACTAAATCAGTTGTTCATATTTACTTTGGACAGCTTCAGTTTCCACATGTGTGAGAGGACAGATGTTAGAAAGGGCACAGAGGAATGGCTGAGGAGAGGGACCAGATGTTTTGTGCAGAAGGGTAAAATAGGTTTGAGCTGGGATGTCTGACGACAGGGAAGGGAAAGAATTACAGAATCCTGAAGAGGGCATATAAGGTGGATAAAGAGCCAACTCGAACCTATTTTACCCTTCTGCACAAAACATCTGGTCCCTCTCCTCAGCCATTCCTCTGTGCCCTTTCTAACATCTGTCCTCTCTCTTCCCCAGATGCTGATACTTAGGGAACTCCTGTAAATGGCCACTTAGAGATGCAGGGCTCCTTACCCAAGAAGTCAATAGCTCAAGTCTAAAAGGTGATGCTTTCAGAGAGAAAAGCTGGGATCAGAGATATATAGAATCTCTGAAAAAACTAGTCAAAATGCAGTCAGATATCCAAAATTCTATTTTTAGTTTAAAATCCAGTGAAGTACATAGGTATCTTGCTTATCAAAAGAAATGTTTTGTTTTGATAACTAAGACATAAAGCATGTAAGCACCACCCAAAATCAAGATCCTCTGAGGCTTCTAGGAAGTTCACAGCTTCTTGGTGGCTGTAAAAGAGTGAAAAAATGAGTTAGAGAAGGGCAAAAGAAAAACAGCCCTGCTAATTGCTGATAGCTCCTCATTTTTAAGCAATCAATGCCATTTCTGCTCTTTCATTTTCTGATACTTTTCACTTTGATCCTAACAAATATAATAATCAGTACCATAACCTGACAGGTAATGTGTTAAGCTGTGCATTTAGTTTTTCTCTTGCCGGTTAGTCAAATCCTGCAGAGACCAATTATGTTGTCTATACCAGCATCAAACACAACAGGACCTATCATTTGGTGTGCTAGTGATTATAAACACCAAACTACACTCTGAATAAAGATTGTGCTGTGAAGCTGTGTTTCCACTTTACTCAAACTGGTTTTTAGTAGAAACACATTTTAACTTGCAACGTAGATACTTTCTCAGGAGTATTATTTCTGACTACAGGAAGACACCTGTGTTGTGCTTCCTTCTCTAATTACAAAGGTCAAATAACTCATAACCAAATACGAGTTTTTCAGTTCTTGTCATTTTTTGACATCATGATTAAGTATGATCTATGTTTCATTTATTAAATCCATTATATTAATAATAAATATAGCACTTTGTCAATATTTGATAAAGCTGCTAAGAATTTCTGTTTGAAAAAATTAAAAACAGAGATCTCTGCTCTCAGGCAAAATATATTGACTTTCCATTGACGTTTGAAAACCTTATAATCATCTGTTTCACAACCACATTTCAGGCAATTTCAATGTTAAAAAGAACTCTGTTTTTGAGCAAAGACAGAGGCGTTGCAAGAACAGAGAGCAGGAAATTGAATGCTTCAGTGAAGAACAATTAAGGTTAAAGAGACATTCTTGATAGTATATCAGGGTAGTGATAGATGAGCAGCCTTATATTTTTTACACACAGCATTTCTTTTCATAGTAAGCGAGTTCTAGAAATTAAAGCAATGTTTTAAAATGAAGCCACTTGACTTTTGTAGTACGGGTTATTGTTAGCTTCCTATATAAAATACCCATGACATTTTAAAAATTAGACTGAAGGTTAAAGTCCTTCACTTAGAAAGAAAGAGTTTTTCTAAGAACATTTTAAATACTGGTTGAAGAAAATTGTTTTAGAAAACCTTTGTTTATCTGAAATTCTTTACTTGGCTCAGTAATCAAAAACCATGTATATCAAAGTTAGTTTGATGCAGCCATGTACATTTATGTAACTGTGGGCAAGGACTTTGGAAACCATCTCTAGGAAGGGTAATTGAAGGAGTCTGAGCAGTTAGGACTTCACACAAAAGCCCATGTGTTCTGTGGCATCCTCAACTGAATAGAGACTTAAGAACATCTGTGTAAAGTTAAAGACACAAGCAGGGATCTGGGTAAAATCTGGAATTTCAGGCAATTCTATGGCCAGGAAGGAAGGAAGGACAAGCTACGTGGTCCTAAACTCCTACCTAAATATGAAAATCATAAAATAACAGAATCATAGAATACCAGGTTGGAAGGGAACTTAATGAGCATCTGGTCCAACTTTTCTTGTCAAAAGCAAAGTCTAGACAAGGTGGCCAAGCAGCCTGTTCAGGTGACACTTAAATATGTCTAGTGTTAAGGAATCTACCTATTTCCTGAGGAGATTTTTCCAGCAACTGATTTTTTCTCATTGTGAAAAACCTTCATGTGTCTACTTGGAACCTCCCCAGGAGTAATTATACATGTTATGCCTCATCGTTTGCATGTCGCTGCTCATAAAAAGGGAGTTTTCATCTTCTTTGTAAAGCAGAAGATATCCTCCAGCCTATAAAATGAACATCATAAAATTTATTTCATATTTGGGAGTACAGACAAGGGTCTGAGAGGCCCAGGAACCAGGCAATATTTGAAGGCTTCAATACTGTTGGCTGAAGAAAGTGCAAGTGCCAAGATGAGTGGGAAAATTCACCCTTGTAGCAATGAGGATTAATCCGCTAAAATTTTAAGACCAGCCTTGAAAAGGAGTCTTTATGTGAGTGTTCTTTCTTCCTCTCATCCAAAAGAAAAATAGTTAATGACGCCCTGTGCTAAATACATACAAGAAATGGTAGAAGAGTTCGAATGACTTTAACCAACCTGGTAGGAACAGACTTTGCCATGGAAGGATGCAGTGAGACTTGCTTTCTGCTTTTGTCTTTATTCATGTCCTTTAACAACAAAAGATAATTAAATACTGAACACAAGGTGCAAAAGAATAACACATCTACCAAGTGAGATAGAAGATTTATTACAAGTACTTACAGAGAAAGTGAACTTTGATTACAGGAATCCTTGGGAACCCTTGCAGACTGAAAGGGCAGGATGTTAAGCCATAAATCCCAGATAACTATCATATTGTAGTAAAAAAACCTTGATAACATAGTTTGATTAAACTAAGGCTTTGTGGCCTTTGTAAGGATAAATATCCCAACCAAGGATTGTCCGTCAGCACATATGCATACTTCTTTATGAAGGTTGTCACGATGAGAGAAAAAGAATTTTCTCTTTATATAAAAAGAAGGTGCTCCCGAGCACAGTCAATCAGGAGCCCGTTTTACCCTGTGCAGGTTGTTCTGGAAGATAAAAGCTTGCACTCACAGCAGGTGTTCAGTCTTTGTGATCCCAGGGCAAGGATTTGTTTGTACTTGTGTCCCACAGAGGCACCCATTCACTATACACGGCCTGTCATGGGAATTGTCTCCACAGATGCAGTAGGTTTGCACACTGCCAGTGAGGCACGTGCAGGACTGTCCCCAGCAGTGTCACACCCATGGCTTAGGACAGACACACACTGCCAGCTCCTTTAGAACACAGGCTCAGCCATGCCATGAGAGGAGAGCTGTGGCAGACAGCTCTCAGGGACTTCCATCTGGGTCTCATTGTTGCATTGCATTGCACTCTGTTGCAGGATTGCTGGGTCTCCAATCACTTTTAGTACCACTTACTTTTTTTTTTTCTTAATTTCTTCACTACGACATTGCCTTTCATCCTTCCTCCTTTCCCTCAGCTGTTTTCCCTTTGATATGCCTTTGACATCTACCTTTCTTCACCACAGGAAAGTTTCTCAGAAAGAGCTGGGTCTGATTATACAGCACTTAGATCTCCCCTTGTTCCCACCAGCTCTTAAAAAGATAGGTGGCTAATTGGAGACAGCTGCTTGGCAGGTTTTCCACCTATGTGGTAGTTCAGTCCGTCACAATGAGATGACAGTGGGAATAGACCATAAAAATCCTTGGAAGTGAAGACAAGCAGCTCACATTTGATATATAGAGGAGAAAGCATGTGGAGGGAATCAAAGAGCTCAACAGACCCGGAGAGAGATCTTTAATGTAGTGCTGTGGCAAGACAGCTTGTGTTGAGGGAAGAGGTGGCTGCGGCAAGGAGATGGGAGGTGATCAGAGCCTTGTGATGTGGTTTAGTGCTGGAAAAGAATAAGAAAACCCAAAGCTGAGAAACATATTTAGGAAGGATCAGCAAAATTTAGGGAGTGTTGATGTAAAGACCAAAATAAAGGGGGATTAAGTTTTATGTATTTGCCATATATGACTAAAAATTTAACTGGAACAATGAAAACACTGCAAATACACAGACTAATGTGAACATAAAGACTCAAAGTTTCCTCCACCTTTTTCCCACCTTTTAAACTCCCTCACCTCAATTTAGTCTCTGCTTCTAAATTCTACAATCTGTGGTCAAGAATTAGGATCAAAATGAGAAATATGCTCATTATTTATTCTAGATATAAAAATCTACTTAACATTGTGGCTTCATTTGTGTTTCTTGATAGTCTCTATATTAAATACTAGATATGAAAATGTACACAGTCTATTGTCTTTAATCTTTTCTTATATAAGAGGTATACTTTAATATATTAGAGTAGCATCATAACAAACCATCAAAAGGATTTAATTTCATAACTGTAGTATAAAATTATGTCTGCTTCTTGTCAAACCATCATTATAATAATGCAGCTTGGAGATGAAATATAAGTTGAAAGAAAGAAAAAAATGGAAATTAGAAAAGGAAAGAGAAGAAGGCAAAGAGGGGACAGAAAAAGGGAAAAAGGGAAACCATTTCCCAATTACAAGTGGCAGACTTTATATGCTTAGATGCGACAGCATTTTATGTAATAATATAGTCCACACAGAAATTTCAGGAAAATTATGCACTCTGCTACCTAATATTTTTTTCCCAGAGTAGGATGTAGTTTAATCTAATTATGTGCTGCTGAATTCACGTATCAGCTTTTATGCATCCTGTTTACTGTACACTTACCATTTATGTCTAATAAAGACAGACAGGTGAAGTTCAAAGGAATAATTCAGAGGGTTAAAATGGGAATCACCCAAATTAGCAAAACTGTATGGCCAAATCATGATTCAAAGAAGTTAAAGGGAGCTTTGTTTAAAAAGGCAGTGCTTTTACAATTGGGCAAATGAGGGTTTTCTAAACATGGGTGGAAATCAGTAAGGAGTTTATTTAAATCCTTGTTTCAGTTAAGTCAAAAGAATTTTTGACTTTTTTCTCCTATAAGTTCAGGTTGCTGAGAGTCTGGGGTTTTTTTCTTCCCTGAATATATTTGAAATACTTAATGCGTCATGTAACTTTGCATCTTGTCTGGAAGAACACATAAAAAGGGCGTGTAAATACACCTATCTGTTTACTGAAGCCACTGGCCCTGGTGCCTCTGAGCTCTTACAGCTAAAGTGAGCTGGATTTAGGCAAGGTCAATGGCATCCCTCTGTTGCACCCCCTCAAGATCAGGTGGTTTTAGTTGCAGCGCTGATGAGTCTCCACAGTGAGATAGAAACCCAGAATGCTCTTGATGCTTATTGAAGTTTCTGTGGCATTTCTCCTAAGATTAGTTTTGCTAGCTTCAGCATCAATTCTTACCACCTGACTAATTTCCCATTGAAGCAAAATGGTTTTTTAGAGTTTCCTTTTACTCACTTCATGTTGCATATTGCTGGGAAAGTAGTTTCACACCACTAAGCAGCTACTGGATCATCTTATGGAGCTGCATATCAATGCCAATAGTAGTCTATTTACATATTCTTTACTTCTGACACAGGTTCCCTCTTCAGAGGTTTAATAAAGACATGTAATATTTTTAATGGTTTGGGAAGGACAATAGGTGTAGAAAGAGCATTAGATCCTACTGAAAGTCAACAAGGCTGAAATTTCCACTTTGGGCTTACTTTAGATGCTTTCAAAATGTACTGGCAAATTAATAGTATTAAATGAAAGCTATATCTATATTAAGCAACTAGTATTGTACAATAGAGCAGAATCAGAACACTGCAGTGGAAGCAAATGGTGTTGAGGACCCTGCATCTTCACTGGGTAAGAGCTCAGGAGTGTAAGTTTACAGCAGATGTACCCCAGTTCCTTGGGATGAGCAGCTCAGCACATGCATAACATAAAGCCACTGGGAGACCAGGCATCAGGCCAGACCCTCTCTCCTTGTGAAGGCTTGGAGTGCATGTGGGACACAATGTCGTGACAAATTCCAGGGTAGCCTTTCCAGAAAACATGTTGCTAACACTCACTCAAACCTCCCTGCAAACCAAACCAAAATGCGTTGAATGGGGAGAACACTGGGGTTCACTTCAGCAGGGCATGTTAACCAAATCAAACCAGCAGGGCATGTTGGGTGCTGGGGTAGCTGCAGTCTGCCAGACAGGACTCTACATTCAAAGCAGTGCCCCAGCTTGCCCTCTTTTTTAGGAGGCAAAAAAGAAAGATATTACAGATTTCTGCATCTATCTCTGCATATGTCTCTTTGTGATGATGCATTGGCAAATATTTTTCTGTGAAATGCTTAATTTCAATGAGCCTTAAGCTAAAGCTGCTAACTACCCTGTTTTTGAATAAACTGTTTTTGAACAAGATAAGAATGCCAATTTAAAAAATAACTTTCCTATTGTTTTTTTGTATTACAAACTATTATGAGGTTTACCTAATATTAAACCAGAATTATGAAGTCTAATTACAGAAATTATTTGATCCCAGCACTATAGATATATCAAAGGCTCAAGATGAAAAATGTACTTATTTCTGGTAGCAATTATTTGAATCAAAATTAAACATGTCAATATTTTTCATTCCTTTTCATTATCGCTATCAGAGTTTAATGTCTAAAGAAAACAGAACTATAAATAGTGAGTAAGAATGTCTTCCTTTGTAAGAGTATTTCCCTTAAAAATATTGACTTCTCATTGCTTTCATCTGTAAGGCCATGGAATAGAAATCCTGAACTCTATTACATTGTGCAAGTCCAGGTTAATTCTGTTAAAGGAACTCTCTTGGAGTGATTCTGGCTTGACATTAATGTAATCAAGACCATGACACCTCGGCTGTTAACGAAATTGAGAGAATTCAAAATTAGTATAAAAAGAAGCGTTCAGCAGTCTCCCTGTAAACAAAGATGCATTTATACAAATATTTGCATCCATATACTTAAATTTTTTACCTGCTTTGAGAATTATACATTTACATTCCACTGCAAAAGGGCATGAAGGAGGGTAAAAGTTGACCTTGACTTTTTAGTCAGGAAAATATCTGAGTGAAAGAAAGAAGTCTCTGTGAAGAAGAAAAAGGACTCCAAAAATCACAAAAATAAGCCCTTATTCCTCAATTCAGAAAAGAAGTTATCAAACCAATTGGAGAAAATTAGAAATGTACCTTAGTTTACATCAGGCAGAGAGGAGTGCCTTAGCAGCAAAAGGCAGAGCACACAGGACAGTTCTAATTTCCCTGGAAATTAGTGCTCCTGACTGATTTTATACAGGGGTTCTGGGTGCTGATTGGCTTGGAAATTCTCACAGTGTTCTTTCCCTTCCACATCAGAGTAAACATTTGACAGAGTAACAACAGGGCTAAATAGGGCTTTTAGCACCCCATAAAACTGAGCAGCACCTGAACTGTTTCTTCTAAGCACCATTCACTTAAAAACAGAGAAACCATGCTGGCAGTTTGCTGCAAATACATATTATGACAGAATAAATTACATATAAAAATGTATTATTTGTAAACACTACTACAGTCATTTCTAAACAAGTTTAAATTAGTGGTTTTTTATAGCTGGTTTAGTAAAACATTATTGCCTTTTTACTAGTACAATACCTAATCCTGATTTCAGATCATATGTGTGGCTTTGGCTTTTGTCACAACCAGGTGACTTCATTGTACAACACAAAGACCAAAGCAGATCACTAAACAGCCAGTATAAAAATAAAAGGTGGTAGTATTTTGGATAACGATAATAAATCAATGGTAAGATCTCTCATAACAGATTTCTTATTATTATTTTTATTACAGCTATTCTTTTAAAGCAGCCCATTAAATTTAACAATCCTTTAAAATAAAATGTGATTGCATTAATGAAAATTAAAAGCTTTTCAGTAAATTTTACCATAACTTCTTTATAACGAAAAATTACTACACCAGTATCAAGCTTCTGCCATTTCAGGGAGAAAAATTAAAGTCTGCTATGTACAAGACTTCTTTCTAATAAACTTCAGCTATTTATGTATTCCTTCACAGGATAATGTGTATAGGATCATATTTCATTTTTATAGGACCCTGCAATTTAGCTCTTACTAAATTCTACAGGCTCTTTCCATTTAAAGCAGAAGAATAGTAGTTCTTGAGATTTCCAGTCTCTTAGCAGCCCAAGATCATCCAGGGCAAGTCCTGATCACCAGTGCTTCTACATCATGGAACCTGGTGGAGCCCACCAGGGCATGCTCTGTGACAGTGAGTTTGGGCTTTCTCCCACCAGCAGACCTGTCACCAGGGGTGTAGTGGGAGAGGGTGGGATGAGTCCCACAGTAAAGTCAGGCAGCAGCAGTGAGGGGAAAGCAGAAACCATGGCCATGCTGCTTTCTCCACAGCACGTGCAGAGTCACTTCCTTGAGCAGCAGTGACAAGACCACAAACTGATAAAAGCAGAGATTCCACAGCTACATATACCTTCAATCGTGGTCCAGAGTGATATTTGTGTTCTGGCTCAAAAGCTCCCTTAATGTGTCTTCCCAAGAAAAGTGCAGATAGAATTGCCCTAATTTTCTGAAGTTTCCATAAAATAATGGAAACTTCCCTGATACCCAACAGCCTGGAAGGATCTCTCCTCCCAGGGATAAGGAAAAGCATATAAATTATGTTCATACATGCAAAGCTTCCTGAAAGATCAGCAAAACTACACTCAAAAAGAGTGGGACAATCTGCCAGAGAACCTGGATAGATTGGTTTTGTCCAGTCGTGTGTGTTATCCAGCAATACATTTATTATATATAGTCTGGTTACCACACACCTCTGGGAAACCCATGGGCATCTTTCCTTCTTTAAACAAACATCTGATGGAATTTGCTCCCCTGCTCTTTCTGCCTCTGCTTAGTCAGTGATCATGTCTTTCCCTTTATTTCTAGGGAAGAAGCTCATATTCCTTCTCTCAAGATGAGTCGTTGCTATCCCAAACACTGCTTTACAAACATTGTCTCTTGCACAGTTACCGAGCTGCCAGGTTTAGCCTGTGCCCTATTCAGCAAACCTGGGATCTAGCCTCTTAAGAAATATTGCAACCATTTTGCACCTCTCTTGCAAACATAAAGCTCTGAGCAATATCATCAGATTTCATTACCCAAAATGCCAAAATATACTCTATGGGCTAAAATTACTTTCCAGTTTGCTGAGCCCACACAGGAATTACACGTTTAAACTATTTCTGGAAATGAATAGATATGAAAGCGATAAATAAATGTTCAAAAAATGTGACAGAGTCAGAAGCAGACAAGCCTAGACACAGACCATAGTGGCATTGATAATGAGCAAGCCCACCCTTCCAACAGGTCTGCCTTGCAGGTGGTGTGTACCTTGTCTGACAATATTGACACACATTATCTCAAAACTGACATGAAATAATAATGCAGCGAAGCTTTAAAAGAAATGGAGAGAAAAGTCTGTAATAACAGCATTTTGTTTTATTGCCTAGCAGTTAGAATAATCATCTTCTCTGGTTGGTACCCTATTATCAACAGAGCATTAAAGCTTCAGTGTAACTCCATGCCATAAAATCTAATTGACTGTTGTCCAAACACTGGATGTAAAGCAACATGCCACAAACTTGTCTCTTGTCCATTTACTGCAGTGCTTGGGAAGTGCTGTAGTGATTTACCGACCAAGGTGCTCTGCTTACTGCCTGTGATTTACTCTGCAGCCATGCAGAAAATGACAGGACTGACAGATTCCAAGAAAAGTTTGTCAGCCATTACCCCCATGAGTTAGCAAAATGTTCTGGTTGGTGATAAGCAATTCTCACCAGAACACTATTTTGTATTTATTCTGGATTTTACTGTCTCAGTGCTTCTAAAAATACTCTTAAGATTTTCAATGAAATTTTTATTGGCTCACATAGTGTGTAATTTACAGTCTCCATAAAAGTGCTGAATGTTAACCAGAAGTATTAGATAAGAGTTTTAGAAAGCTGTATTTAAAATAACCCACGAAGGCATTTACAAACACAGCAAAAAAATAAATACTGAGAAAAGTGCAAAAAAAAAAGGACAGCAAATATATAGTGAGCTATAAAGTGTCAGCTTTTAGTGGTGCTGCTCTAAAATGGCTTGATTACCATTTGCATAGAATTACAGAATTATCTACAACCAGAGAACAAAGTAAAATATTATTATTTGGATTTGAGCTAAGCTGCTTTCTCAGGCAGGGACAAGGTTATTAGGACATCATCATTGAGGTGCAAGGGTTAACTGACTTCTTTACATTAACTTTTCTGGAGACAGTAGCACCCACTTTCAGGACAGAGGTGAGTAAAGCATTTCAAGTTTGCCAAAGCTCATTAACCTAAAAAGACAGCATACCATGTAAGACCCAAGGAATATGTATAGACCAGTAACCTGAATCAAAAAAAGAGGTGCACACAATAGGGCACTAAATCATCATTACCTTGATGCAGGCTTCCAGCTGTTCTTTAAATAAACAGTATTTCAACAGACAGCATCACCCAGGATTCTCACAAAAATGCATCTCCTGTTCTTCCATAAAAAAACCTACTCCAGAAGACCCAACCTGATCTTTTGCTAGTGAGAGTAAGCAATTTTGTTTTGAGAGTTCTCAAAAATGCCATACCCTTTGGGCTACAAAAGCCCAGGAGAGAAAACCATTGCCCAAGAAAGGCTTCAGCCTCCACACAAAATTTGGACTCACATAAGAGAACATAACATGCTATCAGCACTCTCTAAAAAGTATGGAAATACCTAATTTACAAAAAAAAATTATTTTTTTTCTTATCTCATATCTACATATGATAATATTCAGCTTTATAATACCTTAGCATATTGTGTTACATTATGTGTTAAAGGGAAAATTGGGAAGAGCAAAATTAACTGTGTTGGTGTGAGAGAAACACATTATAAAAAGGTTTTATTAATAAGATGCTAGTGGTAGCATCAATGAACTTGTGATGGTCTGAGAGAAAATGTTTAAATAGTTAGTCATATTGTTGGAAGAAGTGTACAAGACTGCAAATCACACGTGCCCCTGCTCAATGTCAAACAATGCCTGAGGCAGGAGCCTGTTCATCTGCCAACCAAAGCCTTTCCCTGGGGCAGTATTTCCCTGGGATTTTTCTCCAGCCCAGGCCTCTGGGAGAGCATTTTGCAGATGCTCTGCATGATGTGGTCACAACCTTCTGGAGGCGTGGGATTCACTATATGGCACTTTCAAAAGGGACCCAAGATGTCTCAGAAACATCAGAAATTTCATGAGAGTGACAATTCAGCTGATGTGCCTGAAATTTTCAATTATATATCCAGCAATATATCCAGAGTAGAGGCAGCTGGATTTCCAGGTGTGAGGTATTCAGAAAAACTACTTCATCTGCAAATTCTAACCAGGCAAACATCCAAGAACAGACAATTTTTTACCTGAGACATCCAGACGTAAGGTTAGGAGAACAGATTACAGAAAAGCCTCTCAGTTATTTAGAGGCTCCTGCCTGGGCATCATTTTTGTTATGAAGTGTTATAAGCCTGTGACATCTCTGTTCTGAAAGTGAATGAAAATTATCTTAAGAACAGTTTCAAGTGGATATTGACAATTCACAAAATGTCAGCTTAAGACAAAGTATTCAGAGAGAGAACAGCAGGAATGCCTCTTGGATTTATTAGAAACCTGTAGAGCTGTGGAAATTCAAAATAAAAATCCTTAGACATATTAACATCAGAACTGAGGCAGTAGCAATGCTGAAGGGGACCCACCTTCAGCAGTAGATGACCAAAGAAAAAGAAAAAATAGTGAGTTCTCTGATACAGCCAGGGATAAATCTATGGAGAATGTAAAGATATTCTGGTGGTCTTAAAAGCAGTTGTTAATAATTTCATTTGTCTGCCCTGTTTTGTGTTGTTGATGAAGAAGAAATTAATTTGGGTTATGTCGATGTCCAAAGGACCTGGTGGCTGAAGAGCTCTGTGATTCTTTGCCTTTGCCATTCAGAAATAGAGAAGTCAATCCACACATGTGGAACTCAAAAACCAGAAGGGAAATCTATATCCCTCAACTTCTGGAAATTAACCTCCCTCAAATGTGTGTCACAGGAACCATCCCACCCCAAAGACATTATGAGAAACAAAGAGATAGAGGAAGAAAGAAATCTCAGCTAATGTTAGTTGCATTAAGGTTTAGATTCCTTAGCAGCAAAAGGGCTAAGGGTCTGAAATAGATGGAATAACTTAGAGTCAGTAAGGTAAATCTCACATAAACAGAAAAAAATTATGAAGGAGATCAAGTCTGAGCGAGACACAAACACTTTATTGATTTTAATAGCTTTAGTCCTAATTTGTACCATTGCTTTCTAAAAGGAAGGCAAATATGAACAGAAAAGAAAAATAAATCCTTAAAGGTTATCAAAGTAGAAAATTTCAAGACTGTATTTCAACATTTTCTAATATGAAGTAATAATATTAGGAATGATTCTATGAAGGTGGCATTTTCAGAGAGGAAAGCAGCAGAAATACCCAACTCATGAACAATTCTGACTGAAAGTAAAACATAGGGGAATTCAAGTATGAAAATTTTAACTTAATCAGGAATTATTATTTTACTATCTATTCACTGTCCTTGCAGAATGCCTTTTCAGAAATAATGCCTTTTTGAAGGACTTAAGGTAAAGGAAGCCAAAAAGACCATGTCTTACTGGGATTATTTCCTTTCATTACATGTCTATGGAAGAAACATAAAAGCACAATAAATATTAATCTTTACATGGTCTAACAAAAATACAATAAGGAATGCTGGAATTACTGTAAGTATTTTTGACAGAACTGAACTCATCAGCTGTAGAGATCTGTGTTTGCAGCTGCCTGGCACTGAGAAACACAAGCTGAACAAATCCTACAAGAAATATAAGGAGTATGATTTAAAAAATAAAAATAAAATAATAAAACTCTCTTTATTGTATTAAGCAAGAGGAAACACCAAAGGACCTTCTACACAATACTTAAGAAGGAGGAGGGGTTGTAGTCTATCAAATCATCGGTTTAAAGGTACTCTCTCCATGGAAACCGTAAACAATTTGTAGCTAGCTCTGGGTGCAGCTTCTACTGCCTTTCTTGTGTCCTTGGTAGCTACTACAGATGAAAGAAAAAGAAAAACAGTGCAACATTTTAGTTGTCCTATCATGTTATGTGATAACTAAGGATGAACAAAGTGGATTTCAAGTGCTGACAAATTCAGCCTCCTCCAGAAAGTATTCCTCTCCCCACTTTACTGCTACTAACTATTTCAGATTGTTCAAACTGCTTTTCTGTTCAAACTGCACAAACCTCTGTGCTTTTATACCAGGTGAGCACATCTCATTTCCTTTTATTGTGCCATTTAAGGGTCACTTTTCCCTTCTTGTGTTCTGTATAGGTATAGGTGCTTACCTGCACATGGTAATACTCCTAAATGACAAGAGACTCACAAATGAAACATAGTTCATAAATAACTTCTGAAAAGTCAAGAACAGACTTACAAAACTACCTGGCTCCAGCAATTAGAAATCATATGACTGAGAAGCTGGAATTATACTTTTAAAACTTCCTACCCATTATCTATCCACCATACCCATTAATGTATCCTGTATGTGCAAAATCTTCCCATGCATGAGGAAAGGTCACACAAATAGCAACTTTAAGTGTGGGTCTTGCCTCTGTAGGAGTGTAAAGATGAACTGGAGGACTGGAGGAAACATTAAATTTCTGAGTCAGTTCTACTGTGGTACAACAAGCTCCCTTGTTGTACTACATATATTTCTATTTATAACAAGTAAATCAAATGGGAAATTTTAAACTGCATGGCCAGAAAAATCCATTTTTACATAGTTTGATTCCTGGATTTAACGTTAACTTTTTATTTTCTTTGAATTACCTTAAATTAAAGTTATACAGCCAAATTGCCTTCAAATAATTTAGATCAATTATATTTCCATTTCTGTGGTTTTGTAGGAAAACAATTCCCTATTAAGATTAAAATTTCTTTTAAAAAGAAGTCCAGTAATTCAGAAGGAGTACAACAGGTAGATTCACAAGTTCCTGAAGTCAGTGTAAAGTATCCTGTTAAGTTTGTAGGAGATGGCACTCCTGGTAAAAAAAAAAAAAAAAAAAAAAGTTTAACCAAAGAAGAGATTTTTTATACCTCTGTCCATCTCTGAGTTTCAGGTTTGCAGTACAGTATCTATCAAACTCCAATGAGTGCCACCATATTTGCTGGAAATTGTCCCTGGCCCTGCAGTTTTCTGTATTGGAAGAATTGCTATTGCTCCCAGTCCACATGCCCTGCTGCCAAAGGAAATGGGGGAGAGACAATTGCATGTACATAGTTAAACTGTGCCTCCAAATGTCACTGGGATATTGCCAGGATGCTCACCAGGACTTTGGCATAAGAAGATCTCCAGTGGCTTGTCATAGAATCATAGAATGGTCTGGGTTGAAAGGAACCTTAAAGAACATCTTGTTTCAACACCCCTGCCATAGGCAGGGACACCTTCCACTAGACCAGATGGCTCAGAGCACCATCCAGCCTGGCATTGAATTCCAAGGATGGGGCATCCACAACTTATGTGGGCAACCTGTTCCAATGCATCACCATCCTCACAGTAAATAATTTCTTCCTATCATCTGATTTAAACCTACTCTTTTTAAGTTGGAAGCGGTCCTCCCTTGTTCTGTCACTACATGCCCTTGTAAATAATCCCTCTCCATCTCTCTTGTAGGCTCCCTTCAGATTCTGGAAGATCAGTACTTGGTCACTCCAAAGGCTTCTCTTCTCCAGGCTGAACAATTGCAGTTCTCCTAGCTTTTCCTCACAGGAGTGCTGCTCCATCCCCCTGATCATCTCGGTGCCTCTCCTCTGGACTTTCTCCAACAGATCCATGTTCTTCCTGTGCTGGGGACCCCAGAGGTGGGTGCAGCACTGCAGGCAGGGTTTCATGAGAGCAAAGTAGAGGGGTAGAATTCCCTCTCTCACCCTGCTGGTGACATCTCTTGGGTTTCAGCCCAGGACAAGATTGGCTGTGAGTGCACATTGCCAGCTCCTGTCCAGCTACCCATCCCTTGTCAATGTCTGCACGTCCACTAGAACTACATGCGGCAAAACACCAGTCTGCAAAAACAAAGGTATCTGACCTCACATGACACTGACCTTGCCCAAAGTTATGGCTATCCAGAATACTGAGTTTTAGCAATGTAGGCCAGTCTGACACGTTTTTCAGTGCTTCTTTACCACCTGTTTGAATAATTCTTCAGCAAATCAGTCAAAGTAGGTTTAAGGAGACTGACCTCTAGCAAATCAATTAGATCTTAAATGAAAGCCCTTTTGTAGTGTTCTTTAATAAATAATTTTAAAACTGACTAAGTAAAATACAGTTTACCCTTAATAAAATTACTACAAATTGTGTTGTATAAAAAAGGATATATCAATGCCTATATTTATAAATTTTCTATAGTAGCCAAAGTCACAATGATCCATGTGCCTTCAGGCAGGTTAGTTATTTCTTATTTTAAAAGAATAAAAAGAATAATTTAAATTTAATTGTCCTTTTAAATTGCCATAAAACAGAGAATTAGCCTTCCAAGAAATCATCTTCTTTAAATTTGTCTCTGAAGAGAGCGATAATGCTGTTATAAGATGGCTAAATATTTAAGAACATGATACCTATTATGGGTTAGTGTGGACAGTAATCGGCCCACCAATGTTTAGAGCTTTTGGAGTTTGACAGATACAAGACACACATGTCCATGCATTAAATCCTGACCTCCCTTACTGCCACTGCCATAGCTGCTGGTTCAGTCTGTGCCTAGTTCCAGAGCCTGAATCCCCAGAATTTAATTGCTAAAAAACCTTCAGGATGAACCACTAACAACTACTGTGGATAAAAAAGTTAAATTAATATAGGATCTGCTAAGGGCATTTGCTCCAAATCTAAACCAAACATATAATATCCCTGAGGTTCAAAGCCTTTGGCTTTGAATTACTCTGGTATATTTCAGCTTTTTGAGCTTTGGAGATGAAAGTGTCAAAATATCACAAGTCAGCTTCCTCATATGAGATTTTCCATGAAAATTTGCAGACATAAGAGGTTCAGGAAATTTAGGAAAGTTTCAATCAAGAGTGTATAGCTTGCCTTTGCTCACCCTACAGTATTTGTTAGATGTGAAAAACACATACAACCACACACATATATGTAAGGGCTTCTTAGGTATTTAGTGCCATCAGAAATGCTCCCTGTCTCAGATCAATGAAAACTGGAGTTCTATATTACCTGGGAGGAAAAAAATCAACAGCAACATTTAAGTGGGGTTGATCTATATCTGAAGAAAACAGTTAAATATAAACTGGTTTAAAATATAGTGGGATTTACTCCTTAGGTTTCTTCAAGATTCAGTTTGAGAATGTAAACTGGCATTGTAGATTTTGTCTAACTAGAATGGAAGTGCAATGGAGTTTGAATATTAAGAAGCATTTTCTAAGGCAAAACACAAAGAAAATATGCAAAGGGTTACCTCAGTGATAAGACAAAGAAATAATTGAATAAATAATACATCTTGAATAGAGTCTCATGAAAAACAACTTATATTGAAACAGCTTTTATAATGGCCAAGAGTTCACTTAGAAGTAATGAATAATTGCTTGGCTTCAGCACTGTCAATGACAAAACCTGTATCTATTTCAGCAGAGCCAGAATTTAAATTTTTATGTAATGCGTATAATTAGGGCATGTGCTCCTCCTGCCTTTCTTACCTGATAATCGGCTTATTCATTTGTAGCCCATTGGTATCCTGTTGGCTTCATTTTCCCTTCATCGAGGCAAAAACAAATTCCTGACTTTTAACCCAACCGACACCAATAATTCTGATATCCTGAATGAGCACTGAATTGATTCTGAGAGGGTTGATTTGAAAATGTTATCTTGAAATGCAGAAGGGATGACCAGAGGGTTCCCTATAAAATGCTACTAGTAAATAACAAAGATAGTAAATAGTACATTTTATAGATTTCTGTACTAGCCCATATTTCCAGCAGAATTAGTAGAATAAGACTGCTGATTTTTTTTCCCCCCAATGTTTCCAAACAGTTAGTCAAGCTTTCAGATTCTATGGATGCATGTAGATATACTTTTATCGATGGGTGTAATTTCTAGTTTTCTGTTTCAGATTAGTCCCAGCCTTTCCATGTAAACGTCCTTTTACCTTGGTTCTCCAGCTGTGACACAGAAATAACATTTCCTTACCTAATAAAGCTACTGCAAGTATAAATTGTTGTATCTGAGATGTGTGATGTTCTGATGATTACAATTGTACAGGGAAGCAGAGAGAAAATGTTGTTTTTTATAATTCTTTCCATCTAAATTGCAGACAAAAAGACTAAAGAACACAAAGACACTAAAGTTTATGATCTTTGAGTTGATGAATGTAGGGGGTAAATACCTATATGTTGCAAGAGATCAACTGTCCTGATTATCACTCAAAGCAGTACTCATGTCTGAAGTGCTGTTTTCAGTGTCAATACAGGAAGGGATTTGTGCGATTATGTATTTATTTTCAGAGAAATTTCTTTCTCTGAAACTCACTTCTCAAAATCCAAGGATTATACATAAGAATTTTCTCCATATGAGTTTACTAATACACTCCTAAACACTTCAAAATCTTTGGAGACTAAGAGAGATGGAGAGTGACTTTACAAGGGCATGCATAGATAGGATAAATGGGAAAGGCTATAAACTGAAGGAGGGTAGGTTTGGATCAGATATTAGGAAGAAATGCATTAATGTAACAGTAGTGAGACACTGGAACAGCACAGAGAAATTGTGGATGTCTCATCCCTGGAATTGTTCAAGCCAAGGCTGCATGGGGCTCTGAGAAACCTGATCTACTGGAAGACATCCCTGCCCATGGTAGTGAGGCTGGAACTAGATGATCTGTTAGTTCCCTTCCAACCCAAACCATTCTATGATACCATGAGTCCATAAGAGGAAAAGAGCAAAACAGAGCTCTTTGCTTCAGATATTCCCAGTTTTTTATAACCCGAGATTCTTGATCTCCATGATTTTGAAATATGAAGCATTTTTTCAGACATCTTTAGTTCTTCTAAACATAAAATATGACTTCCTGAAAGCGATCCCTTAGAATAGTTGTAACAAATGTTAAAATTTTATTTTAGGATTTCTGCCACTCATAGAGGCCACAAATCTTTCATAAAAGTGTAATTCAAAAAAAAATAAAATTGATTTTAAAATAAACTAAAACACCAGCTGAAAGAAAACCACTTTATAGAATATATTACACCAGTTACTGCCAGCACCTCTTAAGAGATCTGAATCATATACCTGTATGTTCTGGCAAAACAAAATGCACTTCAGATCAGAATATTTCCATTTCCAGTTACCTAGCTGGGAAATACAGTCTCATGCACATGTCTAGTCTCAGGGGAAATACATTGTATATACAGCACTATTGTACGCCTTAAAGGAAGAAATAGTGGATTAGTCATCCCCTAATCCACTATCACTCCAAAGGACTTCTCTGACATTATATATAGCCTCAGACAAGCTGTATACAGTCAAGACTGTTGTCTTTTCAAGTACATTTTTTTAATATAATGTATTTTTTTAATAAAGTATACGAAAAATATATTCCTTAATAAAAGAAGCATCACAAATAGTTATCACAGGGAAGGAGACAGACCTCATTAAAATAAATCTCTTTTTACTAATCAATTTAGAGCAGAGTATGAGTTCCAGTAGACATAACATACTTACACTCCTGTGGAAATGAAAGAATCCCTTTTATTTCTCCCTTAAATTTAGTTGCAAGACAGACTGTCTCTTCTGGAAGGAGAAAACAGAAGTCATTGCAGAGGTGAAAAAATATATGGTCTGGACTTCTGGAAGTTTTAGTTGAAGGACATTAATAAGAAAGCTGGAATACTCCACTACAGGATATAAGTGACAAGCATAAAGCCTGAAATTTGAATAAAATCTTGACAAGAGAGGAAACAATCCTGAATTGAGAAGGAAAGGAAAACCTTTCTGATCTAATTGTAGGGAAGTAAGCGAAACAGATATTTTCTTTTATTTCTTCACCCATTATTTCTTTGAACTCCTGTGACTAAGCTATTTGCTTCTGACATAATAAATAATGATTGCCTATTTGTTCAATTTGTTTTGAATGAAGAATATTTTTGAAAAAAGAAAACCTGAATCAAACCAAGACACTTCTCAAGAAGTTTCAAAAGTAAATAGTGAATTTTGTTGACATGGTAACAACATAGTGTAACAAAGCCCCTGTTTGAGCTTCAAAATCAGAATAGAGAGTAGGCAACAGAGGGGTCAGGAAGTTCCCAGCTGTTTTCAGGTAGTGCTGGGGGGGATGCTGGAGGATATCTAGCAATCAATAACATACTGAGATATATACTTGAATGATAATCTGAAGAGTAATAAACTTTAAATAATGTCTGAGAGTGAGACAGAAATAAAGACAAATATCTTTTACAACCATATAGTGGCACGGGCAGTTTTGTGTGTGTCAATTACAGACCTCAAATTCTAGCAAAATACATGGATTTTTCATTGTAATAGATGGCTCTTAAAATGAAAAATGTTAAGATCAGGAAAAGGGAAAAAAGTAAGAAGATTTCAAAGAGAATGATTTCATGGAGAAACAAAGTTGCTGCAGTCCTACTTCATTGTTTCTTAGCTCACTCATACCATTCAGATGGTAGAGAACTTCAGACAACCACTTTTGCATTACTGACAGCTCCAAAGATTCAAGAATCATAAAATAAGCATAGAAAATATGAGATTGACTGTAAAGCCCTGAGATTTTTTAAAATATTTGGATATCTATCTGTCTTTTTACTTTGGAGGCATTAGGCTTCACTTGAGCCATACAAACTCTTCAGCATGACCAGAATGAAATGAAATCTGAGCATTTCAAACAAACAGAGGAGCTGACTTTACCCAGAATTCACTAAGCATCACAAGGCACATCATAAAAACTACAGACATCAGCAAACAAGATTTTTAAAGCAGTCCTGTTTTCACAGAAACTCCAAGCCATGATGAATTCCTTTCCTCCATTGATAGTCTGTTACAGTAGCTAATTACATTTGTAAAAGTTGTGGGGTTTTTTCATTCTTCATCTTGATACTTTTTTAACTCAGCTTCCAGCCAAGGAGGGTCTTGCCATGGCTTCATCATTTTAATTCCCTAGTATTGAGAACCACTTCTATTTTGATGAAAAACGCCAAACTTTAAAAATATCCTTGGTAGTTTTATGAGCTTTACAATTTTTTTGTTTGCCAGGGTAGCTGTCTTGCAATGGACTGAAAGATAAAAGGTATTGTGTGCAGACACAAAGGCAGCCTTGCCAGTTCTTTTTCTTGAATCTGAGTCAGCAGTGCCCAGGCAACCAGGAAGGCCACCCTTGTCCTGGGTGCATTGGGAACAGCAGGGCCAGGGGGATTGTCCTGCTCTACTCTGCACTGGGACAGCCTCACCTTGAATATTGTCTGGAGTTCTGGGCACCAAAATATAGAAAAGATATTAAACTATGAGAGAGTGTCCAAAGGAAGGCAATAAAGATGGTGAAGGATCTTGAAGGGGAGCTGTATTGGGAGCAGCTGAGATCACTTGGTCTATTCAGCCTGGAGGAGATGGAGGGGAGACCTCATTGCAGTCTGCAACTTCCTCATAAGGGAAAGAGGAGGAGCAGACACTGATCTGTGGTGACCAGTAACAGGTCCTCGGGGAATGGTCTGAAGTTTTTTAGATAGGTTTAGTTTGGCTATTAGAAAAAGGTTTGATATTATTCACTCAGAGAGTGGTTGGGCACTGGAACAGGCTCCCCAGGGCAGTGGTCACAGCACCAGCCTGACAGAGCTCAAGAAGTGTTTGGACAATGCTTTTGGGCACGTGTTGTGACTCTTAGGAATGGTGCTGTGCAGGGTCAGGAGTTAGATTTGATGATCCTGAGGTGTCCCTTCAAACTCAGCATATTCTGTGATTCCTTATCTTTGTCCTGGTGAATTACACAGCTGCAGAGCATGCGTCTGACCATAGGTCATCAAATGGAGTTATCCACATGCATAAGCAGCATTTGAACCTCTGAACCACAAGTGGTCTAAGTAGTGAATACAGCAGGATGTTATTCAGTACAAATTGCAATATATTCCAAACTTCTAACTCTCTTTTGCTTTCTTCTTCCATGGATTACAACACTGTGTAATAAAAAGCAGCTGCAGTCATTTCAGTTTCATATAAGTGAATATTTAACCTAACTCCTCTGGAAAGCAAACCACAAACCACTCAGAAAAGCAAAATATTACTATCCCAGTTTGCATGGTATTCAGATATTACCATAAAACGTTATGAAAGTAAACTATTAATTAAAAAAAAAAAAAGTCACAGTAATGCAAATTTTCTTTTTTTTATATAACTTATTATTAATGTCTTCCATATCCAGAGGAGGAAGACCGCAAGACCTTCTCTATAGGTCGCCTAAATGATTGTATAAAATAGTTATTCACATTTCTCACTCCATTCCCACACTTAAAAAGAATGGAAGTTCAGAGGACATGGAAGTTCAGAGGACTATCTTGCCTCAAAGTATTTAGGAAGGAGGTATCTATTTTTCTTGTTATTAGCCTAGATATTTTCCTAGTGATTTAAAAGATATCACACTGTCTTTTGTATTCAACTATTTTTTCTGTTGCTAGTCCTTTATCAGGTCTTCAAATATGCCACTGAAAGGCACAGTTTCTTGTCAAGAAGTCTAAAGGAGCAGTAGGAAAGAAACATAGTAAGTTTCTTATCAACACATTATGTTTCATCCTTGAATAAATTCTGAGCAGCAAATATTCCAAATATTTGTTTAATAGGATAACAGTTTTACAGTTATGCATCTTCAAAAGGCACATGGAGTTCCTGAAATGTTTGCAGAATATAAAGTAAATAGTGGCAAAAAAGTAAAATAGTGGTCATCTGAGTTTCAGTTTGGGCTTTTAGAGAGGATTTTTTTTGTTTGTTTGTTTGGGGTTTTTTTCCTAATTATATTTTTATGTAATAATCAAACCTTAAAGAATGTCTGAAGCTTACATGTTGGGAGTGTAGTGTGCAAACTACATGAGGAAAAAATCATTCAGTGCTTGTGATATATTTCAAAGATAGAAGAAAAAAGATGTGTTCACAATATTTTTGCCTCTTTTTTTCAAAAAGAAAAATATTCAGAAGAAAATAAATATAAGCAAACATTTTCCAGGGGGTTAAATAGTACCTAGTAAAAAAAAAAAAAAAAAAAAAAAAAAGCCAAACATACTAAAATGATGCAAAAAATCTGAAAGTGTAATTTACCAAATAATTTATCTATGAAATATTTTCTAGGATATAAATGTAACTATTGCTTTGGTCTCTTTCATCTGGAACATTTGTTATTTGGAATACGAAGATTAAAGGACAAAATTTATAATCCAATTTGTGGAGATAAGTTCATTACTTCTGGTTCTACTTTAATTTGGTGATAGATGTATAGATGTTACAACCCTGACACATCTTTCTTGAAAGCCACAAAAACTAAAGCCATAAAAAGTAACAGAGTCGAATCCTTTGATCCATTAAAATCAAACACACTGATATTTATCATCTTGTATGGTTATGTACAAATACTTATATCTTATGAAACCAGATAATTTTTACCTTGGCTACTATATTGAGATTTTTTCTGGTTCATCAGTCTGTTAAAGTGCATGCCTGAGAGATATCTCATATGGAAGTTCAGCTCCTAAGAAGGAGTTATGTGTTTGTCATTAGGCCTCAATGGCACCAGGTGTAAGCATAGCTAAATGAACAAATCTTCAAGTAGCATGTAGAAAGAAAAAGAATAAGAACTAGAATTAAGAATAGGCAGGTCATCCAAACATGTCACCGGTTTCAACTTTTTTCCCACAGGTCACCATATTCCTCTGTAATTATGAAAGCACTGTTATTGCATGTTTAAATTCCATGGCAATGATGCTGTGTATTTACTATTCTGGCAGCTCATAACACCATAATTACATTTACAAATATCTGACAATACAAGTAGGAATTCCAAAATTTTCTTTCAATGCAGTGACCCATTAAAACCTTCCAAAAAATTAACGCTGTGTTCTTTGAGAAAATGTACAATAATTAATTGATAGACAGAAAATGTATAATTATTCTTCACTTCCTTCAACTATTATTTTGGGCAATTATCGTTGCTCCAGAGATGCTTTTTTAAAAGAGACATATATGTGAAATTAAATTCAGAAGAAAACATACCTTGTTTTGATTTTAAAGGAGGAATGCACATGTTTGTATTCTCTGGAGATTGTGATGTATATTAACTCAAAATTGTTTAGGAATCAAATTTTGGGAAACTATTATTCAACATTTTTGCCTCAAAAATGTAACAACTGAAAACAGAGAGGTTTACATAACATTATATGTACAGATATCTCTCTTTTATTGCTCTATTGCTTTATCTTTTCTAGCTTGTGATCAAACACTCTATTAGACTTACACTTCTGGGATTTTTACTACCTTCTTGTAACTTTAATAGCTGTCAGGAATTTCTGAGCTGTTTTGTCATTGCCAGTATCCAGTAGATTTTTGGTAACTCAGTGAATGTGGTGTTGAAGGGGTTATTTTCTCCTAATATTATCAGTATCAAAGAGAGACACATTGTCCATTCAAAATTTAGGGTTTCAGAAGATTGTTTTATTTTAATTTGTCATTGAAAGGCTATGTGTGTCTTCATATGGATAACCTGATTGGAATATAACAAAAATTGCAAAGACATGTTTGTATTTGATCCTTCAGGAGCACTGAGAAATGTATCTGGTTGAGGCATATGATCTGTCTCTCTGACCCTTTGCTTAAGCAGGTTATTTTAGACAAGGGGCACAATCCCTAGGCACTCAGTTATATTTCTGCCTATATAAATATTTACAATGGTTGCGTGCTCAGGGAGGGAAGATAAGTCTCTATCATGCACTGCAGCATGACGTGGAGCTACACAAACCAGCTTTGGAAATGTTGGCAGGTCTACACAAGAATGGCTTACTGTGAACTCTTCTCTGCCAGATGAATGCATGGAACAGTTCAAGGAGAAGCCGGATGAGGTTGTATTGTAATGTAAGAGAGGCTAGAAAGAGACCATAAGACCATCAACATAAATGTTCTTCACCAGTTCAGTAATGTAGTGTCATGAAAAGATACTAGGTTTTGTCCCAGAGGCAGGATGGCTGCCTTTGGGATAGCAGTATTCCTCTGGGAATAGCAATGTTCTTGGAAATTAGTCCTACTTTTCTAGAGCATTTTAGCTTCATTGTAATCAGATTGATTAATATTGCACCCTATTAACAATGTCTATTTTAACACACTGCTGTCTAACAGCAACCAGTCCCATAGCTTCCTGAATTAGAGATCTGGTGTCTAATTTAGAACAACCCTTTTACTCAAATCAACTCCAAACAAGCTCAAACATTACTTAGTGCTCCCATCTCTTCTCGGCCTCTTTTTAAGGAACTTTTTCTTTGGTGCATTGATAACTTTCTTTCTCTCTGTTTCATATTTGGGATTGGTAGAGTCTCTGATGACATCTCATGTCCAAACTAATTTTCTTTTGTTTTCAATATGATCAATACTAACAGTGTCTAGTTCAGTACAAGCAGTACTATGTCATTTGTAGAGAAGGAACCTCCAGAATCCAAATGGAAAAAGTCTATTTTTTAACATAGGCAACTGTTCTCTTTCTGGTTACTGCAATATTGATCACCATAAGGTATGGAGAAAGACCCACATGTTGCCTAGTCAGACTTTTTCAGTTCAGAAGTCACCCTCTTGAGCTTGAAATTTGCCTGGAAATTGAGGTCTGTAATAAATCATGTAAATTCATGCCCTTCCTTCACTAATTATGATTTAATTATTTTTTTTGGGACAAAACAGAGCCTCAGCACTGCAACAACACACAGTCCCCGGGGAGATAAAGCCACAGTCTGGATCCTCTACCCCTGCACTGGAAGTCCTACAGGAGAGACAGGTCCAGAGAGAAGCTTCTGGAAGAGGCTATCTCCCCCGTAATTGTGGCTGATTGTGTCAACAGAGACTGGCACAGACACAGGAGGACACAAACTGGAACAAGTTGCAGAGACAAGAATCTCTGCACCTAAATATATATTCCCTGAGCCATACATTTAATTCTTACACATAGAGCGACTTAAGGACAACATTATCTTGTCCCACTAAGTAACCATAGGCTCAACACAGAGACGGTTGAGAAGGACAGGTCTCTGCCATAACCATGACTGCTATTTAACAATCCCCAAGACAGTATTATTTTAACTCATCTTAGGAGCAAGAAAATTGAATTTCTTCATTATTTCATTATGCTGAGATATCTTAGCCTGATCTTGGCTGATCCCAACTGTATTAACTGATCACAACTAGATTTATTCCACTTAACTTGAAGCACTTCACTGTGGCATAACATCTATAATCAATGGGATGAGAAAAAATGGGCTAAAATTTACTTCTGGAAATAATGTTATCTCTGTTCATTACAAAGTGCATTTGACCCTGAATTAGGCACCTTCATTTTGTGTCTGAAACTAATGGGGAATGAATCACTCCTCTGTAACTTAAGATATCAAGTCCAATCAAGATTATAGTCTTACAGTCTTAACATTTATCCAAGATATTTGCTGCACCAGTTCTGTGTTGAACAAAATCTAGGGTTTTACTGTATGGGTTCATCTGCTGCAGCAAACTAAGAGAGTTTCATAAAGATCATGTGATTAATTGCCAGCACCACAGGCACATTTAAAGATTGGGTTTTAATTCATGTATGCCTCCAACTTCTGAGTCCCTACCATCAAACACACTTTTAGAGACTCACAATAATTCCAAAGGAAAAGTACTTCCTGAAACCATAATTTAGCTCTTGAACTCCCATTCCCTGAGGAATTTTCTGTTTAGATATTTTATACAGCATTTCTCTTCAGAGCTTTTGCTGATCACCCAGCAGAATGGATATATATACAATTCGGGGTTTTTTGCATCAGTGGAACTCTAAGCACAAAATGCTTTGCAGACTGGTTGGGAAAATGGTCACTTCTGTTTGCTGTACTGCTTTAATGTGGGACATCTAACTCCATGTCATGCATGAGTGGTAATAACCAGGGCAAACAGGTGATAAAGAAAAATCATTGTGATGGAATAAAACATGAGAAAGAAAAAATTACACCAATTGGTTAGAATTCAAGGATTTATTTATATATTAATGTTATTCCACTCGTTTTTTAACACTGCAAGGCAAGTACCCTTGTTATCCAAAAAGTGGTATTGAATAAAACTAGATATTTCCATTCCCTTCCAAGCTCTTACATCCCTGACATGTCAATCAGGGGCTTGAAATGCAAGAGTCATAATTCTAAAAACAAAGACAAATAATGTATTTTAAATATTAGTTCTGATGTATGCATCCCTTTAAGAGGAATACAGTCTTCTAAGGCAAGCAAAATGTTACCTAAAGATTTCATATTAAAGTCTTGTATATTAAGATTGTAAAATATATTGATATATTTCTTTATTAAATTAGGAAAGCAACATTTTACTTGCTTTACTGGCTATCACCAATAGTAATTTTTATATACATATATGTCTAGGAAATGATTGCTCAAAACATAGGAAGAATATGCTTGAAAGCATTTTGTCTGTATTAGGTGAACACAATGTCTTTGGCAAAATTGTATTAAAATATGAGGGGGAAAGGTAGTGAGTTTATCTTGATTTTCCCCACCTCTTACAGAAGGCTCTTTCTAAAAGGCTTGCTTTATCCTAAGATGAAGAAATTTGTTCAAAGTTAAAAATAAAAGGTTAATTCACAAACTGAATGAAGCTCTGTAGGATGAATAATCCGAAGGTCAAGATAACTGATAAGAATGGTTCTTCATTGATCTTTTTAAATAGATCATCAGTTTAGTGATCACCAGTGATCAAATCGAGATTAGTTCTTTATCTTAGAGACAAATTTACAACATTGTGCTGATTCCAGCTAAAAGCCTCAGAAACCTCGACAAGGAAAAGCAACTTCTTTGAATAAACACTTTGATGTATTTCCTTTTTTTTTGGAGCTTTCAATCCAAGTATAAACTTATTCAGCTCATATAGAATTTCTAGATCTATTCCAGTGGTGGAGACACATCTTTTAATAATGCAAACTATAGGGGAAAAAAAATTTCACTCTTTCTGAAAAGCAGGCAAATCACCCAAGTATTGCAGTTAGAAAATGAAAGGTACAAAGTATCACTTTCCATGACACAAATAAAATAATATTATGCCAATTTAATTTGCAGATAATCAAGAAATATATTATCTCCATCTGTAGGCCGGACATAAAATTTAGAAAGATGAAATTCTGGGGCAAGGAGAAATGATTTCTGGAAATGCCATACTATCAGAAATAATACACGGTTTAAGGAAATATAAACAAGAAGCAGGCTTTTGTGTCTTTATGGTGTTCCATAATTGAAAGATCATTTGATAGCATGGCAGTGAGACTTTTAGCATATTGGAACAAGAGATTTAACAATTTCAGGTATTGATCATTAGGGCGTAAGGTACCTCTTGCTGCCTCATGAACCAGGAAAGCAATAAGACTGTTCACGCTATCTTACCCCAAGATATAGTCAGAGAGGATCTTGTCAGACAAAAGGTGAAAACTCAAGAACAAAGGCAGGCATGTTTTTCTTCACAGTGTTTGTCAGAACACATTTACATCTGGAAATAGATGGAAAGCATCTTGTCTGGAACTATTCAGAATAATCTGCCAAATTCACACTGGCAGAATTCCTGAAACTATGTTTAAATTTTGTCACAGATAAATTTTGTCTAATAGGAATCATAATATTTCTAGTGATGATGCCTCAAGGCAACAGCAGCAGGAGTACTAATCACTCTATCTGAAGGTGTTTGCAAAAAGAAATCACATTTAACAGAAGTTTCAATTTCCACACTCCTACTTCAATGCTGCTGAGTAGTCACACAATATAAAAACATACCTATAAACACTGTAAGATTTGAGAAAAAAGATTATGCAGAGAACTGTACCTATGGGGCACATTATTAACCCAGATTAAGAGGAAGGCAGGCACATGACATTCTAAAGCCCAGTGGTATTTTCTAACTTGTCAAATATGGTCAAATGTACTATTTTTCTTTACAACATAGGGAGCATCACTCAAGCTGATGCTTCCTATGTATTTTGACTACACATCTTTAATGATTTACTGGTAGAATATATTCAGGTTAGCTGATTTAAATGCAGGAAGAACAAATTGAATGATTATTTGTAGGATAATATTTTTAGCATTTACTTGTGGACATGTTCTCATGTCACAGTCCACAAATAAATGCCCAAATATTTAAAGCAGTCTAAACAACTTCATGTAAGTTCTAAAAATCTAAGTCCCATTTTTTAAATAATTCAGGCTCTAGGAATCTAAGTCTCCTGTTAACACTGCTGACTTTGACTTTTCAGTAACTAGCTGGCTTTTGAAAATACACTAAGGTGGTCTTTTGAAAATAGAAAGGTTTCTTCCAAAATCAACTTCAGGCAGAAGTTCAGGTCTATCATTTGGAAACTGAGCACTTTGAATGAGTGCCAATTAGGAATATGGAGAGTTGAAACCCAAAATCACCCTATTTTAAAATCAAAATCATTACACCAAAGATATACCCCACAGATTTTACATACCATGCCCTACTCTGCCTTCTCTATATAATAATAACTAATATTTCAGAGGCATATGCTCAAAAACTACTTTATTTTTAAAGAGATGTAATATATAGATACAGAAAGGGAGTGAGGAAGTATTTTACTTGCTGATCCTCTTCCACCAAGGTGGCATCTGCTTTGCTCCAATCTTCCTGCTTGGTCTCTGGGACTAGTGATTCCTGAGGGATTGTCTTGCCAGAAAAGACTGAGGCAAAAAGGCATTCATCATCTCAGCCTTTTCCAAATCCTGTGTAACCAGGTCATCTATCTCATAGTACTCTGGGCCCACATTGTCCATAGTCTTCCTTTTGTCTACTTACAGAATGCTTCCTTATAGTTTTTAACACCTCTGGACAGATTCAGTTCCATTTGGGCTTTGACTTTCTTAAACCCATTCCTGCATGCTAAGATAATATCTGTGTATTCCTCCCTGATTACCCATTCTTGCTTCCACTCTTTGCATGTTTCATTTTTGTGTTTGAGTTTGGCCAGGAACTCCTTGTTCATCTGCAAAAGTCTCCTGGGGTTTTTGCCTGACTACCTACTCATTGAGTGCAATAGAAGAGTCTTAAATATTAACCAGTTTTCTTTTCTTAGGTCCTTATTTCCTTTAGGACCTTATCCCATGTGACTCTTTCAAGCAAATTTTTGAAGAAACCAAAATCTGCCCTTCTGAAGTCCAGGACTATGAGCTTCATTTTTACCTTCCCCTTTCCCTTCAAGATCCTGAACTCCACGTTTTTGGCTCCTGCAGGCAAAGTCACCTTTGACATACAACCCCGACAGGCTTCTCCTTGCTGGTGAGTATGATGTTCAGGAGAGCACCTCACCTCATTGGCATCTCTGTCATGTGTGTCAGGAATATATATTATTTACTGGAATTGCCTTGCTTTGCTTCCTCACATCATTAATAAATCTTCCCAGTATATGTGACTACTGGAGAGGAGGAATGTTTTTGGATGAATAGTGTTCATCATACTATTTCACAAGCTGGAGAAGAAACATATTTAGCTTTGTGGCTCACAAGAAAGCTCTAGAACAGTATGTGGTGAAGGAAAAGTCCAAATGCTACCAATGTAACTTAAGAGCAAGTAAACAACAACGTCCTAAGAGTGTCACTCTGAATTGTAAGTGAAGAGGAAAACCTAAGCAGAATATTTTCTTCCTTTAAAGATACAGCTTTGAAATGTTTGATATATAGGCTGACAGTTATAAGACATAATTTGTTTTCCCATCTTTATATTTTTCTGAAATGTGTAAGCATTAATTGAACTAGAAAGGGCCTCTAAATGCTCATGTTGCTACATAATGTTTTACAATCAAGGTTTCAGATGTTAACTTTTCCTCAAAACACTCTTGATCATAAAAGAGATATCTTTCTGCTTTTAGCACTTAGTTTTCATTTCCTTCCAGCTAATGCCAGCAATAACTAGTGCTTCAGCAGCTTATTATTCATTAAATGCTCATTTAAAACACATTTTCTTCTGTATACTTTGGACTCTAAATAGTGTTTTGATACCTAGAGCCTTTTATAATATAGGCCTTTTCTTTGTCAAGTACAATCTAGTTTGATTTTTTTAAAACAAGGGGATTTTTTATATATACACTTTATTTTATTTGTAAAATTTCCAGGCTTAGCTTTAGTTAAAAACTTAATGGAAAATATAAAAATATTGCTCCCCAATCCAACAAAAGTAGGGGAAAAAATGATCCTATAAAACAAAACTTATAAATAGGGTATTCCAGTGCACTTTTACTAGAAACTCTAAATTGGCCAGAAATAAGCTCCAAATATTTCTGATTTGAAGTTGTAATCCAGATTCTACAAAGCCTTGGAGCTGTACCCAATGGAGCTGTACCCAATGGACCATCACACTATTTAGAAAAAAATAAAGCATGAATACATTGATAAACTATTTCTTTTCAAAATGGCATGAAATTGGGTTCATCAACCATCCAGGTTTAGGCACACATTTTTATTGTGATCATTAAACAGATTTTTTGTTTAAACCTCCCTTATACCAAGCAGGTTCTTCCAAAGAATAGCTCCAAACAAGAACCTCTCTCTAGGAAGACACTAGAGAGACTGCCTGCACAAGTAGCTCACAGACTTAGTATCTAAACTTGAGATCAGAATTACTCCTTTTCCTCTTTACAAACAGAAAACTGGAAATTCAGGAAACACCCTGGGTAGCAAGTTGAGCACGATTTAGCAAAGCATCCATTGCAGCAACAAAGAGCAAGAGCCTTCCGCGCTGCGTTGTACACTGTGATATACACTGCCTGCTGGGAGTATGCGAAAAGACAGACTCTTCCAGGAGATGAACAGTGACATGACATGGGGCAGCAGGCACAAGTTGCAACACCAGAAATTCTGACAAGGTACTAGAAAAAATTCACCCTCTGAGAGAAATCAGATACTCAACCAAATTGCACAGAGATGCTGTGGGACCTCCATCCTTGGAAATATTTAATTTTTGTCTGGAAAAAAGCCTTGAGCAGCCTGGTCTGACTCCAAAGTAAGTCCTATTTTCACCAGGTGGTTAGACTAATTTACTTTAAAACATCCTTTCAAACCTAAATTGTTCTGAGTCTGTTGAAATGACAAAGAACTTAAAGCAGACATTTATTGCATTGATGTGTTTTCATATTAAGCTACTGGAAAAACAGAGGCTACAAACATTCATAGAAATAAAACACACAAAAAATATTTTTATGAAATATTTTTTATCACAAAAGAATATAATTTTGCTCAGTTTGGAGAGCAATAACATCTCTAAGAATTTCCTCAGATGCAAATAATCAAAGCTGCCTAGAGACCTACTCCTGTTCCTCTCCATTTATAGCCCAGATACATTGCCAACCAAAACTCCTATGTAATAGCCAAAAACGAAATAGACTGAAAAGGCCAGTAAAGGTCACCCAGTAACCCAGACTTGTGGCCAGAGGAATGTCTTTGTGGGTGTGGCACATCATGGTTAAAGTCTGATTTCCTCACTTTTATACTGGTATTGCTTTAGCTTGCTTTAAAAGTGCCTTAGTCACTCACCCACATCAGAATGATAGGCATAACAGATGCAAATTTGTACCCAGTAACACATGTTGCTGGTGATTAAAAAACACAGAACAGAAACTAATGTTAATGAATTCCGCATACCATAAATAGTGAATTACCCTTGCCACTACAAACATCCACAAAGGCATCCTTGACAGAAAAGAGCATCAAAGAAAAACAATTAGGATATCCTTTCTAAAGAGGCATTACAAAAGGTAGTTCACACAAATCTGTCAGTTACTATTGACTTCTAACAGCACTGCACGGTACCAGAATCTCTTTGAGATACACACTCCTGTCCACAGTCTGAAACTTGCAGCACTCGGGGAAGGACCACCAGCATTACATGGCTCATCCCTTCCACACACCTTTGTGCCAGTGCACATTCACAGCCTGAAGCACTCTGGCCACACATTGGATTCCCAAAATATGAATGTGTCAATCAAATCTTCTTAAAACCCATGCAACTTCTCATCAGTGTACACTCTTCTAACACATGGAACAAATCAGCCTTCAGTATTTAAGTGCTCACAGCCATTTTGTTGCTTGCAAACCACTATATAGAAAAGCTGACTTCACCAAGCTTGTATCCATAAATGAATGGGCTTGAGTTCAGGATATTTATCTACAGACCCAAGCTTAGGTGTTGAATCTGCTTGCTTTGTCATTGTCAATATCCATAAAAACATTTTAGATGTTTGTATCAACATTTGAAAAATCAAATACACAATTTTTTTTTTCCATTTTATTTAGGTGATCACAAACACTGAGGGACTGAAAGAAGATTCAAAGAAAATGGGTGCATGGCATTCACTGAAGAGCATTTTGGTATGTGGTGTTTGCTTAAATTTTTCACCCTTTCATAAAAGTATAGTCAAAATAATAGAAAAGTTTGAACAGGATCTTAGTATCCCATCTAAAACTATATGCTCAGGGACAAAGGAGTGAGATTACATTTGTATATTCACCACAAAGGCCCAGTCACAATACTGGTATCTCACTTCAAGTTTGATGACACACTTCTCCAAAGTTCATGCATGCTGGACACTTGAACATCAGCTAAATTATGACCTGTGATCTGTACACACTCTAATTTTACACAAATTGTCAAGATACAAACAGCACCCTGGGAAGAAATTTTAAATAGCACGTGAATTAGTGTTTAAAACACCCCAAAACATTCAAAATAATTTTAATTGCATTCAAAGGACTGTTATACTGTCATAAGACACAGCATCCTTACAGACATCTCAGACAAGTGCTGGCATAAGAGAGTTAGGAAATAACATACATATGTTCTCATAGTGTATTTACAAAAAATGTAGGGAGAACATATGGTAGACACTATCATGAATGTTACAGGGGGGAAAAAAAGTGCTGTATGCCCCATTTTCCCTTTCTGATGAGAACTGCAAATAAAAGCAACATGAACAGAATAACACCACAAGTCAGATATTGATGGATCAGAAAATGGCAAGACAACTACCATTCACTCAACTGCCGTTGAAAAGCATCGTGCTACAATGGTTATGGAAGACAAAATGGATCTTTTCTACTGGTTATACATGCAAGGAGGGAAATGGTTTGGGTTTTTTGTTTGGTGTTTTTTTTTTTTTTTTTTTTAATAGATGTTTGACTGAGTTAGGGATCTCTGTTCTTCATTCCATGGTACTTCAAGAACCATATACTCAAGACCATCTTTGCTCCTCACTAAATTGAATTATATTCTTCATTTCAATCTGGAAGTTAAATGAAATAAAATCATGGATATTATTCTAGCTTTATGCAATGTCCAATGACACCAGAATTTTACTGCATAACTGAATATCAATTATCCTCTAAAAACTGTTCTGATTACTAGCACAGTGTAAATATATTAGCATTGCAACTTTTGCCAATAATTTCTTCAACAGTTTTCAACTTCTTTCAATTTCTTCAACATTATCACTTAGGAAAATCTGAGCCAAGTACAAAGACATTTGCTTCCAATTTTTCAAAAAAACTATTTTAAAGTATCATTTTGACAAAAAGCATCCCCTTTCCAGATTACTTTTGCTATTGAAGGTCAGGGGAGGAAAAAAAAAGAATTTTGGCCAAAAAAACACAGCTTTGATTCTTTAACAAAGTAGTCTGGAACTTTGAAAAAAAATGTGCTTACAGGAGAAAGGAGAACAGAACTGCAAAAGAAGATGGGAGAGAAGTTATAGTCTCTTTCACCCAAATCAAACCCCTAATGAGTTTTAATTACATTTTATGAAAAAAAAAAAAAACCTCATTTAAATTTGCTGTGACTGTTCACAAATATACATTTTACAAACTTTTTCATTTTAAGTGCTCCACAAACCATATTTCCCATGAGTTTCACTAAACATCTTCTTAGAACACATTTTCAGAAATTAACCTTGGGCTAAATAGCAAAAACTGAGGAATGGAGTGCAAGAGTGTTCTAGCTCAAAAACAAAAGGAGAAAAATATTTTTTAAGACCACTGCTATAAGCACAATATAAAGGATTACATGGCAGATGCCCTGACACAGTCTGTCCTATTAAGACTCCTTGAGTGGGAACCATTTGACCAGATGCAGGGGTCTGAAGCAAAAGCCAAGGTTTGGGGGTGATGGGGTTGCCTACAGTCAGAAGAGACAACAGTCACTTTCAGGCACAATTCATCTCATACTAATTTCAACACCTAAACTCTTCTTCATTACCTCAGCTGTTAGTGGGAGGTGCTGCTGAGGCTCCTCTGCCAGAGCTATCAAAGAGATGTCAAAGGTTTATACATTTATTTTCAGGGTCTCAAATCATCATTTCAGTTTCCAGGATGATTTTCTGGCCTGATGTCCCTCTTCCTATGATCCATTCCACCTGACCTTGTGGAAAGATCAGTGTTGAGGTTAAAAAGAGCAGAGTTTCCATTTCTGATCATTTACAGGTGACTGATGATAAGGGAAGCTGACTTTCCTGCTCAGTACAGATCACTGTGGGCACTGCTGTCAACTCTGAGCTGTTCCAAAGCAAGAATTGTGTCCTTTTTATCAGGAATATGTGAAAAGTCTGATGTATTGTACAGCAGGGAAATATCTCTGGAGGTCAATGGATTTCTGTATGAAAAATCATTCCTATAAGAGGTTGGTTAAAAAAAAATATGTGGCATTCAAAAAATCTAGGTGTGTATAAATTATATATATATATGTGTATATATGTATATATATATGTATATATGTATATATATGTATATATGTATATATGTGTGTGTGTGTGTGTGTGTGTGTGTATATACATATATATATATATATGTATATATATATATATATATGTGTATATATATATATATATATGTGTGTGTATATATATATATATATATATAGTACAATCTACACTGACTTGGAAAAAAGCATAAGAAACATAAGGGTAGCAATTTGTAAGATACTTTTGCTGTCCATAATCCCATTTCAAAATATTGACATCTCTTCATACACTAAAAAAAATTAGTAAATCTTACAAGGAGAAATAAATCAAAAGTACTTGAGACAGCACATGACCAAACAAACAAACAAAAACCACAACTAAAAAAACACTCAGAGTACAGCTGTTGATCTTTTTCATGTAAAAAGAAAAAGAGAAGGATCCAGTGGTCACCATTATACAGATTTTATGTTGATCAGAGCTCTGAAGCTATGCTTACTGTTATGTACATTTTTGTGTGAATTTTGTATTTCTGCTATGTAAATAGAATCTGTTTCTAGAGACTTAAATCAAGCAATGAGAAAATGTTAGACTTGCAGTATAATCATAACTAACCACCACACAGAGAAGCAAAAATACCTTTATGAAAACTGAATAAGGCTTCCTCTTATATAAGTATTTAATTGGTCTGAAAATTATTGGTTACACTTTAAAGACATAGTAATTACTAAAATAGCATATCTTTATTAATATGTTCCTAATTTTGTCATTTGACCAGTATCATTTTGGGGTTAGTGTTATTATTGTTATTATTACTATTATTACTATTATTGTCACATTAAAAAGTTTTTTATAGTATTTCAATCCCTTTCATTCTTCTAAGACATTTAGGCCCTACTCAGTACAGCCTGATCAGCTAAGATAACCAAAGCTTATTATTTTCCTCAGTATTCGGTTTCCATTATCATAAGAAATGAAATGATTTGCCTTGTCAGTAACAGTGAAATAAGAGTATGAAATGGCCTACTTATGAGTTATATATTTTACTGCAATGAAATCAGGAAAACACAAAGAAAAGGTAGCTGTAACTTTTGCCTAAATCAGACACTTTTCATTCATAAGGTACCACTGACAGCAAACAATTGCATGGCAAACTAAGCTTGGACCTTAACAGAAGGTTTGCATCAGGAGATCTGAAGCTTTTCTAGTTGAAAGAGTGGCTGCACAGCATTTTTAAATTCACTGCAATGATTTAAAGAAATTTGAAAAATGCCTTGGTAAATACACACTGCTGCATAACAAATGATGTCTGGAGTCTTAAATTGAACATTCTGAAAATTCATTCAATGGAAAAGCTCAAAGTTTTTGTTTCCACATATGCATCTACAACACATACCCTCATCATAAAAATATATAGCAATAAGCACACTTTATTCATGTTTGGATGAAAAATCCCAGATATTTATTCCTGAGCATCAGCTCAAGCTTCCAAAATCTGAGTTCAAATAGAGTTTTGTCTGCCCCTTGAGGAAGGAGCAAACCCTGTTTTACAGATTTAACTCAACAGTTGTAACAACTGCAAAGGATGGGAGCCCTGCATGAAACAGGCAGCTGTGTGCCTCCTAATCCCACAAACTGAGCATCGAGTGAGGAACTGCGTGTCACTGCAGACTGGCTAGAAAAGGTACAGTGTGTCACCTTCGCTCACACCCCTCAGAAATCAGATTTCAGCTGGAGGAACTTGTGCTGACGAAGTATCATGAACAAGTTGGCAGCTCTGGTGGTCTCCTCTGCTCGTTTTCCATCTTGTCTATGACTATCCTTGAGAGTAAAAGGCTGTTGAAAAGCCATTATGCCCAAAAAGGGGAATGGTTATTACCTTTCACGTTCCATCCTCAGGCTATACTGCTTAACATTTCCGCTCTGGCTGCTTGGGAAAGTAGCACCATTTCCATCTGTAATACTTTCTTGCCCTCTGCTGGAAAAACTATCAACTGAATGTGCAGAACTAAACTTTTAAAACTGATTTCTCAGTCAATTGTGAAAATAACTGATTTCTTTTACACAGTCTTTCGGCAAAACCCTCATAAGAAATATTTAATTTCTTATTAAAATCATCTGATTCCTAACAATTAACCTTACTTCAGAATCAGACCAAGGCATTGAAAGTAACATCCTGTCACCAAAATATACTCGCTTCAATATACAAGGGGAAAGTTGATAGGAGTGAAGAAGAATCACATAAGAGAAGGTTCAGGAATGAGTAATTTGATTACATTTTTCAAAAACATAGATGAAATGCAGGTGCTAGTGTTAAATGGGAATAGAGCAATAGTATTTTCTGCTTTAATGTAATGCGTTTGTGATGCTTAAAGTGAATAGATGGGTAGCAGGTTTAAATCCATTTTCAGTAAAAAATATACATATGTTTTCCTACTCACAATAAAAGAAGTTTTCTAAACAGGGACTAAATTACCTCTCTGCTGTTGTACCATTACTATGTGGACATATTCAGGAACATATTTGGAACTTCTGAGAGAGAATTTAGCTTCTGGATATTATGTCTTCAAATTCAGGCTTCCAATTTTCTCCTAGCACTTACAGTTTCCCACGAATAGCAGTTGGAAAAGCAGTCAGGTTTATCGGCTGTATTGTCACCATTCTCCTTTTCATCAAAGAGCAGCTCTGGTGGATTAAAAAAGTAATGTCACCATGTCACAAAGAAGGAAGGATAGCTCTTTGTTAAGTATGCCACTGGGAAGGACCTCTCTGGCGTTTACTGCCTCTTCAGGCCTTTCAGACAATCAGTAGTTCCCTCCTGTGAGCCATGAACCTTTGCAGAAAGTCTTTCTGTCATAAGTAACCTTCTGCTTTCTATTTAGTGACCTTAGTCTTCAAGATGACAGGGTATTTCCATGTCATGGAGAGTTTCCCTTAT